>NC_138768.1:733825312-735025312 GCF_965119305.1 Pelophylax lessonae | reverse complement strand
GTCTTAGACCGAATACCCTCATGCTTGTGGTCTACAAGCCCTGAGGACATCGGTCACCTGAAAGTCCCGCCTATTATCGTCAAAATGAAGCCAGGGGCCCCTTATCCCAGGAAGCCCCAATACCCTCTTAAGCCCTTCCAGTCGGCTGCAATTGCTCTGCAAATAGAGGCCCTACTGCGGAATGGAGCTCTTAAACATCGCACAAGCCCCTGCAACACTCCTCTCTTTCCAGTAAAGAAGAAAACCCCGAAAGGGGAACCTGTGAAATATCGAATGGTGCAAGACCTCTGAGCGGTAAACAAAGCAACCATACTGGAAACACCCATTGTACCTAATCCACACACCTTGCTGGCTGGAATTCCACCCACAGCAAAATACTTCACAGTGGTGGATTTGGCAAATGCCTATTTCAGTGTGCCCCTTGACCCTTGTTGTCAATTCTTTTTTGCCTTCACCCACGAAGGCCAAAGTTATACCTGGGCCGTAATGCCTCAAGGAGCACAAAATTCCCCATCCCAGTTTGCCAAGGCAATGACGTTCATTTTGATCACATGGATCAAACTCCACCAGGAGGTTGTGCTCCTTCAGTATGTAGACGATCTCTTGCTTTGTGCGGACTCCCTAGAAGAGGCAGTGACTCCCTCTGAGAGCCTCCTTTGCTACCTGGCCGAACAAGGCTGTAAAGCCTCAAAACACAAAATCCAGTGGTGCAAAGGTACAGTGGTCTTTCTTGGTCACTGCATCTCAGAAGGCACAAGACATCTCACCCAAGAACGAGTCGCCGCAATCAAAGCCATTCCAGTGCCAAGGGGTCAGAGATCCCTCCATGCTTTCCTGGGACTGATCTCCTACTGCCGTTCCTGGATTCCAGAAGCATCCCTACTGATGCGACCCCTGTATGATGCCCTGAAGACCGATCCTTTCCTACTATCTCCAGAAGCCCTCACCAACTTTGAACTTCTGAAGGGAATCCTGTCTGTGGCCCCTGCCCTCGGCCTCCCAGACTATGAGAAGCCTTTCAAGCTATTTGTCTCAGAAAGAGAGGGACATGCCACAGGAGTACTGGCTCAGTCCCGTGGCAACAGACTCAGACCCATTGGTTATTATTCCTGCCAACTGGACCCGGTGGCTAGGGGGGGGGCCCTCCTGTCTCAGAGCCGTGTTTGCAGCCCAAGCCCTCCTGGACAAAACTGCTGACCTTGTGTTGGGTCATGATCTCGTCCTCCTAGCCCCTCATGATATTGCGGCTATACTGAATCAAGTGCAGCCAAAACACTTGTCAACAGCAAGACATCTCAGACTCCAATGTGCTCTACTTATCCCAGACAATGTTATCCTTCGCAGGTCCACTCTGCTACCACTTCTTGAGGGGGGAGACGATCCTCATGACATTCCCCATGATTGCTTTGAAGTGATGAAAATGGAAACTGCACATCTACCGACTGTAAGTGAGGTGCCCCTGGAGAACCCTGACCTAACTATCTATGTTGATGGATCAAGGTATGCGGATCAAGCAGGGAGATTTCATACTGGATATGCTGTTACCACCGAGGATACAATTCTCCATGCCGCGGCTCTACCCTCCTCAAAGTCTGCACAGGAAGCAGAGCTCCAGGCTCTGATTATGGCATGCAAATTGGCAGAAGGAAAAAGATCCAACATCTACACGGATTCAAGATATGCCTTCGGTGTTGCCTGCGATTATAGGGTCCTCTGGAAAACTAGAGGGCTTCCAATGGCGGCGGGTACACCCGTGAAGCACAGTGCCGCAATCAAGGACTTGATGGATGCTCTGCTTCTCCCCACCCAAGTAGCTATACTTAAGGTGAAAGCACATGGCAGGCTGAATTCTTCGGAAGCACAAGGCAATCATCTGGCAGACACTGCCGCAAAACAGGCCGCATATGAAGTGCAAGAAGTTGTCAACAGAGTGGACATGCCTACTCCAGATGGAGCAACATTGGCACAAGACCTGCAGGATACTGTAACTGCACAGACCACCATGATTCTACGAAACCCATCTGTGGATTGGACACTCCTTAAAGAACAACAGGAAGCAGCAAGCAAAGAGGAAAAGGAGACGTGGATTAAGAAGGGAGCCACATCGAGATATGGACTGATGGAAGTGAACAAGAGGCCATGTTTACCATGATCTATGTTCCCAGCAGTGGTGCAGTGGGCTCATGGTGCCTCCCATCTGTCAAAAACTTTGATGAATGCCCTGATCAGCAAATACTATGTGGCCCCAGGAATCACCCCACTCACCAGCAGCTTTTCCAAATCATGTATCATCTGTGCTAAATGCAACCCTGGAAGGACGGAGAGAGTACCCATAAAACATCTAGCAAAGGCTCAGTATCCATTACAGAGAATACAGATTGACCACATTCAGATGCCAAAGAGTGGCCGATATGAGTACGCTTTAGTAATCCTAGATATGTACTCTTCCTGGCCGGAAGCTTTCCCTGTCACCAATATGACGGCGAAGACCACAGCTAAAAAGCTTCTAGCAGAAGTAGTGTGCAGATATGGCGTCCCGGAGGTTATAGAGAGGGATCAAGGGCCAGCTTTCACGGCCTCAGTAACCAAAGAGATGTGGACAGCTTTGGGGGTTACTCTAGCCTTCCACACCCCATACCACCCTCAAAGCAGTGGGAGGGTAGAGAGATTAAATGGTACAATAAAGTCTAGGATGTTAAAAATGTCCCAGGAAACAGGGATGAGCTGGCCAGACAGTCTACCTATTGCTTTGTTTAGTGTCAGGTACACTTCCTCAGGAAACCATGGTCTATCACCCTATGAGATACTGTTTGGCTTGGCCCCTAGACTAGGGTGTTACTTTCCACAACAGTTACAATTTCAATCTGATGTATTGACTGATTATGTAACTGCCTTATCTCGTGAATTAACCCGTATCCATGCGAAAGTATTTTCTTCCATTCCAGATCCTGAACTAGATACAGGAACACACAAGCTGGTTCCCGGTGACTGGGTGTTGATAAAGAGATTTGTACGAAAAACCCCTCTTGAACCCAGATATGATGGTCCCTTCCAAGTTCTCCTGATAACTGCCACATCAGTGAAAGTGGCTGGGAAGAACACCTGGATACACACCTCCCACTGTAAGAGAGTCCCTGTACCTGAGGACATGGACAGATCATGATCTTGTAAATCCTTTTTCTGTTGGGTACGACCAGAGCACAACATGCAGCCATTACTGAGAAAAATGGAGAGGTCACTTTCTGGTAAAACTCCTCTGATACCCATGTAGCCACATTTGACTTCCATGCATGTAAGGTACTCCCATGTCCCGAACGTAGTAGCAGATGGGAATGGCATGAGAAAGGACATGGAGAAGGGTATATCTGTGTCACCAAGGGGTCATGGGGAAAAAACTGTGACTATTGGGGAGCAGCAGCTTGCAACACAGGGACTCCCTGGGGATATCAACCTCAACCAGCCTATGATAGTAAGGATAGCCTAGGAGTGCCCTTGTAGACCCGTCTCACCCTCCACAAGCCAAGGCCTTGTATGACACTTGTTCTAAACATACGGAACCCGAGTCCCTCTGATCGGGGTGAGTATGTGTTGGGATGGTGGTTTGGAGGAGGTTACAAGGGTCATAGAGGGTGTTTCCGATTAGAAGATATGTATGAAAACAATGAATGGCAGCCAGTCAAAGGACGAATCCTTTAAAACCTCATTGACAGACTTTGGGAGACATGATTGCAATAGCAGATCCCACCTTTGAAGATACAATGGCAGCCGAGACAGGTTTTTCAGAGATCAACTTTTGTCTAGAGTGGATGAGCTATAGTGCTAATAGGACCAACTGCTATGTCTGTGGCAGTGCCAGACCGCATTTAGGTACAGTCCCGCTGACCATACCTGAAAAAGCTGAAGAGTGTTTTCTAAGCCTCTTCACCAACACATCCACTAATTACTCAGCTTGTGAGAAATGGAAGGTGGAATATCCTATCAATACCAGGGCCCCAAGATCTAAAGAAACTACTACAATATACCCTGGGAATTACACCTGTCATGCCTATTATGCAGGGAAAGGTAGGAAATTAGGTAATTTTCCAAAAGGTTACTGTGCCTCTTACAGTCGCATTCCAGCTAATCTGGTACAAAACCAAAGCCAGTCCATAGGAAATGTGTACTGGGTGTGTGGAGACATGCACATAAGAACCAGGTTAGAGGGGGAATGGAGAGGAGAGTGTGCCCTGGCGAAGGCCATCATGCCTTCGCGTATTCTGACAGAAAGTATTTATGACACACACACCAACCCGACTCCGGGTAAAAGGATGAAATGGGAAGTTCTCCCTGGAAGCTTTGATCCTCATGTGTACATAGATGCTACTGGAGTTCCAAGGGGGGTCCCCGATGAATACAAGGCCCGAGACCAGGTTAAGGCCGGTTTTGAATCTCTAATCCCCATAATAATGGTTAATAAGAATGTGGACTGGATAAACTATATATATTATAACCAACAAAGGTTTGTTAACTACACCGAAGATGCATTCCAAGGGACAGCTGAACAACTAGAAGCCACTTCCCAAATGACCTTCCAAAACCGGATGACTCTGGATATGATGTTAGAAGAGAAAGGGGGAGTCTGTACCATGATAGATAAGACCAGTACCTGTTGTACCTTTATCCCAGACAACACTGGTCCAAATGGTAAGGTCACATTAGCGCTTAAGAAATTAGAGAACCTATCAGTTGAACAAAAGAAAAATTCAGGGGTCACAGACCCATGGATCAATACTTCAACTGGATGAGTGGGTGGCAGAAAGTCCTGACACAGATAGGAATGACTGTGTTGATCATCCTAATTCTGCTTGCTTTAGTGGTCTGTTGTGTACTCCCTTGTTCGAGGAAGTTTATGGAAAAGGCAATAGACCAAACCACCCCCACATTCGTGAGTCAGGATATGGGATGTGATGAAGACTATGAAGAACCATGTACCCCATTACAGACACTTCCCACCCCACACTATGATCCATAGGGCCATAGGGAGAGCATCTGACTTCCCATGTGCAAAGACCGTGGCAAGGGGGGTGATTAATTAGTAATCACCCATCTAACGTGCGGCATCAAAAGATTTCCCAGGCACATGAGGACAGATGAGCCAGGATCAATAGGGACAGACTCAAATAGACATTACAAGGGGGGAAACTGTAATGGATGTAATCCTGAAATTGATGGTTAAAGTGAAATGCCTATCTCAGTTTAAGATGCATACTCTATGTGTATATATATATGTTACAGCTGCATTTTTATTCCTTACTCAAAAATGATTGTTAGATCACCCCTCCCTTCGGAGAAGCAAGATGACGCCTCCAGAGAGAGACTCCACTCAAAAGAGAAGGCTGTTATATCTTGGAAGAAAATCTTAGATACATAGATACTCCAATCGCTAGCTTATACGTATTATACAGTGACTTGCGAAAGTATTCGGCCCCCTTGAACTTTGTGACCTTTTGCCACATTTCAGGCTTCAAAACATAAAGATATAAAACTGTAATTTTTTGTGAAGAATCAACAACAAGTGGGACACAATCATGAAGTGGAACGAAATTTATTGGATATTTCAAACTTTGTTAACAGATAAAAAACTGAAAAATTGGGCGTGCAAAATTATTCAGCCCCCTTAAGTTAATACTTTATAGCGCCACCTTTTGCTGCGATTACAGCTGTAAGTCGCTTGGGGTATGTCTCTATCAGTTTTGCACATCAAGAGACTGAAATTTTTGCCCATTCCTCCTTGCAAAACAGCTTGAGCTCAGTGAGGTTGGATGGAGAGCGTTTGTGAACAGCAGTTTTCAGTTCTTTCCACAGATTCTCAATTGGATTCAGGTCTGGACTTTGACTTGGCCATTCTAACACCTGGATATGTTTATTTGTGAACCATTCCATTGTAGATTTTGCTTTTAGATCATTGTCTTGCTGGAAGACAAATCTCCTTCCCAGTCTCAGGTCATTTGCAGACTCCATCAGGTTTTCTTCCAGAATGGTCCTGTATTTGGCTCCATCCATCTTCCCATCAATTTTAACCATCTTCCCTGTCCCTGCTGAAGAAAAGCAGGCCCAAACCATGATGCTGCCACCACCATGTTTGACAGTGGGGATGGTGTGTTCAAAAAGTTCAATTTTGGTTTCATCTGACCAGAGCACCTTCTTCCACATGTTTGGTGTGTCTCCCAGGTGGCTTGTGGCAAACTTTAAACAACACTTTTTTATGGATGTCTTTAAGAAATGGCTTTCATCTTGCCAGATTTGTGCAGTATACAACTGATTGTTGTCCTATGGACAGAGTCTCCCACCTCAGCTGTAGATCTCTGCAGTTCATCCAGAGTGATCATGGGCCTCTTGGCTGCATCTCTGATCAGTGTTCTCCTTGTATGAGCTGAACATTTAGAGGGACTGCCAGGTCTTCGTAGATTTGCAGCGGTCTGATACTGCTTCCATTTCAATATTATCGCTTGCACAGTGCTCCTTGGGATGTTTAAAGCTTGGGAAATCTTTTTGTATCCAAATCCGGCTTTAAACTTCTCCACAACAGTATCTCGGACCTGCCTGGTGTGTTCTTTGTTCTTCATGATGCTCTCTGCACTTTAAACAGACCTCTGAGACTATCACAGTGCAGGTGCATTTATACGGAGACTTGATTACACACAGGTGGATTCTATTTATTATCATTAGTCATTTAGGTCAACATTGGATCATTCAGAGATCCTCACTGAACTTCTGGAGAGATTTTGCTGCACTGAAAGTAAAGGGGCTGAATAATTTTGCACGCCCAGTTTTTCAGTTTTTTATTTAACAAAGTTTGAAATATCCAATAAATTTCAATCCACTTCATGATTGTGTCCCACTTGTTGTTGATTCTTCACAAAAAATTACAGTTTTATATCTTTATGTTTGAAACCTGAAATGTGGCAAAAGGTCGCAAAGTTCCAGGGGGCCGAATACTTTCGCAAGACACTGTATATATGACTATTTCCTGTAATGGATTTTCTTCAGTCTTTATAAGGACAAAAGAGGAACAATTAAAATAGAATTAACTTTTTGACTGAACTGTCTGCGTCAGCTTGGTTGATTCATTTGCGCGCAAACGACATTAGGAAGGAGCAGATATATATTTTCGGACTGTTCTGGTCCAAATCCAAATCAGTTTTATGAAGAACCATTCTTGCCAGACCAACCTTTTAACATTCTTTGAGGAAGTAAGTTGTAATTTGGATTGAGGAAGGCCTGTGGATGTGTATCTGGATTTTGCTAAGGCATTTGATACGGTACCGCACAATTGCTTAATTTTATAAATCAAGGTCTTTTGGCATAAGTGATATTGTATGTACCTGGATATAAAACTATTTGTAAGATTGTGTCCAGAGGTTGGTAAAATAATGGCATATTCTCTGAATGGTTTAGAGTTGCAAACAGGGTACCCGAGGACTCTGTCCTAGGACCATTTTGTTTAGCTGGACAAGAAGCGTTTTGATATCAAATTGCGTAACAGGTTCTTTACTATTAGGCTAGCCATACATTATACAACTTTCTTATTCAGTTTCCTTTAGATTTACCTATGTAGTGCAAGGGCCTGCCTCCTTACATACAAATGGAAAGTGTTTAGGTTTGACCTAATGTTATATGGAATTGGAAACTCGTACAGGAAAATTGTATAAAGTATGGGCAGCCTCAAAGCGGTAATAATGTGGAACTCCCTTCCACAGTTGGTGTGATTCAACAATGCCAGTGTAGTGGCTTACATAAATCCTCAAGGAGGAACCAGGAATCAGATGGCAGGAAAGGGAGTAGCTTATGTCCTGGAATGTCAGGTTTCAGTTCTGTTAGTGGTCCACATTCTGAAAATGATTAATTGGATTGAGGACTTTCTAAGCCATCAACAGCTGGACCAAGGAGAATGGACTTTACATCAAAATGTGTTTTGGTAAAACTATCCAGTGAGGAACAACCGATGTGGACCTCATGATGTTAAGCCACAATGAAGGATCAAAGTTTCAAAGCCAAAGATCATTTTGCAGATGCAGTCAGCACTCTTGTCTGGTGAAGTCTGTATTCACTGATATACATATTCACTCTTCTTCTCTTCTCAAGTTGATTCTGGAAGCTAGACGAGATTCCCAAAAGGTTCTGGTACCCAGAGGTAGTATCCTTGGTAGTAGACATATGTTCGCTTTTGCAAAACCATCTAGACCTTTTCTCAGTGGAACTGACTCTGCATACTGCTTCTTGGTATTTGGTGCACTGAAACACGGCAATGCAGTTTAAATAGGAAAAAAACTGATTGCTTTCAGAAAATAATGATAGTGATTACACAATTGTACAATGGAAGTTAACAGTAAAGCTTCTCCACCTTCTGTGATTTTATCGTCCCAGGTGTCATTCTTTCAAGCTCACACTTTTTTATGCTATTTTATTAGAGGCTCGATCTACATGCAAATCTTTAGGTGCAACATTCTTGAGATACAGAAGGTGATTTCATTGTAGACGTTAGTGGTGAAGATGTACACCTTGATGAAGTGGAAAGTCTTTGTTTATGCGAGTCTGGAACTGCTCTCCCTTTCAAACTTCTCTATGGTGAGTTGTCTTTTTGCAAAATCATAGGCAGATTGAGGCAGTATAAGCTTACTTAAAAAGTTACATAGTTAATTTGGTTGAAAAAATACACTAGTCCATTCAGTTCAACCAACCTAGAAAAAAAAACAGACACACACAAATTGAAAATCTCCATATACTGTATGCTATCCTATACCCATAACTGCTCCAGAGGAAGGCGAAGAAAAACCCAGTGATACAATTTGCTCCAGCAGGGGAAAAATTTCCTTCCTGATCCCCAAGAGGCAATCTGATATTCCCTGGATCGACTTTACCTATAAATACTTCAGAGCCCCTTTTTGTGACTGGGACTTAGGCTCATTGTCGGAAAGTGTACGTTTTCAGCAGCTAAATCTCAGAGTGGCCAGCAAGGTCTTCAAGTACTTTATTGGGAGCCTTTCATTAACTAATTGATTTTTTTTTTTTAAAAGTTTAGCTTCATATCCATAATCCATGTTACTAGCCGTTAGTCACCTGGATATTTTCTGTTTGCTAATTTTTTTACTTTATGCATAGCTCTCTAACTGGTACTACATTGGAATCTTTTCACCTAGTTAAAGCTCCTGTATGGATTATATCTTCATAAGCCTGGTGGGCATTCATGTGCTCTCTGACTTTTTTGCAGATGTCCTATATCTTTATCAACAGATGGCAACTACATTTTTACAGAGCTACTCTCACCTTCAGCATTTTGAGCCTTCATTTATCATTCTTCAGCCTGGCTATACCATATTTAGAACTCGTCCAGGAGTTCTTGATTCTCCTATTATGTGGATTCCATTAACACTTCAAATCTCTCAATCTTACATTTGATGAAAGCTCTGCACTGATGTTATTAATCCACGGGCCTATTGTCGGGAGACATTTGCCAGTTAAAAAAAAAAAGAAAAACAGCTGACATTCGGCCCGTGTGTATTTCGGTCTGTCCGTCAGAAGTCGCTGTTTGGTTGACTTCTGTCGGACGAGCATGCTGGAAAACCAGCAGCCGGCTGACTCAAGATCAGCGCTCTCAGCCAATGGCAGAGAGCACTGATCAGAGTGTTCTGGTGGGGGGGAGCATCCCCCTGTCAGAACACAACAGCTCATCGGGATATATCGCTGTACTAATGTTGGATGGTTAGTACAGCGGCTACGACCGGAGCTGACAGTTTGGGTACAGGTAAGCAGATACTCCCTGACAGAAAGACTTAATGAACTACCACAGAGCTCCAGAGGGGGGGGGCATCCCCCTGTCAGAACACAACAGCTCAGCGGGGTATATCGCTGTACTAATGTTGGATGGTTAGTACAGCGACTACGACCGGAGCTGACAGTTTGGGTACAGGTAAGCAGATACTCCCTGACAGAAAGACTCAATGAACTACCACAGAGCTCCACAGTAGTTCATTGAGAATTACAAGCTGACAGCCGCTAAGGATGTTGGGGCTTGTAGTTCATTCAGACACATGGAGCTGTGTGTCTAAATGACGTGGCCATGTGGGCGGAGCCCCGAATGGCCATGCTGTTTTTCAAATAGCGGCAGCTAGTACGGGGAACTTTTTTCAGTACTGCTGCCATGGGGGGGGGGGGGGGGGGACAGCGGCGGCTGCAGCACTGGGAACATGTTACATGTTCCACCCTAAAATCAGGTGCAACATGTAACATGTTCCTAAAGGTAAACTTCTCCTTTAATAGACCCAAACGTTTGTTACCAATTGGAGTTTTTCAACTGATCACCAGTGGCCCCTAGTTCAGAAAGCATGAACGATTAGGTTATTAATTGTTTTTTCTTTATTCTCCAGGTTATCATTTAGGCAAGTTACACACTCCGTCTTCTCATCCACAGTTTTCTGCAGTTTACCTTCCTCTTTGTTCAACATGGAAACTGTTTCTAAGCATGTTCTTTCCACCCATCTCGTAGGAGGAAACAATGTACAATAACTTCCTGTGATAACTAGATTCATTGGATTCTATAGAGAGACCATGTTGTAGATATTTTAAAAATTTCTGAAATTGTTCATTTAGGTAGCTCAGTTAAATTTGATACTGTGAAATGTCATACATGGTTTGTGCCAAACTGACTGTGATCAATTTACATGACATATTTTCCTTCATTTTAGATATGGTGGCTTTTGATTCAAATCTTTTAGGTTCAAGCATGTGCATTGAGCTTTCAAATCATCAATCTGTTGAGTAAGCCTGAATGTTTCCAATGCTAATGCCTCATCTTTTTTTTTTCTTTCACTGAGACTTTATTTTCCTTTTATACACTTTGCAAGACATGACTATATCACTACCATCTAGATCAGCTTGGTCAAACTCAATTTTCACCGTGGGCCGCATCAGCATTATAGTTGCCCTCAAAGGGCCGGTTGTATCTGTAAGACTATATAAATGTATCTACTCTTTATCATATTAAATAATTGCCTCTGTATTTGATTACAACTGGTTTTAGTAATAACCTGTAAAGGGCAGGTGCAGACCGGCATGGAGCCCACTCGCACTCCTGTAGCAGAGGTTTCAAATCTGAAAAAGTGGGTGGCGCACTGCTGGTATCATCCACTTTATTGGAGACTGCTCAGACAATACATAGTTCTGCCATGGTGTTCAGTCTGAGCAGTCTCCAATAAAGTTATTTTCTGGGTAAATCTAGCAGTGTGTGACACTGCTTTTCAACTAGCATAAAATTGTATTATTCTCATAGTAATTCTAAGCAGATGTCCAGTGCAACCCCCCCCCCCCTACATCAGATGTCCCCCAACCTCCCTTGCATCAAGGAGCACACCCCTTGTGCTGCTGCCAGGAAGAAGCTGGTGGCGGAGCTGGGAAGTAAAAAGTGCAGGGTCTGTGAGGAACAGAGGAGGGCGGAATCTAGTGTCCAGGGGGTGCTGCAGAGGCACAGGATCTGTAGGAGGAGTTCTGTCTTCTCTGCTGCAGACTGCTGAGATGGGGGGGGGGCGGAGATGAGCCTCTCTGCGGCTTCACGGAGAAGTGCAGGATCAGGTGGAGGAGTTCTGTCCAATTCTCTGCTGCCAACTGGGTGGGGGGCTGAGATGAGGGAGCTGCTGCAGGAGAGGAGCAAGGGCCACATGAAGTGGCCTGGAAGGGCGGATTTAGCCCCAGGCCTTGTCCTTGACACATGTACTCTAGGTGGAGGAATTCTTTACCTGAAGAGCTGCTTTTACACAGAGGAGTGAGATCTCTCTCTTAACTGTGATCAGTTCACACATGTCCAGTCGCCCGTCTTCCGGGATGATTGGCCGGAGCCACGGTGACGTCACTCCCGCGCGCGGGAGCCGACAGTCACAGCACAGGGCTCTGAAGAAACGTCAACAACGGCCGTTCCTTCAGAGCGCATGTGCCAGTGACGTCACTGGCTGCATGTAAGGTAAATATCTCCTATACAATGCAAGTTTAGGAGATATTTACAGTACCTATAGGTAAGCCTTATCATAGGCTTACCTATAGGTAAAAATGTCAGAAGAGGGTTTACTTCCTCTTTAAAACCTAATCAACATCTGCTGCAGCTCATCACTTTCCCTGGAGACTCGCCAAAGATCAGAATGATATCCTGTTCTCTTGTCTGGGGAGCTGTGCCTTCTGCTTGTCTCCAGCCCTATTTTATAATGATTTAGTTCTTCTAAAGTTTTCAAAAAAGAGTCCAGTGCACAAAATACTATACTGTGTCTTCATCTTGTTTACTTCACCACTTGAAAATGGTGGTTTACTTCCATGGTGGGGACAGCTTGTTGGTGGATTTGACAGTTTTGAAGTGCCAAACCTTGCAGTTAGATAGGAAGGCATCCCTTTTATGGAAACTGAGGGCAAGCTTATGCAAAAAGGATATTCCCTGATGGAGGGGCCAAGACTTTTGCTTTGTTACTGTCCAGGGCATGTACCTGCAGGGCTCTACCATGTTCCCCATGAACTGAAAGAAGAAAAAGCAAACCCCCCCCACCCCCCAAAGAAAAAAAAAAAAAAAACAGATCGCACAATTGTGCGTATTTTTTTATTTTCTTTTTGTTTTAATCAAAATGGCCCTTTTCAAATTTTATTTTTTGCATACTGTAGTGATAGAGCATCCTAAATGTCTTCCTAGCATTGAACTGCAATTTATAGATTTAGTTTTGCTCTGAATTGGTATTACCTTCTTATTCTTTGTACGTTGTGCATTCTCTTTTAATGATCTTTAGTTTTTCTTTGAATTTCCATTATGGATGTGACTATATCAAATATGAACACCTATTTATTTATTTTTTTTCACTTTGTCCCAGCGCTGCAGCTTCAAAAAGGCCATTTGGCATTCAACACATCTGTAAGTTTATGGATGCCCATGTCATCGTCTGAACCCCTCTCCTGTAAGGATGTATGGGTTGGAGGAAGGATCAAGAGCGAGGCAGGAGACAGACCTCTGACACTCCTGCTTGTGTCAAATGCTGAAGAGTCTTACATAGAGGTTAAAGAGCTAAAGGTTAAAAAGTGAAGGGCAGGTAGGAGACACAGGCTGTCGGAGGTGATTATAAAAACTCTTCTATTGCATAGACCTATCATCTGCATTTTGTTTTCTAACCTTACACAGTTGTTTTAAGGGGATGTAAGAACAGATTTTATCCAAATACTTTTTTGAAAAGGGGCTGTGATGGCACTGATCTCTTGAAGCATCATAGCTGCTAAATATAGTGTGCAGCTGTCTGGGGATAGGCTACAGTGCCTTGCAAACGTATTCACCCCCTTGGTGCTTTTCCTTATTTGTTGCATTACAACCTGTTAAAATTGGGGCTTTGTACCATGTATTATACACAACATGCCTATGACTTTAAAGGAGCAAAATAGTTTTTAGCCTAGGTTCACACTAAGGGCGGGTTTGAAATAGTGCGAACTCAGCTGAACTCGCACGATTTTTAAACCGGCATTTCAGCCCGACTTCCGGGGGCAATTTGAAAGACATCTGTGAGGGTTCCTGCACAGATGTCTATTGAAATTGCCGCCCCCCCCCCCCCCCGAAGTCACTAAAAGTAGTGCAGAAACTACTTTTGGGAATCGGTGCGGCACTGCAAAGTCGGCATCGCACCAATTCAGTCGTTGCCATTGCCAGCAATAGGCTTAGACTTGGAATGCGATTTGATATGTCAAATCAGCCCAATGTGAACATGGGCTTACCGTGACACAAACAATAATAAAAATTAAAAGCAAATCTTAAGTGTGCAAAAGCATTCACTCCTTTGGCTATGAAACCCCTAAAGAAGCTGAGAGTAAAGGTGATCGACTGACCAAGCATGTCTCCAGACCTAAACCCTATTGAGCATCTGTGGAGCATCCTCAAACTGAAGGTGGAGGAGCGCAAGGTCTCTAACATCCATCAGCTCTGTGATGTCTTCATGGAGAAGTGGAAGAGGACTCCAGTTGCAAACCTGTGAAGCTCTGTTAAACTCCATGCCCAAGAAGGCTAAGGCAGTGCTGGAAAATAATAGTGGCCACACAAAATATTGACACTTTGGGCCCAATTTGGACCGGGCGGACTGGAACATGCAGGTAGGTCCAGTGCCATCATGCAGGCCTCCTTCAAGAGATTTTTGAGTACGGAGTAGATACTCTCCATTGAAAATCGTTTGTATTCCAGGAACTTGTTTAGGTTCCTTCGATTTATTATAAGTCAATATATTCTTGATGGCTTGCGAATGACAATCAAGTGGGAAAAGAATCCCTGGTATCAGGGCCGGCCTTAGGGGTGTGCGAGCCGTGCGGCCGCACAGGGCGCCATGGGCAACAAGGGCGCCGTGCGGCCATCACAGCTCGCAGAAGATCAGGCACAGCGGGAGGTAAGCGGCGACCGCGGCCTGGACAGGGTTAACACAGGCCGCGGCTGCCGCTTACCTCCCGCTGTGCCTCGGTCACCTCACCTACTGCAGTGCTGTGCTGACAGTCTGAGGCGAGCTGTCTATCACACACAGCTCAGCCTCCGATCCACCACGGTGACAGATCCCTCCTCCTTGCAGGGATCCTCAGCTCCTCCTCGCCCTGCCCTTCTCCTCCTCCTCCCACCCTTCTCCTCCTCCTCCTACCCCGCCCACACTCCCCATGAAGTAAGTGAGGTCGCCTTAAAAAAATGTAAGGGGGGTCTCTGATGTGGGGGGTTCTGTGTGAGGGGGGCTGTCTCTGATGTGGGGGGGGGCTCTGATGTAAGGGGGCTTTTTGTGGGGGGTCTGTGATGTAAGGGGGGCTCTTTGATGTGGGGGGGGGCTCTGTGTGGGGGCTCTGATGTAAGAGGGCTTTTTGTGGGGGGTCTGTGATATAAGGGGGGCTCTCTGATGTGGGGGGCTCTGATGTAAGGGGGTTTTGTGTGGGGTTCTGTGATGTAAGGGGGCTCTCTGATGTAAGGGGTCTCTGATGTAAGGGGGCTTTGTGTGGGGTTCTGTGATGTAAGGGGGCTCTCTGATGTAAGGGGGCTCTCTGATGTAAGGGGGCTCTCTGATTTAAGGGGGGCTTTGTGTGGGGGGTCTCTGATGTAAGGGGGGCTTTGTGTGGGGGGTCTCTGATGTGTGGGGGGATCTCTGTGTGGGGGGGTCTCTGATGTGTGGGGGGTCTCTGATGTAAGGGGGGCTTTGTGTGGGGGGTCTCTGATGAAAGGGGGCTCTGTGTGTGGGGTCTCTGATGTAAGGGGGGCTTTGTGTGGGGGGATCTCTGATGTTAGGGGGGCTTTGTGTGGGGGGTCTCTGATGTGTGGGGGGATCTCTGATGTTAGGGGGGCTTTGTGTGGGGGGGTCTCTGATGTGTGGGGGGGTCTCTGATGTAAGGGGGGCTTTGTGTGGGGGGTCTCTGATGAAAGGGGGGGTCTCTGATGTAAGGGGGCTCTGTGTGTGGGGTCTCTGATGTGAGGGGGGTTTTGTGTGGGGGGTCTCTGATGTGAGGGGGGGCTCTGTGTGGGGGTCTCTGATGTGAGGGGGGCTCTGTGTGGGGGCTCTAAATTAAGGGGGACTTTGTGTGGGGGGTCTCTGATGTAAGGGGGGCTAAGTTATTAGTGATCATAAAAAAGAAAAGTCAAATAAAGTGCAAAAAAGGTGCAAGAAAATGCGCGCGCGGGGGGGGGGGGGCACAGGATTAGCTCGCACAGGGCGCCTGAACACCTAAGGCTGGCCCTGCCTGGTATTGTTGTTCTTTTGGCACAGGTACCACCACCTGCTGCTCTGCCAAATCCTGGATTTCCTCCAGAAGGGCTAACTTTTTCAGAGCATTCCTGGGGGGGGGGGGATGTGTAAGGGTGATCATGGAAGGGGGCTTTGCCAAGAATTCCAGGCGATAGCCTTCTTGCAAGGTCTGGCAGATGTAGGTGCTGTCCGATATTTTCTCCCACTGGGGGACAAAATGAAACAGCCGTCCCCTTACCCGGATCCTGACGTCACTTAGTTTCTTTGATTCCAACACTGGGGTAGGAAAACAATAAATTGTTCCTTTGCCTTCCCCTGCCGTTACCCCACTTCCTAATTGGCTCTTTACTGCGATTGCCCTGGGGGCCACAACATTTTTTCATTTTTCTTTCTTGGGCTTCACTGGGAACTTCTTCCCCTTTTCCAAGGACCAAGATAGAACCTCATCTAGGCCCAGGCCAAACAGCAATGAGCCCTGAAAAGGAAGGCCACATAGTTTACCTTTTGATGTGACATCTCCTTCCCAAGCCTTAACCCAGACAGCTCTTCTAGCTGAGTTGATTAATGCGGCTGTCTTAGCAGAAGCTCTTGCAGATTCAACTGCGGCATCCGCAAGGTATGCAGTGGCTTTTCCGATCACAAAAAAGGAAGTCAAGAATATCACCAGAGTCAAATTCCTGTGACAAAGGTTTGGTCAGTTTCTCAACTCAGAAGTCTGCATTCCTGTCTACAATGTCTCTCAGTGTCAACATGAGGGGTGGGTAAAAACACACAGCAATAAACCGATTTCCAAAAAGGGCTAAACGTAGACAACCAGATAAATCAGGAGCTCAACCAGGAGCAATTGGCACTCACCTACCAAAGAAAAATACACCCTCAAAAGGCAGGAGCCTCTGCAACAGCAGCCTGCAAAACGTTGCGGCCAAAAGCAGCATCTGCAGATGCGAGTACATCCACCTTGTAAAACTTTATCAATGTGTGCACAGATAACCAGGTGGCCGTCTTGCAAACCTGGACCACTGACGCCTTAGTGCCCAGGAGGCACTAAGCACCTTCATAGAATGCGCCTTAACAGGGAAAGGAGGAACCTGACCCTCGATGGAATAGGCCTGCACCACCGTCTGCCTGATCCAACTGGAATTGGTCGCAGCAAATGCGGCCTGCCTCTTAAGAGACCCATCCAAACGGACAAACAAGGAATCCGATTTCCGAATCGACTCAGTCGACAACAGGTACACCCTGATTGCCTGAACCACATCCAGGGAATGTAAGGTAATCTCTTCAGGATGCTTAGGCTTAAGACACAAGGAAGGCAACACAATGTCTTAATTTAAGCCACCAAAAAGGCCACCTTCTGTGACAAAGTAAGCAGAGGAAGCTCACAAATATTTTCAAAAGGAGGTTTTTGAAGAGCCAACAATACCAAATTGAGGTCCCACAGAGGCACCGGGGACCTGATCAGAGGAGCCAGGTAGAGTATCCCCTTAACAAAAGTGTGAACCAAGGAATTTGTGGCCAACGGGCATTGGAAGAAGATTGCCAAAGCAGAAATCTGGCCCTTGATGGTGCCCAGGGCCAAACGCTGAAACTCTTTGTAGAAACTCCAGCAGATGAGACACTGAAAAGAAAGGGGCGGGGGACAGCAGAGAGGACTGGAACAAAACATTCTGCCCACCTTAGAACGCTGGCCACTTCTCTGGCCGCCAGGGCACTTTTGGTGCCACCTTGGCGATTTACATATGTCACAGCCGTGGCCTTGTCAGATTGAATCCTTACTGGGTGCCTCCGCAGACAATCCATCCACAGGGACAGGCTAAGCCTGATCACCCGAATCTCTAGGACATTGATTGGCAGACTGGACTCCTTCCAAGTCCAAGCCCCTTGAGCCTGATCTGTGTCCAAGATACCTCCCCACCCGGACAGTCTGGCATCTGTGGTAACCACCGTCCAGTACAGGGAGAGAAAGGATTTTCCCTGTCAAATGGCTGGGGAGCAGAGCCACCATAGGGCCCCATCGTACCCCGGCTCAACAGGATCAGATTGTCTAGGGACTGTGGATTATTGTCCCATCAAGAATCTCCTTTTGCAGAGGTCTGGTATGGAACTGAGCAAACAGAACCGCCTCGAAGGTGGAGACCATCAAGCCCAAAACTTGCATGCAAGTCCTGAGAGATGACTGCCAGTTGGATAACAGGATCCAAATCGCACTCTGCAACTTCAGAATTGTCGTCTCCGGAAGAAACACCCAGGCTGAGGCTGAGTCAGGCCCAGGTAGTCCAGTTTGTTGGACGGAGTCAGAGCTGATTTCTGAAAATTCAGTGTCCTACCGTACTTTTGCAGGTTCGCACAGTGATATCCAAATTGTCTTTCAAGACAGTCGGAAACTCTGCGCACAGAAGGAGATTCCCCCCTCTGCCTGAGCAAAGCCAACATAAAGCTTTTGTGAACACCCGAGGAGCGCAGGCGAGACCAAACCAAAGGGTAATGCCACTAATTGATAGTGCTCCTCTCCCACGGCAAAGCAAAGAAAACTCTTGTGACCGACCAATATTGAGAAATGAAGGCAAGCGTCCTTGATATCGATAGAGGCCAGGAATTCCCCTAGACCAGTGATGGCGAACCCATGGCACACGTGCCACAGCTGGCACACAGAGCCTTCTTTGTGGGCACGCAAGGAAGAAGAGCACACACCACTGACCGGCTACCCTTTACAAGGTCAGCAATTTTGTGGGGGTGCAATAGTGAGAAGAGGGAGGCATGTAGAAGTAAGCAAAGAGGGGGGACTTTGGGATGCAGAGGTGAGTAGTTGGGGTGGGGTGCATTTACATATGCAGCATCCCTTGCTGCTCTTCTCAGAAGCAATCCATGGTGGATCAATTTTCAGAAGGCAGTTAACAGGTGGCTGGGAGACGATCTATCACCTTTCCACCCCTGGTATTAACCCGCTGGCACTATAAGTGGGTTTTGTGTTGCAGTTTGGGCACTCGGGTTCAAAAAGGTTCGCCATCACTGCCCTAGACGAAGGGATGCCACTACCGTGCGAATGGACTCCATCTGAAATTTCTGAACCCACACATAGCTGTTCAGGGCCTTGAGATCCAAGATTGGACGGTCCTTGCCTTCCTTCCTTCCCGGGGACAGTAAATAGGTTTGAATAAAACATCTGAAAACATTCCAACTCTGGAACTGATACAATAACTCTATGCGATAGCAGATCCTGTACTGCCCCGCAAAGGCCTTGCAGATGATCCGGGGTCAGACGCAAGTTGGAAGGGAAGAACCTTGCCAGAGGCAAGGACCGAAGCTAGATCTTGTAACCAGACCGAATCAACTGGTGGACCCATTTGTCTTGAATGAAAGAGGTCCACGGGTCTGAAAAGAAGCAAAGATGTCCCTTCACCCCAGGTACGGGGTGAGGGCGCTCCTTCAAGCAGAGGTGGACTTATCTGCGGGACCAGCGGAACCCACTTTTGACTTACCAGATGAAGGTCTCTAAGAACCTCCCACGAAGTTACGGGCGGATTTTGATCCCTTGTCCTGCGATCCCGCGAGACGAAAGGGCCATTTGTGAGCCGAGAAGAAAAGGACCACGCTTGCGACGAGGCTCTTTGCTCTTGGTGACCTGTCGAAGCAGGGTACTCTTACCTCCCATAAGACCTTTAATGATCTCTTCCATAGAAGCCCCTACACAGGGGAAATCAGTCAGCACCTTTTTGGAAGCCTGGTCCACAGACCAGCATTTCAGCCAAATCATACAGCGAAGAGTCACAACTGTCACGGACACTCTTCAGGCTAAAGGAGCCGCATCCAGAGAGGCATCACAGATATATTGTACACCTGTACCAACTGATCCGTCAGCTCAGGAGGATGCTGGCCCCATTCCAAATCCTGGCGCAGAAGCTTTGCCCATTCCGTTAAGGTCTGGGAAACCAAGGTTATGGCAAACACTGGCCTCAAAATTGAACCGGCTACGATAAAAAGGTATCGAACCAGAGACTCAGCTCTCTTGTCCACTGGGTCTATAAAGGACGGAGAGTCCTCCACCGGCAGTAGCGTGGCTTTATTTAACCTGGAAACCTGAGAATCCACCACTGGCGGAACTGTCAGTTTCTTTAAAAGGGAGTTTTCAAAAGGATACCTCCTAGTGAAACACTTGGGTATCCTCACCATGCGTTTTGGGGAACCCCACTAACAGAGCACTCAGGATGTGTAGACGCAGATCTAGTAGGGCAACGCCTGTCCATGGCGGCCAAATCAACGTCAGAATCTGAGGAGACAGAGGATGCAGGTGAAGGTGGGGGATGCTTTTTGCTAGGCCTATGTTAAAGGGCCATATCAACTTTTGACACCAGCGACTGCAGGGCCGCCGTCATGGCCGCCAGGGCAGATTGAGACCCAGAGGGTCCTGCAGCTTCTGAGAGTGGGTCAGGGGGTGACATGTGCTCCAGGGACTCCATGGTTAACCCGGGGACTGCCAGTAAAATCTGGGAAAAAAAAAAGGGCTGGAAAAAAATCCCCCCCATCGGTAGCACCACAGGTCCCAGCGCACCAAAAGCGCTGCTATAGCAGAAAGAGGGAGCTTGCACACCCACAGGAACTCACCACCACTGATTCAGGAGGAACCCAGAGCGCCAAGCTGCCTGCTGTGCGACGATCAGAGAGGAAGGGGAAACGCAGGCACTGCCACTAATGGTCCACCGCCGAATCACCGCTCTCCAGGCTACAAGAAAATGTCAGCTGCATTGATTGCAATAGGGAACTACCAAATCATGGCTGCCGAGCTACACACATGGCCGCCGAGATCAATAGCAGCTATCCACAGCTAGCGCGGAGCTGCGGTCGGGTTGCGCTCGCTGGCCGGACTGGGAAGATCATAAGGTTCTAGGATATCCAGTGCGTTGCCTAGTTCAGCAGTTTATTGTAGTTCTCACTAGAACAGACTTGCTTGCAGATCAGAAAATAAAATAATTCTGTTTAAAAAGGAAAAAAAAAAATGCCAGGACCAGAGATCCCAGCAAGGAACTAGGTCCTTCCTCCTGACTAGGCAGTCCTATAGCAGGAAGTGGGAGTATAGCCCTAGGACTGCCCTAGGGGCGTAGTAGATTTTTTTCCACCTAATGTCTTACTCTTTTGGAGCTGTGTCCGTCAATGACCGAAAGAGAAATATGCACTGTTACTGTACTAATGACACTGGCAGGGAAGGGGTTAACACCAGGGACGATCAAAGGGTTAAGTGTGTCCTTAGCGGGTACGTGCTGTTTAGGGGATGGACCGGCTAGAAGATGAACATAGGGATCTGTGTTCCTGAAAAGCAGAAACACAGGATCCCAGTGTGCATCGGTGACATAACCGCGGTCTGCCTGATTTACATAGGCAGACTGCCGTTCTGTCTCTATGGGGAGTGATCGCGTCCGCTGGACCCGCTGTTTGGCTCCCCCTCTGGCCAATCAGCGCATTCATGTACAATTATGTCTGCCCACATAATAGAGCCAACCTGCCGCAGTAAAAGTGCGCCGGCTGGTTGGCAAGTGGTTAAAGAATGTCTCTTCATAACCCTCCTTAAAGAGGAATCTCCTTTTCTATGTTTTTTGTCTGACACTTCTCCTTTCAGTATCTCTCCATTCCTGTAGGATTAAATCCTTTAGGGACTGATAGAGGGGAAACACCATAGATTGGGTCTTGCTCTGCCCCCTGTACACCTTGTCCTGTGCCAAGGTCTATTTGGGAGCCTCTGGAATCTCCTTAGTGGCATATATTGCCTGCAGGAGCCCTTCCAGATCCTCTGGGACAAAAAAAGGTCTACTGAGCAGGTCTGCATCCACTTCCCCATCTGAGCTGTGGCCTAACCTGGCTTTCTATTTCTCCCTTCTTCCTCTTCCACCTGAGCTAGAGGTAGTGGTTGTGAGGGGGGGGGGGTGGAGAACACTGGGCTCTCCTCCAGAGAAACTTTTTTGGGAGAATGGGCCTTCTCTAGGGGCAAGCTCCTTTGTGCCAGGGTGTTTGGTTAACTGAAAGATTTAACTGTTGCCAGCATTTCCGTCTGCATTGATCAAAAAATGTCTTCATCAAGGCTGAAGCTTCTTTCCCCGCTAGTTTATTAATGCGCTTTATAGAAGAAGTTTTGAATGTGACCTTGGAAGCTTATCCCCCCCGCTTATCAGGGGGGCCCCCTAGGCTCCACTGGGGGACTCTAAGGAAAAGAGGTAGAGCATACCTGTGACCCTTTTTTCCCTGTAACTGTGGGCTTACATTGAAGGGGGTGGGTAAGGTAAGTAGAGGGAACCCAACCAGTTCAGGAGACCCTTCTGGTAATCTTTACCTCTCACCTCACTCCCCCCCCCCCCCCAAGGGGGGTTACTCACCGGACCCAGACTTCCCTGCAGTTGCCATCCCTTTCTCCTGTTTCATGAGGTGGTTGGCTCAGGCCTGGGCTGCTGGTACAGCACACCGACTGCTTCCTGCCACCTTGCTCCTCTCCTCCCCACACTGCGCTCCCAGCATTTTCAGCAGAACTTCAAGGTTGCGCTGCCCCTCCAAAATCACTTCCTGTGATGCAGCCACAACCTCTACTGTGCTCAAATCGAGGCTTGGAGTGCAAGCCCTTCCTCTTCAGCATGAGATGGCTTCTCCAGGAAGGGGAGGAGTACCAAGAGAGCAGCTGAAGGCGGTGTCTTGCACTACAGTGGGGGTATCACACACCCTGCGGTCAGAGCACTGGTGCAGCCTTAAGGTGACATGTGAAAGGACAAGCCTGCAGGTTAGTTCAGCCCTCCCCAGCTTCCCCAAACCTGCCTCAACAGGTAACCATCAGACCCTCCCCAGACATCTGGTCACAAACAAACGTTTTGCCAAAGGGAGAAACATAATCAATACTGAGGGGAAGGGTGGGAACTTCTAACCAGCTGTGAAGTGACTGTTTTCTTGTAGGGAGGAGCCCTACATCTCTCAGGTGTGCTGTCCTGGAAGGTGATAGGAGAAAACGGAAAATTGTTATCAAATACCGTAATTTTCCTTTCCTGATGGACTCCATGGCAGCTTACGTGTGGGTTAGTCCCACCTCCTCCTACCTCATAGGACCCTACTCCCATACATTTTTACTCCGTGCCAGAGGCCGTATTCCATAAATAGCCTACTCCAGCAGATGGGAGGGGACTCCAGCTGCCATGGAGTCCATCAGGAAAGGAAAATTACGGTAAGTATTTGATAACAATTTTCTGTTTTCCTGACAGACTCCATGGCAGCTTACGTGTGGGAAATAACTAGCCAAACACACAAGGGTGGAAAACTGCTGGCCAAAAGAAATTTAATTTGCACCATCAACAGACAGTACTTGCAAACCAAAGTTAACAGAAGACAATGAAGCTGGCTCAATACAATAATGAGTCATGAAAGTGTTAATGGAAGACCATGATGCTGTCTTGCATATTACTTCAGGGGCCACATGACAAGAAGCCGCCCAGGACGTGGATACCCCTCTTGTCGAATGCGCGGTCACCGCTTCTGGAGGAACCAAGCCCTTAGCTTTATATGCCCATTGGATGGTCTGAACAATCCATGCCGCTATGGATCTTGAAGAGGCCCACAAGCCCTTGTTCTTCCCGTGGAGGAGAACAAATAGATAATCTGAACGCCTGAAGGAAGCTGTTGCATCCAGGTACAGTCTCAGAATTGCACCCACATCTAATGGATGTGTATCTAGATCATCTGACGATTTGAATGTTGGAAGGACAATCTCCTGGTTCTCGTGGAAAACAGAGACCGCCTTGGGGTGTGATCCCAACATGGGGATAAGAACCACACGATCTGGCAAGAAGGTCAGGAATGGTTCTTTGCAACCCAGAGAACTAATCTCGGAGACTCTTTTAGCCGAGGTGATGGCTACCAAGAAGGCCGATATCAGAGACAGATCTTTAATGGAGAGTTGCTCCGTGTGACTTCTTCTGACGTCAGAAAGGAAGTTCAAGACAAGTGGAAGATCCCATTTAGGGAACCTTGGCTTCCTCTTTGGCCTGAGTCTGGAAGCTCCCCAAAAGAATTGACGAACAAGGGGATGAGACGCCCAAGAAGTTCCTGTGAAGGCCGAAATAGCAGAAACTTGCACGCGTAGTGAGCTAACGGATAATGGTAGGTCCAGTCCCGACTGCATGAAACCAAGAATATGCTGGATATTCAGGTCATTGCATGACCCCCCTTTCTTGGTAACAAAATCCATGAACTTGGACCAGATCCTTCTGTAGACCTTGTTAGTGCCCGCTCTTTTGGCACAAGAGAGTAGAAATTGCCCCACTTGGGCAACCTAACGCCTCCAGCCTTTCCCTCTCAAAAACCATGCCTTCAGGTGCAGATGAGCCGGGCATGGGTGTAGAGTTGCTCCCTGGGACAGAAGGTCCAGCCTTATGGGTAGAGGAACTGGATCCCGAAAACTGAGTGTAACGCTCCTGCGTTTTTATAGTAAGCTGGATTTGCAGCTGCAGAATCTCCACTCAGTAGTCATGTAGAGATGTGTTGAATTACCAGATCCAACTCTCCAGACTCATCACTGTGGACACGCCTGCTTCAGCATACAGATATACACACACTCAATAAGATGTTCCTGAAGTGATAGGATGTATATGACAGTATAGAGGTGATGTGCTGAAGGGACAGGTGTGAGCAGTGATAGCTATGATAAGCACTTGATAGTAATGTTCAGGAGAGTAGTAGACGGTAATAGGTAGGATGCAGATAGGTTAGTAATCATGTATGGTAATAGGTGGTAAGGACAGCAGATGATATACAGGAGAGACTAACCCAGTGCAAGGATAGATGGTAGTAGACTCAAGAGCTAGCAATCTATGTAACAGTGCAGATGATAGAATTAATAAAACATAGATAGTAACAGTCCTTAATGTGCAGAAGTAGATAGTGTAAGTTAGTTATGGAGGAATCCCCTGTGGGGTACTTATCACTAGTAAGGTTAGTAAGTAGAGGGGTCCGGTAGTGAGGGAGTGATCCGGTAGCGAGATACGGGATCGGTATCGAGGTTCCGGTCTGTTCCAGGTAAAGAGAATAGCTGAAGGCTCCGGCAGCATAAGACAAGGCTTGTAAGCATGCGGTTTGAACGAACAACCTGAGAGAGAAAGCCGGCGATTGAAATAGCCGCTCAGAGCGGCGCTCAGTGATGATGTCATACGGCTTAAAGGTATATGCGTTCCACCTAACTAAAAAGGTGGGACGCAATATGAAAAGGAAAATGGGCAATAAGGGTACCAAAGGTACCAGAATCTTACAGTACCCCCCCCCCCTTAAGGCCGGCTCCGGAAAGGCCTATAGCACTGGTTTCTCCGGGTATTTAGAGTGAAACCTTCGTATAAGCCTAGGTGCGTGAACATCAGAAGTATCCAACCAGGTGTCGTCTTGGGGTCCATAGTTCTTCCATCTTATGAGATATTGGAGTTTTCCTCTGTGGATGCGAGAATCCAAAATCTCCCTAATCTCAAATTCTTCTCCGCCTTCAACTTGTATTGGAGGTGGAGGCAAGATGGTAGGCCTTATTCCTTGGTTAGGAACATGTGGTTTCAGTAGCGACACATGAAAGATGGGATGTATTCTGAGATCTGCCGGTAAAGTGAGTTGTACTGCAGCTTTTCCAATGAGTTTCTTAATTGGGAAGGTTCCCAAAAATAAAGGTCCAAGCTTTTTGTTAGGGATGTTTAACCTTAAATTTTTCGTCGATAGCCAAACGAGGTCCCCAATAGCATATTGAGGAGAAGGTCTTCTACGAAGGTCGTAGTACCTTTTTTGTTGACTGTGAGCGTGTGAGATGGTGGTATTAAGTAAACCCAGAGAGTCTTTTATTTGGGTAAGATAATCCGAGGCTACTAGGTTACTTGATGATAGGATGCCTGGTGGAAGAAGTGTGGGATGAAACCCATAGTTTAAGTAGAACGGACTTTGCTTAGTAGTACTGTGAGTTGCGTTGTTATAAGCAAATTCCGCCAGAGGGAGGAGGTCCACCCAATCATCCTGTAGGTATGAAGTGTAGCAACGTAGATATTGTTCAATGCACTGGTTGACTCTTTCAGTCTGTCCGTTGGTCTGAGGGTGGTAAGGAGAAGTGAGCTTTCGCTCAATCCGTAGTATGTGACATAAAGCTTGCCAAAACTTGGAGATGAACTGTGAACCACGGTCGGATAAAAGAGTCTTTGGAATTCCATGTAACTTGAACACATGTTTCATTAGTAATTCCGCTGTTTGCTTAGATGAAGGTAGTCTGCGAATAGAAATGAAATGTGCCATCTTTGTCAGATGGTCCACTGACACTAGAATGGTATTAAATCCTTTGGAAGGTGGTAGTTCTACTATAAAGTCTAAGGACACAACTTCCCATGGAACCTGGGGTATTGGTAGACTGCAGAGTAGTCCAGATGGTTTTGTAGTGTCAATTTTGGACCTTGCACAGATGTCACATGAAGAAACATATTTTTGTACAGACGACTTCATATCAGGCCACCAAAACTGCCTGGTAAGCAAATTAAGGGTCTTAGTCATACCCATATGTCCTGCCATAGGCACATCATGTGACAATTCCAAGATCTTGGTGCGCATAGTAGGGGGTATGTAGAGTTTGTCGTTGTAGTAGAGGAAGCCTTCTGCATCAGTAGTTAGTTGTGGTGGAGGTGAATCCAATCCTATACTGTGCAAAATCTCTTCCTTCAGGGAACGAACAACACCAATAATACGTTCATAGGGTATTATAGGAATAGAAGGAACTTCAGCGCAGTTATCTTCGGTTAATCGTGATAGCGCATCCGCTTTTTTGTTTTTGTCTGCAGGTGTGTAGGTCACAAGGAAGTTAAATCTTAGGAAGAATAATGACCATCGTACCTGCCAGTGGGAAAGAGTTTTGTTAGTCTGAAGGTATTGAAGATTTTTATGATCTGTATATATGAGTATTGGTAATCGGGTACCTTCAAGTAAATGTCGCCAATTCTCTAGTGCCAGTTTTATGGCAAGCAACTCTTTTTCACCCACTGGGTAATTCACCTCTGGGCTGCTTAGTGATTTAGAGAAAAAAGCAACTGGGTGGAGTGGTGAAGTATTTGTTGGTCGTTGGGAGAGAACTGCTCCTACTGCCATGTTTGACGCATCTACCTCCAGAATATATTGGAGGGATGGGTCTGGATGGCGTAGTATGGGAGCAGAAGTAAAGCTTGATTTTAACAAGCGGAAAGCTCCATTTGCTTCTTCTGACCATTTGAATGGTTTCTTTATACTTGTAAGTTGTGTGAGAGGTCTCACAATAGCAGAGAAGTTATTGATGAACTTCCTATAGAAGTTTGAAAATCAGAGGAATCGCTGTAATGCCTTACGAGTTGTTGGTATAGGCCAATCCAGAATACACGATATCTTGCTCATATCCATCTTGATTCCGGTTTTAGATATGATGTATCCTAGGAATAGTATTTCTTCTTTATGAAATAGGCATTTTTTTAATTTCACGTATAGGTTGTGTGCGAGTAATCTGGATAACACAAGTCTTACATGTTTTATATGTTCAGACAAAGATCGAGAATAGATAAGTATATCGTCCAGATATACCACAACACAGACATCAAGTAAATCTCTGAAGATGTAATTTATGAACCTTTGAAAAGCTGCGGGAGCATTACACAACCCGAAAGGCATCACAAGATATTCGAATAATCTGTATCTGGTTCTGAATGCTGTCTTCCACTCATCTCCGTCACGGATTCGGATTAGGTTGTATGCCCCTTTTAGGTCCAATTTAGAAAAGTAAGTAGCCCCACGCACTTGTTCAATGAGTTCAGGAATGAGCGGTAAAGGATAACGATCCTTTATCGTAATGGTATTTAGTTGCCTATAGTCAATAATAGGCCTAAGACTTGAATCCTTATTGCAGACAAAGAAAAGTCCTGCAGCTGTGGAAGAAGTAGAGGGTCTGATGAACCCTTTCGCCAAATTCTCATCCAAGTATTCCTTGAGATGAGAAAGTTCATCCTGTGATAGAGGATAAACATGGCCGAAAGGCAATTTGCTATTAGGGAGTAGATCGATAGAACAATCATAGTCCCTATGGGGAGGCAATACTTGAGCATTTTTCTCAAGGAAGACTTCGGACAGATCCTGATAGCATAGTGGTGTAATCTCATCTGACACCACAGACAGGATCTTTCCATAAGATGGGAGGATACACGTGATCTCGCAATAGTGAGAAGGGAAGGTTAGAGTCCGTGTTTTCCAATCTATGGTTGGTTGATGTATGTGTAACCAGGGAAGTCCCAAAATAATGGGAAAATGTGGTGAAGGTAGTACATCAAAAGTGGTGGTCTCCATATGAGACTCGTTAGCAGTGACAAGGAGTGCTTGTGTCTGATTGGTGATTGGACCAGAAGATAACGGAATACTGTTAATGAAACTAACAGAGACAGGTTTAGGTTTTGAAATAATAGGTATTTTATTTAAAGTAACAAAACGTGTATCGATATAGTTCCCACAAGATCCTGTGTCGATCATAGCCTTGGTGGTGATCCTAGTCTGGTCCCACTGCAATGTCAAATGAACAAAGAGGTAGGGATTAGAAAAGGAAGTGGTTAATCCCCCTAGTAAGACATGTGAACACTCACCCTCTTTTTTGCGGACAAGGGGACAGACGCTTATCAAATGATCCGGGGATGCGCAGTACATGCAGAGATTTCTGGATCTTCTCCTAGCTCGTTCAGTGGTCGATAAAGGTGGGCGTATGGTTCCTACCTCCATAGGAGTAGGGTCAACGGCCGAAATCCGAGAAGGACTGGACAATGGCATTCCCATTTTCTCAGCCTTTCTTTCTCGCAGTCGCCTGTCGATGTTGATACTAAGTTGTATTAAGGCATCTAAAGTGCCAGGTAAATCCGGTCGGGCGAGCTCGTCTTTAACGGCTTCTGACAACCCGAGCCTGAACTGAGTTCGCAGAGATGTATCATTCCACCCTGAATCAAGGGTCCATCTTTTGAACTCTGCTACAAAGTCTTCAACAGGTCTCCTTTCTTGTTTTAAAGCCCTCAATTGGATATCAGCAGTACTCTGCCTATTGGGGTTTTCATATAAGCTAGCGAGTTCCGCTAGAAATAAGGTATAGGAGTTGAGAAGAGGATCATCTTTCTCAAAGAGAGAGTCTGCCCAGGCCCGTGGATCACCCGTTAAATATGAGATAGTGGTACAGACTTTAATTTGATCAGTAGGGTAAGTACGAGGTTTTAGCAAAAAAAGCATTTGACATGCGTTTTTGAATTCACTAATTTTTTTCCGATCACCTGTAAACACTAGAGGAGGGTTTATTTTAGGTTCAGGGGGCTGAGCAGCAGTAAGCTGTGAAAGACGGGTTATCTGCTGTCTCAGAGTCTGATTTTCATCTTTTACTTCAGTAAGAGCAAGTATTAATGTATTTACTTTTTGTGTTAATTGTATCACTTGAGTGGGTAATTCTGCTGAATCCATTTTTTGGGTTCGTTCAATCTGTAACGCTCCTGCGTTTTTATAGTAAGCTGGATTTGCAGCTGCAGAATCTCCACTCAGTAGTCATGTAGAGATGTGTTGAATTACCAGATCCAACTCTCCAGACTCATCACTGTGGACACGCCTGCTTCAGCATACAGATATACACACACTCAATAAGATGTTCCTGGAGTGATAGGATGTATATGACAGTATAGAGGTGATGTGCTGAAGGGACAGGTGTGAGCAGTGATAGCTATGATAAGCACTTGATAGTAATGTTCAGGAGAGTAGTAGACGGTAATAGGTAGGATGCAGATAGGTTAGTAATCATGTATGGTAATAGGTGGTAAGGACAGCAGATGATATACAGGAGAGACTAACCCAGTGCAAGGATAGATGGTAGTAGACTCAAGAGCTAGCAATCTATGTAACAGTGCAGATGATAGAATTAGTAATGCATAGATAGTAACAGTCCTTAATGTGCAGAAGTAGATAGTGTAAGTTAGTTATGGAGGAATCCCCTGTGGGGTACTTATCACTAGTAAGGTTAGTAAGTAGAGGGGTCCGGTAGTGAGGGAGTGATCCGGGAGCGAGATACGGGATCGGTATCGAGGTTCCGGTCTGTTCCAGGTAAAGAGAATAGCTGGAGGCTCCGGCAGCATAAGACAAGGCTTGTAAGCATGCGGTTTGAACGAACAACCTGAGAGAGAAAGCCGGCGATTGAAATAGCCGCTCAGAGCGGCGCTCAGTGATGATGTCATACGGCTTAAAGGTATATGCGTTCCACCTAACTAAAAAGGTGGGACGCAATATGAAAAGGAAAATGGGCAATAAGGGTACCAAAGGTACCAGAATCTTACACTGAGGAGCATCAGCAGTGGAAACCATGGCCTGTTCGGCCAGTATGGGGCTATTGTTAGCACTTCCACATCTTCCATCCTGAGTCTCGCCAGGAACCAGAGAATGACAGGAACTGGGGGAAAAGGCATATGCCCTGTGGAATCTCCAATGGTCTGTCAGAGCATCCGTCCCAAAGGCTTGGGGACAACGGAACCTCATATAATACTTCGGAAGCTTGTGATTGAATGGAGATGCAATAAGATCCACTTCCGGGTGAAAATCCAGAGAAGTGAGCCACTGGAAGACATCGTTCTGAAGGCTCCATTCGTTGTTGTCCAAGCGGACTCTTGAGAGGAAGTCCGCTTGAACATTCTGTACCCCCAGAAGAAACACTGCAGTGAGGTTGACCAGGTGTTTCTGGGCCCAAAAGAAGATTGGATCTACCTCCTTCAACAGGGAGCGACTGCAAGTGCCTCCTTCTTGCTTCACATAGGAGACCGCGGTCGTATTGTCCATCCTCAGGATAACAGAAGTCCCTTCTATTAGGTGACGGAATGCTTTCAGAGCGCAGAACGCGGCTCGCAATTCTAGAGTATTTGACACTACCCTGTGAGCTTGGAAATCCCAGCTGCCCTGGGCTATCTCCGTCTGACAGAGGGCACCCCATCCGGTGTTGCTGGCATCCATGGTAACTGTGATCCAAGAGATGGGCATAATGGAATGGCAATTGAGATTTTTGCTCTGCAGCCACCATGGAAGGCTCTCCCGCATTGATGTTGTCATGCGAATGAGGTGATTTTGATCTCCTGGACGCCACTGATGGAGAAACCCCACTTGGAAAGGCCGCATTTTCCACTGTGCCCACTTCACCATTGGAGTCGTGGCTACCATGGTCCCAACCACTCTTAGACACTGAGATGCTCGAAGGTGAGAGGCCGTCTTAGCTAGGCGTACCCTGTCCCTGACTACCGGGATCTTCTCGAGGGGCAAAGAAATTGTGCCTCAACTTGTGTCGAACTGTGCCCCCAGAAATATTAACGACTGGGTAGGCTCCAGGTGGCTCTTCTCCATGTTCAGTAACCAGCCGAACTCGCGAAGAGTGGCTATTACCTGAGACCTGTGTACCAGAAGTTGTTCTCGGTCTTGTGACAGCAGGAGCAGGTCATCCAGATAATGGTGTAGACGGACGCCTTTGGTCCTGATCAAAGCCACCACTGCTAGTAAGATCTTTGAGAATACCCGCGGCGATAAGCCCAAAACGGGAGACAGACAAACTAGATGATTCTGATCTACTGCGAATCGTAGGAATTTCTGGTAATCTGCTGCCACTGGCACATGGAAATAGGCATCCTTGAGGTCGATTAACACAAGCCAGTCTGCCGGTTGTATTGCTTGACGGATGGCGAATAGCGTCTCCATCTTGAATTTCTCCTTCTTGATAAAAGAGTTCAGGTGCGTGAGGTCTATGACCAGTCTCCAAGCACCGCTCTTTTTCTGAACCAAAAAGAGAGGGGAATATAGACCCTGGAACTTCTCGTTGGTTGGAACTGGAACCACTGCGCCTTGAGACACCAACAGATCTACGTAAGACAGAAGGCCTTGTCTTTTCTCTTCCGACTGTGGCAATAAGGTTGGAATGAACCTCAGTCTGGGCGGACTGCAGAATTTCCAGGAATGGCCTGTTGATACTGTCGTGACGACCCAAAAGTCGTTTATCGAGGCTGCCCAGACATGTTGGAAGCGTAGTAGCCAAGCCCCAACTTGCTCCGCCTGGGCAGGCACAACGTCAAAAAGACTTTGTGGCCTCCTGACCACCAGAAGACCCTCCTCTGGGTGCTTTCTGTCCTGAAGGCTGCGGTCTTCTCCAGTTCTTTCGGAATTGACGGCCAGGCTTATATAGGCGAGCATCCCTTGCTCGATCAGCCCCTTGCCTGGGCTGAGACCTCCTCTGGTCCAGCAAGCGCCTATCATGGGGAAGGAACCCCAACTTACCACCTGTGGCACGGGAAAGGGCCCTTTCTAACTTGTTGCCGAATAGGGAGGACCCCTCAAATGGAATTCGGCACCAGGCCTGTTTTGATGCAGGATCGGCCAACCAAGGACCAAAGAGCCCGTTTTGCAGTGACTGATGAAAGCATTACCCGCGCCGCAAGGCAGACCATGTCTAGGGAGGCCTCCCCAAAAAAAAGCCGCCGCCAGTCTCAGCTCATGTACTGGCAAATTTCTTGCGACTTCTTCCAACACGCTTCTGAGCGTTGTGTCCACACTGTCTGTACACACCTCCATTGCTTTAGACAGGGCTGTGAGAGCCAATACTGGCTTGCATGCCATTCCTGCTAAAACATACTGTAGATGTGCTTGAGGTCTGAATCAATGCGTCTCTCAAGGCCATCCTTAAAGGTGACTGTGTCTTCAAGCGGAAGGGTGACATGACACACCAGACGCATCAGTGCTGCATCCACCAGAGGTGCAGATTCCAGGTGTTTAACCTCTTTCGTTTTAAACAGGTAAATTTTATTCACTTTGGAGAGTAGAGTTTTTTTTTCTCTCTGTGCAGCCCCATTCGTCTGTAATGATTTCGCCGACCTCCCCTAACAGGGGAAAGAAAGGGCATTCCTTCTTGAGGTGCTTAAAATACCTCTTCTGTTTAGAGGGTGACTCTACCGACTCATCCTACTTTAGGGCTTCCTTCACAGCTTTGACCAAGGAGGGAACCATGTCAAAACCTGCACCAGGATCGTCTGCTTCAAGCTCACCCTCAGAGTAGTCAGATGAGGAGTGACTGTGCTGGGAAGGCCCAGGGATATGAATATTTTCACCAGCCGGAGTACTCGCCATCCTGGGGGAGGAAGTTCCAGCACGAGCAGGATCCAAGGTTTTTAAGGACTCCTTACCTACTCGCCTGACCAGCGACTCCATCTGCTGGTTGCTGTCTTCTCTTTCATTTGCAGCATGTACAAAACAGGGCTCACAGAGCAACTTTCCGTCAGGCACCTGTGCCCCACATCCCCAGCAGGATCTTTTGTCAGAGTGGTGGTGTCCTGAAGTGGCTCCAGACTCTTCACCATGTCGCCTAGAGGACGACCGATGGCACCTGGAACTTAATGAATGCCACGTTTGCAACCTGGGAGGATCTTGATCTTCACGGGCTGAGTGACATCTTTCAGACCTAGAAGGGCTTTAGGAAAGAAAATAAAGACTCACAGAACAGCAGAAAAACCCCCAAACATTACAGGGAGAGGAATAAAACCAATCTTACCTGTAATGTAAGGGCTGGCCACCAGGGGGCGGTGAGACATCCATATCACTTTAGGAACACTGCAAGAGAACATGAATGAGTGACATGCAAATCAGGCAGGAAGCCTACTCAGCATAATCACAGCCATCTCTCACCTTTAAAAGATTCCTGCAGAGCACGGGGAAACCGCTGGAAACACTGCTGAACAAACCCACAAACAGCTGAAACTGACAGCTATTTAAATTTGCTGCTGGAATGATGTCACCGCCCCCCTCCCCTCACCTGTGTGAACCAAGCCTCGATACAGATCGAGCCTGGAAGGCACCAGGAAGCAGTGGAGTGGAGGGGAAGGACATGGAATGGAACGCCGTGCATCCCACAGTCAAACTAGACCCCAGGGAGAGATAAGTAACAAACAACAGGAGAATAAACACAAACTGCTGCCATAGAATGTAAAGCAGGGTACATCACCACTTCCACGACCAGACCTTGGACCATACGGACACCGCGGCTATACACATGATGGGGCGTATTAATAATGGGCCTCCCGCTAATAGCTGGGATGATTGGCCAAATGTTGCTTTGCCTGCCATTGGCCAGGTTTGTAAGCATTTCGGACAACTGACTCCACGCCTGTGTCCTACCCTGCTAATAGCTAGGCGTGCTGGACATGAAGGGGAAACCACCAGATGCGACGTGCAGACCGCCAGGCCTGAATCGGGAATCTTCATGAGGTAAGATTTGACCATAATCCTTTCAGGAGGAGGACAAAAAAGGAACACGGCCTCTGGCACGGAGTAAAAATTAATGGGAGTAGGGTCCTAGGAGGTAGGAGGAGGCGGGACTAACCCACACGTAAGCTGCCATGGAGTCTGTCAGGAAATAGGATTTTAGTGCTTCTGGCAAAACTAAAAACATGAAAACAAAAATAGGGGAAAGAAACCAGTTAGGTACTGTTAACACGTTATTAATGGAACACAATCAAAACTGTGCTTAGCTTTAATTTGAAATACAGAATTGCACAGTAATCTTACTGTGTGGATAAAATGTTGGAATCTTTACATGTGACCGAGCTGGCTGCTTTCTGAATTACAAATAAAATCCTAAACTGAACTAGGACCTGCACTCAAAACTTCACAACAGGTTGAAGCAGTAAAAAAAAAAGTGAAAAAGTGCGCAATGATTTCCCTAACCGCATGAGCCTTTTGAATCCAGGTGTACAACTTATACGCAACAAGTGCATGTCCCTTTGAATAAATCAGATTTTATTCCCCGATTTAAAAAAAAAAAACAAAAAAACTGATTTTTGTAAAATCTTACCGTAAAATCCTTTTCTCTTAGCTCATTGACAGACGTAGTCCTCGGTGATTCAACACCCTCGGGTTATGCTGCCCTCCACAAGAGTAGGACTAGACAGGAAAGAAAATACTCTGGCCACACCCTAGGGGCAGTCCCCAAGGGTATATCCTCTCTCTCTCTGCTACAGCAAATCAGTTATGTCACAAAGCAGTGTTTAGAGAATTTAACCCAACCCAACTCAAAAACAGAGGGGCGGGTACTACGTCTGTCAATGAGCTAAGAGAAAAGGATTTTACGGTAAGATTTTACAAAAATCCGTTTTTCTCTGTCGCTCATTGACAGACGTAGTCCTCGGTGATTCAACACCCTCGGGACGTCCCAAAGCAGTACCACAAATGAGGGGTGGGAAAATGGAAATCAAATCCAATCTAGAAGGCCCAACCGGTGCCAACTAGAAGTTTACAATGCTCATCCTCAGTGATGAGACTCAACAGAAATTTTTCAACAGAAAAAAACCCTCGAGGTAGACCACCGGTCTCCTCAAATTGCGGCCTGCAAAACCTTGCGGCCAAATGAGGCATCCGCCGATGCCATCACATCAATCTTGTAAAATTTTGTAAAGGTATGTACCGACGACCAGGTGGCCGCCTTACATACCTGGACCACTGACGCCTGATGGCGGAAGGCCCAGGAAGTACTGAGCGCTCGAGTGGAGTGCGCCCTAACAGGGAACGGAGGATTCCGACCCTTAATAGAATAAGCCTGTACCACCGTCTGTCTGATCCATTTGGAGATAGTCGCGGCAGATGCAGGCAACCCCTTTCTGGGGCCATCCGGGATCACAAAAAGTGAATCCGTCTTACGGAACGATTCCGTCGCTTTCAGGTATACCCTGATTGCCCGAACCACATCCAAGGAATGCAACGCATGTTCCCGATGATGATTGGGCTGAGGACACAAGGAAGGTAGCACAATATCTTCATTCAGATGAAAATCTGAAACCACCTTTGGAAGAAAGGATGGCTTAGGATGAAGCACTACCTTATCCCTATGAATCACTAAGTATGGGGACTGGCATGATAATGCAGCCAGTTCTGACACCCTGCGTGCAGACGTGATAGCCACCAAGAAGGCTACCTTCTGGGATAAAGTAAGCAAGGGAATCTCCCTGATGTTTTCAAAGGGAAGTTTCTGTAGAACCGACAAAACCAAATTAAGATCCCAGGGCGGTAAGGGCGCGCGGACTGGTGGAGCCAGGTGCCGCACCCCCTGGATGAAATCCCGCACCAAGGACTTAGTAGCTAAAGGCTTCTGAAAGAAGATTGCTAATGCTGAAACTTGACCCTTGATGGTGCTCAAGGCTAGTTTCTGCTCAACCCCTTTTTGCAGAAAGGCCAATATTCGGGTCACCGAATAGGTACGTGGAGGAATCCCTAAAGATGCGCACCACGCGATATAAGTCTTCCATGTGTGATAATAGACCTTGCTGGAAGTCGCTTTCCTTGCTTTAATAAGGGTAGGAATAACTGAAGCTGACAACCCTCTGTCCTTCAGTACCTGGGTCTTAATGGCCAGGCCATTAAAACCAGCGACTGTAAAGCACGATGGAAGATTGGTCCTTGAGACCGCAGACACTCCCTGAGACGAAGTTCCCAAGGAACGTCCGCGACTCGCATGTCCAAGTCGGGTAGATCGGCTTGACGAGGCCAGCCTAGAATTTCTAGGACCACTGGCGCTGACTGGATCTGAACCAGGCGGCCCTAGAGCTATCTGGCCCCGACCATCCGACAAAGTCTGATCGTTCTCCGTTCCCACACATTTATCAGACACCTGATTCCTATCAGGAACGGTGATATCTCCTGGTTGAATCTCAGGGACCGAAGTCACCCGGCTAGAGGCTTCTTGGTCTGTCTGTTCAACCGGATCTGATTCTTGTGGGGAACTGAGACTAATCTTTGGAAAAGGTAAAGAAAAAGATCTGTTCAGGGAACGGTAACTACCGCTCCCTGTAGTACTTAAATGTTGGAAGGGAAGAATCGCACCGGTAGCAGTGGTCGATGCTCGATCTAATGCCCTGAATACCGGTGAAAACGTCCCCCCACCCTCAAGCCGGGTGGGGGCGCACCTTCAGGCTGTGTAATCCTTTGCTTCAGGTTTGGCTGAGTCGGTCTTTTGTTTGTCCGACCAGCCCTTCTTGAACCCTCCTGGAGGAGCCTTGCCCTTCCCGCTTGCAGCAGTCGGGCGCACAAACCCTTTATGGGCGGTAAAGAAAGGTCCCCGCTTGTTACAAGGTCCTTTAGCTTTAGCAGCCTGTGGCAAGAAAGTGCTCTTGCCCCCAGTGGCATCCTTAATGATCTCATCTAGGGTGGCCCCAAATAGGCGATTCCCCTGAAAGGGGAGATTCGTCAAGGTCTTTTTGGAACCTAGGTCTGCTGACCAGCATTTTAACCACAGCACACGTCTGAGGATTACCGCTGACATAGATGCATGCCCTAATAGGGGGGTGGCATCCAAGGCTGCGTCACAGACGAACTGTAGTCCTTGTATGATCTGTTCCATCAATTCAGATGTTCCCTGGGGGATATCTTTCCCCTTCAGGTCCTGGCGCACCAATCTCGCCCATTCCGTTAGTGTCTGGGAAACTAGACCAATGACAATTACTGGTCTAAAAGCTGACCCTATCAGGGAAAAGATAGTGCGGGACTCCGCTTCTACCTTCCGATCCACCGGGTCCTTAAAGGACCAAGTGTCCTCCACTGGAATAACCGTGGCTTTATTCAGTCTGGAAATAGGTGGATCCACCACTGGTGGTACCGTCCATTTCTTAATGAGGGATTCCTCAAACGGATAGCGTCTAGCAATACGCTTGGAAATAGTAAAGGTACGTTTAGAATGCTCCCATTCTTCTTTAATTTTATTACCAAAACACTTGGGTACAGGAAAAACCTTCAACCTTTTGGTGGGTTTGTTAGTACCAAAGGGAATCTCTGTTTCAGTTGCCTCTGCCGGTAAAACCTCAAGTCTTAAGGTTTCCCGAACCGCCACAACTAGTGCATCCAATGCTTCTTCCCGAATTATGGCAGAAGCATGAACGTCCTCCTCACTGTCTGAAGGAACATTACCTGAGACAACAGCCCTTGCAGAGGGACCTGCAGCTGCAATGACCATCTCAGAATCTGAGTCTGAAGTGTCAGATGATATAGGGGTAGGCGGGGGTCGCTTTCTTGACTCCCGTTCCTGACAGGCCGTCTCCACCCGAGCCACCAAAGACTCCAAAACTGCTGTAAATGCATCTATACTCTGTGCACCGGCGGGTCCCGCAGCCCCCTCGAGGGAAACAGGTGGGGTTACCTGTGTGGCAGGGTCCATGATAATTCCAGTTACTACCCGGAAAACAATCAATCCAAAAAAAAAATAAACTTTTTTTTTTTTTTTCAGACCCCCAGCGCCACAAAGCCCCTCAATGTTACCTGCTTAGGGACCCCTATCGAGCGAGAGAGAGATAGACCCCCTAGGCTCACCACTTGATGCTCAGAGTTTACTGCAACTTGTCTCAGCACTGTCTAGAACAGACAGGAAGTCTCTTGGCTGGCTGCCCGGGAAGAAAGGAGGCGGCTCCGCCCCTCTGTACGCCTTCCGGCGCCTCCCCTAGCTCCACGAGGTGTTTGAGTCACCTCAAACATGGCCGCCCCCATGCTGGAGACACGAGGCTACGCCAAAATGGCGGCCTCGTGCGATCTACCAAACAATGGCGGCGGCCTTTTACAGGATAGCGGCGTGACTGCAGAGTATCTCGGCATCAATAAACCTCTCTCTACATGGTGATCCGCGTGGCCGTCGGGAGGCATGCTTTTGCTGGAGGAATGACCTGGAAAGCAGTATACATGTCTGTGGCTTCTGACAGGTAGGATACCATATCTATCACAGTAAGATTCTAGTACTGCCACTGATTACAATCATTTAAACATACTTGCAATTAGATTGTCAGCTCCCAAACCAAGCCTCCTGGCTTTTTGTACACAAAAATCACACTCAAATAGGAGAATCTGTGCCATGTTATAGGATAGAGGGGAACCCATCCTTACCATACAGAGAGGGGCCCGCGTTCACCACAAGACCCGTCAGGGGAAAGGGGGGGAACATACTACTCACCATACCGGAACCAGGCGGGCGCCAACTCCTGACAGTACCCCTCTCCACCGGGGTGGGAGGGCTGTCGACCAATACGGACGCCGTGACTCATGGTCTTTGGCGTTTCAGCGAGACGTTTAACTCGCAGGGTCAGTCCCCGTCCAGTGGAACTATGTCGCGGCCGACCCAGCGTGGAGCTTTGGATGCATGCGCTCGTAGGCTGAACTGGGGTGACCACTGGATCTCAACATCCAGCCCGTCGCCCAGTTCAGCTTTCTTGCTTGAAGATCTCACAGGAACACTGGAGAAAAAAGCTGTCTAAAAAAAAAAAATCTTTCTAAGAAAAAAAATCCTGCCAGGACCGAAGATCCCAGCAAGGTATCTAGGTCCTTACTCCTGACTAGACAGAAAAAAACTGATTTGCTGTAGCAGAGAGAGAGAGGATATACCCTCGGGGACTGCCCCTAGGGTGTAGCCAGAGTATTTTCTTTCCCGTCTAGTCCCACTCCTGTGGAGGGCAGCATAACCCGAGGGTGTTGAATCACAGAGGACTACGTCTGTCAATGAGCGACAGAGAAATAATAATTAGGGTAATAAAACATTGTCCTGATTTCAGATTACCTTTGTGAACCCAGCAAAAGCATACCTTGTAACTTACAGAATTGTTGCATATAACCTTTTCCTGTTCTCAACAGAAATTGAAATAAGCAGCTCCCTGGTGCAGAGACTTTCCAGGCTGTTGGGAAATCTGTGCACCAAAGAGCTCCTCTCATATTAGACCTCATTAACCTCTACAAAATCCCAAAAAAAAAAAAAAAAAATTGTGTGATCCTCACAGAAGTGGCCATGCTAGCATGAGATTATGATCATGCAAAAATCACCAATAAAGGGAACCTGTCTGGTTTAAAATATTGCAGCTACTAGTGTTGACCCGTTATAAAAGGTTAATGCTCCAGGAAGTTGATCTTTCCATCTTATTTAGTGATTTATGTGCATATTAAGAAGATACAACTAATTACCAGTCAGCGACTTACCAGATAGTGAGGAAAGGATAAAGCTGGGAGTCCCAAAACATACACCATCATAAACAGGTCAGTGTTGCAGCTCCTATATTTCATTCATGATGTACTTTTTAAAAAAGGACCTCCAAAACAATGTAAACAAAAACTGCAACTTAGGCCAGCCATAGACGAATCTCGGTTCGGCAGGGACTGGCCAAGATTATAATGTACCCATCAGGGATTGCCTGATGGAGCACGCATGCTCCAAATGCACACACCGCCCAGCTCCACCTGCCATCTGGATGTGACGTCGGCCAGCTTCTCTAGAGTGTACCCGTGTCCCAGGAAGCGTTGGGAACCACCCGTGCAACCGTGACAAGAGGCATTCCACATCATACCGCAGTCCATCCTCCCCCAGCGCAGATTAACACTTTATATATCCAGATACATGCGCTGACATCTTATCCTGTGAGTTTTATTTATCTGTTTGGAATGAACATACCCTATTGCTGCACTTACATGGTGCTGCTCTACCCTTTCTGCAGTCTGTTCTAGCTCTATCCTGAGCCTGCAACCGTCCAAAGCCAGGAGCTTACCCCAGAGACTCAGTTTTACCATTGCATTTTTATATCGATTGCTCAAGCCCTCTGCATTCAGCTAATAGTGTGCCAATGATTGATTTTTTTTTTTTTTTTTTTTGTAGTCTTGTTCGAAAAATAATCCAGTAACAGCATCATACATTTCAGTTTCCAATCGATTTCTTACAGAATTGTGGAAGCATCACAATAGATGCCAGTGTACAAAAAGCCATAGGCTGGCTTCACGCACTACATGGCACTCTTGGGTCATCTACAATGGTATACAGCACGCAAATACAGAAAAAAAAAAAAAAAATCCTTTTCTGTACATTCAAAATGAATGGGCTGCCTTAACACAACACATAGCAGGGGACATGGAAAGAGTCCTTTAGTCTGATTGCTTTATGAAACAATTCAGAGGAGACCAGTAAATCGGGTCTCTGGATGTCTAAAGCCTTACATTTTAGGTCAGCTATATTGCTAGTGCCCATTAAAAAATTGACAAAATCTGAAATACAGGCTCAAGCCTGATAAACAATCACTTAGTGCAGTTCCATCTGAGGAGTAGAAATCAACCTAGTTATATTATGTGTAAAAAAACATCCCATAATTACAACTTAGTGTAAACCAACACAAAAGGTCTAACTAAAAAGTAAACTAGGAAAATATTTCACATATTTATTATTAGAAGACCAACCCATTAAAACAGAGCTCATCTAAGAATTTATTTTTTTCCCCTTATAAAAATCAAATTTATATAGTAGGAGTAATCCGAATCACAGGGTTTCTTTTTTATAAGCATCCTCTTGTGCTAGAGAGTTCTAAATCTTTAATTACTTAAATGAGCCCGGCATGCAGTGGCCATCGTTGATGTAGGCATCTGCAGCCCCACTCCTATTTCCAGGATTCAGTGCAGCAGGCACCACCCAATCTCGCACCTGTACAGTAATGGCATAGCGCACGTTAACTATTTCCAGCCCGCGCTATAGCCGAAGCACGGCTACAGCGCAGGCTCTAATTTCCAGGAGGCCGTCTTTATACAGCCTCCCAGTGACAGGCTCCCCTCGAGCGCGCATCGGGGAAAATCTGTGTCGGCCGTGTCCCTTGGACACAGCCAATCACAGATCGTGGTAAATGGCCAGTCACAGCGGCCCTTTACCACGTGATCGGCCCATGCAATGAGAGATAATCTCATATGTAAACATATGAGATCATCTCTCATCGCCAGCTCTCCTTCCTCACACAGAGACTGCGTGTGAGGAAGGAGCAGGGCCGATCAGCCGTTGGGGGACACAGAGGAATGTAATCAGGGCACTGATCACCAGTGCCCTGATTACAATAGAGGTAAATAAAATACAATAAGTGCCCATAGACTGCCAGTCAGTGCCTGCTCATCTAGGCACTGATGAGCACGACTGGCAGCACTATGGGTACTGAGTGTGGGCACTGATGGTGCTGCCCGTCAATGTCCATCAGTGCCGCCTCAGTGCCACCTCTCAGTGCGACATATTAGTGCCACCTCATCAGTAAAGGAGAAAAAAAAAATTTATTTTCAAAATTTACTCGCAGAAAATAGGAAAAAAAAATTTCTTCAAAATTTTGTCTTTTTTTTTGTAAGAAAAAAAAAACACGAGAGGAATACCACCAAAAGAAAGCTCTATTTGTGTGAAAAAAATGATAAAAATTTCATTTGGGTACAGTGTAGCATGACCGCGCAATTGTCATTCAAAGCGTGAGAGCACTGAAAGCTGAAAATTGGCCTGGGCAGGAAGGGGGGTGAAAGTGCCCGGTAGGCAAGTGGTTAATGATAGGTTGCCATAGTAATGGTGGCATCGGCAGAAATTCCCACCCTGTTGTGTCAACCTGTCAAACGTTCAGCTAGTAAGCTTCCCAAAGACTCCTGAAATAAATGATGCAGATATCCCAAGATTCCCTGGGAATCGCCTAATGACAACATCATCACCTAGCCAGGGCCAGAAGGGCTGCCTACATACATTCAAATAAATAAAAAAAAAAGCTTTCATTTCAGACTGTACTGCAGGTGGGCATTGCAATCATAGGAACATGTCAAAATGGGTGAACTCTGCTTTAAGATACTTTTTTCTTTTAATATTGACACATAAATGTAAAATCACAAATATGTGCAAACATCCTTTAAGAGATGTGAACAAACAAGCTAAGACACAAATACTGCATAGATAAAATCAGAAACACAGCCAGGTAATGAAGAATCTCCATTCACAATATCATGGACTGAAAGCAGCAAAAAACGAGACACTTGGAAGTATCATCAATTGAAAATAAACTAAGTTAATTTACATATTTAAAAATAAAAAACCTTTATACATAGTGCAATACAAGTTTTGTAACCAAAAGAAGAAGACAGTTTTTTTTTGCCCCCACACTTTTCTTATTTACAAGATATAGTTCCATCTGGTGGAGATCCACAATAGTCCAATTTGCTCAAGCAAATGTCAAATGTGCAAAGACAGCAAAAACTGCAGCTGTGATCACAGTCAGGGCTGGGTAAGTTTTCAGGAAGCTCCAGGCGGTTAGTCATTTGGATTGGTCTCTGGAAAAATAAGTCAATATGTGCTGGATTTTCAGGAGACGATCCTGTAGTGAGCTCATGGACAGAACTGAGAGCTGATATCGGGGATCCACAGGCAATACAGCTAGAAGCCACCAACACCAGGCTGGTCCATTTGGAGCTACCTGAAAATGTAACATAGAAAAAGAACTTCATTACAAGCTTTCATTGTAACAAATTACAAGCTTTCATTGTAATAAAAACCTTTATTGGTATTGTATAATAGTATTTGTAGCATAATTTAAATCCTAACTCTGGGCACAGAAGCCTATTAAAACATTCTCAATTCAATAATAAAAATTGGAAGAAAAAAAAAAAAAAAAAAGTGTGCACCATTTTAAATGCCTTTGCCAACCTAGACATTATCTTATTAGTGGTAACAACACTGTGCTGTTCTAAGAGAGCAGAGTCCTGGAAGCAGCCTCTGCCCACTACAGGCTGCCTGCAGAAACTACAAGAGGGGCTGATAAAAGCAGTTACCCTGCAAAGAGGGAGAGCAGCAGTAACAGATCTTCATTGGGATTTTGCACAGGGGCAGCGGTTCACACTGGATTACTGCACATGTCTGTATACATATGCCTCTTTTATTTAGACATGCGCTTATCCCAGAATTCAGCTTTAATGGCTGGTAAATATTTTTCCCCAAATTTTGCTATATTCTGTATTTCCACCACAAACTTTGCAGTTTGAACATCACATGACCAATACAGATGGGTACAGTGGAGAGATCATATTTTTGTAAATGTACACAACTTGCATCCTTGGGTACGCTTTCTGTCCCTGAGTGCCACTCCGCAGCATGCATACTGGAGTCAATCTACAGCACAGAAATGGACAGTTATTTTCTGGAAACCAGTTGAATGGTTCTGTTCTTGGACCTCTCCTATTCTCAATCTACACCGCCTACCTGGGTCAGCTGATAGCCTCCCATGGCTTTCAATATCACTTCTATGCTGATGACACCCAAATCTCACTTTCTTTCTACCCCTCAACTCACAACAATCTCATCACGCATCACTAATTTACTGACATATCTGTCTGGATATCCCATCACTTCCTCAAACTAACGAAAACAGAGCCGATAATATTTCTTTCCCCACGAGCCTCTTCCCCTGACTGCTCTGTCAAGAGCAATGACACAACCATCAACCCATTTCCACATGCCAGAGGGTGCTAGGTGTTATCCTGGACTCTTCGGCTCCACATCCAATTACTGTCCAAAGCTTACCGCCTCAACATCTCCAAAATATGCCCCCCCTTCCTAAGCAATGACACCACAAAGCTCCTAGTCCACTCCCCCCTCAATGGCTTACTTTTAAATAGACTTTTTATGAGGAGGCAAGTAAAACCTTGGGACAGAGGGGTGGCTGTGGATGTAGTATACTTGGATTTTGCAAAAGGGTTTGAGACAGGTCCCCACACACGGGTAAAATCCAAGGTAAAGTCTACTGGCTTGGAAAGATCGGTTTGTAATTGGATAGAAAATTGGCTAAAAGATAGAATTCAGAGAGTAGTGGTTAATGATTCTTACTCTGAATGGTCTAGGGTTATCAGTGGTGTACCCCAAGGTTTAGTGCTGGGACCCTTACTTTTTAATATCTTCATAAATGATATAGGGTCTGGGATTAAAAGTACCATTTCAGTCTTTGCAGATGACACCAAGCTTTGCAGTGGAATAACTTCCTTACAGGATGTCTCCAACTTACAAGCAGATCTCAATGCACTGTTTTATTGGGCAATATGTGGCAAATGAGGTTTAATGTTGATAAAATGTAAGAGTTATGCACTTGGGGGATAAGAATATGCATGCATCATACATACTAGGTGGAGTAGAACTGGGGGAATCCATAGCAGAGAAGGATCTGGGTGTTCTGGTAGATCATAAGCTTAATAATAGCATGCAATGCCAAGCAGCGGTTTCCAAAGCAAGCAAAGTCCTTTCTTGTATTAACAGAGGCATGGACTCCAGAGAGAGAGAGATATAATTTTGCCCCTGTACAAATCATTAGTAAGACCTCATCTGGAATATGCAGTTCAGTTTTGGGCACCAGTTCTTAAAAAGGATATTAGGGAACTGGAGAAAGTGCAGAGAAGGGCAACCAAACTGATAAGAGGCATGGAGGAGCTCAGCTATGAGAAAAGATTAGAGGAACTGAATTTATTCTCTTAAGAGGAGATTAAGGGGGGATATGATCAACATGTATAAATACATAAGGGGTCCATATAGTGAACTTGGTGTTGAGTTATTCACTTAAGGTCAACACAGAGGACAAGGGGTACTCTACGTCTAGAGGAAAACAGATTTCATCTCCAAATACGGAAAGGTTTCTTCACCATAAGAGTTGTGAAAATGTGGAATAGACTCCCTCCAGAGGTGGTTCTGGCCAGATCACTAGATTACTTTAAAAAAGGCCTGGATTCTTTCCTGGGTGTACTTAATATACAGTAAGTGGGTACTACTTTTTTTTTTTTTTTTTAAGGTAAAGTTGATCCAGGTAATATCCGATTGCCTCTCGGGGGATCAGGAAGGAATATTTTTTCCCCAGCTGTAGCAAATTAGATCATGCTTTGCTGTTTTTTTTTGCCTTCCTCTGAACAACTGCAGGTATAGGATCGTATGGTTGGGTTTTCAATACTGGTTTTTTTTTTTATTTTTTTTTTTGTGGTTGAACCAGATGGACTTTTGTCTTTTTTCAACCTGACCAACTATGTTAACTATGTAAGGCTATCCTCCCTTCAGTCCATTATGAATGCTGCTGCCAGACTCATCCACATTATACAAACCATTCAATGTCTGCTACCCTTCTTGGCCAATCCCTCTATTGAATTTGTTGGGCGAGTGGCAGCCAATTTAAAATACCAACATACAAAGCCATCCACAACTCAGCTTCCAGCTATATCACTAACCTGGTCTCAAAATACCAATCAAACCGTACTCTTTGCTCCTCCCAAGACCTCCTGCTCTCTAGCTCCCTCGTTACTCCTGGCATGCTCACCTTCAGGAATTCTCCAGAGCCTCTCTCATTCCTTTGGAATTCTCAAAAGAGAGGAAGGGATAGAACCCACTGTTGAGGGTCATAGATATCTGGGACTCTATTAAAGAGACGCTGCTTTTTTGCTGCCTGTTCTGCCAACAGTGGTGTCGGACAGGAAGTGAGGATAAATCTCTAAACACAAGGTAGAGTAGGCAAATATCCTTCTCACCACTTCAGATATCCCCTCACTCATTCTAAAACATGAGGGAGGGGGGGGGGGGGGAAATGGAGCCATGGATATCAGTATAACTTGACAGCGGTTGCAACCCTTCCTTACCGCAGCCCAAAACAAGAAAAAAAAAAAAAAAACGAACATGCCATAGAATGTACAAGTATCTATGAAGCATAGTAACTGTAGCAGACTTTAAGTGAATATGTAAAAAATCTGCTTGCATGACAAAGAAAAAAGTGGATACAGGCTAAATTTATTCCTAGCCATGTCCACAGAGGGGGGGGGGGGGGGAGTAATTTGGGAAACTGAAGTCATGATTCTGCATGGCTGACACTAATATCTTTATCACTACTCCCTAGGTTCTCTGGCAGAGTATGCCTTTTATCTATTGCATATACTTCCTTGTATGAAGCAGCCTGTATAGTCATAAAAATGGCGCCTTTACTGCAGATTGGCTATACAATATCCCTTTTAATGCAACTTGGTCTACCTGGCCCAAAGTAAAGTGCCATCATCTGTCAAGAAGGCTGCTTAGACTATAGTGTGGGAAATTCAAGTCAAAGACAAACCTGTATATGGTCTTCCCTCTCCGGCATGGAGCCAAAGTGATGCAGGATCTGGCTCCGGAACCTGTATCTCAGATTCTGGAACCAGCGACAGGCCTGAGTGTAGACCGCGTTATGGAGCTCCTGAAGCTGCTGGACTTCCTCCACACCAACCTGAATTACCCACAAATAAAACCCATTAATACAATACAGTAGACAGCATTATATAATACATCAGGTTACCAAAGTAATGAATTACTATCAAACTACTATAGTTCTCTATACCATGTCCAATGCCAAGTGAGCAACAGTCAATGTGCAATGGAACAGCCATTTGGCTGACAGCTTCCACAGTGGTCCCGTAGGTATGAAATAATGGATACTTTCATTGGTTCAAGCTGAATCAACACAAGCATGCCATTATCATACCTGGAGTTCAGCTTTAATAAGGGCGTTGAACACTGGCACTGTCTGCTGCACAGCAATCAAAATCCTTTGAAGCATAATCTTTGCAAACTCCCCACTTGTGGTAGCCTCAGAACAGTCAGTGGCCTTGAAGAGCAGTTTGTCTGGGGGGGGGGGGGGGAAATCACATTTAAACTAACAGTTCTTACTGAGATTACAGTGAAAACACCTCATATCATAAAGCGCTGCGCAAACCGTTGGCGCTATATAAATCCTGAATATTAAATAATAAAACTGCTGTTTAAAAAGTACCTGAATGTCGATTAGATAATCAATGTCTGCAGTGCAATAACCATCTCGCATTCCTCTTTTTAAAACTCGAAATCTCTTTCCACCAATAGCGTCAACTACAGAACGTCCGTCAGGTAAGAAATGGACATTACGGATCTGCAGCATGCAACCATAGTCTGCAAAACTAAATGTTAAAAAAGACAAAATTTAGTTCAGAAAATGCAGAGAGGTTTTTTTTTTAATATATAAAGACTGACAAACTGGTCATTTAAATATACAGCTCTTGAAATTAACAAATCCTTACAAAATTTAACAAAACAAAACTGCAAGAAAATGAAAAACAATTACAGCTACAAATTGTCAATGGGCATAAATCCAAATAGCACATGAGGTGGATAGACCCAACTGCCAGTTAGTTAAAATGGTTGGCTTTAAAAAGGATAAGATCACCTTTCGTAACAGGTTACATCTACAGTGCCTTGCAAAAGTTTTCACCCCCCTTGACATTTTTACCTATTGTGTTACATTACAGCCTTAAGTTCAATGTTTTGTTAATTAATCTGAATTTTATGTGATGGATCAGAACACAATAGTCTACGTAGGTAAAGCGAAATGAGAAAAATATATACAGTACATAAAACTTTAGAAATAGAAAGCAGAAAATTGGCATGTGTGTATGTATTCACCCCCTTTGTTATGAAGCCCATAAAAAGCTCTGGTGCAACTAACTACCTTCAGAAGTCACATAATTAGTGAAATGATGTCCACCTGTGTGCAATCTAAGTGTCACATGATCTGTCATTACATATACACACCTTTTTTGAAAGGTGCCAGAGGCTGCAACACCTAAGCAAGAGGCACCAGTAACCAAACACTGCCATAAGGACCAAGAACTCTCCAAACAAGTAAAGCCCCGTACACACGCACAGATCGTCGTCATACAAACGTCGGCGGACGAAAGATCTGCCGATTGTACGCGTGTTAGTATTGTGCCTCCGACAGCTGTCTGCACACAATCCGCGGACAAGAGTCTTTCTTGCAAACATGAAAATTTTTGTCTGCGGACACCAGAACGGACGATTGTTCGCCTGTCAGTACAGAAATCAGCCGACAGACCGCAGATTTGCAAGACTGGGCATGCTCAGAAAATAAAAAACACAGGGAAAGTTAACCATTACATGACATCACTTCTGCATTCAGCTGAAGTCTGCGGACAAAATTCTTGTGCTGTCCTTGTGCTGTCTTTGCACTTTTCAACAGACACCGACATCCCGGGGAGAAAAGACGAACATTTGTATGACGACGATCTGTGCGTGTGTACGGGGCTTAAGGGACAATTTTGTTGAGAAGTACAAGTCAGGGTTTGGATTTTTTTTTTTTTTTTTTTTATAACCCAATTTTTGATGAGCCCCAGGACCACCATCAAATTTATCATAACCAAATGGAAAGAACATGGCACAACAGCAAACCTGCCAAGAGAGACGGCTGCCCACCAAAACTCAGACCGGGCAAGGAGGGCATTAATTAGAGACCTAAGGTAACCCTGGAGGAGTTGCAGAGTTCCACAGCAGATACTGGAGTATCTGTACGAAGGACAATAAGCTGTACGCTCCATAGAGTTGGGCTTTATGGTAGAGTGGCCAGAAGAAAGCCATTACTTCAGCAAAAAACACAAAATGGCACATTTTGAGTTTGCGAAAAGGCATGTGGGAGACTCCCCAAAATGTATGGCACAAACCAAACACATCAAATCACCCAAAGAACACCATCCCCCACAGTGAAACATGGTGGTGGCAGCATCATGCTGTGGGGATATTTTTCAGCACCTGGGACTGGGAAACTGGTCAGAGTTGAGGGAAAGATGGATGGTGCTAAATACAGGGCTATGCTTGAGCAAAACCTGTACCAATTTGTGCATGATTTGAGGCTAGGACGGAGGTTCACCTTCCAGCAGGACAATGATCCCCAAACACACTGCTAAAGCAACACCTGAGTTGTTTAAGGGGAAACATGTATATGTGTTGGAATGGCCTAGTCAATCCAATAGAAAATCTGTGGTCAGACTTAAAGATTGCTATTCACAAGCGCAAACCATACAACTTGAAGGAGCTGGAGCAGTTTTGCAAGGAGGAATGGGCAAAAATCACAGTTGCAAGATGTGGCAAGCTCAAAGACTTATCCAAAGCAACTTGGAGCTGTGATTGCAAAGGTGGCTCTACATAGTACTGACTTTAGGGGGGGGGGGTGAATAGTTATGCACATTGACTTTTTCTGTTATTTTGCTTCACAATAAAAAAAAAAACAAAAAAAAAAACCCACATCTTCAAAGTTGTGGGCATGTTTTGTAAATCTAGTGATGCAAATCCACAAATAATACATGTTAATTCCAGGTTGTGAGGCAACAAAACTCGAAAAATGGCAAGGGGGTAAATACAAGGCACTGTACATTCAGGGTGTAACCTGTTACTAACAGACCGGCCCCTGCACCTCCCTGATGCCAGCTGTGACAGCTAGTGGGGTTCCTCTCCCTCCCCACTAGCTGTTGCAAGTTTTCAATAAACTACCACAGGACTGTGGCAGTTCATTCATGCTTCCCGTCAGATTGTATCCGCTTACCCAAGCAGATATGCTGGAGACCTGCATGGCACCAGAGATCTGCTGGTGTAACGCTCTACAGCAGGGATATGCAAACTGTGGCCCTCCAGCTATTGCAAAACTACAAGTCCATTATGCTTCTGCCTTTGAGTGTCATTTGTGGCAGTCAGTCTTGCTATGCCTCATGGGACTTTTAGTTCTGCAACATCTGGGAGGGCCACAGTTTGCATATCCCTGCTCTACAGGCTCAACCCCACACAACAAAACATGTCATACCTGCTCTGTGCAGTGATTTTGCACAAAGCAGCCTCAATCCTCTTCTTGGGTCTCCTTGTGGCATGCATGCTCACTCCCGAGCCGACTCTCTGCATCCTTAGGACAAAAAACGAGACTCTCGTGCACATCACTGGATCGAGATCAGGCTAAGGGGGAGATGCACCCTGAAGGTTTTTTACCTTCATGCATAGAAAGCATGAAGGTAAAAAACCTTTAGCCTTCACAACCATGTTAACCGGTTCTGGACCGGAAGGTTTTTTCACCCTTAATGAATAGGCCACAAAATTTGGTCATTACATGATGGCACAATAGTCTGCTCTCACGGCCGAGTGCTTGTTGTTCAAAAATGAGCTTGAGCTATTTTTGGTATAGTGTACAGCCAGCATTAGACAAAAGACACGACCAGGTGGCAAATTGAAATCAACCTGAACCAGCTCAGTGAGGGAATGCACTAACTTCCTCTCAGCCCAAGAGACAGGCAACCAATGGATTTCCTCAGTGTCGGATTCCGCAGAGGTGGAATCAACTTACTGACCTCTTAATGTTCCACCCCCACTTCCTGCTCGTCTGTGTTCCCATTCCTCCTCCATTACCAGAGAGAAGACTGGTGAAGGGGATTGCTCCAGTTTCTTGCTGCCCTGCCCTATGGAAGCGAGCATACCAGATATTTCTCTCCAAAACAAGCCAAGGCTGCCTTTGTGACATAAGTCAAAGTTGATGCCCCTGCAGTTGCCACAATACCAGATAAATGTAATGGCTCAGGCGCACCTCGCTTCTCAGGAGACAAAATCAACCAGACTACGTTCAGAGTCCTCGGGACTCGATGGCGCACATGCAACCCCCTCCTCACTTTCTGGAAGACATCCTCCCAGCCTGCTGAAAACTAATTCGGACTGTGTCCACCAGGCCATCCCACTCAGTTGCCAGTGCCCTGCTCCAGTGGTGTTCTCACAGCTTGGCATGGAGAAGCCTTCCCTGTGCCTCTTCAGCTTGCACCTCTTCACTGCTGCTGCCACCATACCAGTAGGCGGAAAGACTTGAGAGCTCATAGGATGCTGGTTTTCTTTACCAAGATGGCTGCCGACTTCACCTTCATGAAGCCTTTTCTCTTCCTCCCGCACATGCATACCCCCATACATGCCTGCTGCAATCACAGCAGTGGCACCCTAAAAAGAAAATTAGTATGGAAAACCCCAGAATAAAGGGGAGACCGACAGGAAACACAGGCGGCCTAACAGCAACCCTCTCTTAAAAAGGACCCAACTACTACAGTGACACTCCCCAATCTTGCAGCAGGATCCGGTCAACAGACCTAGGACCCAAACTTAGCCCATCACAGTGGACTATGCCCCTTCAGACCAACCCAACCACAGTTGCCATGGAATGCATGGTGGTTACGGCATTCGCAGAAGCATATTGTTATTCACCTGCTGTTTTATTATTTTTATTGCGCAATTAAACTGCAACCCTACGGTACTTCACTATTGGCTTCTTCTCTTTGTTCTGCACATCTAAGAGGCTACTGGGAGTCCTTGATCCGTTCCTTGTGACCCATCAGTCCTATTTTTAACCAAGCCTGTTTGACTCCCAGACTGAAAAGCTGGAGGTCCAATGATTCTGATAAGGAGGGACACAAAAAGGGGGTGTGTGTTACATCACGGAATTACTTATGTGGAGCACTTCAGCACTCACTTTAAGATTGGAGCACAAGAGCACTTAATATTGATTACTTCAACTTATTTGGACTTTTTTGTATATTTCATATGTTTATTTGATGCTAGCGCTGTTTTTATATCCTTTCAATAATGGATCATTGTTGGCCACTAGAGAAGCAATTACCAAAAAGACTGAGAAACCACATCTGCACAAAACAATTACCCCTCAAAATTTAAATACCATTAATCTGTATTAACTTTTTTAATAAGATCCATAGCCAGGCTTTACTACCTGTTCCTACTAACAAAGCATGTCAATGAAGCAAACTTTCTGAAAGCTGAAAAAGACAAAAGACTTAGCTAGCACCAGTCTGCCTATGCATAAAAAAAAAAAAAAAAAAAAAAAAAAAAAAGTGCTCAGGCCTGGCTGTTCAGGCATATAGCACTGGATAATACCAGAGGTGGTAGAGTGCACACGTTCTCACAACCAGAAGAACCAGCTATTTCTTAGAGACCCTACAATGGCTCAGAGCAACAGGGGAATATGGGTATTGAGCATACAGCCTGCCTATGGTGCCCTCAATAAAGTGAGCCTGTCACTTTTCCACTCAGTTTAGGTTCAGACACTAGATTAAAAAAAAAAAAAAAACTAACATTTGTAGAACAATTAAAATTTAGTTCAATGTATTGAATGTATTTTCTGCCTTCATACAAGTTTAGAGGTATTCACATTTTATGTACGGCAATATCATTTCTAACTAAAGCCACGTACCCTTTTTCTGGATCACTGATGCACATTCCGAACTGCCTTGTACCAGTTTCCATACACCTTCGAATCATTAGCCGATACCGAGGTTCAAAAACATGCAGTGGGCAAGGCACAGTAGGATATGCCATTGTGCATACAAACATAGGCACATTTTTAGTCAAACTAAAAGGGAGAAAGAGAAAATGAAGTTTATTGAAACATTAACATTTGTTAAACAGGCCAAAAGCTATAAAACTGCACCAATGCATAAACAAAACTGCTTGGTAATCAAAATAATAACAAGTTCTAAAAGAAATGGGGTGGCAAATACTTTAACCCATGTTAAAAAACCAAACACCTAGGACTAATTCCCAAATCCCAGGAGTACTTCTCAGCTATGGGACAAGCATACCTACTAGCTGTTCTGTGGGGTGGGCAACCAGGCAGAAAACCTGTTCCAGTAACTGTTAACCCCTACAAAAATTCAGTACATAGTGACTTGCTTCAACCTAGTTTTGTCTTCCCTCATCAGTCTAGACCCCACTGCAATCATAACAGAGCCAAGTATTCACTTTTATTCAGGCTAAGTTCACATCTTGGCGTTGCCATTTACAGGCGTTTTTATGAGCGTTTTAAGGTTGACAAGTGACCAATTGAAAAAAATAAAATGCCTGTAATCTGCCCAAAAAGAAGCTCATGTACTTTTGAGTGTTGGTCGTTTTGCCTAAAAAATGTCAAAACGCTCAGATGTGAACAGGGGCCATTGAAATGAATAGGATTTGATTTGTTGGGCGTTTGTGCTGATCCTAAAGCAGAGAAACGCCCCAAAACGCCTACATGTGAACTTAGCCTTAAGGAAATGGCAGAGCCACATGTTGAGGGCAATCTGATTCCCCCCTTACGTCTCATGGCCTCCTCAGACAAATATACAAACAGCACATGGTTTAAAATATAGCATAAGATATTTACTTTGATAGTTCAAGTGTTTCTTCTTCATGGATTTTTTTTCTCTCCGACAGCTGTTCAGGAAGATACTGCTTGATTAATCCTTCCAGCAAGTAGGTTACATTGTAGCTTCTACATGCTAGATACTAAAAAATAAAAATAGATCATTCTTCACACCATCACTTGACAGGACTACATTATTTATACCATAATACAGAACTACTTTATTTCCTGAAATGAAACAAACCGTCTCATATCTCTCACCTCTGTCAAGCTCTGTTTACATAAGGGACATTGAGGCGTGTGATCCAGGCAGCGCTCCAAACACTTTTTACAGAAAGAATGTCCACAAGGCGTAGTAACCGGTTCATAAAACAACCTGAAAGAACATTGTAAAATATACCCATGTCAATACATGCAATAATCAATTGGTGCAGAGACAAAATTGGAGTTGTCTAACATTGTGTCTCTGTATTCCTTGTGCAAGATAAAGAAATCTGTATGTTACTAACCTCATACAAAGGGAGCATTCAAAATCACTTCCATCAATCAAGGCATTTAGGATAGTGTTGTCAGCTAATGAAATGGCTGCATCAGACATTTCTAGAGGGAGGGGAAAAAAAAAATGTTTTTGTAAAACTATATTTGTAAAATGCATTTTTTTTTTTTTTTTTAAATACAGCATCGCTGTACAGTTAAAGAGGTAGTATACTCCGCTTTTTAACTTTTACCTACAGGTAAGCCTTACCTTATAATAAGGCTTACCTGTAGGTAAAAATTAATAACTCCTAAACCTGCAAGGTTTAGGAGATATTCACCCTGCATGCAGCCGCTGACACCAGCGGCGCATGCACTCTGAAGGTCCGAGAACTTCAGAGCTCCTTGCTGGAAAGTGAATTCCTGCGCGCACGGGCAGGAGTAACATCACGGCTCAGGCCACTCACAGCGCAGAAGCCGCCGAACCTGGAAGAGACACCGAGGGAACGGGAGAGCTCCTTTTCTGTGTCTGGGCAACTGTATGGGGGCTTCGTGCTAAGGTATTTCATAATGTGCTAGTATGTGATGCATACTAGCATTATGCCATTGGGGGGTGGGGGGGGTTTGTACTCGAGATACTACCGCTTTAATGTCACGTGACTTTAGAAGTGGTCTTTAAAAAGGAGAAGTTCCCCTAAAAAAAAAAAAAAAAAATTCACACTTTTCTTTGCAGAACATGAGAACTACAAGCCAACAGCTTACAAAGGACATTGGTAGCTGAAGTGGATTCATTCACAGAACACGGTGGGGGGGCTCATGGCTTACTGCCAAAATGGTGGGCCTGGTACATGTATAACATGGTACACCCTGAATATAGGTGTAACATGTTACAAAAGATGAACTTATCCTTTAAAAGGTGAACTCCAGGGAAAGAAAACAAACACAAATTTAAAACGTTGATATCAGTTTTCTGTAATCACGTAACAGCAGCTCCAAGCAGAGGAAGGGCCAGCAGAGAAAGCCAACTGGGCTCTACTGTACAGCACAGTACTGCGACCATGTAATAATAGAAGCCCATACTGAATCTCATTGTACTGGTTGCCTGACTTCCATCATGCACATGTGACTCATAAATGTGACCATGGTGCGTTTTTGACAGGTTTGCCATTCAATTTCAACGGGGAGCTGCGTTTTGAAAAGCGCACCAAAAAAAAAAAAAAAAACTCAGTGTGAAAGGGCCCCTACAGCAACTTTTCTGAACTGCATTAATGGTCTTGTTTGGATATCCAGGTTCTTACCTCCCTGCTTTATGTACTTCTTTGGACCATCTTCGCACACATTTGTGTCTTGCTCAGAAAGAGAGAACTTTCTTTTAAGTAATATGCTATTCTCCTTGCTGGATAGGAAAGGCTCTGAAGACACCCTTTTTAAGCCATCTTCGCTGGCAGTTTCATCATAGTACAGGGTATGCACAGACTGTGCACGGTGTAAACTGCTACTGGATGTACTGGTGCCCTTCACTGATCTTTCTGTTCCCTCATCCTGAAAGAACAGAAAATAGAATAAGTCCTTCACTTAAAAGCAGTATTCAACGCCATTTTTATTTTTTTTTTTAAATGAACTGAGAAATGTCAAGCAGTGCAACATCATCCAATACATTATTTATTATCTGTGCCAAAACATAATGCACCCTTCCCACCCCTAGGGCCTCAGGGTAGTAGAGCGTGCTCCCTGTGCCCTCCACAGGCAGTGTACAGCACAGAATCCAGCAATCGTCAGCTGGAGGGAGCCATTGGTGCTATAAGCTTCTGTGGACTTAAGTATCCCATACATGAGTTCGTTTTTTCTTTTTTGTTTCAACAGTGGCCTGAATGAAGAAAAAAAAAATGCCCAAGAAGTTTTCTATTCTGCTCCTTGGAATTTTCCCATCACTGTGTTCGAAAACAAAACAGCGATTTGACCCCACTAACGATTAGATAAATCAAAACGAATGCTCTTAAAATAAAATTAAAAAAGAAGAAGAAAAGAAAAGAAAAAGAAGAAAAAAGAAAAAAAAAAAAAAAAGGTAGATATTGTTTTTGTATGGCCAGCATAAGTGACAGCAGGCGCAGGTAGCTTATATCAAGTCACCAGCCTATGACAAGGGAATCTGTCTCTCTTCTGTGTTATTCTCAGAATGGATTAGAGATTTCTCTCTAACCATATAGATAGTTAAATATAAAATTGATTTTTTTTTTTTTTAAACTTTATACATTAACTTGATTATACATCACACTTTTTTGAAGGTTATTATCCAATTAATCGAAACAATACATCGGTCAACTGATTATGGAAATAAACATGAGTTAACATGAGTTGCAGCCCTAGATCATACACATCCTTGTGGTATAGAAAAGGTCATCTGCAGTAAAATCAGGCATGTCAAAATTAAGGGGATTCTGGGAATTGCCAAGGTCTAACCATAAGGGGAGAGGAGGTGCTTAATTTTAAAATTACAGGAGATGCCAAACTAACATTTTTACTAAATGGGGATATTAGTGATAAAAGTAAACCAAAAAGTCTAATATTACCTGCTCCAGACTTGGCTGCATATGATATGTAGTTTCACACATGTCTGATCCCAACACAAAAGGTTTCAATGGTAAATTTGGCAAAGTTGTCATTTCAAGATCCTTTAGTATACCCTCAACTGTCTCTTGTCCAGGTGAGAGGAAGTCACGTAGAATCTGCATAGTGAATAATATACAAAAGATAAAAGCCCAATTCATCAATTTTTTTTAAAAGCATCTATAAATAGTACATTTACTCTGAAGATTTTTTTTTCCTCTGTTTACTAGAGCTGCACCGAAATATCGGACAAAAATGGTGTCATCTGCATTTTGTGAAGAAGAAGGAGAAAAAAAAAAAAAAAAAAAAAAAAAAAAAAAAAAAAAAAGAAGAAGAAAGATGCAGATAATGGCACCGAAAGCATGCGATTTTACTGTGCTTATGGTGTGTTTTTCATAGGTCATGTGACTCAAAAACTGCATCAAAAACATAACAGGTTTGATATTGATGCGTTTTCAAGAGGGAGGCGATTTTGGTGAGTTTACTTTTAACTGACCAAAAATGCACAACAGAAGCGCAAAAAATCAGTGATGGGACATACACAGTTTAAAAAGGGATACATTTTTCTTGCGCTAAAGGTGCCAATAATGTCTGGAAAAATTCATATGATATGAAATAAAGTCACATATACACACACTTTTTTTTAAACTGTCATTTTCGGTACCAAAATTTCTATTTGGCGCACCTCTCTACGATTTACAATTCTCACTAAGGCTCCTCCATAGGCGGATCTGTGCTGCTTAGCGGGGGATCTATACACAGATCCCCCGCTGAGCAGGTGACAGCTCCCTCTCCCCTCTGTGTGCGGAGAGGGAGGTGTCAGAGCCCTATTAATCTCTATGAGGGAATCGGATGAGAGCGGACCGCCTGTCCGCTCTTATCCGGTCCCCTGGACGGATGGAAAAAATGGATTTTTGTAAAATCTTACCGTAAAATCCTTTTCTCTTAGCTCATCGACAGACGTAGTCCTCGGTGATACACCACCTTCGGGTTATGTTACCTCCGCAGGAGCAGGACTAGACAGGAAATTAAAAAGCTCTGGCCACACCCTAGGGGCAGTCCCAGAGGGTATATCCTCTCTCTCTCTGCCTCAGCAAATCAGTTATGTGAAAAAGCAGTGCTTAGAGAATTTAACCCAACCCAACTCCAAAACAGAGGGGCGGGGACTACGTCTGTCGATGAGCTAAGAGAAAAGGATTTTACGGTAAGATTTTACAAAAATCCATTTTTCTCTAGCGCTCATCGACAGACGTAGTCCTCGGTGATACACCACCTTCGGGACGTCCCAGAGCAGTATCACAACTGAGGGGTGGGAAAATGGAAATCAAATCCCAATCTAGAAGGCCCAACCGGTGCCAACTAGAAGTTTACAATGCTCATCCTTAATGATGAGACTCAACAAAAAATTTTCAAACAGAAAAAAACCCTCGAGGTAGACCACCGGTCTCCTCAAATTGCGGCCTGCAAAACCTTGCGGCCAAATGAGGCATCCGCCGATGCCGTCACATCAATTTTATAGAATTTTGTAAAGGTATGTACCGACGACCAGGTGGCCGCCTTACATACCTGGACCACTGACGCCTGATGGCGAAAGGCCCAGGAAGTACTGAGCGCTCGAGTGGAGTGCGCCCTAACAGGGAACGGAGGACTCTGACCCTTAATAGAATAAGCCTGTACCACCGTCTGTCTAATCCATTTGGCAATGGTTGCGGCAGATGCAGGCAAACCCTTCTGGGGCCATCCGTGATCACAAAAAGTGAATCCCTCTTACGGAATGATTCCGTAGCTTTCAGGTATACCCTGATTGCCCGAACCACATCTAAGGAATGCAACGCATGTTCCCGATGATGCTTGGGCTGAGGACACAAGGAAGGTAGTACAATATCTTCATTCAGATGAAAATCTGAAACCACCTTAGGAAGAAAAGATGGCTTAGGATGAAGTACTACCTTATCCCTATGAATCACTAGGTATGGGGACTGGCATGATAATGCAGCCAGTTCTGACACCCTGCGAGCAGAAGTAATAGCCACCAAGAAGGCCACCTTCTGGGATAAAGTAAGCAAGGGAATCTCCCTGATGTTTTCAAAAGGAGGTTTCTGTAGAACCGACAAAACCAAATTAAGATCCCAGGGCGGTAAGGGCGCGCGGACTGGAGGAGCCAGGTGCCGCACCCCCTGGATGAAATTCCGCACCAAGGATTTGGTAGCTAACGGCTTCTGAAAGAAGATTGCTAATGCTGAAACTTGACCCTTGATGGTGCTCAAGGCTAGCTTCTGCTCAACCCCTTGTTGCAAAAAGGCCAATATTCGAGACACCGAATAGGTACGTGGAGGAAATCCTAAAGATTCGCACCACGCAATATAAGTCTTCCATGTGTGATAATAGACTTTGCTGGAAGTCGCTTTCCTTGCTTTAATAAGGGTAGGAATGACAGAAGTAGACAAACCTCTGTCCTTCAGTACTTGGGTCTCAATGGCCAGGCCATTAAAACCAGCGACTGTAAAGCACGAAGGTAACTTGGTCCTAGAGACCACAGACACTCCCTGAGACGAAGTTCCCACGGAACGTCTGCGACTAGCATGTCCAAGTCGGCCAGGCCGGCTTGAGGAGGCCAGCCTAGAATTTCTAGGACCACTGGCGCTGATTGGATCTGAACCAGGCGTCCCTAGAGCCATCTGGCCCTGACCATCCGAGAAAGTCTGGCGTTTTCTGTTTCCACACATTTATCAGATACCTGATAGTTATCAGGAAGGGTGATCTTTTCTGGTTGAACCTCAGGGACCGAAGTCACCCGACTAGAGGCTACTTGGCCTATCTGGTCAACCAGATCCGATTCCTGTGAGGTATCGGGACTAATCTTAGGAAAGGGTAAAGGAAAAGATCTATTCAGGGAACGGTAACTACCGCTTCCTGTGGTACTTAAATGTTGGAAGGGAAGAATCGCACCGGTAGTAGTGGTTGATGCTCGATCTGATGTCCTGAATACCGGTGAAAACGTCCCCCCACCCTGAAACCGGGTGGGGGCGCACCTTCAGGCTGTGTACTCCTTAGCTTCGGGTCTGGCTGGGTTGGTCCTCTGCTTGTCCGACCAGCCCTTCTTGAATCCTCCTGGAGGAGTCTTGCCTTTCCCGCTAGTACCAGCCGGGCGCCCTTTATGGGCGGTAAAGAAAGGTCCTCGCTTGTTGCGAGGTCCCTTAGCTTTTGCAGCCTGTGGCAAGAAAGTGCTCTTGCCCCCAGTGGCATCCTTAATGATTTCATCTAGGTTGGCCCCAAATAGACGATTCCCCTGAAAAGGGAGATTGGTCAAGGTCTTTTTGGAACCTAGGTCAGCTGACCAGCATTTTAACCACAGTACACGTCTGAGGATCACTGCTAACTTAGATGCATGCCCTAATAAGGGAGTTGTGTCCAAGGCTGCGTCACAGATAAACCGTAGCCCTTGTATGATCTGTTCCATCAAATCAGATGTCTCCTGGGGAATATCTTTTCCCCTAAGATCTAGGCGTACCATTTTCGCCCATTCCGTAAGTGTCTGGGAAACTAGACCAATAACAATTACTGGTCTAAATGCTGACCCTATCAGAGAAAAGATAGTGCGGGACTCTGCTTCTATCTTTCGATCCACCGGATCCTTAAAGGACGAAGTGTCCTCCACTGGAATAACCGTGGCTTTATTCAGCCTGGAAATAGGCGGATCCACGACTGGTGGTACCGTCCATTTCTTAATGATGGATTCCTCAAACGGATAGCGTCTAGCAATACGCTTGGAAATAGTAAAGGTACGTTTAGAATGCTCCCATTCTCCTTTAATCTGATTACCAAAACATTTAGGTACCAGAAAAGCCTTCGCCATCTTGATGGGCTTATTAGTACCGAAAGGCCTCTCTGTTTCAGTTGCCTCTGCCGGTAAAGCCTCAAGTTTTAAGGTTTCTTGCACTGCCACAACTAGTGCGTCCACCAATGCTTCTTCCTGAATTATAGCAGGAGAAGAAGCGTCCTCCTCACTGTCTGAGGGGGCTTTACCTGGGATAACAGCCCTTGCAGAGGAACCTGCAACTGCCGTGACCATCTCTGAATCTGAGTCAGAGGTGTCAGATGGTATAGGGGTAGGCGGGGGTCGCTTCCTTGACCCCCGTCCCTGACAGGCCGCCTCCACCCGAGCCACCATAGACTCCAAAATTGCTGTAAATGATTCTATACTCTGTGCACCGGCGGGTCCCGAGGCCCCCTCAAGGGAAACAGGTGGGGGAATATGTGTGGCAGGGTCCATGATAACTCCAGTTACTTCCTGGATAATATAATTCAAAAGAAAAAAACCTTTTTTTTTTTTTTTTTCTGACCCCCAGCGCCACAAAAAGCCCCTTAGTGTTACCTGCTAGGGATCCCTATCGATCGAGAGAGAGAGAGATAGACCCCCAGGCTCACCACTTGATGCTCAGAGTTAAACTGCAACAGCTTACAGCGCTGTCTTGACAAACAGGAAGTCTTTTGGCTGGCTGCCCAGGAAGAAGGGAGGCGGCTCCGCCCCTCTGCACGCCTTCCGGCGCCTCCCCCAAGCTCCACGAGGTGTAGGATCACCTCAAACATGGCCGCCCCCATGCTGGAGACACGAGGCTACGCCAAAATGGCGGCTCGTGCGATCCAGCAAAAAAAATGGCGGCGGCCTGTGCTGACTAGCGGTGTGCTGTAGGGCACACAACACTCTCTCTGCATGGGGATATGGTGTGGTTGGCGGTACCGGCCCTGGCGGACCGCATGGCCGTTCGGGAGGCCTGCTAATAGCTGGAGATCTGATTTGGAAGGCAGTCTACATGTCCGTGGCTTCTGACTGGTAGGTAGCTTATATTTAACCCATAAGATTCCCAGAATGCCACAGATTACATCTTTAAAACATGTATACAATAGATTGTTAGCTCCCAAACCAAGCCTCCTGGCTTTTTGCACACATAAAATCACACTCAAAGTAGGAGGATTTGTGACATGTTATAGGATAGAAAGAACTCTTTCTTACCATACAGAGAGGGGCCCGCGTTCACCACAAAACCCGTCAGGGAAAAAGGGGGAACATACTACTCACCATACCGGAACCAGGCGGGCACCAACTCCTGACAGTACCCCTCTCCACCGGGGCGGGAGGGCTGTCGACCGATACGGACGCCGTGACTCATGGTCTTTGGCGTTTCAGCGAGACGTTTAACTCGCGGGTTCAGTCCTTTTAATGGGACTTTGTCGCGGCCGACCCAGCGCGGAGCTATGGCCTGCACGCGCTCGTAGGCTGAACTGGGGTGACCACCGGATCTCAACATCCAGCCCGTCGCCCAGTTCAGCTTTCTTGCTTGAAGATCTCACAGGAACACTGGAGAAAAAAAAAAGCTGTCTAAAAATCCTTTTAGAAAAAAATTCTTGCCAGGACCTAAGATCCCAGCAAGGTATCTAGGTCCTTACTCCTAACTAGACAGAAAATAACTGATTTGCTGAGGCAGAGAGAGAGAGGATATACCCTCTGGGACTGCCCCTAGGGTGTGGCCAGAGCTTTTTAATTTCCTGTCTAGTCCTGCTCCTGCGGAGGTAACATAACCCGAAGGTGGTGTATCACCGAGGACTACGTCTGTCGATGAGCGCTAGAGAAATAAGGTTTCCATCCATCCAGATTTCACGGACAGGATCAGATGTGGATGGCAGCGGACATGTCTCCACAGGGATGCAATCAGATCCACCTAAAAAACTGACAGGCGGATCGGATCGCTCTTGTGAAAGGACCCTAAAAGCACAAGTTTTTTTTTTTTTTTTATATAAACACAAAGCTGAAGTTCAACTTTGTTCTTGGAATACAGCACCAAACATTAGTTGTGTGTATCCCCACCCCCTTCTGCCCTCTTCACCATTCACAGAATTCCTATTATTGATCCACAATTCATTCACGTGATCCTCATGCTGCCCACGTAATGCATTTTGCAGCGAAAAAGAAGATGGGCTTTAACTTCTTGTGGACCACCCCAAGCACATATACTGAGCAGGGCGGCAGCTCTGTGCCAGATCATGTACCTAGTACATGAGCTTACATTTCCAGGTCTGGTGTGCATGCACCATCGGCAACCCGCTCCAGCTGTGATTGGACAATCAGCAGGTCTGCCAGACATGACATCCACCGGTACCTGCCGATCGTTTGGGAGACTTATGTAAACAAGGCAGACTGCCGTTCTCTGAGAAGAGAATGTACGGATCCTGTGTTTCTGCCAAGCAAGAACACAGGTCTTTGCCTTCCCACAGTTAGTAAGCACTCCCTAGGAACACATTTAACCCCTTTGATCGCCACTGATGTTAATCCCTTCCTTACCAGTGTCATTAGTACAGTGACAGTGCATATTTTTCAGCTATTGGAAAATCGCTATTGTCTTCACTGGTCCCCAAATAAAGTGTCAAAAGTGTTAAGTGTCTACCGAAATATTGCAGTCCTACTATAAGTCGCTGACCACTGCCATTACTAGTATAAAAAAAAAAAAAAAAAAAAGAAGATTTGCTGCCACTATTACGTTTGTGCAAACCAATTTTTTTTTTTTTTTACCAAAAAGAGGCGATTAGATACCACCAAAAGAAAGCTCTATTTGTGGGGAAAAAAAAAAAAAAAAATACACATTTAGGTAGAGCATCACATGACCAAGCAATTAAAGTAACGCAGTGCTGTATCACAAAAAATGGCCTGGTCATGGGGAGGGGAGTGTTGTAAACCTTGCAGGGCTGAAGTGGCTAATGGCCGCACATAGACAGGGTGTCTATGCTTCAAGCATGCTCACGGCACACGCCAAGCCCCTAGTCAGTAACAGGCAACTTGACCACTATAACAGCCAATCACAGTGGTCAAATGATCATAAAGTCTGTCCTAAATAATCCCCCACCCCTCCTCTCGAGGTGTAAAGACCCAGTTTAAAATTTAAAATTAGCTCAATTAAATTTCTATTTAGGAAACCACCATATGCAAGTTTGCTGGCGTTTCTCTACAACTAGAATAGGGAAGCACAGTACCTTTTCTATCTCTGTTCTAGCAGATAGAAACTCCTCATCTAGTCCCAAGCACTGAAGATAACATCTTAATGACTCATACAGATTTCCTGTGTCCTGTAGTATTTTTGCTTTTCTGTAGTGCACCTGAAATAAATAAAAAAAAAACATTTAAAGCATGTTTGACAGATGTCTTCACTTAAAACATTTCCAAATATAATTTATGCTTTGGACTGTGAATGCGCCAAGCAAAGGGTTGCTGAAAAAGGACAAAATGTGGTCCTTTTGGAGCTGACAGATCACCTTCATACTAATAAAGATAGTCCCCCAAATCACTTAGTGCACCCCATGAGCACTCCCAACCCAAATACACTCCTTTTTTTGCACTAAGTTGAAGCTGAATGAGTACAAAGTCCTGTCTCATTCACGTACCATCATTAAACAAACCCAACACCAGAGCCTTGGGGCTCACTCAAGACTGTGCTCCGGGGAATGGGGTTTTTTAGACTGCAGAAATGCAATTTAAAGATATACAGCAGACTTGGTTTTAAATGGGAAATTTACACCCCCTGACTCCACAACCATGAGGCCCACTTTTTCTTGCTAGGATCTTTTTAACTCTACACACACTTTTTCTTTCCCTTTTCTTTTCCACCTCTTCCCCATCCATCCTCTAGCCTAGCACTTGTCCTCCTGACCTGTAGGCTGTGAAGGACCCGGCTTACAACCTGGTCTACTTGACACATTGAAAGGGGTGCTATACCCCTTTCCTCTAGATTGGTAATAAATGGGAACGAGGCAATAAGACATTTGAATGCCACAGTCGCTAGCCCTGGCCTAATGGCCAAGTCCTTGCTATGAGCTACTGATTTGTGAAACCTGACAATTGTGCTTCCTCTCCCCATTGGGTGACTTGCTTTGGCAACATTAGGTTTCTCACTGCTGAACCTTATACAGATGGTTAATACTTTGTTTTGCATTCTTATTTCAATGTATCATGAGTAGAGTACATATGCTGGAATAAGTTTGTCTCCTCGTGTCAATACATGGGTTTAAGGTTTTTTTTTTTATACATGCTAAAAACTTCAATAAAAGCTTTTGTGGAATGGCCTGGAACACACACACAGCCTGGATCACAAGACTAACCACAATTACATATCCTTCGGCATGCAACAGCTGACGTATGTGTATATAAACTGTGTTTAATCGGTTTGCCTGGAGTTCAGAGATATACATGTATACACAAGATATACAGTATAAAACACACTGATCACATTTCAGTTTTATAGTTGGTAAGATTGAATAAAGACACCAATCCATATATTTCAACCTGTGAAATTTTGACACACTGAGATCACTTAGCCTGTCTGTGGAAAAGATCAACCACGCCTACGGACTTTCCATAAAACTCATCTCTTCAGAGAGGCCTAGCCTGCCCCACCTAACTGTACATTTTCTCCATCAGCCCATCTCCTATGGTTATCTTTTGTATCTCTTGACCCTCCCTCCTAGACTGTAAGCTCTAAAGAGCAGGGCTCAGATTCCTACTGCAATAGACTACTGTAATTGTACTGCCTGATCTTATGGTCTAGATAAATCCTGTATTAATATTATTATTATTATTATTATTATTATTATTATTATTATTATTATGTAGGTCTGGTTCACGTGAACTAATATTTGTAATATAAAAAAAAGGGAAATCATTTAGCTGTTTGTGGACAGCATACATCCATTATATATGTTTTGATGCAGGACATGTAAGAAGTGTAAAAGCTTTGTCAAAGACAAAGAAACGTTACAGGTGACGGTCATAACATTCCTCAATTCTGCCCATTAAAGTAGATCTAAAGCCACAACTTTTCCCCATTTTGCAGACAGAGAAATGCAATTGCTGGGAGTTTTTTTGTGCCTCATTGGGGGCTATGTGTTGCATCCTGTACAAAACAAGTGAGAGGATTTCTTTCCCAACATGAAGAAGAGATTTCTCTCAAACAGTTGTCACAGAAGAAATACCCCCATTGGATGATTTCCCCTCTATTCCTGTTCAGTTGGCAGCTCCATTTCTTTAATTTTACCTTAACTTTTACTTCTCGTGACAGTGGTGAGCAGGACAATGAGATAGTGAATCCTCCTAACAATAACACAGATGGCAGTTTAAACCTGTCAGGGGTTCTAATCCCTCACTGTTCCAAAAAAGGAGTTTTTCTTTTAGTTTATACAAAATAAGAAAAATGGGAAAGAGAGCAACAAATGAGTCAACTTGATCTAAGGCTGGCCATACACTATACAATTTTCTTGTTCAACTTTCCTTTAGATTTACCAAAACCATGTAATATAGGGTCAAACCTAAACACTTTCAATTTGTATGCAATCAGGCAGGCCCTTGCACTACATAGTTAAAGGTAAATCTAAAGGAAATTGAATAAGAAAATTGTATAGTGTATGGCCAGCCTAAGGTTTTACTGGCAACACATGCTAATACAAGACACTGAAAAATACTTTGAGGTACAACACAAAACTGAAGAAAAAAAAAAAAAAAAGAAAAAAACCCCAATCGAATTTTATACAAAACATTAAAAATATAAAAAATGGAATGTCAGACATCCTGGGAGCTCAGATAATATACTGACATGGTCTATATCTGTACTTTGCTTTATAACAATACCTGGATGCCTGACATTAATATTTTAAAATTTCTATTAATGTTTTGTATAATAAAAATAAATGTTTCAATCTATTTGGTGTGGTACCTCATAAGTCCCTGAGAATAGGCAAGTAAAAGCATCTTCCATCTACAGGGTAGTTGGTTATAGGAGTTAAAAAGGGGTCGGGGAGCAGTTTTAGGGCTCTTTCACACGGCCGCTCAGTTTTTTTTATCTCCGCTGCGGCACTTTTTTTTCACGGACACGGATGACATTTGTGTCATCCGCTCCGTATGTCTGCATATCATCCCATCCTTTGCGGATGTATGTACGGGGATTGCGGATGTCAGCGGATGACACCGCTGACATCCGATTTTGCATCAGTTCCGTTTTTTTTTTAACGGAGGAAAAATAGGGTTCTGTTCCAAAAAACGTAACAGAACTGAAAGGACGCAAATCAGATGTCAGCGAATGGTCATCCGCTGACATCCGCAATCCCATTGTCATGCATTATGTCCATTGTCATGCATTATGTCCGTATATCACCCGCAAACGGATGGGGTGATTTACGGACATGCGGAACGTCCGTGTGAAAGAGCCCTAGGATTCGTTAGAGCCTGGAATTCCACTTTAAGTCCCTCTTTTGAATGACATTAGTACCGATAAATCAGAATTAGGATAGTCACCTCTGGCCAGTTGTGCCGTTTTGAAAGGACAAAGTCCAGTTCCTCAAGAGCTTTCCCAAATTCAAACAGTGCAGCCAAGGACTCCGCTCTGTAAACACGCAGTATCAAATCATTAGGATCTGCAAGGTGAAACACGTATATACTTCAATAAAATGATTTAGACATTTGCCATGTATTTGCTTTAGTGGTCAGTTATCTAGCAGAAGAAACCACAAAAAAAAAATATATATATATATAACACACACACTGTATATAGGATGGGTCATTTGGAAGCCTCAGCTTTTGCTATATAAAGTATTCATTGTATACACGTTTTAAAAAAAGAAAATCAAACTGTATTGAGTATTTTATTGTAGGAAGAAAGTTAAAAACATCAGTAGGTGACAGACTTTTCTCTGCCTTTGACCTCAGAATAAAGTTCTAACTGCATTATCCTTAAGAGATTGTGCACATTTCAGCAGAGGCTGCATGAATCGCAGACACGTTTACTACCAAGAAAGGTTTTACCACCCCTGACAAACAGCGGTGTCTGCTCCCTCCCCCTCTACCCCTTCTATAACAGTTAGGCATGCATTCTAGTTGTGTAACTCATGACATCAGAAGTGACTCGTTTCATAACCACAAGTCAGGTGACCATAAAGGGGCGTAGCCTTTCAATTGCAGAATAATGATCATGTTTTTCAAACCCTTTATCATATTCCTCGTCACTGCAAACAAGGCATTCAGATTCACCAACCAGGGAAACAAAGCTAAACCGACAGACATACAGGAAAGTGAATTAAAAGGCAACTCTGACTGCCCTCAGAAAAGGTGGATTATATCTGTATATTATTATATTCCATTTCTAGACTAAGGAAATCTGACTAAAAGATGGAAAGTTACAACTGTAGTCTTCAAGCATGTGGAGCAGAAAAAAAAAATGAAACGGATATCAATATATTTACCAAAAGTCACAAGGAATAAACAGCTCAGGAGCTCAATAAGGCCCGGTTTAGATGGAAGGACAAGATTGAATCGCTTTTCAGGAGGAGTTTGGCAGGCAGTGAGGAGGCTATATATGGCACCTCCATACCGCTGGTTTTAACCCTGTAAATGCTGCTCCACCACACTAACCACATGCATTACACATGGTTGCGGCATTGCTCCATCCTTTTGAATGGGTCGTGTTTGGCAGCAATAGTACCTGGCAAACATGCCGGGGAAAGGGGACAATTTCTGCCACAGCATGTATACACCTGTGTCCAGCTGCTTTCATACTTTAAAGGGTCAGTCAGGGGGCGATAAAAAAAAACACACCTCAAACCACCCATTTTTAGCACCACCTGATAGAAAGTGTGAACAAGCATTTTTTGAGGAAGATAACATTTACAGGATAAAATAGAAATGTCTAACACTTGACCAAGGTTACTTCTTACAGGGAAACCATATTCAATTTTTTAAAGCCGATTTAGATTTGATTCTTTTTAAACTGTTTACTAGATCTGTACAAATTTATACAGACAGTCTGACAGACTTCCGGATGCGATAGGTGCTTGGGCCCATCGGCTGGCCCCTTATGTCACTATGGTTTCCTGTAGCGGTCAGCAGATCAAACCGCAACATGCAAGAGGAGGACCAATCAATCAACAGATACCAGAAACGTCTGATGGTGAGCAGTCTTCAGCAAGCTTAGCTCTGCAACATAGGTCTGTTATCCCTTTTCGTTTTAAAAATGATTTTAGCAATAGTCACATTAACATAGGACAATAGATTACCAAAGTACTGGGGGTTTATATCTAAAGAAACCAAGCTAAGGCTCCTGCCATTGAAATCACTGACTAAAATGTCAGCTAAAAGGATGGGAAATAACTCCAGATTCAGTCACCTGGCTAATTATATATATATATGGAGACGTATGACAAATTTCGTACGAATTTTCCTTAAATTAGTTAAGATTTGCTGTGAAACGACTAGAAAAAAAAAAAAAAAAAAAAAAAAAAAAAAAAAAAAAAAAAAAGATCATTCACCCGATTTCCCATTTAACAGTTCATTTACAAAAGTGAATAAAAAATAAAAAAGATTTTAGAGTGCGAAGAGTCAAGAGCTCCACCTGCTAGATAAAAAACAATACAGACTAATGTAATGTAAAGACTATTTTGTAAAAATAAAATTCTGGACTATAGCAAAAAAAAGATTCCACCACTATAACAATCACTCAACAAAGAATAGGTCTAATAAATGTGGCACCAAAACAAAGGAAGATAATACAAAGAATGTATTTCCCCTCACAAAGATCTGATTTTAAAAGTGGATGTAGAAAAAAAAAAAACCCCATCCATTGTCAGAAGCGTACACCATTATGAAGTCGTAAAATCCATCATAACCGCAATAAAATAAATGAAGGATTCTTTTGATCTGGGACATTAAACCTGTGACAAGACAGGTACTCATATTCTAAAGCCTAGCAAATGTCAAGTTGAAGTCCATCGATGTTCCTTTAATTTTTGATGCAGTGGAAAACGTTAAAGTTTATTACTGCAATGTTCCCTGTGGGAGATTTCAAATCACTTCCTTTTTAGATTACAGGTGTCACCAAGACAAAGGGAGGAAGGTTAAAAAACAAACAAAAAAAAAGCCCTCCCCTGACAGAAGGAACTCCAACTGATTAGTGGCCACACAGATGGAAATGAGTTCAGTCCCTGCTGAACCAGACAAATTTTGATCAGTCTACACAAACATACTCACCAGCTCATGAGTCCAGCGTTGTCTTCCTTGCACCGCTATGTTGAAAGTCCTGTTCCTGGCTGGTTTTGGTCCCATGTATGAGTAGACACGCGGCGGGTCTACACTCACACGGGAACTGCTTGATACTTCATCCCTCTGAAGCCTTTCCTCCTTGGGGGGTTTGCCATGGACATCCCAAGAGGCAGCAGGTGGCTGACCACTATCTTCTCCTTGCCTAGGCAATCAGAAGTTCCGGGCTACACAGAACAATGAAAGGAATTAACACCAAAACAATGTTCACAGATGTACAAGGAGGGAGTGAGGCAGCTCATTCCATGGGTGAAGGTCCAACCTAAATCACAGAGAAACACTTTCTGGAAACGATCATTATCTGGCTGCAATACTTCTGGAATGAAATCAGCACACAGCACTGTACAGAGGGAAAACACCCTCACCTCACTGGGGAGAGTGTACACGTGTCACCAGGACGGAGGTCTGCGAACAATCAGGATATACAATGAAAAGTAAACCCCAGCCTGGAAGAAATGACTCCAATGACATCAGAAGTGACATAACTGGCTACCTGTAATCACTACATAACCAGCCTGTACACCCATCATATATGAACACTGATACCACAATACCAATGTCATACACCAATCAGAGGACTACAGAAAGGATAAACATGACCCCCCCCATATATATATATATATATATATATATATATATATATATATATATATATATATATATAAATAAAAGAGAGAGGACAGACATGACCACCCCTATATATAGGAGAGGACAGACATGACCACCCCTATATATATATATATATATATATATATATATATATATATATATATATATATATAAAAAAACATGACCCCGACCCCCCATATATAGGAGGACAGACATGACCACCCCTATATACACACACACACACGAGAGGACAGACATGACCACCCCTATATACAAGAGGACAGACATGACCACCCCTATATATATATATATAAATAAAAGGACAGACATGACCACGACCCCCCCCCATATATAAAAATAAAAGGACAGACATGACCCCCCCCCTCATATATATATATATATATATATATATATATATATATATATATATATATATATATATATATATATATATATATATATATATATATATATATATATAAACAAACAGACATGACCCCCTCCTATATATATATAAATAAATAAGAGGACAGACATGACCCCCCCCCATATATATATAAATAAATAAACAGACATGACCCCCCCCCCATATATATATATATAAATAAAAGGACAGACATGACCCCCCTCCTATATATATATATATAAATATAAGAGGACAGACATGACCCCCCCCCCTCCTATATATAAATAAGAGGACAGACATGACCCCCCCCCCCTCCTATATATAAATAAGAGGACAGACATGACCCCCCCTCCCATATTATATATAAAAATAAAAGGACAGACATGACCCCCCCATATATATATATATAAATAAATAAGAGGACAGACATGACCCCCCCTCCTATATATATATATATATATATATATATATATATATATATATATATATATATAAATAAATAAATAAATAAAGAGGACAGACATGACCCCCCCTCCCCCCATATGAACGGGTACAGACACGACCCCCCTCCCCCATACCTGAGTGTGTTGCCAGGCGGAGTGTGTGTAGCGCCCCCCGGTGGTCTCCGTCCTCCATCCTCTGAGTGATATCTCGGTGTATCCGGTTCCCCCCCGGGTGACACTTGTCGGTGATTTGTCTGAGGAGCACACAGCTCCGGCGGGCCGGGCGGCCCAGCTCCCCGTGACACAGGCGGCATCGTCTCCGGTGCTCCCCCTTCAGGCAGTGCCAGCAGTAGGTGTGTCCGCACTGTACGGTCACCGGCTCCCTCAGGAAGCCGTCACATCCCGGACACAGCAGCCTGGCCCCGCCATCGCCGCTCCCGTCCACACCGCCCCGGTACTGCCGCAACAAACACTCCAATAGTCCGTCCAGCTGTAATGGGCGCGCCGTGTCCCGGGCCTCCTTCACCCCGCACACAGCACCGGCCGGAGAGGACATTATTACCGATAAGCTCCGATCATAGCGAGCTCTCTGCTTCCTCCAACACTCCGCTTACATAAAGACCGCGTCATGTGACCCGCCCCGACACTTCTCATTGGCTGCTGCGCAGAGAAGGTTACAAAACACAGCGCGCCTGCCAGCCGCTTTCATAACACAGGCGGTCACGTCACTCATAGAACAGCCTGTCCACACCCCTCCAGGGTGACAAAACTCACTCACTGAAACTGTCATAGTGTCACTTTCACCTTTATATAACACCATGGACAGCCCGACACCGAGAAATCCTTTCTAAACTTGGTTTTATCTCTCACTGGGGGATTTCCCTTCACTTCCTGTCCCATTGCCAAAACAGGAAGTTCCCTGCTACTGTCCCCATTGGAAGAAATCCCCTGTATTCCTGTTCTAGTGACCACACCACATCTATGGTGGGATTTTCTTTCTAATCAGGACAAATAGAGAGGGGGATCTCCCATATGACAGCCACACACACTTCAATAAATGATCAAATTATTTTCTGATCAATCCCAATAGAAATAATCGATTGATAGTATACTGTACCACATGCAGAGAAGTGAAACTCAATCCACAGAAGTTTCCACCATGCGACCTCATAATCTGACGGGTCCAAATATGACAGATTCATGATGGAATTAGCCAAGTGCTGTCGATTGATGCAAACAATCGATCATTTTCTGCTCTGGCTGACTGGCCCAATGTGATTGAAAGTGATCTAAACTGAGTCTCAATTAATCAGAAAGGCCATCCATGAGTTGTGAGGGATCTCTGGTCTCCCCTGAAGCCGCTGCTGGGGGGATGACATGGCTGGACCGGAGCACACTGATCATACTGTAGGTAAGTGGGGGGATGATATGGCTGGTCCGGAGCACACTGATCATACTGTAGGTAAGTGGGGGGATGACATGGCTGGACCGGAGCACACTGATCATACTGTAAGTAAGTGGGGGGATGACATGGCTGGACCAGAGCACACTGATCATACTGTAGGTAAGTGGGGGGGGGGTGACATGGCTGGACCGGAGCACACTGATCATACTGTAGGTAAGTGGGGGGGTGACATGGCTGGTCCGGAGCACGCTGATCATACGGTAGGTAAGTGGGGGGATGACATGGGTGGACCGGAGCACACTGATCATACTGTAGGTAAGTGGGGGGATGACATGGGTGGACCGGAGCACACTGATCATACTGTAGGTAAGTGGGGGGATGACATGGCTGGACCGGAGCACAATGATCATACTGTAGGTAAGTGGGGGGGTGACATGGCTGGTCCGGAGCACACTGATCATACTGTAGGTAAGTGGGAGGATGACATGGCTGGTCCGGAGCACACTGATCATACTGTAGGTAAGTGGGGGGAATGACATGGCTGGACCGGAGCACACTGATCATACTGTAGGTAAGTGGGGGGATGACATGGCTGGACTGGAGCACACTGATCATACTGTAGGTAAGTGGGGGGATGACATGGCTAGACCGGAGCACGGAGCACACTGATCATACTGTGGGTAAGTGGGGGGGTGACATGGCTGGAGCAGAGCACACTGATCATACTGTAGGTAAGTGGGGGGATGACATGGCTGGACCGGAGCACGGAGCACACTGATCATACTGTGGGTAAGTGGGGGGATGACATGGCTGGACCGGAGTAAACTGATCATACTGTAGGAAAGTGGGGGGATGACATGGCTGGACCGGAGCACACTGATCATACTGTAGGTAAGTGGGGGGATGATATGGCTGGACCGGAGCACACTGATCATACTGTAGGAAAGTGGGGGGATGACATGGCTGGACCGGAGCACACTGATCATACTGTAGGTAAGTGGGGGGATGACATGGCTGGACCGGAGCACACTGATCATACTGTAGGTAAGTGGGGGGATAACATGGCTGGACCGGAGCACACTGATCATACTGTAGGTAAGTGGGAGGATGACATGGCTGGACAGGAGCACACTGATCATACTGTGGGTAAGTGGGGGGGGGGGGGGGGTGACATGGCTGGACCGGAGCACACTGATCATACTGTAGGTAAGTGGGGGGGGGGGGTGACATGGCTGGACCGGAGCACACTGATCATACTGTAGGTAAGTGGGGGGGTGACATGGCTGGACCGGAGCACACTGATCATACTGTAGGTAAGTGGGGGGATGACATGGCTGGACCGGAGCACACTGATCATACTGTAGGTAAGTGGGGGGGTGACATGGCTGGACCGGAGCACACTGATCATACTGTAGGTAAGTGGGGGGATGACATGGCTGGACCGGAGCACACTGATCATACTGTAGGTAAGTGGGGGGATAACATGGCTGGACCGGAGCACACTGATCATACTGTAGGTAAGTGGGAGGATGACATGGCTGGACAGGAGCACACTGATCATACTGTGGGTAAGTGGGGGGGGGGGGGGGGTGACATGGCTGGACCGGAGCACACTGATCATACTGTAGGTAAGTGGGGGGGGGGGGTGACATGGCTGGACCGGAGCACACTGATCATACTGTAGGTAAGTGGGGGGGTGACATGGCTGGACCGGAGCACGGAGCACACTGATCATACTGTGGGTAAGTGGGGGGGGGGGTGACATGGCTGGACCAGAGCACACTGATCATACTGTGGGTAAGTGGGGGGATGACATGGCTGGACCGGAGTACACTGATCATACTGTAGGTAAGTGGGGGGATGATATGGCTGGACCGGAGCACACTGATCATACTGTAGGAAAGTGGGGGGATAACATGGCTGGACCGGAGCACACTGATCATACTGTAGGTAAGTGGGGGGGGGGTGACATGGCTGGACCGGAGCACACTGATCATACTGTAGGTAAGTGGGGGGGTGACATGGCTGGACCGGAGCACGGAGCACACTGATCATACTGTGGGTAAGTGGGGGGGTGACATGGCTGGACCAGAGCACACTGATCATACTGTGGGTAAGTGGGGGGATGACATGGCTGGACCGGAGCACACTGATCATACTGTAGGAAAGTGGGGGGATAACATGGCTGGACCGGAGCACACTGATCATACTGTAGGTAAGTGGGGGGGGGGTGACATGGATGGACCGGAGCACACTGATCATACTGTAAGTAAGTGGGGGGATGACATGGCTGGACCGGAGCACACTGATCATACTGTAAGTAAGTGGGGGGATGACATGGCTGGACCGGAGCACACTGATCATACTATAGGTAAGTAGGGGGGGGGGGGTGACATGGCTGGACCGGAGCACACTGATCATACTTTAAGTAAGTGGGGGGATGACAAGGCTGGACCGGAGCACACTGATCATACTGTAAGTAAGTGGGGGGATGACATGGCTGGACCGGAGCACACTGATCATACTGTAAGTAAGTGGGGGGATGACATGGCTGGACCGGAGCACACTGATCATACTGTAGGTAAGTAGGGGGGGGGGGGTGACATGGCTAGACCGGAGCACACTGATCATACTGTAAGTAAGTGGGGGGATGACATGGCTGGACCGGAGCACACTGATCATACTGTAAGTAAGTGGGGGGATGACATGGCTGGACCGGAGCACACTGATCATCATAGGTAAGTACAGGCCTCTTCCTTCTACAGGCTGCTCAGAGGAAGAATGGCAGCAGGTTTAAACACTTCAATACCACACACTTTTACCCCTTCCTACCCAGGCCAATGTTCAGCTTTCATCGCTCTCACACTTTGACTTTTAGATTTTTATTGAAAAATGTTTAAAGTACAAAACATGGCAAAAAAAATACTTTTTGTAATTGCCAAGAAGGTGTTAGCCCCGTTTACATTAGAGCGATTTGTCATGCGACGTGACAGGTCAAATCGCGTGACAAGTTGCAGCCTATTGCTGGCAATGCCACCGACTTTGCAGCGTCGCACCAATTTGCCTGCACTACTTTTGCCAATTTCGGGTGCAACTTCAATAGATATCTGTGCATGAAGCCACACAGGTGTCTTTCAAGTTGCACCCAAAGTCGCACTGAAATGCGGCTTTGAAATTGTGCGATTTTAGATGAAGTCACACAATTTCAAAGCCGCATTAATATGAACGAGGGCTTAGACAGCTGGAACGTAGCTACTGAGGATGTGATAACAACCAACAGTATAAATAGCATATTAACCACTTGCCGACCAGATGCCATAGTTATACGGCGGCAGGTCGGCTCTATTAGTCTTCGTTTCCACCAGTGCAACTTGTCGAGTCACCGCCACATCATTTCAATGGCACCCGTTCCCATCTATGCAACTTAAAGTTGCAGCGACTTTGAAAAGGTGCCTGCACTACTTTGATACGACTTTGAGTCAGAGTGTGTCAAGTCAGATCAAAAAAGTTGTATCAAAGTCGCAACTGCAAAGTTGCACTGTAAATCACATGACTTTGGCGTCGCACTAGTGGAAACGTAGCCTTTAGGCTACATTCACATGTGGGCGTAGCGGATCACGGGCAGAATCACCGCGATTCTGCCCGCGATCTGGAATCATTGCAAATCGCGGGACGCCTCTGCGATGCCCGTGATTTGCAATGGCACCCCAAACGCTGTACGATGTTGCCGCGATTTCAGCCTGCCGAATCGCGGTAACATCGCGCAAAGAGAATCGCGGGACGCATGATGCCCAAAAAAGGTACAAGAGCTTCTTTTGGGCGTCATGCGTCCCGCGATTCTGTTTGTGCGATGTTACCGCGATTTGGCAGGCGGAAATCGCGGCAACATCGCATAGCGTTTGGGATGCCATTGCAAATTACATCGTACAAAATAGTCGTGCGGCGGTCGGCAAACGGTTAAGGTGTTAGCAGTGAGCTTTTTTGCAGGCCACGTGACTCAAAAGAAGCACTTTGAGGCGCTTTTGTCCTTTTCGTGTGCTTTTGAGGCGATTCCCATTCATTTCAATGGAGAGGGGCGCTTGCAGGAGTTTTTTCCCCGCACCCCAGCACATCTCCCCAGTGTGAAAGCATTCATTGATTTTAATGGAAATTGTTTTCTGTGTGCTTTTCAGGCACTTTTTTTAGCGTAAAAATGACTGAAAAGCGCCTCAGTGTGAAAGGGGTCTTAGAGTAGGTATTAATATGCCAGGTAACGTTGTCACGGGCCATGAAACAATAAACAGCTGAAAACATAAATTCTGAATAAACAGCATGATATGCTACAAGAAAATAAGAAAGAAAGGAAGGAAGAAAAACATTTTTACAGTAGGAAGGTGGGAAAGAGAGTGAAGGGAAGGTGAGTGAGACACCACTGTCACACTTTGAATGACAATTGCGCAGTCAAGCAACACTGTACCCAAAACACTTTTTATATATATATATATATATATTATTTAGTCCATAGGAATAGGAAAGTTATAGAGTCCACAAACTATGGTATTAGAAATGTGCGGTTTGTTTTGATCCAAATTGAAATTTTTAGTTATTTGGAAATTCAGAAATATCCAAATTTCCGAATTACAATAGTAATGAATTTAAACGAATCCAAAATAACAAAATAACATTTCGGACGGAATTTGAATAGTTTTTGAATCAAATTCTAATTTCCAAAGAGAATAAAATAGAATAGAAAATAAAGGAATAGAAAATAATAGAATAGAGAATTACAGAATAGAATAGAATTAAAAAAACAATAGAATAGAATGCATACCACTATTTTCCAAAATTCAAATATAATACATTTGCATTAGAATAGAATAAAAAAGAATAGATTATAATAGAATAGAAAATAAAAGAACAGAATAGAAAAAAAAAAATAGAATAGAAAATAATAGAATAGAAAGAATATAACCATCTTCCGAAATTCGAATTTCAAATAGAATGAATTCAAATTCAAAAGGAATAAGGGAGAATAGAAAAGAATAGAATAAAAAATAACAGAATAGAATAAAATTATAAACTATAGAATAGAATATAACCATTTTCCAAAATTAAAATATAATACATCTGAATTAGAATAGAAAAGAATAGATTATGAATTATGTACAGATTTTTTTTACAGCTTTTTAGTGTGACAGCATAGGGCAGCCCATTCACTACGCTCAACAATTGCGTTAAAGTAGTTTCTGAAATTTCTTTTGTACAGTGAGCCTCGCATGTTTATCCACTGCATGTCTTGGCGTGTTTTCTGCGCATTTTGTTACGCAACAAAACATGCTTCTGCCAGCCATATTTAGGAAACCGTTAAAAAATAAAGGCAGTGCAAGTGTGATGCATGTTTTGACGCATTTTCTATGTGCATTCCTGGAATGCTCATGTGTGTAAATGGTGCCTTGGGGCATCCATAAATAGGCCACCATGCTGACTTTGGGCCTGCACACTTGTCTGCATGCACACTATGGTGCACATGCACATCTGCGTGCGTTGCAGTATGCCAAGAAGATGAGGAGCAACATAAGCAGCAGTAGTGGGGGGGGGTTTGTTGGCTGCAGTGCTACAAGGGGTTAAATGCAGTCCATATTATATATTGAAAAGAAGGAAGATGGAACCCTGCACCAGCTTCAGTGTGAATTGACAGCACACCACACCACAGTAACAATCCAATCTCCTTACCAGAAGAGGGATAAAACAAGCATGAACAGGAATCTGTGTAACACCAACTTACAGCAACAGGTGGACGGCTGGAAAAGTTTGCCGCAATCTTCCTTTATCAAACAGGACTCCACTTGCGATATCCGATACGTGGGACCACTATTTTCACTCATCCGTTCATAGGTACGGTCAGTGCTGTATCTTGGTCTAGGCCAACAAGGCCTAGGCCTAGGGCAGCACTTTGCAGGGGGGAGGGGCAGTAAAAAAGCTGCACCCTGCACGAAAAAAAAAAAACAGCCTTCTCCCGACTCCCGCATGAAAAGGGTCCCCGCCGGCTTGCACTACACATTTAGTATAGGGCCAGTCGAATTGGGCTGGAGGGTAGGGTCCAGGAGGAAAATCAGTCTGGCACCCCCATGAAGCGGTCACACTGCTACCTGCCGGTGAGGACATTCAGACAGACCGCAGGCCGCCGACCACACTTAATATAACTGGCCTGCCGTCCGCCAATGCTAATAAGTGTGGCACTGGAGCCTAATGCTCCGCCTACCCTACACTGCCCCCAGAAATGGCAGGCACCATGTCAATAATATAATGTAATTTCTTTAAACATCCTTGTCCTTGAATGAGCATATTGAATTGCATCATATACAATTAAGACTTTTAAATGTATATGATTGCAATAATATTTTGGACCTGCTCACCTCATATGTGCTATCGCAATATGTCACTGGGTTAGTAAGATTACTCCAATCTTATAAGATATTTGGACTTGTGTTTGCTGCCACTGCTTATTTGTATATTGACTAAGGACTTCCTAGTTATATACAAATAAGTGAAATAATCCTATAATCCTATGATTACAATCAGTGGTGGTACTAGTCCAAATATCTTAAAAGAAAGGAATCATCTTACTATCCAGTTATAGAAGGCTGTACTAATGGGAACTGATAAGGCTGCACTAATGGCCACTGATGAGGTGGCACTGATAGGCTGCACTGATGGGCACTGATATGCTCTGATATGCTGCACGGATGGGCACTAATATGCTGCTCTGATGGCCACTAATGAGGTGGCAATGGGTGGTACTGATATGCTGCACTGATGAGGCTGCACTGATAGGCACAAGGTGGCACTGATAAGCTTCACTGACGGGGCAGCACTGATATGCTGCCCTGATTGGCACTGATATGTTGCACTGATGGGCACTAATAGGCTTCACTAATGGCCACTGATGAGGCGGCACTGATGGTCACTCATTGATTAGGCAGCACTGATAAGCAGCACTGATGGGGCTGCATTGATGGGCACTGATATTATGCACTAATGGCCACTGATCGGGCTGTACTGATGGCCACTGATTGGGTGGCACTGATATGCTGCACTGATAAGGCGGCACTGATAAGGCTGAACTTATGGGAACTGAGTGGCAGTGATAGACTGTGGTTGTGGTCTGGATTACAGGTGACAGGGCGGATCATAGACAGGAAGGGGTGTGGCCTTTACAGGAAGAGGTGAGTCATATTTAAATTAGGGGGTGCAAAAGTTTAGTCAGGCCTAGGGCAGCACAAAACCTAAATACACCACTGGGTACTGTGTCACCATAATAAAATGAAGCAATACGAAGTGAAGCCTGTAATGGGCATAAAAAAACTTTTATTGTACTTACAAAAAGATGAGAAAAACTAGCACCAATGAGTCAAATGCCATGGCTCATAACCTGCCTGTGTCACCCCCCGGCCCAGCCTAATGCGTTTCGTCCAATAGGGCATCGTCAGAGTGGTCCCAAGAATGGGTGATGGTGATATTAGTGTGGAGCCATCCACCTGTTGATGGAAGTTGGTGTTACACAGATTGCTGTTCATGCTTGTTTTATCCCGCTTCTGGTAAGAATATTGGATTGTTACTGTGGTGTGGTGTGCTGTCAATTCACACTGAAGCTGGTGCAGGAATCCATCTTCCTTCTTTTTATCATATAATATGGACTGCATTTAACCCCTTGTAGCGCTGCATATAGACTTTTATGTATTATTATTTGAAATCAACAAATGATGCTGGCTGCTTTTATTCATTTTTTTCTTTGATATACTGTATGTGATTATATTAATCGCTAGCGTGGGTACCCCCTTACTATTTTTACTGTATAAATCACTAAATGCATGTCAGCTGGGTTCAGGGATTTATGTGCATGTGCAAATTTACCCAAATATGGCATATACCTGCATACAGGTAGCGAACAACTGTTCATTACTATACTACAATTGGCACTGGCTGTAAACTGCAGATCTTTCCCCAGGGTGCAGAAATATGCCTGCAATTTATGTTGCAAATGCACAAACGCATTAAGCCTGTCCTGTCTAGTTTATACTGCTGTCTGTTTTTTCCATTGGTGTGATTCACCCTTTATATTTGTTCTAGTACCAATGGTCGCTGGGACAGAAAGTGGGGAAGGGTTCAATATTTTCCAATACAATAGGAACATAGGGTAAGTCTTCCAATGGGGACACATGCTGTAGTGACTACTGAGAAAGGATGGGATGGTAGGAAGGAGATTAGATAATTTGAAACTTACCTTATATCACCTTATATCTTAAACCTTAAAACCTGTATAAACACTCCTCTTTTTTTTTTTTTTTTTTTTTTATTAAAATAAGGCACTCGGACTACAGTTTGGTAAAAAACGGCCGCGGCTTCTTTATTGACTGGTATTCAAAATAACATAAACCATCTTTATAAATATCAATATAAATAACAGACCAACCCAGTCATAAAAACTCAGGTTGTCATTCACAGAAGATCAAAACAATTGATCACCATCCAGCATACATTATCCACATCAACATCATATATCAAAAAGTACACGTCCCCCTCTAACCTAGAGGTGACCCAAACCAGACAATTTATTGAAGCCGCGACAAACCAGGGGAGGGCGGGAGGGGAAATCCAGATGAAGGTATGAAGAGATGTGAGCCCCTGAGGGGCGGGAGGCAGCTTAAATATGCTTCTCCCTGAGGTAACCTCCACCCCATAGGCTGAGGTGAGCGGGCGGAGAAAGGGGCTCATTCGCTAATTCCTTAGAGAGAGAACCTAAACTGCCTGACAACCACCTGTTCTTCCTAATAGACCCCACTAAACTGCCTGGTAACTCACTCTGGCGGGAACCTGGCTGAGGAGAGCTATGGGCCTCATTTACCACCCCTAACCTGCTTTATTCTAAGCTTTAACCCCTTCCACCAGCCCATATGAAAGGGGGGCTAATTTAGCCCCCTTTCTAATATTCTTCTCACTTTGGAAGGATTTAGAAAATCTCCCCAATAGGATACAGACGGCAAAAAAAGAGAGCAGTTTTATACCTTCCCCCCTCTATCGTTTTGACTTTAGATATACATTAGACCCCATTCACACTTGGCGATTCCTCCCCCGATGTGGCAATCGCTGCAAAATGCGTGATGTGTGTTTGGGTGCCATTCATTCAAAATGGCACCCAAACACTGTGCTATTTTGCCATGATTGTCGCAGGACAGGATCACATTGCAATCTCGGCAAAACACGTCTTTAAAAATCATTGCCCAAAAAGGAGTAGCAGCTTGAATTCACTTCATTAGGCTGGCCTATGCGTGGCACGCGGAATCACGTGAAAATCGCAAGCAGGATTGAGAGTTTCCACTACACGAAGTGTGAGTGGGGCCTTTATATGAATTAACAGCTTCCACTGTCACCTACCTGCTGCAGATGTTAATCTTGTTATTTTATTTTATCTCGAAGTTTCTTTCAAAGCTAAACTCTGAACACAAAAATGTTCATTGTAAATATATCATCAATAGCCACAAAGGATATCCATTCACTTTGTGAGCACCAAAATGCCTTGTAAAACAAGCAGTGACAGCATCCCTGTATAGACTGTGCAGAGAATAGGGCTTTGGGAGGGACCCAGCAGGCCCCACCCACTACAGCCTGCTTGTGTTAAACTACAGGAGGGGGCGGAGACAAGACCAGTTACCCTGCACAACAAAAGGGAGCAGCAGTGACCTGTCTTCATTGAAGGAAGCTCCTGGACAGAGCTTCATGCTGGGATAGGGGCGTAACTACAGGGGTTGCAGGGGTTGCAATCGCTACCGGGCCCCATGCTCCAGGGGGCCTGTGCGGCTCCCCTGTACACCTGGATAGGAGGGGCGGCGGGGGCAGCATGTAGAGAAATCACTGTCCTCCTTTTTCCTTCTGTAGCTGCAGGAGGAAAATAAGGAGATTGGTTCCTCTGTATGCTGCCCCTGCCACTCCTCCTATCCAGTTCACTTGTGTTATGCTGTCCCCCCCGTGCTCCCTCTCCTCTCCTGCCGGCTGCTGCAGGGGATGTGTCACAATAGAGAACCAGGAAGGGGTCGGTAAAAATGTAATTTTTCAGCTCCTTCCTTTTCTGAATGGACAGAGTCATAGTCAGTGACGTTGTAAAAAAATAAAATAAAATTATAAAATATAATACAATTAAAATACCAAAAAAATAAAAACTACTGACACCAGTGGGTGAACTTCCAGGATCGCAAAGGTCACACTTGTGACGGGGCCCTGGCATTCCACCACTGTGGGGAGGCCCCAAGATGGCAGGAGGGGGGCCCACTGCTGAACTTGTGAAAGGGTCCCGCTGTGGGACCGTAATAAAGGGCCCCAGGATCAGTGGGAAGAGCCCCAGGCTTGAAGGGAAGGGCCCGGGCCAGGGGTCCGGGGGGCCCTTCATGGTTTCTTGCACCGGGGCCCTGAAGTTTCTAGTTACGCCTCTGGTGTAAAGACATGGAAAAAATACACACATCACATCAAGATTCAAGCAAAAATATGCATGCCTCTTGTATTTAGTCACTTTTTACTATTCTGGGGTTCATCTTTATACAACTTATATTAAAGGGGAAAATATTATCCAACAATGGCACCTATGGTTTACAGTTATCAAATACTTGGTTTAAAGCAGCAATAGATTAGCAGCTACTTCATATTACTGTATTCATCAGTGCTGTAATGGCTGGAAATTGGAATTATACCTTTGCTAATTTATATGTTTGAAATATCCTGAACATGTAAATGAATCCTGAGAAAGAATACTATTTTGCTTACTCTTCTTTACAGGCATGCACAGAACAGTTTTAGTAGGTAAAATGGGTAAAAGGATTACAACTGTAATTCTATTAGTGGATTTCTTTAAGCAGGAAATCTTCTGTGTAAATGCTGAATGAGCTAAACACAACTGCTACTATGTGGCTTAGTTCACATATATGCAAATTGGATGTGTTTTGAACCGTATCTGACCGCATAACATGTGAACCAGACCGGCTTTCAATGGAGCTGGTTCACATATATGCGAGCCGCTTGCAATGCAAATTTAAAGGGTCCTATGCGTTTTTCAGTTTAATTTTTAGTGTCAAGTGTCAAGTTCACACCTGAATCTGGTTTCAGTGTCAAGTTCACACCTGAACCTCTGAATGGAAACCCCACCGGAATCTGCACCAATACTGAACCCGCATATACTGTATGTGAACCCAGTGCAATGTACCTGGTGGTGGAACCTGACGTGTGGAGGTAGGCTTCTCTTTCACCTCTGGCTCAGGAACGCTGAACTGTCAAATGGCATGACAACTCGCACAGGTTGACAAAGAGGCATGGGGGAGCTCATGACCATAATGGGGATGGTATTGACATAGCCTCAAATGATCCATAATGTCTCAAAAGGGATATAGTCCAGAAATATTTAGACAGAATAAAGGTGGATAAAGCACCTGAACCAGATGGCATCCACCCACGGTTCCTTAAAAAATTGGGCTCTGTCGTTTTAAAGCCTTTGTTTCTAATTTTTAGAGACTCGTTAGTACCATTGGATTGGCGTAGGGCCAATGTGGTGCCTACTGTATATTTAAAAAGGGATCAAAGTCTTTGCCAAGTAACTATAGACCTGTTAGTTTAACTTCTACAGTCGCAAAGATACTGGAGAGTTTAATAAAAGACCACATAGATGGGTTCTTGCTGGAAAAAAAAAATATTTCAAGCAACAGACAGCATGGATTCATGAAAGACAGAAGTTGTCAAACAAACCTGATTTATTTTTATGAGGAGGTAAGTAAAACCTTAGACAGAGGGGTGGCTGTGGACGTAGTATACTTGGATTTTGCAAAACCATTTGACACAGTTCCCCACACACGGCTAATGTGTAAGGTAAAGTCTACAGGCTTGGAAAGATCAGTTTGTAAATGGAATCTGGCTAAAATATAGAATTCAGAGAGTAGTGGTTAGTGATTCTTACTCTGAATGGTCTAAGATTATCAGTGGTGTACCCCAAGTTAAGTGTTGAGACCCTTACTTTTTAATACCTTTATAAATGATATAGGGACTAGGATTAAAAGTACAATTTCAAACATTGCAGATGACACCAAGCTATGCAGGGGAATAACTTCCTTACAGAATGCCTCCAACTTACAAGCTGACCTCAATGCACTGTTTATTCTGCCAACTATAAGGCAAATGGTTAAATGTTGATAAATGTAAAGTTATGCACTTCAGGGCTAGGAATATGCATGCATCATACATACTAGGTGGAGTACAACTGGGGGGATCCATAGTGGAGAAGGATCTCGATGTTCTGGTAGATCCTAAGCTTAATAATAGCATGCAATGCCAAGCTGTGGTTTCCAAAGCAAGCAAAGTCCTTTCTTGTATTAAGAGCGGTATGAACTCCAGAGAGAGAGATATCATTTTACTCCTGTACAAATCATTTGTAAGATCTCATTTGGAATATGCATTTCTGTTTTGGGCATCAGTTATCAAAAAGGATATTGGCAAAATGGAGAAAGTGCAGAGAAGGGTAACCAAAATGATAAGAGGCAAAGAGGAGCTTAGTTATGAGGAAATATTAGAGGAACTGAATTTATTCTCTCTTGAGAAGAGGAGATTAAGGGGGGGATATGATCATGTATAAATACATAAGGGGTCCATATGGCGAACACTGGTGTTGAGTTATTCACTTTATGGTCATCACAGAGGTCAAGGGGGCACTCTTCACATCTAGAGGAGAAGAGATGGGTTAGTCTCCAAGTAGGAAAAGGTTCCTTCACAGTAAGAGCTGTGAAAATGTGAAATAGACTCCCTCCAGAGGTGGTTCTTGCCAGCTCAGTAGATTGCTTTAAAAAGGCCTGGATTCTTTCCTAGGTGTACATAACATACTTGGGTACTAATATTTATAGGTAAAGTTGATCCAGAGAATATCTGATTGCCTCTCGGGGATCAGGAAGGATTTTTTTCCCCTGCTGCAGCAAATTGGATCATGCTTTGCTGGTTTTTTTCACCTTCCTCTGGATCAATTGTGGGTATAGGATTGTGTATATGGGATTGAATGGTTGTGTATTCTGTTTTTTTTTTTTGGTTGAGCTAGATGGGTCGTCGGTTGCCGCCCTGCCATCCCAGAGCTTCAGTGTTGTGGATGGAGCCGGCAGTAGAGGAAGAATGGGGCTGCAGAGAGAGCAGAACTGCATAAGCCGATGTTTCCTCTATAGTGCCGAGCATTAGCTAAGCTTCAGTATAGTACTATGACTAAAGGGCTGATGTCTCCACAACTTCCCTTGTGAGTTTAGTACCAGCTGTGATGGAGCAAGAAGCCGTGGTGGAACACAGACAAGGTGAGTATAAGTGGGTCAGGGGGCCCTTTTGCCGAGACTCTTTAAGGAATTGTTACAAGTGGACCAATGTAGCTATGTATATACCATACCTGTAGGATCCCTCTAAAAGCAGGAAATCACTTTAGTCTGGGTCTGATACATAATGGCTGCTCTGCTGCATGTTGAACACAGGAGGTCACCCAAACAGATCAAATTCCATTCAGAGAATGCATTGCATTTTCTCAATTAATTCAAAGCATTTTCTGATTGGACAAGGTGGAGAGTGTGATGTCACTGACCCGCCCGTCAAATCAGAGAATGCTCTGTATTCATTGAAAAATGCAAAGTGATCTCTGGATGCATTCGTGCCCAGCAACGGACCTGGAAGGTAGTAAAGATCACTGGAGTAGAGGGTTCCTACCAGGGGCATATTGACTACCACAAAACAAACAAGGTGTTTACCTTCGGCAGCATTTTATAAGGGTAGTGGCGCCACCCCTAGGCAGAAGGGAAACTACAAGGACTGCAGAGACAAGGCTGCCATCAGGGGGGACAGCCATAGGGGGGCACAGGCGGTGGGGCCCTGGCGTTCTGCCACTGTCACACATGTCTGGCAGGACATAGTGAATGGTAGGTGTCGTCTCCTTACTGTATTTTGTTGGTAAACTTTACTATTGAGGAGGATTGCTCAATATATTTAGTTTATATGTGTTATTGAGCACAAGCCTTTTTCACTACTGGCTTATATAATGGCAGTTAAACACTTTTTTCTAGGGATGTTAATATTGTCTTTAACCACTTTACCACCGGAGGATTTTGCTGTCTTCCGTCCAGGCCACTTTTTGCGATTCGGCGCTGTGCGACTTCAACTGACAATTGCGCGGTCGTGCGACGCCGTACCCAAACGAAATTTACGTCCTTTTTTTCCCACAAACAGAGCTTTCTTTTGGTTGTATTTGATCACCTGTGCGATTTTTACTTTTTGCGCTATAAACAAAAAAAGAGCGTTTATTTTGAAAAAATAACAATATTTTTAACATTTTTTTATATGAAATTCCCCCCAAAAAAGATGTAAAAACCAATTTTTTTAAAAATTTTTGGCCAATTTGTTTTATGCTACATATGTTTGGTAAAAAAAATCGCAATAAGCGTATTTTGATTGGTTTGCGCAAAAGTTATTGCGTTTACTAACAAAGGGAAAGATTTCTGTCATTTTTGGTGTTTTTTTTTTAACGCGTAATGGCGGCGATCTGCGATTTTTTTTGCGGGACTGCGACATTGCGGCGGACAGATCGGACCCTTGACTGACATTTTTGACACTTTTGGGGGTACCAGTGACATTACTGCAGTAATCAGTGCTATATATATGCACTGTTACTGTAAAAATGACACTGGCAGGGAAGGGGTTAATTTTATTGGAGAGGGAGGGGTTAATGTATGCCTGGTGCTTACTGACGTGTAGGGGGGGAGGTGACTGTGTGAGTCATGGACAGATCGGATGTCCAGCTATGCTGAACAGTCCGATCTGTCACTCCCTGTCACTATGGAGATCCGCCCGCTGTGTTTACACACAGCGGGCGGATCTCCAGACTCGATCCCCGACGATCGGGTAAGAGCAGCGGCGATCGCCGCTGCTCCTCCCCTGGCCCGACTCCCGCTGTGAATGAAAACAGCGGGAGCGAGCCTCCGGCGGCGCGCAAGCGCCGCCCAGAAGGGGGAGTGTCCAACGACGTTAATACTACGTCGCTGGACGATAACGAACCACTCTGCCGCAGTAGTATTACTGTGAGCGGTTCTAAAGTGGTTAATGAGGTTTTATTGTTGCTTTTTGGCTGGGTACTCCTGGCTATATACTTTTTTCCACTGCCACTGATTTCATTCCCCCTACACCACCACCGCTGTCACTGATTCCATCACATCACCCACCCCACCCCATCACCACCACCACTGCCACTGATCCTATCCCATCCCCTGCCACCACCACCACTGCTGCCACTGATCCCATCCCACCCCCAACCACCACCACCACCGCTGCTACTGATCCCATCACCCTACCACCACTGCCACTGATCCCATCCCCCCACCTGATCCCACCACCACCATTGCCAGCAAGGAAAACTGGGGGCTTCAGTAATAATACCACCCGGGAACACAGTAAAATATATGCACTCAATATCCGCATTTAATGTACAAAGAGGAAGAGGTGGAGCCTAAAGGTGAAGGTGGAGGAGTTTAACAATAAAGGGGTGGATATTAACCCCTTCCGTACCGCGTCATGTCAAATGACGTCGGCACAAATCCTTTCTCGATCCGGGCGGACGTCATATGACGGCGCCCGGATCTCCCCGCTACTGCGCGCCCCCGGGGGCGCGCAGCGCGGCGATCGGGGGTGAGGCTCGTCCCTCGGACTGAGCCCAACCCCGATCAAGGTAAACAGCCAATGAAATTGGCTGTTTACCACGTGATCGGCTGTGTCAATCACAGCCGATCACATGAGCGGCTCCAGCGCGAGCCGCTCGTTCCTTCCTTAATGCGCGCCCCCGGGGGCGCGCAGCGCGGCGATCGGGGACGAGGCTCGTCCCTCGGACAGAGTTGATCCCCGATCTAGGTAAAGAGCCAATGAAATTGGCTCTTTACCACGTGACCGGCTGTGTCCAATCACAGCCGGTCACAAATGTCATCAGAGAACACGGTAACTAGCTGTCACCGTGTTCTCCTCCTCACACACTGATCCTGTGCGAGGAGGAGATTTTGGTAACAGCTAGTTACCCACTACAGTGCACCCCAAACACACTGATTGCCCCCCCCCCAATAAAGAGCACCTGTCACTAGCCCATCAAAGTACCCGAGTACCTGTCACCAGCCCATCAGGTACTCTGATGACAGGTACTCGGGTACTCTGATGGGCTGATGACAGGTACTCGGGTACTCTGATGACGGGTACTCGGGTACTCTGATGATAGGTACTCGGGTACTCTGATGACAGGTACTCGGGTACTCTGATGATGGGTACTCGGGTACTCTGATGACAGGTACTCGGGTACTCTGATGACAGGTACTCTGATGGGCTGGTGACAGGTACTCGGGTACTCTGATGATGGGTACTCGGGTACTCTGATGACAGGTACTCGGGTACTCTGATGACAGGTACTCGGGTACTCTGATGACAGGTACTCGGATACTCTGATGACAGGTACTCGGGTACTCTGATGACGGGTACTCGGGTACCCTGATGACAGGTACTCGGGTACTCTGATGACAGGTACTCGGGTACTCTGACGACAGGTACTCTGGTACTTTGAGTACCCGTCATCGGAGTACCCGAGTACCTGTCACCTACCCATCAGAGTACCCAAGTACCTGTCACCTACCCAACAGAGTACCCGAGTACCTTCCACCTGCTCATCAGAGTACCTGACACCTGAAGTACCCGAGTACTTGCCACCTGCTCATCATTACCCATCACTACTCATCAGTACTCATCAGTACCCATCAGTACCTATCACCTATTAGTATCAGTACTGATCATCCGTACCCATCATCAGTACAGTATCAGTATCACCTATCAGTATCAGTACTACTCATCAGTACCTATCACCTGCCTGTCACCTGCCCATAAGAGTACCCGAGTACCTGTCACCTGCCTATCGGAGTACTCGAGTACCTGCCACTTGCTCATCAGTACCAGAGTACCTGTCACCTGCCCAGCAAAGTACCCGAGTACCTGTCACCCTTCATACAGCCACCATGTCCAAGTCCAAAAAGGTTTATATACGTCGTCCGTTTAAACCTAAATACCGGTGTTATGGCAGCAGATAGCTGCCACAACCCTGGTATTTTTTTAAACGGTGGACGGTTGGCTTTCCGATAAGGGTGGTCCCAGCGGTGGATTCGCCGCGGGATCACCCTTCCGGGGTGGCGGAAGAGGTGCCCCCCCCCCCTCCCGCTGCATTCTGGTCCTTTTCCCCGTTTACCGGACCCGCCGGCAGCGGGGAAAACGATCCGGTCCCAGATCCTCACAGACAGGATGTCGAGTGAGGGCAAGCTTGCCCTCACTTGACTCTATGGTCTTGGAGGACCGGAGCTACGGCAAACGTCATTGCCTAGCAACCAGTTTAAAGGTCCCTTTTTTTTTTTTTCATTTTATTTAATTTTTTTTTAATTTTTTTTTTTTTTTTTATCTATCTTTTAGTGTACTTGTGAGATTTGAGGACTTTTTGACCCCAGATCTCACAAAAAAGAGGTCCTGTCGTGCCTTTTTCTATTACAAGTAATGTTTACATTTCTTGTAATAGAAATAAAAATGATCATTTTTTTTTTTTAAAAAAACAGTGTAAAAATAAAAAATAATAAATAAAATAAATAGTAAAAAAAAAAAAAAAAAAAATTAAAGCGCCCTGTCCCCGCGAGCTCGCGCGCAGAAGCGAACGCATACGGAAACCCCGCCCACATATGTAAACAGTGTTCAAACTACACATGTGAGGTATCGTCGCGATCGTTAGAGCAAGAGCAATAATTTGAGCCCTAGACCTCCTCTGTAACTCTAAGATAGCAACCTGTAGAAATTTTTAAAATGTCGCCTATGGGGATTTTTAAGTACCAAAGTTTGTCACCATTCTGTGAGCGTGCGCAATTTTGAAGCATGACATGTTGGGTATCTATTTACTCGGCGTAACATTATCTTTCACATTATGGAAAACAATTGGGCTAACTTTACTGTTTTCTTATTTTTTAATTAAAAAAAGTGATTTTTTTCTCAAAAAATTGCGTTTGGAAGACCGCTGCGCAAATACGGTGTGATAAAAAATATTGCAATAATCTCCATTTTATTCTCTAGGGTCTCTGCTAAAAAAAATATATAATGTTTTGGGGTTCTAAGTAGTTTTCTAGCAAAAACAACTGATTTTAGCTTGTAAACACCAAATGTCAAAAATAGGCCTAGGCAAGTGGCTAGGATGCATGATGATGCTCCTTGGAGGTTTAGGCTCCTCTATATGGCTAGGCTGTGAAAAAGTCTCACACATGTGGTATTGCCATACTCAGGAGGAGTGGCAGAATGTATTTTGGGGTGTCATTTTTGCTATGTACATGCTATGTGTTAGGAATATTCTATAAATTTACAACTTTGTGTAAAAAAAAAAGTTTTTATTTTTTTCCCACATTTTCCAAAAACTTGTGGAAAAAAATGACATGTTCAAAGGACCCATAATGCCTCATAGAATATACGTTGGAGTGTTTGCTTTCCAAAATGGGGTCATTTTGTGGACTTTTCCATTGTATTGGTGCTCTAGGGCCTTGAAAAGTGTGATAGGTAGTAAGAAAGTTTTATGTGTATTTATGCTCCTAAAACGCCTTATGGTGCTACTTGGACGTGGAGTCTCTTTTTGTGGCCAGGCTGTGTAAAAGTCTCACACATGTGGTATCACCATACTCAGAAGGAGTAGCAGAATGAATTTTGGGGTGTCATTTTTGCTGTGTACATGCTATGTGTTAGAAATAGCTTATAAATTGACAACGTTTTGGGAAAAAAAAAGAAAAAAAAATGTTTTCTTCATTTTCCCAAGAATTGTGGGAAAAAATTATAACTTCAAAAAACTCACCATGCCTCTTACTAAATACCTTGGACTGTCTACTTTACAAAAAAGGGTCATTTGGGGGGTATTTGTACTGTCCTGACATTTCAGGGCCTCAAGAAAGGAGATAGGCCATCAGTACATCTGGTGTGATCAATTTTCAGTAATTGGTACCATAGCTTCTAGACTCAATAACTTTCACACAGACTAAATAATATACACTAATTTGGGTTAATTTTACCAGAGATATGTAGCAGTATAAATTTTGGCCCAAATGTATGAAGAAAAATTAATTTTTTGCAAAATTTTATAATAGAAACTAAAAAAAAGTGTTTTTTTTGCAAAATTGTTGCTGTTTTTTTGCTTATATCACGGAAAAAAAAAAACCCCAGTTGTGATCAAATACCACCAAAAGAAAGCTCTATTTGTGTGAAAAAAATGATAAAAATTTTGTTTGGTTACAGTGTAGCATGACTGAGCAATTGTCATTCAAAGTGTGAGAGTGCTGAAAGCTGAAAATTGGTCTGGGCAGGAAGGGGGTCTAACTGCACTGTATGGAAGCGGTTAAACAGGAAGGGGTGGGACAAATATAGATGGGGGAGCGCCCGATTCAGGTGCTTCCTAGGGCAGCACAAAACCAAAATACACCACTGGATCCCACAGGTATGGTAAATGCAAGCTGGACTATTGTAACTATGTTAAAATATCTATACCTGGAATTCTACGGAGTTACAGACCCAGCAAAAGCATATTTTGAATATGTCAGAAAAATGCTAATTTCCTTCTTTATACACGTGTTTTGGGTCAGCAACTCAGAAAGGATTGAAGCTTCAGCATGACAACCGAGGAACTAGAATTCTCATTAGAAGGGTCTAGCAATGGCAACCTCCATTATTCCCACAAGTATTTCATAAGGTAAACAATCGACAATTACTTGTCCAAGAACTGAATGGCTTGCACTTTTCTGATTGTCAAAGTGGCTTACACTACACAGCATTAGTCCTATTATATATAATATTAATGGAACATATTACACAACGTGGCTTGTATAAACATGTTATTCTACATGACATTCATGAATAAATAAATATGTTTCAGGAGCTTAGTATCAGAACTGAACATACTGGAAATCAATGTTAATTAGCAGGAGTTGTATATTCCTGCATACAGCTGAATTACTGTCCAGTTATCCTTTAGACATTGCAAACTGCTGCTTCTTAGCTCCATTTATTCTAAATTGGCAGCTAACGTGTCTCCTTTATTGCATAGAAAATGCTTTACATATAAATTTCGGAAGGTCATTTGAAGCTGATGTATTAAAAGAACTGATGCATTACATGAGTGTATACAAGGGTGATTGTTTCAAGCATATAATGTTCATATGTTGGAAAGTGGAGATTAAAAGAAGCACATACTGACGTAAAAATGTCAATTTTGTGACACCGGGTCACATAAGTCTTTAGTCCAAACCACGGCAACTAATTGGCTTAGTGCCTCCAAGGTCACTGTTACGTTCTTTGCATTCTTTTTTCTCATGTAGGCCAAACTCTAACTAGTGGTTATGTTTGCATGTACCAAGTGACAGCTAGGAAGACACTAATGACCTGGATTTCTCACTTAAAATTGAACTCCAAGTATATATTTTTCTTACTTCAGTTTGGACCAATGTAAGCTTACATATTGCACACCATGCTGATCCCTGTGTAAGTGGGGAATCACTGTAGCTGTATTTACTAGAGTGATCCGGATTGTCTTCATGATCCCATGCCTAATGACTGGCTTTATAGTAACCACAGAGGGGGCGCTCGCTCAAAATGACACAATTTAGAGAACACCTTGTATTTTACTATTGACTACAAGGCATTTTATGAGTGGATGAAGTGTAGAGGTGAGATGGTAAAGCCAGGATCAGAGAATCAATAAGGGAATGCTTTGCCGTCATTGAGAAAAACGCAAGGCATTTTCTGAATGGCGCCCATGTTAGGCAAGCAACCTCCTATGGTTACAAAGCAGGGCAACCACTCATCCAAATTGCAAAAAAGAAGAAAAATAAATTACTGCGCTAACTAAAAAAGTGAAAAAAGCTGTTGACACCAAATCACTAGACCAAAAAGTGATGAACAGTAATACTAAAAAACAAAATATGTGCAGCGCTAAAAAGTGTATAAATATAATGTCCGACAACATATAGAGTCCAATCGATCAAAGTAATGTGAGTAAACTCCAATATGATAAAAATAAGTGATAACTTGTTGTGCAGCAAATCCCAACACCAGTGAAGGTAAATTAGATTGCGCTCACCAAATGGATGGGACCCAGTTACCATATAGTAAAATGGGTCAAACAGGCTTGAGAGTGGATGAAATATACTGATAGGATTCCCTGGCCACAGTAGAAAGCATGTAGATCTCCGATGGATGTACTCAGTCAGAGGCTCCACTTCCACTTGTTAGATGGTAAATCAGAAAAAAACAGGGGGGGACCTAGCGTAATATTGCTAAAAACAGGTTTATTTTAAAATAGCTGATAAACTTACAAACATCCGTGAAGGAATAGCGTGTATAATACAAAAAACAGCTGGGCTGACTTAGTCCTCTTTACATGTTTCGGCATAGGTGCCTTTTTCAAAAGATAATGTCAGTCATTACGCTTGTCCTATATATAGAGTGTGGATGTTCATTGGTTACACCTGGATGGAATGGGTTGTGGAACGCATAATGGCAGGAAATAGAGCCGGCGTGCGATTCAGGACTCAATATGGGGAACCGACAGAAGAAAAAAATCCCTTCCGGATTGAACAGGAAGCGATATCACAGGTGGGAGGCTTCCGGAATCAGTGATGCCGCTGCCAAGCCTCGCAATGAAAATGAGGCGAGAGCGGTCCGACGTCACTTCCGGGACTCGGTGGAAATGACGTCATTGGGACGCAGCGCATCTGGAAACCCGGAGTAACAGATTCTCCACCGTCATTTCCGCCGAGTCCCGGAAGTGACGTCGGAGTGCTCTCGCCTCGTTTTCATTGCGAGGCTTGGCAGCGGCATCACTGATTCCGGAAGCCTCCCACCTGTGATAACGCTTCCTGTTCAATCCGGAAGGGATTTTTTTCTTCTGGCGGTTCACCATATTGAGTCCTGAATCGCACGCCAGCTCTATTTCCGGCCATTATGCGTTCCACAACCCATTCCATCCAGGTGTAACCAATGAACATCCACACTCTATATATAGGACAAGCGTAATGACTGACATTATCTTTTGAAAAAGGCACCTATGCCGAAACATGTAAAGAGGACTAAGTCAGCCCAGCTGTTTTTTGTATTATACACGCTATTCCTTCACGGATGTTTGTAAGTTTATCAGCAATTTTAAAATAAACCTGTTTTTAGCAATATTACGCTAGGTCCCCCCCTGTTTTTTTCTGATTTACCATCTAACAAGTGGAAGTGGAGTACATCCATCGGAGATCTACATGCTTTCTACTGTGGCCGGTGAATCCTATCAGGATATTTCATCCACTCTCAAGCCTGTTTGACCCATTTTACTATATGGTAACTGGGTCCCATCCATTTGGTGTCTGAGAACCTGTGGGAAGTTATCATGATTATAACAGAGGAAAGGAGCAGCAGAAAGTCACAGGACTTAGGGCTTTGTACACACTACAGAAACATGTGCCCACTGCCCAGGTCAAATTTAATGAATGGAGTTTACATCCACTTTAATTATCCATCAGGAATCGGGCAAAATTCAAGATATGTATGGTCAGCCTTAGTCTGCTTGCAGGTGTAGATGCAGCTGTGCAGCTCTACTAGGCTCTGTTGGGAACAGGTTTGTTACATTTTTCAATCTAGATTTTATTTACAAGGAGCAGTTTCAGCATTCCATGACTGAGCCCTTCTTGGACAGCAGCCTTCCACTGCTGTGGACTTCTAATTTTGGCTAATTCAGGTGATATTTCATAAATCTCCTGATTAATGCAGTTCTGTAATGCTCCAAAGCCCCTCTCCTTTTTCTGTTATGTTGCAGTGGGCATGCAAAGGCGTCCTCCCACCATTGACATCATGTAGAGCAATATTAGGCAATAGATTCAAGCATAATGCACCAGAATTTCATATCTGTTTGTCCAGAAAGTGCTGTTAGTTGAAATACAATAAAAAAAAGTGCATGGCTGTCTGAACATGTTAATGAGATTTTAGCTTCCTTTCAAGAATAAACTCACCAACTTCAGCTGTAGTGGTTTGCAAACCTGCCTCCCTTCACCTGGTTGCCAATAGAGTCTCCTGTCACATATGCATGTGAATTGAATAGTAGCCTTGGATTGTCGTCTTGGACTTTTTCCTGTGTTTTCCAGTGAAACCAGTACATTTTTGGAAAAATTAGACTTGTGCTATGAGAGAAATATGAAGGTTGTCATTACTGACCGTCTTTCTGAAAATGCTGGTTATCTGGCATGTTATGCTGACCTTCAGAAAAGTAAGAGAAAGGCCTACAGTCTTTGAAGCATAAGGGTCAGGAAGACCTACTTTGTACAATTGGCTTCTCCTGACTGCCTGGAGCTCCTCTGCTGACACTACAGGCCACACCACCCAGTGTCTTGTTGGCGACAAGGCTGCACCTTTGGCTCCTCCTGCCTGCTGCTATTGGCCATGGTTTCCTGTGTATTGACAACACCAGTGGCCAATTCTCCAGACATCTTGTTGTCTGTCGATGCCTAAATTTAGGTTTAATCACTTATCGACGCATACATTTAAATCTCACAAGCCATACACCTAGGGGTTGTGATAGGTTTACCCATGGGCCCCACTAGCTGCTCTGCCTGTATCAATTTTCCGACTCTGTGTAGTGACCCTAGACTGTTTTCCACTATGTCTTCTACTTCTTGCCTGGACTGGCTCTTGCCTATTTATTACATTTTGTCTATGCCTGCTGGCTGGATGGAGAATTTGCCTATTTACTAACTTTGACTCTACTTACCACCTGGACAACCCCTGCCAGTTTACTGACCATGTATCTGCCTGCAGCCTGGACTGACCTTTTGCCTATATACTAAACATGTCTCTGTCCACTGCCTGGACTGACCTGTCTACTAGAGCACCAGCTCCAGCTTCTGCCATCCTATACAGACATCTGTATCTCACATTACCAAGGATACTCTTTGTTTACCTGTTGCTCATCCCAGCCTCTTATGCTGCCAGGTTAGAGAATAAAGCATTGTGTAATAGGTCCTGGGGCAACCAAGTATCGGTAGACCTGCTTGTCTTAAAGAGGTTGTAAACCCTCTTGTATAACTTTTACCTATAGGTAAGCCTATATTAAGGCTTACCTATAGGTGCTATAAATATCTCCCAAACTTGCACCGTTTAGGAGATATTTACAGCGCAAACTGCCGATGACGTCATCGGCGCAGGCGCTCTGAGGGAACGGCCACCCGTGCCGTTCCTTCAGAGCTCAGTGCCGTGAACGGCGGCTCCCGCGCGCATGCGCGGGAGTGATGTAATCGCGCCTCCGGCCAATCAGATGGCCGGAGGACGCGAACCCGGAAGCGGGACGGCAGGACATGTCGCCGTCCTGTCGCTGAGGTGGCGGCACGGCGGGGGCTTCGTTTTAAGGTAAGTACTACATAATGAGCTAGTATGCGATGCATACTAGCTCATTATGCCTTTCTCTTTACAGGGCTTTTTTTTTCACGTTTTTTTTTTTTTACTTTACTTCCTCTTTAAGGGAAAGGAGGAAGCTGGGTGAAGCTACACAAGTCAGATTTATTCTCCGATCTCGTGTACAGGAGCAAGCATTACATTATCCCAAGTGCTGGGTGAACTATGCAAGCTCACCTGCCAAGTAAAGGTACTTAGGCTCTTTAAAACAGTCGCCATTTTAGAGGGAAAATAATGCCTCGTTTCCACTGAGCGGATCGGTACGGTATGCTATTTTCGGTGTTTCCATTATGAAAGTGGCCCATACAACTGAACCAAACCGCACCATTCCTGGTCCTGCTTCAGATGTAGGGCCATAGGAAATGGTACGGTACAGTTAGGGCGGAGCTACTGGCGTCACACAATACATTCCACTGATTGGCAGACAGGAAAACCTCAATGCTCACGTCAAAAGGCATTTGGTGTAAACCCCACAAGGCCCCTGGCGGTCCGACTTGCAGTGGAAACGCTCACCTGAATAGGATGGACCATTCTAACCCTTCCAAACTGTACCGACCCGAACCGTTCCGCTCAGTGGAAACGAGGCATTAGTGGTAGACAAGTTTCATAACCACTAATATTGGACTTTTTGGGGACTGATTTCACACATTACTATCGGTGGTAGCTATTGGTCTTTTGATTTCATTTTAAGGTGGAGCTATTAATTAAATGGATTATTATGTGGAGGAACATTTGAGTTTATGTTTTGCAATACCTTCTAAGGTGGAAGAGTATATTGATCTCTTCAGATAAGATTCAGCTTGAAGTACAAATTAAAAAGTACAGAATATTTCTCATAAAGACTATGAGTTGCTCTGTATCACCTTAGGGCTTTAAGTGTGGATTATGTGAAACAAATCTACTTACTGTATATACATGTTTTACTAATTGTTGTACACAGGGAGATCTAACTGGAATAGCAAGTATGGGTCTAAAGTATGTTTAGAAAGGAAGCCATCTTTTTCAGAGAAGGTTGCAATCCATAATTTTTAATGTGTATGTATAGGACTTGTAAAACGATTTTTTATATAAATACATAAAAAGGATAAATGTTTAGAAAACTAGAAACTTAAAAAATTTAAAAAAAAAAAAAAAAAAACAGCCCCAAACCATTTTAGCCTTACCATTTAGACAATGTTTAACTATATTTTTTCTAGTGTAGCACCCTCCTAGTTTGGAGAAGGCTACCAGGAAAATGTATTTAGCTCCTCTGTAATCAGTTAAGCAGGGTTAGATTGCTTTGGGCTGTTCCGTGTCTCACAGGCTGCTTTTCTGCTACCTCCTCCTGTTTTCTGGAGAGTTCTGGAAGTATACTAGGAGAAAGAGCAGAACAAGCAACCCGAATATTTATGGATCTCCAGCCAGTCCCTGGAGGGGTGTGTCCAGTAGGTGGTTGAAGAGTCTTTAAATATTCTGAGGCTTGGCAGCCAGGGTGCAGAGCTCCTGGGTCCAGCCTGCTGGAGGAGACCTAGCATTACACTAGAATAGAGTTTGTGCTGTCAAATTTATTATCTAAATGCATCTAAGCAAAAAAAATTGTATTGCAGTTTATAATTCTTTAGATGTAGTGGCTGCATTAGTATTTACTTTCCAGGTAAAGAAATCTTTCCTTGTTACTTCCTGTGCATTGAAAAGAACCCAAAAACAATTGTTTTCTTTTGTAAACTACTAATCTCAATAATCCATGTAAAAAACATGAACCAAGGCAGACACATCCGAAATCCAAAATAGAAGAAGCATGAGAATAGCCACAAAGACACAGGAATTATGATATTTACAGGATTAATAGGTGAAAATAATAACCTGAAAAATAGAAAATTAAATGCAGCCATCTCATATATCCACCTAAGCTCCTGAAGGTTTTACCCACTTTGTGACCCCAGGGCATTGTTTGCTATTTAGTACTGTGCTACTTTAACTGGAAATTTTGCGGTCATGCAACACTGTACCCAAACAAAATTTATATCATTTTTTTTTTACCCAAATAGTGCTAATTTAGGTGGTATTAGATCACCATTGTGTTTTTGATTTGTTACTATATACATGAAAAAAAAAAATTTTTTTGATAAAAAAAATAATTTTAACTTCTGCTATAAAACATATCCAATAAAATAAAAAGGTTTTAAAAAAAAATCAAATTTCTTTATATATTTTGGGCAAAATGTATTCTGCTTACATGTCTTTGGTTAAAAAAAAAAAAATTCCAATAAGTGTATATTGATTGGTTTGCGTGAAAGATATAATGTCTACAAACAATGGTATACAGTATATATGTTGGAATTTTTTTTTTATACTACTAATGGCGGTGATCAGCGACTTATTATGGGACTGCGATAGTGCTGTGGGAAACCTGACACCAACTGACACTGGCTGGGAACTGACTAGCTGACATCACCAGTGACATAAGTGTGAATAACATAAGTGTGACATAACAGTGAATAATACAGTGATCAGTGATAATAGTATACACTGTCACTGTACTAATGATACTGGCTCTGAATGGTTTAATATGGGCAATCAAGGGTATAAATGTGTGCCTAACTATCATAGTTGCCAACATTTGAAAAAAATTTCCAGGGACACTTTGCAGCACAGCTATCAATTACTTACCACACCCACTTTCCCAAAGCCCCGCCCACTCCACATAATTAATCCCCGCCTACTTATCAGATTATAGGGTCTACTTCATAAAGAGAGAATTACAGGAAATTGAAAAGGGAATTGAAAACTTAAGGCCAAAGTAGCAGAGTTGGAATAGTTCTCCCATTCAGCTGCACTACTTCTGCCTAAAGTTTAAAATTCTCATCAAAATTCCCTGTAATTCTAAAGTGTGAAATGTGCTCAGGTGTGACCATAGAAAAAATGTAATATGGAAATATAAATAAAGTGCAAGGTGTAAATAAGTATGATTATACTATCTGGTATAATTAGGTTTTATTGTACTTATTTACACCTAATACTTTATTTAGATTTACATATTCCATTTTTTGTATGGTCACACCTGAGCACATTTCACACTTTATTCACCTGTCTTTGAATGCAGCCCTCTGTAGGGTGATAATTTTCATTTACATAAAACAATGTAGCATCCTTTCCTTCCTAACACATTACCCAGTCCATACCAGTATAGATCCTAACACATTACCCAGTCCATACCAGTATAGATTCTAACACATTACCCAGTCCATACCAGTATAGATCCTAACACATTACCCAGTCCATACCAGTATAGATTCTAACATATTACCCAGTCCATACCAGTATAGATCCTAACACATTACCCAGTCCATACCAGTATAGATCCTAACACATTACCCAGTCCATACCAGTATAGATTCTAACATATTACCCAGTCCATACCAATATAGATCCTAACACATTACCCAGTCCATACCAGTATAGATCCTAACACATTACCCAGTCCATACCAGTATAGATTCTAACACATTACCCAGTCCATACCAGTATAGATCCTAACACATTACCCAGTCCATACCAGTATAGATTCTAACACATTACCCAGTCCATACCAATATAGATCCTAACACATTACCCAGTCCATACCAGTATAGATCCTAACACATTACCCAGTCCATACCGGTATAGATCCTAACACATTACCCAGTCCATACCAGTATAGATTCTAACACATTACCCAGTCCATACCAGTATAGATCCTAACACATTACCCAGTCCATACCAGTATAGATTCTAACACATTACCCAGTCCATACCAGTATAGATCCTAACACATTACCCAGTCCATACCAGTATAGATCCTAACACATTACCCAGTCCATACCGGTATAGATCCTAACACATTACCCAGTCCATACCAGTATAGATCCTAACACATTACCCAGTCCATACCAGTATAGATCCTAACACATTACCCAGTCCATACCGGTATAGATCCTAACACATTACCCAGTCCATACCGGTATAGATCCTAACACATTACCCAGTCCATACCGGTATAGATCCTAACACATTACCCAGTCCATACCAGTATAGATTCTAACATATTACCCAGTCCATACCAATATAGATCCTAACACATTACCCAGTCCATACCAGTATAGATCCTAACACATTACCCAGTCCATACCAGTATAGATTCTAACACATTACCCAGTCCATACCAGTATAGATCCTAACACATTACCCAGTCCATACCAGTATAGATTCTAACACATTACCCAGTCCATACCAGTATAGATCCTAACACATTACCCAGTCCATACCAGTATAGATTCTAACACATTACCCAGTCCATACCAATATAGATCCTAACACATTACCCAGTCCATACCAGTATAGATCCTAACACATTACCCAGTCCATACCGGTATAGATCCTAACACATTACCCAGTCCATACCGGTATAGATCCTAACACATTACCCAGTCCATACCGGTATAGATCCTAACACATTACCCAGTCCATACCAGTATAGATTATAACATATTACCCAGTCCATACCGGTATAGATCCTAACACATTACCCAGTCCATACCAGTATAGATCCTAACACATTACCCAGTCCATACCGGTATAGATCCTAACACATTACCCAGTCCATACCGGTATAGATCCTAACACATTACCCAGTCCATACCGGTATAGATCCTAACACATTACCCAGTCCATACCAGTATAGATTCTAACATATTACCCAGTCCATACCAATATAGATCCTAACACATTACCCAGTCCATACCAGTATAGATTCTAACACATTACCCAGTCCATACCAGTATAGATCCTAACACATTACCCAGTCCATACCAGTATAGATTCTAACACATTACCCAGTCCATACCAGTATAGATCCTAACACATTACCCAGTCCATACCAGTATAGATCCTAACACATTACCCAGTCCATACCGGTATAGATCCTAACACATTACCCAGTCCATACCGGTATAGATCCTAACACATTACCCAGTCCATACCGGTATAGATCCTAACACATTACCCAGTCCATACCAGTATAGATTCTAACATATTACCCAGTCCATACCAATATAGATCCTAACACATTACCCAGTCCATACCAGTATAGATCCTAACACATTACCCAGTCCATACCAGTATAGATTCTAACACATTACCCAGTCCATACCAGTATAGATCCTAACACATTACCCAGTCCATACCAGTATAGATTCTAACACATTACCCAGTCCATACCAATATAGATCCTAACACATTACCCAGTCCATACCAGTATAGATCCTAACACATTACCCAGTCCATACCGGTATAGATCCTAACACATTACCCAGTCCATACCAGTATAGATTCTAACACATTACCCAGTCCATACCAGTATAGATCCTAACACATTACCCAGTCCATACCAGTATAGATTCTAACACATTACCCAGTCCATACCAGTATAGATCCTAACACATTACCCAGTCCATACCAGTATAGATCCTAACACATTACCCAGTCCATACCGGTATAGATCCTAACACATTACCCAGTCCATACTGGTATAGATCCTAACACATTACCCAGTCCATACCGGTATAGATCCTAACACATTACCCAGTCCATACCGGTATAGATCCTAACACATTACCCAGTCCATACCAGTATAGATCCTAACACATTACCCAGTCCATACCATCCTAACACATTACAGAGTCCATACCAGTATAGTTAATACCAGTATAGATCCTAACACATTACCCAGTCCATATTATCCTAACACATACCAAGTCCATACCATAGATATCCAGCATGAGATTTTTCCCATTGAGGATTGAGGTCTGTTTTCATTTTTTTTGAGCAATATATATATACTGTATGCACACACATACACATACACGGATATGTACACACATTTATCTAGAACTAGAAAACTATATATATGTATCAATTAACAGGTGTATAAATTATATCTATAAAAAACATTATTGATAGTAGTAATTAATGGAGTGTGAGGCCTCCAGCTTGTCCGAAGGTGCTCTGCCTCCCCCTGCTGGCGGATTTTGGAAAGTGCACCATGCTGACACCCTGCCTTCGGTGACACGTTAAATTTGCGACAGGCGGGAAGAGTGAGCGGGCACAGAGAGAGAGACAACCTTCTGCCAGAACTACAACTCCTAGCTGGGGTGAGAGCGACACTGTGGCACAAAATAAAAAATAAAAATAAAAAAAAATGTTTTTTTTTTTTAAATGATTTACATTGTCCCTGATTAACAGGGACAATGTAAAATACCCGGGACAGGCTCCTATTTGCCGGGATTGTCCCGGGAAAAACGGGACAGTTGGCAGGTATGAACTATGTGTAATGCATGCTGCTTTTTACTAAGGCTAGATTCCCACTAGCCCGCACTGTGCGTTGCAGTTATTGCATCGATTCCCGCACCCGCAACCACCCGCAGACAAATCGCACTGCTCTTGAGAGACACGCAGGGCTGCCATTCATTCTTAATGCCACCCCTTCGCATCTCAGCCTGCAGCGTGATTGTGGGTGCGGGAACCACATGGTCAAAAAGATCATGTGGTTTCCCTGTGGCTGTGTTTGAAAACGCTTTAGGATATCTTTGACATCATATAATTGTTGCCTGTGATAAGATAATGAGCATGATGTCTATGAATTGTTTCAGACAAGCTCAGGCATTCCCTCCAGCCATAGATTTATGACAAAAAAGCCCATTGATTGGAGTGGAATACTAGAGTCACAGCAATAAAATCAGAAACCCCACTCCATTAAAAAAAAGAAAAAAAAATGACTAGAGTTGTATTTTAAAGGAATGGATGATAACCAAAATACTGACTTTTTCTTTGGAAAATGCTTGTTGCCTTTTTGTCATGCTGATCTTTTGTCTTCAGCCCTTCTTGAGTCTCCAAGGTGAAACTGCTACGATATGTAAATGTGTGGTTCTTCTGATTCACCAAATACTTGTTCTGGAACTCACGGAGGGAAGGTGTCTTCAGCATGGGTGTCCGCAGGTAGGGGCAGGGGGGGGGGGCAAATGCCCCCCCCCCTGGAATCTCAACTTCCCCTTTCAAGTGATTGTTAAGCCACTTTATATCATCCTGTCTTGTCTGTTTAATAATCCTGTGTGCCTATGTGCCTGTGTGTCTGTGTTTTAAAAAAATAAGCCGTTCTTTACCACTTTTCAGAGGGCCGAGCGCCGCTCACGTGATTCGCTGCCTCTCTCCTCTCCCCGTCTGACAGCTAGCTGCCTGCAACAGGTGGGGCCGAAGATTCCTCACTGATGTCAGTCGGGAGGGGAGGAGGAGGGGAGGGGGAGAGGAGGAGAGAGGCAGCGGGTCTCGTGAGCGGCGAGTGGCGCTCTGAAAACTTGTAAAGAATGGCTTATTTTTATAAAACACAGACACGGGGGCACACAGGATTTTTTTTTTTTTTTAACAGGGAGGGGGATCGGTGTCGGAGAAGCAATTACAGGAATGATGCCCTGTGTCTGTGTCTCTCCCTGCAGCAGCTGAAAGCTGGCAAGAGTGGGAGAAACCGGCTTTCAGCTGCTGCAGAAAGCCACACAGGGCTACCTTCTGTAATTGCCCCTCCGCCCCACCGCACCGATTCCACATGTTGTTGGGGCCTTCTATCAGCGGCCCTGATTATGGGCCATAGCCAGTTCCATTATCTTTCAACCAAAATAATAAGAATTTGGAACAGAAGTCAGATTGTGTCACTTTTGTTGCAGCTGCAAATCACTAATACCAACAAATGCCTATTTTCTCTGGTAATGTGTAGTCAATGTATTGTGCCATGATCACCAGCCTTGAATGACATGAATCTGGCGATTCTCCAGCGAGCTCCAAATGCTGTAAAATGTCAGTCTCTCAGCAACAGATACCAAATGCTGGAATGATTGTGAAACAGTCTTGGCTACAATTGTTTTTTTTTCTGCTAACACAATGCTAATTAAAGCAATTCTGTAGCTAGTCCAAATAACAGCTATCAAAACACTAGTGTGATACAGACTTTATATTCACAACTAATCATTTTCTTATTGTATTGTTTGATTGACAGTGCGGACACAGCCCCACGGCAAGACAGAACCGTCAAATTTCCCAGAGCTGGGCTTTCAAAGATTCTATCGCTAACATAAATGACAAAAGATTCTGTTACTTATCTATAACATAATAATAGGATTTAAATGATTAATAAAATAACATAATAATAGGAAGCGAGACATTTTACATAATGTATTACTACAAAAAGGCCAGTTCTAAAATGAAGCAGAAAATCAAATTATATAAATAAACACATTTTATGTAACAAATGGTTATATAACTTTTTCTCTGTAAAGCTATAGAGATACAAGTTGAGACCTGACCGCAGCAGAATCGAGCATGAAGACGTTATGCAAGCCGACCGTTTACCACGCCCATAAAAAAAAAAAGAACTGGAAGATTCCTGCATGCCTAGGAGTTACAAAAGCAGTACAAACACAAAAGTGCAAACTGACATATAATACAAGGGGAACGAGACCAAACAATAACCAAACCAAACCGTATGTATCTTTTTGTATGAAAGTATTTTTATTCGATCTTTAGAGACAATGTCTGCAGTCAGTACCAGTGGCATGGCTAGTACTTCCGGCATACAGAGCCAATAAGTTTTCCAACATCCCCCCCCCCCCCCCTCCAACATTTGCCCATCTGCGTTAACAGTGGCAGGGTCTTAAAGCGGAGTGCCACTGGTGTAGCTGCTGACCTTTAATTCACACTCACTTGTCCCACGGTCCAGTGATGCGGCCGACTGGAGCCTCAGTTCTCTCCCTCTTCTCCCTGCAGCGCCGGCATCACTACTGTGGGCACTCGGCTGTGACAGCTTGCGGCTTCACAGCCCGGTGCGCACTGTGCGTGTGTCGCGCTGCGCTTCCTGAGTGGACGGGCAATCTTCTGGGATCTCTGACATGTCCCAGAAGTTTGCAGAGAGGGAGGGGGAGAGCGGCCCAAGCAGAAGTGTGAGCGGGTACCTGTCAAAACTAGGTACCCACTCCCCCCCCAAAAAAAATGACATGCCAAATGTGGCATGTCAGGGGGTCAGGAGGCCTTAAAGCGGAAGTTCCACTTTTGAGTGGAACTCCACTTTAAAGAGGAAAAGTTAAAAAAAACCTGAGGCTAACCACTGTATATACACAGCACACATACTATATATCAGTGTCCTTTTACCAGCAAGTATGCTTTAATTACTGCATCAAAAGCGAGTGTCTTACAATCCTCACTACCATCATTTTGAAGTTGAAGTTGAATATCTTTCGTTACATAAGCATTACATATGCCTTTCTGTGCACAATCTACCTTAAAAGAACGTCAGAGTGTATAGGAAGTTAGAACGCAGTGGTAAGGAGTAAAAATCATACAATATGGTGTCTATAATGCAGAGCTCAGAAGTGTATGAAGAACAGAGTACATGGGATGGGACAGGAGAGTAAAAAGCAGGGGTTGCAAGTGGGAACCGCACAGAGTGCAGATGCCAGGAGTGCAAATATAGCGCAAAGTTTAGGGGCCAGGAGCAGTGGCGGCTGGTGCATTGAGGGTGCAGGGGCGCTGCCCCCCATCCATGCGTCCGACCCCCTAATCTACATGCGGGGCGCCGGACGCATGGAGTTCAATGGGGCTTTTTTTTTTTAGCATGTGATTAGAGCCACAGGCTCTAATAGGCTAGAAAAAAGGGTGGGCTCGGGGCGCAGAGCACTGCGCCCCGAGCCCACCCAGTTGTGTGACAATAGCGAATGAATATTCGCTATTGTCACATGCATCCTCCTCCTGGCCAATCAGGAAGCGGGTCTGAGACCGTTTCCCGATTGGCCGAAAAGAGAAGCCATGCCATTGGCCATGGAGGAGGAGGGAGGAGACGCAGAAGACAGGGGGAAGAAGCCGAAGCAATCGCCGCCATGTGTTGCTGCTGCCTGCCCTCCCTCTCTCCACATATCTAGGCAAGGTGAGTGAGCCAGCGGGGGAGTGGTGGTATGGTGTGCGGCTGCGACCTGGTGTGGTCAGACAGACCGCACTATACTACCCCCCCGGCCCATGGAACACCAGCCACAACTGGTCAGGAGTACATAATGCACAGAATGCAGGGGCCAGGAGTGTATAATGCACAGAGTACAGGGGCCAGGAGTGCCTATTGCATAGTGTGCAGGGGCTGCAAGTGGGAAGTACACATACGCTTAGAATGCAGAAGTCAGGAGTGCATAAAACGCAGAGTGTAGGGGTCAGGAGTACATTATGCAAAGAGCAGGGGCCAGGAGAACATTATGCACAGAGTGCAGGGGCCAGGTGTAGCTATTACATAGGGGGTAGGGGTCAGGAGTACATAACACACATAATGCAGGGGCCAAGAGTGCATAATACACAGAGTGCAGGGGCCAGGAGTGCCTATTGCATAGAGTGCAGGGGTTAAGAGAGCATATCACACAGAGTGCAGGGATTGCAAGTGGGAAGCACACAGAGTGCAGAGGCCAGGAATGCATATAGCACAGGGTGTAGTAGTCAGAAGTACATAATACACAGAATGCAGGGGCAAGGAGTGCATAATACACAGAGGGCAGGGGTCAGGAGTACATAACACACAGAACACAGGGGCCAGAAGTGCATATTGCATAGAGTGTAGGGGCTAGGAAAGCATATTGCCAGAGAGCAGGGGCCAGGAAAATGTAATTCACCAGGTGCAGGGGTTAGGAGTACATAACACACAGAATGCAGGGGCCAGGAGTGCATAATGCACCGAGGACATGGGCCAGAAGTGCATAATGCACAGAGGGCAGAGGTCGGGAGTATGTCATAGACAGAGTGCATTGGCCAGGAGTACATAACGCAGAGACTGCAGGGACCAGGATTGTGTACTGCACAGAGTGCAGGGATCAGGAATGTGTATCGTATAGAGTGCAGGGGATATGAGTGCAGAACGTACAGAGCACAGCGGTCAGAAGTTTGTATCGCGCAAGACACTGTACAGAGTAGACCCCCCTCCCAGCCTACCTTCCCCAGCAAAGACCCCACCCTTTGGTACAGATCTCCCCCCTCCTACTCACCAAATACAGCAGCAGTTCACAGACCTCAGAAGAAGCATCAGTTCAGAGTGAGGGAGTGTCCTCCTTTCAAGTGGCCCTAAAGGATAAGGATCTGATTAACACCACTTAGGGTTCTTTCACACAGGCTTTCTGCCTGGCAGACTCCATTTTGCTCAGCGGGGATCGATCCACCGATCCTCGCTGAGCAGACGGATGACAGATTCCCGCTCTCCTCTATGGGAGATCAGATGAAAACGACCGCCTGTGCATTTTCATCCGATCCTATCCGATCCGATCCTCAAAACGGATGGAAAATAGGGTTTCTATCCCTCTGGATTTCACGGACAGAATTGGATCAGATAGCAGCAGGTGTCAGCGGACATGTCACCTCTGACATCCGCTACTCCATAAGAGGTACATGGAGCATCCGATCAGGTCCGCCTGAAAAACTGTCAGGAAATTCCGTGTGAAAGGGGCCTCATGCATGTTGTATTATGTCAGTAACCGTTATGGTAAACTAAATCTGGTGGTCTTGGTGAAATCACTGTTTTTGTTTTGTAATGGATTTGGAGGTGTATAAATAAATGAGAACAGCTTGCTCTGTACATTATATGTATTTATAGGATGAATTAGGGCATTATTTACCATTTGTTTAGGTACAAAGTAGGACCAGATAGTACAGTAGCTACGTTGGTTGGACATATGTTGGGGTCCATATTTCAAATTAGGTTTCTTAACTCATACATTAAAATCCAAAACAGGTTTTAGAAACAGAGATGGGTGATAGAGAAGTGGCAGGGGAGAAATTGGAGCATACTTACAATGTATTTTTAGGATCTGTAGATATCTGATTTTTCTATATGTTGTAATATTGATAAATTATAATTCTGAATTCCTGCTGTTAATATTTCTATGATCTTAATATCATGAATGCTATTATAAAGATCATGTTTTTTGTTGCTCTTAGGTTGGACAATAATTTTGTTAACTTGATGAATTTTTGTAAGCATTTTCTTTATAAATTGTACCAATAGAGATTTCTCTTGTGGGTCACAGGAGTGCACTTACTTTTGCTCTCCTGTGACTCAGAGTCAGCCTATAGCGGTCTTTTGCCTGCTTTCAGCTGATGTTACAGAGTCGCTCCAGGCTCACGAAGGATACTGACTGTGTTGTAGGGATTTACCCAGCTGCCTGATTGACATCTGGCTCTGGCTCTCAGAGCGTGGCTGAGAACCGAAGCCAGTTGCGCCTGACCCCTCTCCTGCCTGGTGCTCCAGTGAGCACTGGAGGGGTACAGCAGAAAACGATTACTGATAGTAGTGTAGTGGTGTGCCCCTTTATCCAGATGCAGGTGCAAGTCCCTTGACTCGATTCCCCACAATCCTCTGGGCTCCCAGCATCCCCTGAGTTCCAGGACACGCCCAGGGAGTATAAATGCCAGCTCCGCCCAGCTTCCTGTGCTCAGAGAGATCCTGCCTGATGGGACAGCAGTGACTGGGCGAGTGAGCTGTCCCCAGGTGCTGGGTCCTCATTCGATCGGTCTGGTGTTTGGGCCACCAGCAGTGAGCACAAGAGCACGCAGCATCTATCCAAGCCCCAGTCACTGGAGAGGACTCTGTTACAGTCCATGTGGAGAAGTTGTCCAAGCAGTCGGTTGGTCCTTTCTACGGCCCCCAGAGCCTCCTGACCAAAGTCAGCATCAGCAGTGCCTGTGTGAAGTCTGTGCCAGCAGGAAATTCCCTCAGCTCCCAGTCTGCTGAATGAACGATCAATCTCTGGGAACACGTGAGAATCTTCAGATCTTTATCCTATCTGTAAACTGAACTCAGAACACTCTGCTGCCATCTAGTGGCCATTACTAGAACTACAATAGAATTGTTTTCACATGTTTTATGAATGTTTCTCCCTTCCTCATATTGCTGATTTGTACTGCAAACCCCTGTTCACATGATCTCCTGTGTAATCTACGTTCCACATTGTTAAGTAAAGTAGAAATTCACATCACCACTGGTCTGATCATTTGGCTGATACTGTTACATAACAGTTACTGCTCTCCACTCTTAGCAAACTGAGAACTGAGTGATCAGGAGTCATATGATTGCTCAGTTCTAGGTCTTAGCCGTGGTTCACACCACTGCGACTTTGAAATCGTGCTACTTTAGTGGGACTTCAAAGCCAACTATCAATGCGATTTCATGTGCAGCTTACTGACATCTGTGCAACTTCATTTAACAGATGTCAATGCAAGTTGCACCGAAATCTCACAAAAATAGTGCAGGAACCTTTTTCAAAGTCGCAGGGATTTAAATGGTTCCATTGCCTCAAATTGGTGCGACTTGCCATGTGACTTTGAACTGTGAAGTCACATGATAAGTTGCTCTGGAGTGAACCAAGGCTAAGAGCCGACTCGGGACAGCTACGGCATCATGCTGCAGCAGAGACGTGACGTGAGTAGGTTTGTTTTTTTATCTACTCCAAACTTCTCCTTTAACCGCTTGCCAACCAGCCACCATACTTATATTGCGGCAGGTCGGCTCTGTCCCGCAAAACGACATAGAGGATAGAGGGCCACTTTAGCGACTTGATAACTGGTCGCGAGCCACAATGAGCGGAGTGGGCAGATGATAGGTCCTTGTACACTCAGCATATGCGGAGCAGACATGGTCGCAGCCTACTCTACTCTATGGGCCCTCCAATCTGATCCACCAGACAGAAGGGGACGGATCCCCTTCTATTTTTAAGTGGATCGGACTGGAGATAGGTGAGTGTACACGGACACAAGTCTGTTTACATCTGACACTCTATAGAGGTGAATGGAGAGTCCGATTGGATCCAACTGAAAAACAGACAGGCGAACCTGATCATACCGATTGTGTAAAAGCGGCCTAAGGCTGCTTTCACACGGATGCACTGCGGTTTACGTACACCTCAACTGACCTCAATCTTCACTTCTTCCTCAGGATTCCTGCAGGCAGTGGCGGCTGGTGCTCAAAATTTTTTGGGGGGGGGGGGGCGCAAACGGAAAAATGTAATAGGCATTGCTTTGCGGCAAAAAACGCTGTAAAAAATTGCGTGACTTTGAGGTCGCAAAAATGTGAAAGGGGCCTTCAGTAATTAAGGTATAGTGTGCCCCCTTTCAATGCAGAGAGACCAGCGTGCCCCCTTTCAATGCAGAGAGACCAGCATGCCCCCTTTCAATGCAGAGACCAGCGTGCCCCCTTTCAATGCACAGTGACCAGCATACATGCCCCCTTTCAATGCACAGTGACCAGCGTGCCCCCTTTCAATGCACAGTGCCCAGCGTGCCCCCTTTCAATGCACAGTGACCAGCGTGCCCCCTTTCAATGCAGAGTGAACAGCGTGCCCCCTTTCAATGCACAGTGACCAGCGTGCCTCCTTTCAATGCACAATGACCAGCGTGCCCTCTTTCAATGCAGAGTGACCAGCGTGCCCCCTTTAAATGCAGAGTGACCAGCGTGCACCCTTTAAATGCAGAGTGACAAGCGTGTCCCCTTTAAATGCAGAGTGACCAGCGTGCCCCCTTTAAATGCACAGTGACCAGCGTGCCCCCTTTCAATGCAGTGATTAGCGTACATGCCCCCTTCAATGCAGTGACCAGCGTACATGCCCCCTTCAATGCAGTGACCAGAGTACATGCCCCCTTTAATGCAGTGACCAGCATACATGCCCCCAATGCAGAAATCAGCATACATGCCCCCAATGCAGTGACCAGCATACATGCCCCCAATGCAGAGACCAGCGTACATGCCCCCTTCAATGCAGTGACCAGCATACATGCCCCCAATGCAGTGACCAGTGTACATGCCCCCAATGCAGTGACCAGTATACATGCCCCCTTCAATGCAGTGACCAGCATACATGCCCCCAATGCAGAGATGCGCATGCGTGCCCCCTTACTTACCTGGAGCAGAAGCTGGGTATTGTAGTCCCCCTTCTGGGAAGAGGTGGGGGAGGAGTTGCTGTTCACTTCCATGGCGGGCGGGTCCGCCACTGCCGATGACAGGGCTGCATCCCCGGGCTCAATTTGCTGAAAGGCCGGAAGCGATCGCGTGCCGGTTTTCTCCAGAAAACGCTCCATGGCAGGAGGAGGGGGTCCACTATGTGTGCGGGTACCTGATGGATGGACGTAGCGGCTTTACAGGCAGGTTTTTGGGTCACGATACGGGAGCTAAGGTGCCGAGCTAGCCCCTCATGCGGTGCCGGAACCAGAAGTCCAGTCCTTCCGCTCCCGCCTATCGGACGCGCTTCCTGATTGGCCAGGAGGAGGATCGGTGTGACAATAGCGAATTTTCATTCGCTATTGTCACACAATGGGTGGAGTCGGGACGCACTGCTCTGCGCCTCGGCTCCACCCTTTGCATCGCCCTATTAGAGCCTCTGGCTCTAATCAGGTGATGCGAAAAAAAAAATCCCCATTGAACTCCATGCGTCCGGCGCCCTGCATGCAGATTAGGGGGCCGGACGCATGGATGGGGGGGGGGGGGGGGGCGGCGCCCCTGCGCCCTCAGAATACCGGCCGCCACTGCCTGCAGGTATCTCTGGCTTCTGCTGTCCTCCAGGCGGGTATGGCTGATGGCTGCTGCTGGCTGTCCTCCAGGGCTGGTACTGCTAGCTGGTACTGCTGGGTGGGTACTGCTGGCTGGTACTGCTGGCGGGTACTGCTGGCTGTCCTCCAGGGCTAGTACTAGTGGTGTATACTGTTGGCTGGTACTGCTGGTGGGTACTGCTGGCGGGTACTGCTGGTGGGTACTGCTGGCTGGTACTGTTGATGGGTACAGCTGGCTGGTTCCCGATCCACCATCCCTGAGCATCAGTGTGACAGGAAGCATGCGGCTTCAGTAGAGAGCAGAGCTGATGCTTCCTGTCATACAGCCTGCTGGCTGGCTGTATTGCTCCTCTACTGTATTGCAATACGCTCCAAAGAAGTACAAGAGCTTCTTTGGAGCGTATTGCGTCCCGCGATTTTGTTTGCGCGATGTTGCCGCAATTCGGCAGGCGGAAATCGCGGCAACATCGCTCGGCGTTTGGGGAGCTATTGCAAATCAACGCTAGGCGTCCCGCGATTTGCAATAATCTCCGGATCGCGGGCGGAACCGCGGCGGTTCTGCCCGCGATCCAAACGCTGACATGTGAATGCAGCCTAAGGCTCCATTCACACCTGGGCGTTTTCAGCTCCAAAAACGCTCAAAAGAAACGTTTCCAAAACGCCCAACAAGTAAAACCCCATTCATTTAAATGGCCCCTGTTCACATCTGAGCGTTTTAAAGATGTGAGCAAAACGCCCAACGCTCAAAAAAGTACATGAGCTTCTTTGTGGGCAGATTACAGGCGTTTTCCATTGGTCTCTAGTCAATCTAAAAACGACTGCACAAAAAAAGCCTGTAAAACGCCTGCAAAAACGCCCATAAATACGCCCATAAAAACGCCTGTAATAGCAACGCCAAGATGTGAACGTAGCCTAAACCTGGCCATAGATGGTACGATTGCTTGATTCGCCCATCAACACAGAGTGTTGATGGGGGAATCCCTCCTATTGTGCAGGGTGAGGAGAAATGTAACGGGCCAGAAAGCTGCCCCTGCTGGGAATACACACGGTAATCATTGCTAGTGGTTATAGCCATGGTCAATAATAACATGACAAATCCAACAGGCTGGTTATACCCTAGATGAACAATTGACCCTGAATCGGCCGAGAGTCCAACCATCTATGTTCAGCTTTAGTGTCTTCATGGCAGGAAATTAGGTATTTTCCATGAAGTCTGAAGATTTACAAATAATAAAAATAACTTCTGGTAATAAGCTTCATGTCTATTGGCCATTCTATGACCATATATAGCCCGTAGAGATACGTGTGGGGACTCAGAGACCAATTTGACATGGGGTGACATGGGGCAACAGCAAATACTGAAAATATTCAGGAGGAACAAGATTCAGAGTGCCTGCAAGTTCAGCAAAGATGAGAGCCCTGAGAAGGGCTAAAGCACAAGGTCTAAGGAGCCGCCTGATATTCGCCAAATAACCTTGCAAGCGGTATTGTGCTTTGTTGCTGACAGCTCCCAGGTTGTGGTCCTCTGACTCCCCTAACAGACAGTTAGTGGGAAGAAAGTGCCAGACACTCAGCAGTGCAGAAAACTGAAGACACAACAGGGTCCCTGGTAGAAAAGTCTCTGGGAATGCTGAGGTGCTGGGATCACAGGAATTGAGAGCTACTGGGAGAACCGGGGTGCTAGAATCACAGGAACAAGAGTCTCTGGGAACATGGGGGTGCTGAGATCACAGGTACAGGTAGTGTTTTTGGGAGCGTTGGAGTTCAAGGATGTCAGTACTGACAATATTGATACCCATAGGTGTGCTCAGGGGGCGTGCCAGGTGTGCCTGTGCACACCCTAATCACTAAGTGCTGTGCTGATTCCCCCTACTGCCTGGGCTCCACCCTCCCCCTTTTTGGCCCTCCAACGCTGCAGTACTGCTGGCTTTCCTCCTCTCCCCCCCCCCGGCTGCTGGGGGGGGTGTTTCAGGGTGAGGAGACGGGGGTAGGGGCTAGTCAATATGTCATTTACCAGCCCCTTCCTTTTCTAAATGAGCAAAGTGAACACACTCACTCACTGTGTCCATTCTTAACTGAAAAAGGGGAACGGCTAGTGAATGGAGGAAACGCCGGATAAGACCCACATCCCTGGTACAAAGGAAAAATAGAGGAGGAACCCCCTTGATGGGACTTTAGTGGTCTTTATCATATTGGTTGTAAAGTAACCCAATGAGTTAAATATAGTACAAAAAGTAAAATTAATTACATATTTATTGTTGCAGAGGTACAGAAAAAAGGAACATACAAAACAAAGGGTGGCTAGAAAAAGACTCCATCATAGGTTGTCAATATATTTACAGACACAAATGCATAAATGTGTGAATAGATTACTCATAGAGCAGCATAGCTGCACACCCGACGTGTTTCTGGATATTATTCCTTCTTCAGGGCTGTATAAAAGGTGTAGTCCAAAACAACACTTATGATGCAGAGAGTCACAAAATCACCAGCATTTAATGTCAAATCAACATATTGTTATATCCATCCCAGTAGACCGGAAGGAGCAGCAACCAAGATTGCGCATCCAGATGTCCCAAGCCATGGAGCCCAACAAGACCGTGCAGAGCGCCCCAGCGGCAACAGGGTGCAGAAAGAGCAAAAAGCTTAGTACCAGGATAGAGACCAACAGAGCCTTCAGGCCACCATTAGAGGGAGACAATTCTCTATTCTTAACTGAAGCATAGTATATTGTGTTTCCGATGCTTCAGTTCGTGAATGAACAGGAAGCCCCTCAGCACAGAGCACTATCCCATTCATTCACTGTCCCGTACAGGTGAGACTGCAGAGAAAGGCATGTGTGTTTGAGCTTTTGGGTGCACACCCTAATGCAATAGGCTGCGTACACCTATGTTGTCACCTGCTGACTTGACAACATCCACAGGCAGCTTAAAGAGGTTGTTAAGGCAGTGCACACAATCACTGCCAGCCTTTCTGCTAGGATAACCTGTAGTATATACTGCATGCCGTTTTTTTAAATTCATCTTCTAAATACCTTTTTTTCTTCTCCCCGATTAGCGGTCACGTGACTACTTGTAGCTCTCTCCCTATGATGTATACACTACAGAAGGAGGGGCTGAGATCTCCCTCTGACATCTGCCAGGTGGTCATGTGACCTCCTTCTGTAGTGTATACATTGGAGGAAAAAAGCGACGGGTTGTCACGTGTCCTCCCTCTGTAGTGTATACATTGGAGGAAAAAAGCCACGGGTTGTCACGTGTCCTCCCTCTGTAGTGTATACATTGGAGGAAAAAAGCAACGGGTGGTCACGTGTCCTACCTCTGTAGTGTATACATTGGAGGAAAAAAGCGATGGGTGGTCACATGTCCTTTCTCTGTAGTGTATACATTGGAGGAAAAAAGCGATGGGTGGTCACGTGTCCTCCCTCTGTAGTGTATACATTGGAGAAAAAAAGCGATGGGTGGTCACGTGTCCTACCTCTGTAGTGTATACATTGGAGAAAAAAAGCGATGGGTGGTCACGTGTCCTCCCTCTGTAGTGTATACATTGGAGGAAAAAAACGACGGGTTGTCACGTGTCCTCCCTCTGTAGTGTATACATTGGAGGAAAAAAGCGACGGGTGGTCACGTGTCCTCCCTCTGTAGTGTATACATTGGAGGAAAAAAGCGACGGGTGGTCACGTGTCCTCCCTCTGTAGTGTATACATTGGAGGAAAAAAGCGACGGGTGGTCATGTGTCCTACCTCTGTAGTGTATACATTGGAGGAAAAAAGCGACGGGTGGTCACGTGTCCTACCTCTGTAGTGTATACATTAGAGGAAAAAAGCGACGGGTGGTCACGTGTCCTCCCTCTGTAGTGTATACATTGGAGGAAAAAAGCAACGGGTGGTCACGTGTCCTACCTCTGTAGTGTATACATTGGAGGAAAAAAGCGACGGGTGGTCACATGTCCTTTCTCTGTAGTGTATACATTGGAGGAAAAAAGCGATGGGTGGTCACGTGTCCTTTCTCTGTAGTGTATACATTGGAGAAAAAAAGCGATGGGTGGTCACGTGTCCTCCCTCTGTAGTGTATACATTGGAGAAAAAAAGCGATGGGTGGTCACGTGTCCTACCTCTGTAGTGTATACATTGGAGAAAAAAAGCGATGGGTGGTCACGTGTCCTCCCTCTGTAGTGTATACATTGGAGGAAAAAAACGACGGGTTGTCACGTGTCCTCCCTCTGTAGTGTATACATTGGAGGAAAAAAGCGACGGGTGGTCACGTGTCCTCCCTCTGTAGTGTATACATTGGAGGAAAAAAGCGACGGGTGGTCACGTGTCCTACCTCTGTAGTGTATACATTGGAGGAAAAAAGCGACGGGTGGTCACGTGTCCTCCCTCTGTAGTGTATACATTGGAGGAAAAAAGCGATGGGTGGTCACGTGTCCTACCTCTGTAGTGTATACATTGGAGGAAAAAAGCGACGGGTGGTCACGTGTCCTCCCTCTGTAGTGTATACATTGGAGGAAAAAAGCGATGGGTGGTCATGTGTCCTACCTCTGTAGTGTATACATTGGAGGAAAAAAGCGACGGGTGGTCACGTGTCCTACCTCTGTAGTGTATACATTGGAGGAAAAAAGCGACGGGTGGTCACGTGTCCTACCTCTGTAGTGTATACATTGGAGGAAAAAAGCCACGGGTGGTCACGTGTCCTCCCTCTGTAGTGTATACATTGGAGGAAAAAAGCAACGGGTGGTCACGTGTCCTACCTCTGTAGTGTATACATTGGAGGAAAAAAGCGACGGGTGGTCACGTGTCCTACCTCTGTAGTGTATACAATGGAGGAAAAAAGCGACAGGTGGTCACGTGTCCTACCTCTGTAGTGTATACATTGGAGAAAAAAAGCGATGGGTGGTCACGTGTCCTCCCTCTGTAGTGTATACAATGGAGGAAAAAAGCGATGGGTGGTCACGTGTCCTCCCTCTGTAGTGTATACATTGGAGGAAAAAAGCGACGGGTGGTCACGTGTCCTACCTCTGTAGTGTATACATTGGAGGAAAAAAGTGACAGGTGGTCACGTGTCCTACCTCTGTAGTGTATACATTGGAGGAAAAAAGTGACAGGTGGTCACGTGTCCTCCCTCTGTAGTGTATACATTGGAGAAAAAAAGTGATTGGTGGTCACGTGACCGCAGATCGGGGGAATTATTTAGGTATTTAGAAGATGAATTAAAAAAAAAAAACAGCATGCAGTATATACTACAGGTTATCCTAGCAGTAGGGCTGGCAGTGATTGTGAGCAGCAATGTTTGCACTGCTCAGAATGGTGCTACAAGTGGAGGGGAGGGGCGGCTCAAACATAGAGCTGACAGGCAGGGAGAGGAGGGAGGGGGAGAGGAGGACAGTGGAGGGGGGGGGGAGCTGTGGGTGACGGAGGCACATAAACTGACCACGGCATCAGGGCTCAGCAGCCATGATAAACTATGATCAGTTTACAGAGGGGAGGGCAGAAGCTGGCAGGACCAGGTATTTTATATGATACAGGGGGCCAAGTTACACAGCACAAGCACTGTTATGTATAACATGCTTTAAGAGAACAGGACCCTTTTTTTTTTTTTCAGGGTAACAAACGCTTTAACTCTTCCATAAGACACAGAAGTTGAATCCACTGCAAATTTTACTTAAAAAAAACAAGTTTAGTACAGAGCATATTTTTCCAAACTTTTGAAGTGTAAGAAGACAATAGGGGTTGATTTACTAAAACTGGAGAGTGCAAATTCTGGTGCAGCTGTACATGGTAGCCAATCAGCTTTTAACTTCAGCTTGTTCAATTAAGCTTTGACAAAAAAACAAAACTGGAAGCTGATTGGTTTCTATGCAGAGCTGCATCAGATTTTGGATTGTCTAGTTTTAGTAAATCAACCCCGCTGACTTTCCGGAGCCCTTTTTCTGTGAAGAACTAACACTGACTGAGGGAATATGAAAGAAACAGGGAAGGTCTAGCTAAGATTGAATTAACAAGCACTAGAAAAGAGAGAAGGACAGAGGGAAATATCAAATCACATATATAAACAAGTGACCCGAGACCAGTGTTTCTCAACCTTTTTTCAGTCAAGACACCCTTTAAAATTATGGACAGTCTCGAGACACCCCATTCTAAAACGATTTCAATAGTTTTACATATAGCAGCAACATCCACACACAGGACACCCAACGTTAGAGGTGATGTTTTCTTCCAAAGCAAATACACTTTTGCATACTGGTACTGACTAGTAATCCAATGTTTCTCTTCTCCCTCAATTTTTAAGTCAGCTGTCACCCCAGTGCTGAGAGAGAGAGGCAGGGGAGGGTCAAACAAGGATGCTGTGGAGGAAATAGACATCCTCCTTATAAACTGATAACAGCATTGGTCTCTAGAAAGTAGTAATGGTGCATAACGCAAATCTGTTGCTAAGGCAGGCTTCATCCACCTGCTGGCTTGTATACAACTTGCCTGAAGGTGGATGCTTTGACACACGATCCCACATGAACCCATGCGATTGTGAAGATCTCCCAATCTTTTCTGGGTTCCAGCTGTCCCCATTCAGTCTATGGACTGACGGGCACACATTAACAAGAACGTGCTTACATATTATACCTCCAGTCTCTGTTATCCACCTTCCTCATTCCGGCACCCAAATACAGGGACGAAAGCATTCCAGCTCTTTGTTTTTAAGAGACTATGGGCAGGCATACACTCTAAAGTGTCACCAGACAGATTCTACCACCATTTTAAGGTTGCCCCTGAAGAAGGAATTCTGTTGTGTCTCTGAAACGCGTTGGGCACTCACCTTTATACAGCGGTATTTGTATCTGCCTCATGACCCTATGAAATGTATACAGCTTGCCATATGTTTTTAACCAATTTTGTTACTATAACCTTCAATAAATTTATATAATTTTATATGTTTGTTTCAAATTCATTATTTGTGCCTTTAAAGTCCCACCCCAAGGGGAATTCTTTTCCGAGCTCTTACATTACGGGATGTGGCACATTCGGGTGTGATTCCACATGAGCATACAATATGTTGTATACAACTTTTGATCAATTTTTAGATGTTTTTCCAAGGCACCCCTGAAGAAGCCTCAATGCACCCCAGTGTGCCTGGGCCCCCTGGTTGAAAAAGGCTGCCCTAGACCACCACTACAGCATACAAGCAGAATAGTAACATGGGACAGTATAATACAATAACAGAACAAAACATATAGTTGGGACAGAACAGCCATGAGGGGCGCACACAATGCAGGGAAGTGGGGAGCTCACAAGCTTACAAGGAGTACACAAGGCACAAAGATGAGAACACTGAAGTATGCAGGAGTTCTGAGGAGGTGCTGGGTGCTGGAGAGCTCAGAACTCAGAGATGAGCTGTGCGAGAATGCAGGAAGCCAGAAGGGTTCTATTGCATTAGAGTGGATCTCTGGAGACATGGGAAGGGGGGACTCAGCAGCTAGTGTACTGATGTATTGCTCGAAAGTGGAGCTGTGTGGTGCCTGGTCCTTTAACCACTTCAGCCCCAGAAGATTTTACCCCCTTCCTGACCAGGCCCTATTTTGCGATTCAGCACTGCGTTATTTTAACGGACAATTGCTCGGTCATGCAACGTATGCTCGGTCATGCAATTGTACCCAAATAAAATTGATGTCCTTTTTTTCCCCACAAATAGAGCTTTCTTTTGATGGTATTTGATCACCTGTACAATTTTTATTTTTTGCGCTATAAACAAATAACAGCGACAATTTTGAAAAATCAAAAAAAAAAAAACAATATTTTTCACATTCTGCTATGTGACATTCTCAAAAAAAATGTAAAAATCTAAATTTTTTAACATTTTAGGCCAATTTGTTTTCTGCTACATATTTTTGGTAAAAAAAAAATCGCAGTATGCGTATTTTGATTGGTTTCCGCAAAAGTTATCATGTCTAATGGCGGCGATCTGTGATTTTTACCAGGACTTCGACATTGCGGCAGACAGATCGGACCACTGACTGACATTTTTGACACTTTTGGGGGTATCAGTGACATTACTACAGTAATCAGTGCTAAAAATATGCACTGTTACTGTTATAATGACATTGGCAGGGAAGGGGTTAACATTATGGGTGATCAAGGAGTTAAATGTGAGCCTAGGGGAGTGATTCTAACTGTGGGGGGGGGCGTGGCTTCTGAAATGACCATAGAGACCTGCGATTCTATATAGAAGGATCACAGGAGCTCTGTGATCATTCCGGGGAGAAGAACGGTCAGCTGTGTTTACAACAGCTGCCCGTCCTTCTCTCTCAGCGGGGAACGATCGCAGGTGTCAGGCAGCAATTGAAGCTGCCTGCCCGCTGCATCGGCTTCCCCGCTAAGGAGCGGGGGTGGGAGCGCGCCACCGGCGGCGCGCACTCGCCCCCTAGCCTCCCGAGAACGAGCGCCGTACATGTATGGGGATTTGCCTGGGAGCGGCCTGGGAGCGGCCTGGGAGCTGCGTAAAGTGGTTAAGAAAGCACCTTGGATCTGGCTAACTATGGCACTGGTGGCTACTAATTTATCTGGAGCTGGAACAGGCGCAAGCGTAAATAGTTGCCCACCCTTGTGAGTGGATTGTGTTCCTGGTGGTGTGGTATAAACAGAGATGTATAGTAACTAAGTAGAACTACTTCATTACTGTACTCAAGTACCGAAAGGCGGTATCTGTACTTTCCTGGAGTAGAATTTTTTTCTCCTACTTCCACTTTTACTTCACTACATTTTTTCAATGATTTCAATAATTCTACTCTGATATTTTTTTTTTGTGTTCCTTAGTGCTCGTTACAATTATAAAAATGACCACTGCCAGAACAGTAGATGGCAGGTTTCATGAAGCTCAAAACATGTGTATTATCAGCGCATACGAAAATAAATGCTACTGTATGTATAAATAAAAGCTGCATTTGAAATAATAAAAAACAATATGATGTCCAAACTTTTGACTTCTTTCTTTAATAACTACATAACACAGTACTTGTACTTTTACTTTCAGTACTTGAGTAGCAATTTTTTTTAAAAAAACTACTTGCAATACTTAAGTACAAAAAATGTTGAATACTTTAGTACTTCTACTCAAGTCACTTTTTGATCGAGCACTTGTACTTTTACTCAAGTATGGGTTTCGAGTACTTTATACAACTCTGGGTATAAATGCTTGGTGCTCGTGTCCTAAAGCCTGAGCAGGTGATTTGGTTAAAGTTTCAGTGTTGGTATTGGTCAGCCAGTTTTAAGGTAAAAAGTCTATTACAATAAAAGTCACCCCTTTTTTTGTTTCCGGCCGCCACCTATTTACTGTGGCAATGTGGCTCTGCTGCGCAAGTCAACGTAGATCTACCAGGATGCAAGCAGGGAAGCCGAGAAGCAAGGAAGCAAGGAGCTCCGATTGCCGCCTGACACCCGCGATCTTTCCCCATTGTAAACACAGCTGACCGTTCTTCTCCCTCGAATGATCACAGAGCCCCTGTGATCCTTCTATATAGCAACACAGGTCTCTATGGTCATTTCAGAAGCCACGCCCCCCACAGTTAGAATCACTCCCCTAGGCTCACATTTAACCCCTTGATCACCCACAATGTTAACCCCTTCCCTGCCAGGCATATTTTTTAGCACTGATTACTGTAGTAATGTCACTGGTCCCCCCAAAAGTGTCAAAAATGTCAGTTAGGGGTCCGATCCGTCCGCCACAATGTTGCAGTCCCGCTAAAAATCACAGATCACCACCATTACTAGTAAAAAAACCAAAAAAAAACAATAAAAATGACATAAATCTTTCCCATAGTTAGTAGACGCGATAACTTTTGCGCAAACCAATCAAAATACGCTCATTGTGATTTTTTTTTACCAAAAATATGTAGCAGAAAACAAATTGGCCTAAAATGTTAAAAAATTTAGATTTTTAATAAATTATTTTTTTTTTGAGAATGTTATGTAGGAGAATGTGAAAAATATTGTTTTTTTTTCCAGAATTGTCGCTCTTTTTTTTGTTTATAGCGCAAAAAATAAAAATCGCACAGGTGATCAAATACCACCAAAAGAAAGCTCTATTTGTGGGGAAAAAAGGACATCGATTTTATTTGGGTACATCGTCGCACGACAGCGCAATTGTCCGTTAAAATAACGCAGTGCCGAATTGCAAAATATGGTCTAGTCATTAAGGGGGAAAATCTTCCGGTCCAGAAGTGGTTAAACCCCAACGAAGCTTCCTGGTATTCATTATTATAGTTTTTGACCAGTTTGTTTTTGAAGTGGTTGTTTGTGGGACTGGCCATTCTCCTGACCCCAGATGTACACTGCACAGGGTGCACGTGCCATGAAATGTACATACAAAAAGAACAAATGTAAGGAGCATTGGGTAGTTTTTTTTTTTTTTGCAACAGACGTTGCATGTCACTTTTTGACATAAAACGCTAGCTTCTTGCAATTTTTTACAGAAAACACATAATAGTACTATTTTTCAAATTTCCACAGACTCTCTGTGACACCAAAAATAGTAGCCTACTGCAATGTTTTGCCATCTTTAGGTGTCTGGCGCCATCTAGTGGTATAGTTACATAAATCTATTCAGTAACAATTTTTCTTTGAATTACCCAGTTTACTGCAAAGTGCTAGAAGATAAAACAGTTTCAAAGCCAAGCAATGGCTCCTGACTTGGTTTATTGATAAAACATAGAATTGTGATGCATGATGGTTACAGTGTGTGTGTTTATTTATTCTTTCAAATTCCATTCCCAGCTTATCCTGCTTTGTTAAAGTTTATTTAAACCCAGAACCTAACATGTAATAGACTGTATTGCAGCTTGCTAGTCCTTGGTGTGGTGGCTGCATTCATTTTCTTTTTTCAAGCTTTTTTTTTACATTGTTACATAGTTGGTAAGGTTAAAAAAAAGACACCAGTCCATCCGGTTCAACCTGTAGTGTGTGAGTGTGCGTGTGTTTATGTCAATAGTACGTTGTATACCTCTGTATGTTGTGATCGTTAAGATGCCCATATAATCATTTTTTGAAACGATTGACACTCCCTGCTGATACCACTGCTTGTGGAAAAGAATTCCACATCCTTACTGCTCTGACAGTAAAGAACCCTCTACACAGTTTGAGATTAAAGTGCTTCTCTTCCAATTTGAGTTTACAGTGGCGTGTAAGTATCTTTTGCTTTATTTCACCTAGTTATCTTACAAATACCACACTTCCTGTACTAGGGTGACTATGTTACTCCTTCAGTGTATCTATGGAGGGAGCCATAATTGTCACCCCAGGCTGCTCTTCTGATGTGGACTACAAACATGTCTGTATCTTTCCATCTCCTCTAACATGGGGGGAAGGGCAATTGGTAGTTTACAGAATATAACTAGGAAGGAAGGTATTCTACAGTGCAGTTTACAGGAAGTGACAAAGACACTGCTTTTTTGGCAGGATCGAGGGGTGTTTTTTTTAAAGTTGCTAAAATGTTCTTAGCCTGATAAAAGAAAACAAATGCAGCCATTACATCAAAGGACTGTAAGCTGCAATGTATTGCATTTATTTGCTTTTCGGTTAATTATCCTTTACCACATTTATTTACTTTGTAAGCCTTTTTCCCTTCCTTCAAATGCATCTGTATACAACAGAGTTGAAAACAATTCTGAGTTGTTAAATATTCAATCTATTCTTTGTAAGGCTCTGTACAGAGGGAGTAGAGAGCAGTTAGGAATCATGTTAAGTTTACATTACTACTGTATCCCCATCGTGGAAATTTCCCTCAGCTTCCTGCCCCAGTGAGTGGGGGGGGGGGGGTGTATGTTGAGGTCAGAAAAACAGGAAGTGATAGAAATTCTCTCTAAAAAGTGGAGAGACTGCAAAAAAAACCCCTCCGTTTTCCTGGTGCCTCCATGGCAGCATACGTGTGATAGTAGCCCCGCCTACTTCCGCCCACACGGAACTCACAGCCAATGTGAAGAGAGGAAACCCTTACCTGTCACCTTTGGTGGTTTTCCGCACAGGTTAAGCCTCTCCTATAGTGCAGTCACTGACCTTGGGACACTAAATGCTCTTATAAGGCAGGGAACCCCTTCTGTGGATCTTTTGGGGTGAAAAATTGGGTGCTAACTAGGCCCACATACAGCAGTGCACTCAGGGCTATGTTCCTCAGAAGAGCGGTCTATGTCTGGAGCCTGCCTCCAGAAGTGAGTGCAAAAACTGCAAAAATCATTTATTTTTGGGGTGTAGGCAGGTGCAGGTTTTTCTCCATCCTGTAGGTGGTGCTGTGTTACTGCTGTGCTGTGTTACTGTGGCACTGTACAGATGGAGCAGAGACTGAGAGGAACATTGTTCCTCTGTAGACCCCTTAGGTGTCACCAGGGTGCTGCTGTCTGATTGGACACTGTGTAACGTTTGGCGGCCATGTTTTTTAGTGGGCAGTGTGAATAAATACCAGTGCCCTGCTGAATTTGGTGTGCATTTGTAAGTGGTTAAAGTAGGAAGAGGAACCCTGCTTGTCAGGGACAGTGAATTAGCCTTAGGGAAAAGTTTCTGGGCTGGAAGGGATAGATTATGGGCACCACTGTATGCTTTATTCACCAGTGCTCTTGGCTCCTGCTGCTGTCAATCACAGCCACTGGGAATGGGACAGAGCATTGTTCAGAAGCGAGCATGCACAATTGCCCCTATAGCAAACCGCTAGCTTGGGCACTCGGTTGGGGGGGGGGTGCTAAGGTCAGGGCAACCGAGAAGAGGAGGATTGGGGCAAAACCATTACACAGAGCAGGTAAGTATAACCTGTTTATTTTATACGAAACAACAGGTCTATACTGGGATTATTGCAAAGCCGTAAAAAAGAGGGCAAACCATTTTGATTATAAAAATTCACATATTTTATTTAGTACATAGTTAAAAATAAAATCAATAAAAGTTACACATGCCAGTTAAACGGTCACAATTGTGTGTTGAATAGGTGGTTGTAGTGTATTGTCTGATCCCCCAACATGCTTATTTTTTTGATTTAAAAAGAAAATTGGAGCATTTGCAGTCACTTTAAGTAGACTGTCATTACCATCCTGCTGCCCCAATCTACCCGATCCATCTATGGCCAGCGTTACTTAGCAAGCTGAAACTCCAGCAGGAATGAAAGGCCGCCACGTAGGGGGTAGGATCATGCAGAAATGCAAGGAAGGTAATGTTGCCTTAGAAGTTTAGGCGTAATCTCCCTTACCGTGATGTGATGATGAGGAGTTATGTATAAATCTCCTATAATAATTATAAATAGATGGATGTAAATATTTATTTTTCAAGATATTGAGTATTGATTTCAAACGGATAAGTATGTTTGAAATGCATGCCTGGGCTACCTGGGAGGGCTCTGCTATTTACACTGATAAACTGTATTACAGCCCCGTAATTATGTTCCTTTTCCCCAGACATTACGGGGCCAGAAAATAATTGATAATCTTCCATGACAGGTCATTTTTTTTATCTCGCCCTCTACTTCAAAGACTGTCCCTTTAGATATGTAATGAAGTTGGTTGGCTGTCCAAGGATGGACAATTTGGCCCAGGAGAAGACCTAGCATGATTAATCCCCCCCCCCCCCCCCCAGAGAGGAGGGCTATCGAGAGGCTGGGTTATGCCAAATATAGGGTAAGATTGCTACACCAATCAGAATGGTTCTGAGCAAGGCAAGATGGGTCTATATTAATATAGGTGAGGAGAGAGATCACTCTCTGGCAAACAGACTAGGATGAAGATACTGGGGATGGTAAATATAGACTATACCTCTCACACTTAGAATGTATACATAATTTCTCTCTTTAGTGTTTGAATACACACTGCAGGCACCATGCCTGAAGTGAAAAGGTAATTTAACTCCATGCTCAATACGTACATAGTATTGTAAATAGGGCTATTGTGGCTGATTTGTAAATAACATTGAAAGCCAAGGAATCTGTACTAACAATGTGTTGTAAATACTGTTTAGTGTGTAATTTGTATATATATATATATATATATATATATATTATGTAACCCTTTCAATAAATGTGTATTGCTGATTAAACTACCTCTTTTGTGTAAAGATCTCTCTGGATCTAGATGTGTATAGGTGCAGGCTACTAAAATAATTGGGGTGTAGGCACAGGTACACATAACAAAAGGCAACAGTAAATAAAAAAAATTAACTTGTTAATATAGGAGAAGTATTTCCCATGCCTCTCCATAAGGAAAAGACTATGGGAGATGGGGATTTTTTGGTGCCCAAATGTAATAAATCAGTATAACCAAAACATATAAAATCACATAGTATTTTATTAATACAAAATTGTTTAAAAACAGAAGTATAGGCTAATGCAAAATGCCATAAACTAGACATAACTATATATTTCAACAATCTGTACTTGGATAGATGACAGAGGGTGTATGGATCAACGCATTTTGCCCCAAAGAGGGGGGGGCTTCTTCAGTATGCACCCTACAATGTTTACGTTGGGAGGGAGGAAGAAAAAGGGGGAATGAAGACAGTGAAGGGGAAGGGAAACAGGGGATCAGGAATTGTTGAGAAGAATGCAAGGCTGGCATATTGGGGGGCATAGAGGGGGGAGAGCAACCATGTTGGTCATAAATCTTACCGCAAACTATAGTAGACAAAACATCAGACATTCTGCAAAAATATGCCGAGGAGCCAGGACCACACTGGTCAGAATCAATATGTATAGTCTAAGTTGTATAAGTAAAAGCAAGAAGACCAAATTGCCGCCACAAGAGAGTCATCTAGTGGAACGTCAGCACTGGGAGGTTGTGACGTGCACAGATCAGGACGTTCCCCCATCTTCTGGTATAGCCTGGAGTGATGTCAGGATCTGGCGTGACTCCGGTCCAAGAAACCGGAAAGGAGACATCAAAGACCCATTCAAAACACAAGTCCATTTAAAAATATGTTATGAAACTTACACACGCCAGAGCAAAACCCAGGCACAGGGTGTCGATCTATGGGAACCCCAGAAGAAAAAAATTAAGTCCATCTTCACAAAATACCACTAGCAGGATCCTAAGTAGCTATGGGTGACAATATGCAGGACAAGCATATGCTACAAAACTAAAAAAAAAAAAAAACTTGTAATCTAGCTTCACAATTAAAGACGTATACATAATCATTACATCAAAATAGTACATCATGATTTAGTTAACATTTTTAATACAAAATACCTATCTAAGAAATAAATATACCCTCAATGTAAATATATGATAGCTTGACCATGGGGGAAGGAAACGGGGAAGGAAGGGGAGAGAAAAAAAATGTAGGGAATCTACAACATTGGTATGTCGTGTCCAAAAAAGGGGCAAAGCTCAATTTGTCATTTAGACCTGGCTTTTGGCATGCATTCAGGATAAAAATCCACCTGCATTTGTGCTGTAGTATTGTCTTGTCAAATTGTTCTCAACGTGGGTGTGGGTAAATGCGTTCTAGCTCAAAGAATTTTAAACCCTCGAATTTCAACCTTTGAATTTGTATCTGTGACACTGGGCAAAGTGATGTGCCACAGTGCTCTCCAGATCCCCCGCCCCCTTCCCCCATTAGGTGTATTTTACATGGTCACATATTTGTTCTTCTTAGAACCTGTGTTTGGTTTTACCCACATAAAAGGCCTGGCATGGGCACTTCATGACATATACGATGCCCACTGCCTAACATTAAACAAAATGTTGAGAATTTGCTCTCATTTGGTAAGGGTTGGGTATATTTATCTGCTATAAACTGTCAGTAGCGACAGTTCCCACATGGGAAAGTTCCTAAAGGGAGTTTACCACAGGGATTACGTGAGCCCCCCTTCTGTAGTGACTGGATGTCACCACATCTTTAATAGATAGATTGATTGCAATTTGTGTGCAATGTTAGGTTTGGGATTGACATTCTTTTAATTTCTCATCCTCTGATAGAATGTGCTATTGCTTGCTGAGAATTCTGTGCATTAAATTTGGTAATGAGTCATTATTGGAAAAACAAAAAATTTGGTAATGAGTCTGGTCTTATTAAGAGATGTCGTTTTTTTTTCTCCATGAAAGAGCAAAAGATCATGCGGACTATCCCTTGCTCTTATATGCTCTCCAAAAACATTTTTTACTATATCCTCTTATGTGCTATGTGGTTCACGTTCGAAGGTCTCGAGTTCCGTACAGTTTCTTGCAGATTCTGCAATATGACCCTATTGGAATTCCCAGAATGACATGCTTGGGATGGCTGCTAGATGCATGCAGTACGGCGTTAGTAGCCTTGCGATATAGGTTTGTGGCAAAATGGTTATTTGGTCCCTTTTAGATAGTTAAATCCAAGAACGAGATTTGCTGGGTGTCATAGGAGAAAGTAAATTGTAGATTAAATGTAAATTTATTCAACTCTTGGATAAATTCCCTCAGCAACGAACTGGGGCCAGACCATAGAATGAAAATGTTGTCAATCTACCATGACTGAGGTATTGTAACATTGATTCAGATGCGAAGAGTCAACGCTCCCACCCCCCCCCCCCCCCCCCGGTACAGGTTGGCATATGATGGGGAACATTTAGACCCCATTGCTACCCCCTGCACCTGGAGGTAGTGGGAGCCATCAAATAGAAACATAATATGTATCAAAATGAAGTAAAGAATATCCAAAACAAATTTGGCAAAGCCCTGTTGTTTAATACCCCATTCATTAAGGAATGTTTCTATCCCCCTTACCCTATTCTATTGTGGAATATTTGAATATAGGGCTTCGACATAAATAAATGCCAATATGGTTTCAGATGAGACTTCAATCCCATCTTGGGTTATCAACATATGCATTGTATCCTTCAGATAAGAAGGAAGGGATTCTGCATGTGGACTCAAGTATGTGTCAGCAAAAGAGCTTGCATTCTGTGTCAAGCTGTTTGTGCCAGGAAACAATGGGCCGACCTGGTGGCTCTATTAACCGCTTGCTGACCAGCCACTGTAGTTTTACGGTGGCAGGTCGGCTCTGTCCCACAAAAGTGAAGATGAAGTAAATCTCCTCTGATTTTATCAAAGGTAAATGCCTTTGATAAAATCATTTTTGATGAAACGCGTCAGTACTTTGCTTCATGCAGCCAGGATTATGCCAAAGACTGCTGGATTCTTGTCTCTCTCATTCACTGCCTAATATTCCTGGATGTTTGTAAGTGTATTTTTTACTTTTAATAAATGTATTTTAAGTGGAATTACACTATGTTTGCTTTGTCTGGGATTATCCTTTCCATGTAATCTAGGGAGAGAGGAGATATACTACATCCGGCCCTTTGACTGCAAACGTGAACATCCTCTACTGCAGTTTGAAGACCCTCAGGATATCTTATGAGCCTATCTGACCCTTTTGTCATATGACAAGTTGGGTCCATTTGTTCCGGTGAGCGTAATCATATTCTTTTCTCTTGGTGTTGGGATCTGTTGTCGTACGTGGATACTGCATGTGCCTTTGTCACTAATATGTTGTTTGTATTGTTTACTAGTTATAAGCTCCATAAACATTGCAGGGTGGATCCTAAAGAAGCTCTCCCTCTTTGGGGCAAAATGCATCCATCCATACACCCTCTGCCATCCATCCAAGTACAGATGGTTACAATACTGTATATAGTTATGTCTAGTTTATGGCATTCTGCATTGAACCTATACTTCTGTTTTTAAACAATTTTGTATAAATAAAATACTATGTGATTTTTTTTTTTAAATGTTTTGGTTATATTGATTTATTACATTTGGGCACCTAAAAATCCCAATCTCCCATAGTTTCTCCTTTCTGGTATAATCCCCTTTATCCAGGAGATTATGCCAGAATTTTTGAGTTATCCAACTCACAAAATTAACTTGTTACCTTGTTACTTTCCCCTAAATAGATAATGTACAGGTTCAATTTAAAAGACACATGTGCTAAGAGCTGCCATTACTGACCTCAGAACATGCTAATTGCTGAACTTCATTTTGATTCCAATCTCTGACCCAGAACAAGTATGCATATTGTGAAATAGGAATAAAGTCTAAACTCCAGATTTGGGTCAGTGACTCAGAAAGTATTAGGATTAGCATGATAGCCAGGCAACCAACATTTTCGTAAGGAAAGGTGAACAATAGAAACATGTACATTTCTCTAATCACAGGTTTCTTATTATACTGTAGGAGAAAGTCTGTTTTGTTACCATGGTAACAGGTCCATGTATCCTTTACAGAAAACTGACATCTATTGGATTTTCTTCTTGCAGCTAACAGTGAGACCAATGAAAATACAATGGAGCAAATCAAAAGTCGGGCAACTTCTTTCTTTCATGTCTGAGTAGGGGTGATTCTGGCCGTACCAATGATGTATGGGGCTGGGACATAGTAGAAAAGGGACATAAAAGCCTGCAAAAAATATTAGCGTCATAATCCCCTGTATCCTGCCTGTGTCAGGATAAATACAGGCAGTTAATGTCATCATATCACATATTTCACATACATACTGACACCAGGGGCATAACTACAGGGGTTGCAGGGGTTGCAATCGCTACCGGGCCCCATGCTCCAGGGGGCCCGGTAGCAAACCAGTGGGTGAACTTCCAGGATCGCAAAGGTCACACTTTCGACCGGACCCTGGCATTGCACCACTGTGGGGAGGCCCCAAGATTGCAGGAAGGGGGCCCACAAGATTGCAGGAAGGGGGCCCACTGCAGAACTTGTGAAAGAATCCTGCTGCGGGACCGTAATAAAAGGCCATGCAACAAGTGTAAAGAGCCCCAGGATTAGTGGGAAGAGCCCTGGGCTTGAAGGTAAGGGCCCCGGCCAGGGGTCTGGGGGGCCCTTCATGGTTTCTTGCATCAGGGCCCTGAAGGTTCTAGTTACGCCTCTGACTGACACAGTGTGCAGAATTTCCATGTTGATAGACTCAGTGTAATGTATGAGGATAATACAGCAGTTGGACTCTGCTGTAATCCACAGAGAAGGACAGATCCAGGCTGACATGTTATGGAAAAACCCAGGCAGATTAGGTGTTCTGCTTCAATGCTTCTGTCACAAAGTCTTAATGTAAGAATAAAAGTAGAGTTACTGCAAAGGCATTTGAAAATGTATTTCTTAAAGTGATTTAAAAAAAAAAGGAAACACTGGAGAAATCTACTGAGTCAGATTTCAGCTCACCTACATTATATTCTTAGAAGGGACAAAAATAGCAGGCAGAAATGTCAACTTAACAGAATATGTCATTGCCCAGAGTAAGCTACTGTGCCTGTCAGTAAAAGACCATTATCATTACTGCTAATGCATTAAAACACAAATATACTGAGCTGAGGATATATATAACTCAACACACAGCCATTAATGTCTAAACCAATGGCAACAAAAGTGAGTACACCCCTAAGTGAAAATGTCTAAATTGGGCCCAATTAGCCATTTTCCCTTAATGGTGTCATGTGACTTGCTAGTGTTACAAGGTCTCAGGTGTGAATGGGGAGCAGGTGTGTTCAATTTGGTGTTATCGCTCTCACTCTCTCATACTGGTCACTGGAAGTTCAACATGGCCCCTCATGTCAAAGAACTCTCTAAAGGACCTGAAAAAAAGAATTGTTGCTCTACATAAAGATGGCCTAGGCTATAAGAAGATTGCCAAAACCCTGAAACTGAGCTGCAGCACAGTGGCCAAGAACATACAACGGTTTAACAGGACAGGTTCCCCTCAGAACAGGCCTTGTCAACCAAAGAAGTTAAGTGCACATGCTCAGCAGCATATCCAGGGGATGTCTTTGGGAAATAGACGTATGAGTGCTGCCAGCATTGCTGCAGAGGTTGAAGGAGTGGGGGGTCAATCTGTCAGTGCTCATACCATATGCCACACACTGCATCAAATTGGTCTGCATGGCTGTCATCCCAGAAGGAAGCCTCTTCTAAAGATGATGCAGAAGAAAGCCTACAAACCGTTTGCTGAAGACAAGCAGACTAAGGACATGGATTACTGGAAGCATGTCCTGTGGTCTCATGAGACCAAGAGAAACTTATTTGGATCAGATGGTGTCAAGCGTGTGTGGTGGCAACCAGGTGAGGAGTACAAAGACAAGTGTGACTTGCCTACAGTCAAGCATGGTGGTGGGAGTGTCATGGTTTGGGGCTGCCTTAGTGCTGCCGGTACTTGTGAGCTGCTTTTCATTGAGGGAACAATGAATGCCAACATGTACTGTGACCTACTGAAGCAGAGCATCATCCCTTCCCTTCGGGAACTGGCCCGCAGGGCAGTATTCCAACATGATAATGACCCAAAACACACCTCCGAGACGACCACTGCCTTGCTAAAGAAACTGAGGGTAAAGGTGATGGATTGGCCAAGCATGTCTCCAGACCTAAACCCTATTGAGCATCTGTGGAGCATCCTCAAATGGAAGGTGGAGGGGTGCAAGTTTATAACATCCACCAGCTCTGTGATGTTATCATGGAGGAGTGGAAGAGGACTCCAATGGCAACCTGTGAAGCTCTGGTGAACTCCATGCCTAGGAGGGTTAAGGCAGTGCTGGAAAATAATGGTGGCCACACAAAATATTGACACTTTGGGACCAATTTGGACAATGTCACTTAGGGGTGTACTCACTTTTGTTGCCAGCGTTTTAGACATTATTGGCTGTGTGTTGAGTTATTTTGAGGGGACAGCAAATTTACACTGTTATACAAGCTGTACACCCACTACTTTACATTGTAGCAAAGTGTCATTCCTGCAGTGTTGTCACATGAAAAGATATAATAAAAGATTTACACAAATGTGAGGGGTGTACTCACTTTTGTGAGATACTTTGAATATACACACTGCTCAAAAAAATTAAAGGAACACTTTGAAAAAACATCGGATCTCAATGGGGAAAAAAAAAACATGCTGGATATCTATACTGATATGGACTGGGTAATGTGTTAAGAATGAAAGGATGACACATCATTTGATGGAAAAGAAAATTGTCAACCTACAGAGGGCTGAATTCAAAGACACCCCAAAAATCAAAGTGAAAAAAAATGATGGAGCAGGCTAGTCCATTTTGCTGAAATTTCATTGCAGCAACTCAAAATGGAACTCAGTAGTTTGTATGGCCCCCATGTGCTTGTATGTATGCCTAAAATTGTTGGGGCATGCTCCTAATGAGACAATGGAAAGTGTCCTGGGGTATTTCCTCCCTAATCTGAACCAGGGCATCACTAAGATCCTGAACAGACTGAGGTGCAACCTTGCGGCATCGGATGAACCGAAACATAATGTCCCAGAGGTGTTCTATTGGATTTAGGTCAGGCGAGCATGGGGGCCATTCAATGGTATCAATTCCTTCATCCTCCAGGAACTGGCTGTATACTCTCACCACATGAGGCCGGGCATTGTTGTGCACCAGGAGGATCCCAAGATCCACTGCACTAGCGTAGAGGCTGACAATTGGTCCAAGAATTGCATCCCAATACCTCATGTAAGGGTGCCAATATCTAACCTGTAGAGGTCTGTGCGTCCTTCCATGGATATGCCTCCCTATACTATCACTAAACCCACCAACAAACTGGTCATGCTGAACGATATTACAGGCTGCATTACCTTCTCCACGGCTTCTCGACGAGACCCTTTCATGTTGGTCACATGAACCTGCGCTCATCTGTGAAAAGCACAGGGCTTCAGTGGTGGACCTGCCAAATCTAGTGTTCTATGGCAAATGCCAATCGAGCTCCACAGTGTCGGGCAGTGAGCAAAGGGCCCATGTGAGGATGTTGGGCCCTCAGGCAACCCTCATAAAATCTGTTTCTGATTGTTTGGTCAGAGACAGTCACACCAGTGGCCTGCTGAAGATAATTTTGTACAGCCCTGACAGTGCTCATTCTGTTTCTCCTTGCACAAAGGAGCAGATACCGGTCCTGCTAATGGGTTAAGGACCTTCTACTGCCCTGTCCAGCTCTCCTAGAGTAACTGCCTGTCTCCTGGAATTTCCTCCATGCTCTTGAGACTGTGCTGGGAGACCCAGCAAACCTTCTGGCAATGGCACGTATTGATGTGCCATCCTTGAGGAGTTACACTGCCTGTGCAACCTCTATAGGGTCCAGGTATCGCCTGATGCTACCAGTAGTGACACAGACCCTAGCCAAATGCAAAACTAGTGAAAAACAGTCAGAAAAGACGAGTAGGGAAAAAAATGTTATTGGCCTCCACCTGTTTTGGAGGATGTCTCATTGTTGCCCATCTAGTGCACCTGTTTTTTTTTTTAATTCTTTTTATTTAAATTTTCACAATAAAGTTACAAACATAGAGACAGATTCAACATTCAGCACTACAATGCATCAGCACCAGTGAACAATGCAGCTCCCAGACCAATAAAAGTAACAATTTTCTTGTAAAAAGGTACATGAAAAGAAATAAAGTAAGATTTACAGAGGGAATACCACATCACCCCAGAAATACCAACAATAACTGAGTCAGATGCCCATCAAGGCTTGCATATACTCAGCATCTTGCCCACAATATGAACCTTTAACCAAGAAACAATTATTCTGATACTGTAGAATTATCATCTATTCAACCGCCCCACACCTTTTGAAATTAATCAGGTACCCCTCTTTTAAGATACGTAGCTTCGTATGGCTTTAAAGTATTATTTATTCCTTCCTGGCCATGATGGTGGGGGCCACTGGTTTCTTACATGCCAAAATTATTATTTTACGTGTATAGTACAGGAGCCGTGTAAGTAGCGTACAAATCACCTTTTTGGGTGCTAATGGGTCTACCAAGCCCAACAGACAGACTGACATGGAAGGTCTTTCAGTAATTGTTGTGATTGACTAAACACAGTCCATAATCTCTGCCCAAAACTGCTGTATGGGTGCGCAATGGCAAAAAATGTGCAGAAAATCGGTTACAGGGGCAGCACACCTCCATCAGTTTAAGGGATGCACTGGAAAAATCATCAAGTTTTGCTGGAGTATAATATATTCTATGGAGAAATTTAAACTGTATCAAGTGATCTCATGCAGACACCAGCCTAGTAAAGGAAGAGTTCCATACATCATCCCAATCATCATTATCAAGCTGCGGAAAGTCCGACAACCATGCAGCGTGACAGGCGGCTAGAACCTTGGTAGGATCTATGAATAATTGTTTATAAATAACAGACAGAGCTTTAGGGAGGTTGTGGTCTCTGAGCAAGGATTCCAGATCACTAACCCGCACTTCTAGATTGGAAGACCCAAATTGGGCAGAAAAGGCATGCCTAAACTGGAGGAAGCGAAATAGGTGCGAGTTAGGGGGTGGTATCTGCATTTAAGCTCCTGAAATGTCAACAGTAACCCATTTCCAACCACTGAGTCCACTGTCTTTATCTCATATCTTGTCCAAGTGATTGGGTCAGGGTAGGAGAAAAACTGAGACAGTTGGGATTACACCACAATTGGGTATACAGAGACACTACACTGTCTTGGAGTTCAGCCCTCCTGGTCAAATCCCACACTTTAATGACAGATTGCATTGACCCCATGTGGGGGTTAAGGTCTCCCCTCCCACTGAACACTAAATGGGATAACGCCTCAAAGGATCATACAACTGCAGCCATCATCAGGCTGTGTCAACCACCTGTGGGCAATCCTCAATTGCCCTGCTTAGAAATATCTAGCAAAATTGGGTACCGCCAACCCCACTTCTTTCCAGAGCTGCGGCAGCACTTGTAATCTAATTTGAGGTGCCCCCCACCCCAAAGGAAATCTGAAATTGCTCTGTCAATGGTCTGGAAAATAGTTTTGGGGATCCAAACTGGTGAGTTCCTGAAGATGTATAGAAATAGGGGGAGAAAATTCATTTTTAACAAAATAATTTTGCCGATCAGGGATAGCAGCAGGTTATGCCAGGATTGCGTACAGTGTAAATGGTTTGTAGTATTGGAGCAATATTTAGGGGTAGAAAGTCCGATACAGACTGTGATGTAATAAAACCCAAATATTTCACCTTATCAACCCACAAAAAATTTGTGACATGCCCTAAATACCTTTTGCGACCCGAAAATTTGGAAATCGTGTCTAACAAGGATAATGCTGAGGACAAAGTCTCCTCATGGTCCCCCTTAAAGAATACCATATCAACAGCGTATAATGCCATTTTTCTTCCAACACACCCACCTGGATCCCCTTCTAGTGCACTTGTTAATTTCATTACCCCACCAAAGCAGCTGAAATTGGTTAACAACCCCCTCTGCTACTTAATTGACCAGACCAATATCCCAGGAGTTTAATTGACTTGATGCTATACTCTGATTAAAAATTGTTCCTTTAATCCTTTTGAGCAGTGTATATACGTAGTACAACCCCCCTAGGAGTTGCAGATGTCAGGGTTCCCCACTGCTGCACAGCCAGTCATATAGCATTTTCTTCTTGCATCCAAACACAGAAAACAGTCCTTGAGCCTTTTTTTTGTTGTTGTTTTTTTAGGCGGTGACAACTTGGATAGGAATGGGAAGGGGGGCAGGAAGGTACAGTACAGTGGCTAGGAGGATACAATACAGGGTGAGCAGGAGGGCACAGTACAGTGGTTAGAAGGAGGCAGTACAGGGGGAGCAGGAGGGAACAGTACAGGGGGAGGGTAAATGGACATAGTACCGGGGGCAAGAGGGTACAGTACAGGGGGGTACAGTAGGAGAGGGACAGGAAACTACAGTATGGGGGGGGGGGGCAGGAGGGCACAGTATAGTGGTTGGGAGGGAACAGTACAGGGGGAGGGGGACTAGACACAGTACAGTGGGAAGGAGGGTATAGTACAGGGGCGAGTAGGGGGGCAGTACAGTGGTTAGGAGGGTACAGTACAGGGGGGAACAGGAGGGCACAGTACAGTGGTTAGGAGGGTACGGTACAGGGGATGGTAAGTGAACACAGTACAGTGGTTAGCAGTATATGTAAAGTTATATGTTATATGTTTTGGCCAGCCCCTGATTTTCTTTTAATACACTTGATATGATTGAAATGATATTGGCCAGCTTAGAACGTTGGATTTAATTTCCATCATTCAAATGACAATCCAAGTTATTAAGACATCACCACCAAAGTCAATAATAGTTTATTCGGAAATCATTCCCCGACTTCGTTGGCTATGGTCTTCAGTTTTTTAACCCTTTGAGAAGATTCGTAAGAGGGTGAACAGAGCTATTCAAAAACTTCTGACCCGTTCTATGGGCATCTCGTTTAGGCATTTTGAACTAGAGGGTGGAATCCCTGGTCTGTATCATGAGGATGGGATTCATTTGTTCGAAATTGGTTTGGACATTTTCAACTTCAACCTCCAGACATCCATCGAATTGGCCACGGGGTTGGGGTAGGTGACATGCAGGTTGTTTTGCATCATGCATGTTGGTTAGGGACAGTTAATTGAGCTGGAGTTTAATGTATTGTACAGCTTGAGCCATAGTGGCTGAGCTGGATTTGTTAGTTTTAACAGTTTTAAAATATATAAAGTTGTAAAGTGAAAAAAGATATGATGAATTATATATTAAAGTTTTATATAATTTGTGAAAACCAATAAATAAGGCCGCAGTCAATCTAATGGATGTCCATTGTTTTATTATTGCATGTCTGGAGTTTATACCGCCTGCGATCTCATGGAAGAAGGAGTATGCCTGTCTTAAGCCTTGCCTTCCCTCATGGGATTGTGGCAGTTGGGAAGTTTCAAGTCCCCCATTTGAATAAAATTGGGATAGGTTAAGAAAGATTACATGTCAAAGAACCTTCTGGAGGTCCCAAGGGGTCAGCTGTGATAGGTCAAGTTAGGTCAGCTGACCCTTTGGAAGTTTCCAGAATCAGGCTGAGCCCCTACTTAAGGGGATAGCTGAAAAGATTTGGGGCCAGTTGCCAGAGGATCCAGGGGAGCTCCCCCCCAACCCCCCCGTCACGGCCTTTTTTAACCACTTGCCAATCAGCTGCCATAGTTATACTGAGGCAGGTTGGCTCTCTTACACGAAACAATGTACATGTACGTCGCTTCGTGTAGCAGTAAGTGTGGGCTAGAGGGGAAGCCAATCAGCAGGTCTGGTGGCCTCGAAGTCCGTCGAGCACCCGCGATCACTCCCCATGGAGACAAAACAGCGGTCTGCCGATGTAAACACGGCAGACCATTGTTCTGTCAGTGATGAACACAGGGATCCTGTGTTCCTCCTATATGATCATCCAGTGAGCCCATCCCCCACACAGATAGAAAGCACCCCCCATTTAACCCTTTGATCGCTCCTGGATGTATGCATATATTTAGCACTGATTATTGTAGTATTATTGTGATTATTGTAGTAATGTCACTGGTCCCTCCAAAAGTGAAAAAATGTCAGTTAGGTGTCTGATCTGTCCACCACAATGTCGCAGTCCCGCTAAAAATCGCTGATCGCTGCCATTACTAAAAATTTTTAAAAATAAAATAAAAAATGACATAAATCTTTCCCCTAGTTTGTAGACGCGATAACTTTTGCACAAACCAATCAATATACACTTATTGGGATTTTTTTTAAAACAAAAATATGAAGCAGAATACATATTGGCCTAAAATGATGAAAAAATTAGAATTTATAATTTTTTTTTATTGGGAATGTTTTATGGCAGAGAGTAAAAAAAAATATATATATTTTTTTTCAAATTGTCGCTCTTTTTTTGTTTATAGTGCAAAAAAAAAAAAGTTGCAGAGGTGATCAATTACCATCAAAAGAAAGCTCTATTTGTGGGAAAAAAAGGAAATCAATTTTATTTAGGTACAGTGTTGAAACAACTGCACAATTGTCAGTTAAAGTAACGCAGTGCTGTATCGCAAAAAATGACCAGGTCATTAAGGGGGTAAAACCTTCCAGTCCTTAGATGGGTAATGTGGTAGGTCACTTTCATTTCAAAAAGGGACAGTTAATTGAGCTGGATTCTATTGTACTGTATTGTACAGCTCGAGCCTTAGTGGCTGAGCTGGTTTTGTTGGTTTTAACAGTTTTAAAATATTTAAAGTTGTAAAGTAAAAAAAGATATGATGAATTATGTATTAAAGTTTTAAATAATTTGTGAAAACCAATAAATAAGGCCGTGGCCATTTGGAATCCAATGGTTGTCCATTGTTTTATTATTGCATGTCTGGAGTTCATGCCGCCTGCGATACCATGTAACTGTTTTTTTTTTTGTTAAATCAATGGATTTGGTTACACTTTATTAATCCTGGCAATAATGGAAATCAGCCTTCCCTTTTCTCAACAGATCAGCCTCACCCGGCATGGCTGAGAAATCCTGAGTACTTCACACTGTCTTGTTTGTTGTCCCTCTTAAAGGCACCACAAGTGGAACATTGGAGGCACATGTCTCCCATCCTTGACCCAACCCTGGCATCCTGTAAAATATATATTTTTTATATTCTTTCTGCATTCAAAAAAGCAGGTTATGTAAGAGCCCTTGCTGCAGTGCAAGTCTGATTACATTAAAGCTAAATTTCTGTCTTACCTTCAATCCTGCACAGTTGTACAAGCTCTTCTACCGTACTGTAATTGCTTACTTTCATTTCACTGCACGCTGTTACATAGTTAGGTTTAAAAAAGACACAAGTCCATCTCGTTCAACCAATGGAAAAAATAAATAACTAAATAGAAAATCTCATTTTCCAGAACCCTATATCCAAAGTGGATCCAGAGGAAGGCAAACAAAAAACCCCTATAAAGCAAGATCCAGAAATGCCTTCCTGATTCCCCAAGAAGCAGTTGGATATTCCATAGATCAACAATCCCTGGTATCTATAAAAGTTAATATTCAGTTATATTGTGTGCATTCAGGAATATATCCAGCGCTTTTTATAACTCTACTGAGTTGGTCACTTTTATTGCTGTCACAAGGAATGTAAACATCCTTTGTGATAGTAATAGGCAGTGACAGGTACTCTTTATGGAGGGATCAGGGGTCTCTCCTTTGCACTTAAAAGTATTCAAAACACCAAAATCTGCATTTTTGAATACTGTCAATTTTTTTGCTTAGTAAACAGGAAGTGACATTGTGACGTCTCTTTAGGGTTCATCGGAGACCCAATCGAAGCAGAATACGGCTTAATTCGGGACTCTAACCCACTGGCGGACGTCCTGGCTGTTCACTCAGCAGAAAGCAGTGGGAGGGCGGGGGGACGTCCCCTCCTGCGCCTTATGATAACGGCCAAGCGGCTGCTGAGCCGCATCGGTTGTTATCATCACAAAGCCACTGCCAGCTCTAAAAAAACGGTACCTCTAGCTGCAGGCATCACTCCGGTACAACCACTTCTTCAAGCCGATGTGCTGGTACGTCGGTTGGTGGGAAGTGAGCAGAACTTTACTCAAAACAACTTGATAAAAAAAAAAAAATTCTTTACCAAAGAACATATATTCCACAATAATCATTATGCTACCAAAATTAGTGTGTGCTGTAAAGTTGCTCCGGAATTGTTCCTGTTTCTTCTTGCTGGAGGCTAACATTTTGCTGAACCCTAGAGCCCCTGAGCAGCAGTAAATCTTTAAGCTGTCATCAGATCAGCCTCTACATTTTCAGCACAGTGCCTAAAAATATAGAGCTACTGAGCATGTGCAGAACAGGGTGAGACAGTGCATTACTGGATTTTAAACAGTATCGGCACTTATCTTTAACGTTTTACATACCTACTGTATCTGAAAAAAGGGACCAGCCTGAAAAGATCCAGCGGGACTTAATTTTCTGACAAAAGTTCCACTTTAAAATAGAAAAATCTAGGTAGCTTTGAGCATGTTGATGGTGTAAGAACAGCTGATAATAATATGTTTATTTCCTGCGATTGTCAGCTTCATCTAGTGGCCATAATGTGGTATTTTGCCAAAACACCTCAATCAAGAAAACTGAGCATTATGGCCAATAGATGGAGCTAACATTCATAGGAAACAAAATATTAGACACATTAAGGGAATTATGCACAATGGCTATGTGGACGCTGAGAAATTCTCACAGTGAATATTTGTAAAATAGCCCCCATAATTTTGGCTGGTAGATGTAACGAAAAAAAAAATACTGTGTGTATATGTGTATGTAGCGCTACCCCTGAAGGGGCCTCTGGGGAATGTGGTCATCTCCCAGCCTGCACAGCCAGGCACACAAATTTCCAGTCACTCAGAGACAAGAAGCGGTCCTCGCAGCTTTGTTTGTATTTTTCATTAGGGGAATTGAACGTGAATAGGGAAAGGATGATATGGGATGCCCATTTGATCAGCAGAACTTGTGAGGGACTAGAACTATATAAACCCCAGTAAATGCACACACTTTGCTCTTCTACCTCTAGCACAATCTTGATTGCAGAACAACAACTCCTAGGACAAGCTAGCACAAAGTTTCAGATCCAGCACAATCTCAGCTGAATCTGGACGAATGCCCTTTGCAGGCAGGGACCGCGGGCCCCTTTGGTGTAATAAAAACAGAAGTCTTTGGTGCTAGCTGTCCTATCTGTGGCTACTGCTCCCAGCACCACCTCTTCAGGCCCTGCCAGCCTTCCTGGCTGCAGCTGCCATTTTTTCCTGCCCATGCCACCATAGTCCTTCTCACTGGCTCTGCGTGCATCACAGACTGCTCCATCCCAGTCCTCTCAGGTATGCCTCTTAGTCCTCCTGACTGTGTGTCACTCACCAGCCCTCTAGGCTGTTCCTTGTCCTCCTGGAGACATGCCTGGCAGTGTTCTCCTGCTGTCCTCTCCTTGCTCCCCTGACTCCTGGCCAGGACACCTTTGTGTGTTTTAAAAGAGGGTCCTGTCCGCAGCCGAGCCCAGGGCCCAAGGTCACCCCACCCCAGACTGGGGAGCTCCCTCAAAAGCCAACAACAGCCTAACACTCCATCTCCAGCTTTCAACCAAACATAGCTGGGCTGACTCAGAGTATTTGAGGGGACTGCCCCCTGCCAACCCAGGTCGGGGGTTGGTCAGGGCCCTCAGAAACCTCCAGGTAGCTCCACCTTACCTCCCCTCCCATTCTTCTGGAAGTTTCCAGCAAGTTTGAAAAGTAGGGGGGAGGTCTCAGTGATGCTGCCTGTGAGTCATATAGCTCTCCCTGGATCTCTGCCCAACCTAGCAAAAATGCAGACAGACTTGGCTGCCAGCCAAGCCTGCACAAATTTACACTTTCTACACATATAGCAAATTCTACACTTATAGCAGACAAGAGGGTGCTACATGTGTGTGTACATTATGTAGCACCACCCCCGCAGGAGCTGCTGATTATGTTATTGGGTCTACTCCCTGCCTAACAACCCAATCAAATTGGCTCGATCCCTCCTCAGGCACAACTGACCCAGAATAGGACTGAACTATCAAATGGATACACAGATTGGAATACAATACTTCAATATGCAACAGTACCTTGTTACCTTCTTTAACAGTAGTCCTTCTGGGTGACACAATGGAACAGCACACCGGATTGTAATTAATCAAACTTAGTTTACTATGTTTCAAATTGAGTAAGGGAGATACAATACCATACAAGCCCATAAAAGGTTACTTAAAACAACTTTAAAAAGATAAAAGAAATACCCCCACACTCCTCCTTCATTAAGGCTAGACACAGTACCAGATAGGTAGGCCTATCCGAGTCCCTCCCCCAGAGTTCTCTTCTTTCTTGTTGATCTTCGCTAGCAAGGTTATTGAATAGAGCTCATTTGTAATCCAAATTAGGAATGAAGATCAAGAGAGAGAGAAAAAGAAAACAGCAAGCTGTTAGTTGTCACCGCAGGGTGTCTGTGTAACTGAACAATAGCTTCTGCGAAAGCGGTAAGCCTCTGGCGACTCCTTTTTAGATATTATTGTTTGTCTATGAGTCTCCTACTGATAAACCCCAGGGTTTATCACCTCCTGTTGCGCCACCGCTATCTGTGGATAAAGCTATCTCTTTGGCAGATAAAGTCAGTTATTGGGCATGTGCCCTCTCACCAACAGAAGTTTCTCCTTTGCGCGCTCCACTGCGGTCTCAGTCCTTTGGCTATAAGCCAGCCGCGCGAGGTCTTTCTGGCGGATGACTTCCGGTCTCTGCAAACAGCAGTATGACCTCCAGGAATGTGCCTCGTGCTTGAGATGGGATGGTTCAACGTCGTCCCTCCAGGCTAAGAGGCTTTGGCCCAATATCCAGCATCAGTCCTCCACTCTCGCTCGCTGGTTCCTCAGAGTCCAGCGCAGAAAGGCGCCCCCCGGCTTAGCCTCTCTCTTCCTTTAAATAACTTCCCCCATAGTGCCGTGCGGTGCAGCCGTGCACCCTGGATCTTGCAAAGCAGCATGGGAGATGTAGTTTCTTCATCTCACCAAAAGGAAGTCACAGCCCGGGAAATTCCATGCAGCTACCACTAGAGGGAGCCTAGTTCCTTCTCACATATCAAACAATATCTTTAGGCATATTTAACCCCGCTACACACTCCCCCCACCTGAGAAACTTTGGTCCCCAAAGAGGTCAACAGTATGTACCCTAGTGCATAGGTTGGCATTATACAACAAAAACATTAACATTTTGCTGAAATAAGTCAATCTGAACATATCCAATTTTGTATTCTGTAAGTAGTGCAAACAGTAAAAGGATAAAGTGCAATTGATAAACAAATAGGTGATTTCTACAGTGTTAATATAGTGCTGATTTCAAGTGCTTTAATATAGTGCTCCTTTAAAAAAAAGCACATGTGCATTTGCAATTTCTTAAACACCTACATCTTAAAGTTTGGGTTGTAAAATAAAGAAAAACATCAAAGGGTGAGAAAAGAAAAAAAAAACACATATAGTGAGGTCAGAGCAACAAAATGTGCACAAACATTAACTCACAAAGTAAACCAAACTGTGAACATCAAAAACTGTGCTTATTATAATGGCCAAACCCAATATCCTTATGTACAAACTTAAATGCAAACGTTTTCTACTTCAATACTTTGTTCTCATGATCTCTCACAGACTCCCGAAACTTGGGTGGCTTGTACAGATGTGCCTGGGGGTGAGCTAGGGTTGTCCCCCACCAAATCTACAGTGGAAGAGCTAGGCTGGTCAGGAGATCTTTTGGAGGTAAAAACAGCTTCTTCCGAACATTCACCCAATTGATCATAGGTCAATCTCTTAGGTGGGTGACTGACTCTCCTTTCCCTCTGTTTCCGTGGAGGCATGCTCTCAGAGGTACTAGGATCAGGCACTTCTGAGGATTCTTCAATGTCCACCTCCTCATGTTCCAACACAGAGGAACCTGATGGTTCAAGAGCGGTCAGTTCTTCTTCAGAGAAGGGTGCAACCTCCTCCTCAGGATCTTCATCCTCAGCTGCTTCTTCTGGAAGCATATGAAAGGGTATGAATTCAGGGGCTTCTGCCCGAAGGGCTCCTCTATCAGCCAAGTCAGATGAAGACAGGGAGGCAGGTGTGGGTTCTGGCAACTGAGATGACCACAACCAGTCGGGTACCTCCTCTTCATCTTCCAAATCTTCAGATGGAGAACTTCCCTCTCCCTCATCTGGGAGCGTCGTCTGAGATCTGGTAACTGGTCTGGACCGGCGAGAAGTCGAAGGGGCCTCTGACAAGTCTACCACAGGGGACATACGAACCGCTTCAGAGAGAGGCAGCAAATGGTTCCGATGCCAAGCCTTCAATGGACCCACACTTCCTTCAGGCCGAATTTGGTACACAGGAAGGTTTGGCAGTTGCTTGCAGATAACATAAGGTTGGGACTTCCAGCGGTCTGCCAACTTGTGTTTTCCCGGGACACCCAAGTTTCTCAACAAAACCCTGTCCCCTGGTTGCAGATCATGGATCCGAACTTTTAGGTCGAAATTTTTTTTATTCCGCAGTCCACGTTGATCAGATGTGGCCTGAGCCTTGTCATAGGCCGCTTTCAGACTCTTCCGCAGTCGGTCCACATATCCTCTATGCGATGCTGAAGAGGTATGATCAGGCGAAATGCCAAAGGCCAAATCCACTGGCAACCGAGCCTCCCTTCCAAACATCAGCCGATAAGGGGAATATCCAGTAGCATCACTGACAGTGCTGTTGTAGGCATGCACAATGGCAGCTACATGCTTGCCCCAATGCTGTTTCTTCTCTGAGCTCAAAGTCCCCAACATATCCAAAAGAGTCCTGTTAAATCGTTCAGGCTGGGCATCCCCCTGTGGATGGTAGGGAGTGGTTCTAGTCTTTTGAATGCCTAACATATCTAACAGTCTCTTGATCAGTCTGCTTTCGAAGTCCCTTCCCTGATCAGAATGGAGGCGTTGTGGTAACCCATAATGTACAAAGAACTTCTCTACAAGAACTTTGGCTACCGTTGAGGCCTTCTGATCCCTTGTTGGGAATGCTTGAGCATATCTGGTAAAATGGTCTGTTACCACAAGGACATTCCCCTGGCCACTCAGATCAGGCTCTAAGCAAAGGAAATCAATGCACACCAGCTCCATGGGTCCCTGACTTTGTAGATGGCCCATTGGGGCTGCTTGACGTGGCAGAGTCTTCCTCTGTATACACCGGACACAAGAATGACAGTATCCTTCAACTTCGGCCCTCATACAAGGCCAGTAGAACCTGTCCCTGACAAGCTGAAAGGTTCTTTCGGGCCCCAGATGGCCATGATTATCATGAAGAGCGGCCAGAACTCCCTCTCTGTATTTAGCTGGTAAGAACAGTTGCCACTTCTCCTCCAGATCTTCAGATGGACCTCTCCGGTAGGCCACTCCTTCTCTGATCTGTAACCGGGTCCACTCTCTATGTAACCGACGGGCCCCCTGAGGGGAGTCAGTTAGAAGCAACTCAGGGTTCTGGATCTCCAAGGCTTCCAAGAGAAGTTTTCCCAAAGGGTCTTCCAACTGCTCCTTCCGCAAGTCCCTTTTGGACAGCCGGGGCAAATCCTCCCCTTCAACCTGGGTCACCTGGCAGTAGCATTTGGGTACTCCGATAGCCGAAACCCCAATCTCTTCTGCTCTTGACCCTCCTCGGGATCGAAATTCAGTTCCCTGATATAGGGCACGCACCCCTTCTGGAGCCAAATGAGTCCATTCTTCCGCAGGTTCCTGTGGAGCATGCAACCTTCTGGATAGGGCATCTGCATCCCTATTTCCGATTCCTGGCCGATACTTCAGACTAAAATTGAAGCTAGAGAGGGCAGCCAACCATCGGTGTCCTGTTGCATCCAGCTTGGCCGTAGTCAACAGATAGGTGAGGGGATTATTATCTGTCTTGACAATGAATTCAGCTCCATACAGGTAGTCTTTCAATTTGTCAACCACTGCCCAATTCAAGGCCAATAATTCAAGTTTGTGGGTAGGATAATTCCTTTCAGCAGGCAATAGGCTTCTGCTCACATAGGCAACAGGTCGCAGATGACCCTCATGCTCCTGATAAAGTACCCCCCCCAGCCCATCTCGGCTGGCATCAACATGCAGTTCATATGGTTTTGTGGGGTCCGCATAGGCCAACACAGGGGCAGTGGTTAGGGTTTTCTTCAGCTGGACAAAGGCCCCTTCACATTCCGGGGTTCACTGATCCTGGATGGATTCCTTGGCCTTCCGGGGTCCCATGGTGGACTTCGCCGGCTTTACCAACTCAGGGACATCATCTTCTTCATTCTTCAGGAGCTCATTTAGGGGTCGGGCAATCTGGGCGAACCCCTCCACAAACCTCCTGTAATAGGAGCAAAAGCCCAAGAATGACCGGAGTTCGGTCACATTTGTGGGTCTCGGCAAGGAAGCAACAGCATCCAGCTTGTCCGGGTCAGTGGCCACCCCTTCTTCAGACACGATATGGCCCAGATAATGGACCGAGGACTGATAGAATTGGCACTTCTCAGGAGAAAGTTTCAGACCTTCTTCATGTAGCCTCTTCAAGACCTTTTCCAACCTCTCCTCGTGTTCTTCCAAAGTTCTGCCAAACACGATAACATCATCCAAGTATACCAGTACCTCTATCAAATTCATATCTCCAACGGTCCTTTCCATCAGCCTTTGGAAGGTAGCAGGGGCCCCGGACAACCCCTGAGGCATGCGATTGAACTCAAAGAACCCCACAGGGGTGATGAAGGCTGTTTTCTCCCGATCTTCAGGGTGCATGGGGATCTGATAATACCCACTCTTTAAGTCCATCACACTGAACCACTTCGCCCCTGACAGACTCTGTAGGGCATCTTCGATTCGAGGAGTGGTACACTGGTCTGGGATGGTTCTTCTATTCAGCGTTCGGTAGTCGATACAAAGCCTCAGAGATCCATTTTTCTTCCGGACTACCACTATCGGGGAAGCATACGGGCTCCTGGATTCTCGGATAATCCCGATCTTTTTGAGCTCTGCCAGCTGTTGACGTAGATCTTCTAAGTCACCTAAGGGGACTCGCCGGACTCTCTCCCTGAAAGGCTTGTCCTCACTCAGGCGGATCTTATGAGTGGCACTCCTGGCACATCCCACGTCAAACTCGTCCTTGGAGAATATTTCCCTCCATCGAGCAAGTTGTGCCTTGGCCCTCTTCACCCATTCCGGCGGGAGGGCAGCGTTTCCAGAGCAGAGCTCCTCTATAACCGCTTCACCCTGTTCCTTTTCTTTGAAATCAATGGGGGCAACTGGGGTAGCCGGGTTAACTTGGCCCAGGAGCACTCTGGCCGGTACCTTCACCGGTGTAATAGAGGTGTTTCTGACACTCACTAAAACCCATCCACGGTTTTCCTGTAACACCTTCAAAGGGATCACCTCAGGGATCACTTCTATCCCTCTCTGTCTCTCCTTTTGACCTGATTCAAAGATAATGAAAGGACCCGGCTGTTGCCATGCGAGTTTAACAGAAGCCTTAAAACAGGCCACCTCTCCTGGCTGTAAGACCTTTTCCGCTCTGTCCAGCTTCCAGAGTCATCCAACTCCTTCTGCGGGGGTCTCTTGCTCCAACACTAATCGTTGGTAGGCCTGCCGTAGCATGGGATGGATCCTTGGCGCCTGAGCATCTTGTCCCTGGACCAGTTGTATCAGAAGGCGCCTTACCAGGTCAGTGTTTGTTCCTACAATGAGAGAGCTTTTGTTGGCCCCTGGTGGATGAGGACAGACCACCGCTAAGGTGTCGAAGGTTTCCGCTTCACCAGCCACTGATGGGTCAAAGATCAACTTGATTGGCAGATACCCATCATAGGGAAAACTTTGGGTCCCGATGCCCCATATCTCCAGATCTTCCAACTTCTGCAAAGGTAGATGGGTAAGATGTTTATCATAGAAGTCTCTATACAAAAGAGTCACCTGAGCCCCTGTGTCAAGGAGGGCTCTTGTGTAAATTCCTTCTACCTGAACCGAGACCACTGGGGAGGGCCCGACCAAGTTAGTTGGGAATTCTCTTGATGTAGCCTTGTTGTCTGATTCAGTTCTCTGTACCCTGGCCCTCTTCTCCTTTTTCTTCCTTGATCTGGGCCCCCGCTGAACCCGGCGTGCATTGATTTTCCTTCCCTCAGTAACCCGGAGTCTAGAACTGGGGGTGTTGTATTTGGGTCTGACCCCCTGACTCAGTTTCCCTGAACCAGCGAGCCTCCTGGAGTCCCTTAAAACTGACGGACACCCGGTTGACTCCTTCACCGGTGTCCTCTGAAGTTTCCCGCTGGCTTGTGAGGTTTCGTGGCAACCTTTCCTGAGCTGGGACATACCCTTCTAACATGCCCAACTCCCCCGCAGTTGAAACAAGTTAACAATCTTGTAGGCCTTGACTCTGGATCTGTACTGAAACTAACAGGTTCATCTGGCCTCTCCGATATACTCCCCTTGGGTAGAGTGGATACCTGACCAGTCAGGATAGACACCATTTCTATCAACTGAGACACTTGGGTCTTTAGGAGTTCAACTTGAGAGTCACCTTCTTCCACGCTTATCACTCTAACTCGGGCAGTTGAGTCAAACTGCCGACTTTTCTTCTTGTTGTCCAACATGACCTCTTCCTCTCTGACCATTCAAATCAGGTCGGGGTATTCTAGGATGCCGCCATCTTGACGAGTTTGTAACAGTATGGCAATAGGATCTTGTCACGGTTCTCGCCGTGGCTTTCAGACAGTCAGGCGTGGTCACCGTTGAGTGCCTGACATCGGATTTGAACCTGTGTACTTTGACATTCTGTCCTGTTAACCTGCCTCTGAGCCACACTTCAGCTCATATGGATCCAGTCTTGTTAATCTGGTATTCCCTTCAGCACTAGGGGGCTGGACTTCACCTGAGTGTGCTCTTGTCTATCAATGTCCACCTGAAGCTAATTGCTCAATTAAGCAAGCTATAAAACACTGTCTCTCACTGAGAGCATTGTCAGTTCATTGCTGATCCTTCCTTGTGCCTGTGTTGCTGATCTATGTTCCAGACCTTGTTCCTGTTGACAGACATTGTTCCTGTGTTCCTGTTTCCCAAGCGTGTGTTCCAGACTGACTCCGGCTTCCATCCTTACCTTGTTGTTCCTGTGATCCTTATCTGGACTCCTGTCTTCCAGTGACTTCTGTTATTCCTGGACTTCCCTTTCCATTGCATTCCTGCCGGTCCTGCCTATTGGAGCATTGTCCCTGCCAAGCCCCCGTGCACAAATTCACAGGCCAGGTGGCTTTCTTACCTGGTCACCTTGGACTGTGGATATCTGCAAAGGTGAGCGTACATCTCTGCGTTACAGACTCCGACAAAGGTAAGCCCTGTGACATAATGAACTGACTATATGGAGTCCGCAGAGATGTACAAGCAGCTCACCCAGCAGGTGTCCAGCCTGGCCCAGACTGTGGCTGAATTGCAGCAAGAAGTGCTGATACTTAAAGGCACAGTACGCCCAGCCCTGGAACCTGCACATCCAGAACCCTATGTCCTGTTACCTGACAGATTTGATGGTTCCCGTTCCTCATTTACAAACTTCCGGATGGATTGTGAGCTCCTGTTTGTCCTTAAACCCAGGACCTATTACAATGACTTTATCAAGGTTCATTCTGCTATTAATCTGCTTTCCGGAGGGATAAAGACATGGGCATACCAGATGCTGCAGGAGAAAAGTCCTATCTTGGACAATTGGGAGTCATTTATAAATGCCATGGACTCTCAGTGTCTTACCCCCCAGAAAGCTACTCCCAAGCTTGCTCCCGGTTCCCGCAGACCTCGGGTATCTAGAGAAAAAGCAAACCCATACGAATATGACTCTGCCTGGTCACAGTACAAGCCTGCCTGCACTACTCCAGGATACCTTGATCCTCCAGAGGTTAAAGAGGAGCCCATGGAGATTGGTGCCGTGCGCACCAGGCTGTCTTCCAAAGAAAGAGACCGTAGGAGAAACAGTGGCCTTTGTTTCTATTGTGGAGAGAGGGGACATTTTATCACATTTTGTCCAACTCGTCCATCCAGGCCTAAGGCTCTCCCAGTGGATACCATGCAGATCCGTCCTGTCTTCCCAGAAACACAGCCTGGAAACTGCCAAGGTTGCTGCCAGCCCTGTCCTGTGTCTGAAAAGGGCACCCAGACTATGGCAATCGTTGAAACCAATACCCCTGTGGAAGTCTCTCCTCCAGCTCCAGTAACATCTGTACCTCTTTCTAAAGAAATTCCTGTTCTAGCAAGCACCCTTATTACTTCCTGCCCTGACAACGAAGTTCTTTCACCTGACTGCACATATGCTTCTAATGGCACTGTGGTACGTAAGGAGGACCTGAAGTTGTTTGAGGAAGTATTAAAAGCTGCGAATGCCTATCCTGAAAAAGACCTCTGCAAAGAACCTGTTCCTGTCCGGAGGGTGTCTTTAAAGGGGGGGGTACTGTCACGGTTCTCGCCGTGGCTTTCAGACAGTCAGGCGTGGTCACCGTTGAGTGCCTGACATCGGATTTGAACCTGTGTACTTTGACATTCTGTCCTGTTAACCTGCCTCTGAGCCACACTTCAGCTCATATGGATCCAGTCTTGTTAATCTGGTATTCCCTTCAGCACTAGGGGGCTGGACTTCACCTGAGTGTGCTCTTGTCTATCAATGTCCACCTGAAGCTAATTGCTCAATTAAGCAAGCTATAAAACACTGTCTCTCACTGAGAGCATTGTCAGTTCATTGCTGATCCTTCCTTGTGCCTGTGTTGCTGATCTATGTTCCAGACCTTGTTCCTGTTGACAGACATTGTTCCTGTGTTCCTGTTTCCCAAGCGTGTGTTCCAGACTGACTCCGGCTTCCATCCTTACCTTGTTGTTCCTGTGATCCTTATCTGGACTCCTGTCTTCCAGTGACTTCTGTTATTCCTGGACTTCCCTTTCCATTGCATTCCTGCCGGTCCTGCCTATTGGAGCATTGTCCCTGCCAAGCCCCCGTGCACAAATTCACAGGCCAGGTGGCTTTCTTACCTGGTCACCTTGGACTGTGGATATCTGCAAGGGTGAGCGTACATCTCTGCGTTACAGACTCCGACAAAGGTAAGCCCTGTGACAGATCTAAAGGTTGAGCCCCTTTCAGAACCTGTCGTGCACGAGTCTCATCTATTTTCCAGGGGTCTATTCCTTTCTTTAACAGGATCTGGTGGATAATCCTATCCAGACGTTTAATGAATTCGGACAACTTCTCCCCCTCTTCTTGATAACAGTGGTCCAACTGGTAGAGAAGTTCAGCCGCGTTCTCCGTCCGACCAAACACATCTTGCAGAATGTCCAAATGATCCTGTGCAGTGCAGTTCTTCTTACTAAGCTTTAGATTACGTACAGCCTCTAATGCAGGTCCCCTTAAACTCTCTGTGATTCTCTGCTTCTTGTGCTGTTCTGGTACCTCCCATTCCTCCAAAGCCTGAGTGGCGGTATCTAACCACTCTTCGAACCCATCTTCTTCTGAAGGCACAGGCTGTTTCCCAGAGAATGTCCGGAGCTTCCTATATCCAGTCATCAGATAGCTCGAGGAGTCCTTACTACATTTTGCTACAATCTCCCCAAGAACAGCACACAGTTCTGAGCTAAAAGTCGACAAAGGTGATGACTCAGGATGCCCTTCTTGGACACCTTTTTCTTGGCTGGATACCCCAGGAGTGGTGGATGAGGGACCCGCAGTAGGAACTCCTGGATGTATCAAGAAAAGTTCTGATTGGTCAATAGTTTTTACACTGTTTCCGTTGAAATAATCAGGGACCCCTTTCCTCCACTCACACAGTGCATACGTGTGTGGGACAGTGGTGTCGGTTTTTATGTCAATCACCCAGAATTTCCTGTCTGTGGATAGTGCCCTTAAAACAGGGAGGAGCTTTTCTTCAGTCCAGGCTTCTCCCTTGATTTCAACCACCAGGCCATTTTCCACTATGACATTCTCTTCCTTGCACCACTCAGCAGCAGCGGCAGGATCCATTTCTGCGTGGGAGGGGATTCTGCGGCTGAGAGGGTTGCGTTGCAGGACTGTAGAAATCCCGGACGAGCCCCCACGTGTAGCACCACCCCCGCAGGAGCTGCTGATTATGTTATTGGGTCTACTCCCTGCCTAACAACCCAATCAAATTGGCTCGATCCCTCCTCAGGCACAACTGACCCAGAATAGGACTGAACTATCAAATGGATACACAGATTGGAATACAATACTTCAATATGCAACAGTACCTTGTTACCTTCTTTAACAGTAGTCCTTCTGGGTGACACAATGGAACAGCACACCGGATTGTAATTAATCAAACTTAGTTTACTATGTTTCAAATTGAGTAAGGGAGATACAATACCATACAAGCCCATAAAAGGTTACTTAAAACAACTTTAAAAAGATAAAAGAAATACCCCCACACTCCTCCTTCATTAAGGCTAGACACAGTACCAGATAGGTAGGCCTATCCGAGTCCCTCCCCCAGAGTTCTCTTCTTTCTTGTTGATCTTCGCTAGCAAGGTTATTGAATAGAGCTCATTTGTAATCCAAATTAGGAATGAAGATCAAGAGAGAGAGAAAAAGAAAACAGCAAGCTGTTAGTTGTCACCGCAGGGTGTCTGTGTAACTGAACAATAGCTTCTGCGAAAGCTGTAAGCCTCTGGCGACTCCTTTTTAGATATTATTGTTTGTCTATGAGTCTCCTACTGATAAACCCCAGGGTTTATCACCTCCTGTTGCGCCACCGCTATCTGTGGATAAAGCTATCTCTTTGGCAGATAAAGTCAGTTATTGGGCATGTGCCCTCTCACCAACAGAAGTTTCTCCTTCGCGCGCTCCACTGCGGTCTCAGTCCTTTGGCTATAAGCCAGCCGCGCGAGGTCTTTCTGGCGGATGACTTCCGGTCTCTGCAAACAGCAGTATGACCTCCAGGAATGTGCCTTGTGCTTGAGATGGGACGGTTCAACGTCGTCCCTCCAGGCTAAGAGGCTTTGGCCCAATATCCAGCATCAGTCCTCCACTCTTGCTCGCTGGTTCCTCAGAGTCCAGCGCAGAAAGGCGCCCCCCGGCTTAGCCTCTCTCTTCCTTTAAATAACTTCCCCCATAGTGCCGTGCGGTGCAGCCGTGCACCCTGGATCTTGCAAAGCAGCATGGGAGATGTAGTTTCTTCATCTCACCAAAAGGAAGTCACAGCCCGGGAAATTCCATGCAGCTACCACTAGAGGGAGCCTAGTTCCTTCTCACATATCAAACAATATCTTTAGGCATATTTAACCCCGCTACAATTATATATATATATATATATATATATATATATATATATATATATATATTTATATACACACACTATATTACCAAAAGTTTTGGGATGCACATGAGCTTTGATTGGGTCACTGATGTAGTAACGCCACTAGAAGCGACATCAAGATTTTAAACTGTCAGTATTCAAAAATACAGATTTCGGCATTTTGAATACTTTGAAGTGCAGTGAAGGGGTCTGGGGTCTTTTAGACCCCCTGATCCCTCTATAAAGAGTACCTGTCACTGCCTATTACTGTCACAAGGGATGTTTACATTCCTTGTGACAGCAATAAAAGTGATCAGATTTTTTTAAAAACAGTGCTAAAAATAAAAAATTTAATAACATAAATAGGAATAATAAATAAACTTAAAGCACCCTCGTCGCCGTGAGTTCGAGGGTGCACGAATGAAAACACATACGTAGTCGCGCCCGCAAATGAAAACGGTGTTCCAACCACACATGTGAGGTATCCCCACGATTGCCAGAGCGAGAGCAATAATTCTAGAAAAAGTTCTTCTCTGTAACTCTAAACTGGTAACTATTAATTTTTTTTAAAGCGTAGCCTATTGGGATTTTTAATTACCGTAGTTTGTCGCTATTCCACCAGTGTGCGCAATTTTAAACCGTAACATGTTAGGTATCTATTTACTTGGCGTGACATCGTAGTTCACAATATACAAAAAATTGGGCTAACTTTACTCTTTCGTTTCTTTTTAAAGGCAGTGAAATGTATTTTTTCCAAACTGCGTTTGAAAGACAGCTGCACAAATACCACGACAAAAAAAATATTGCAACGACTGACATTTTATTCTCCAGTGTCTTTGCAAAAAATACATATAATGTTTGGAGGTTCTTAGTAATTTTCTAGCAAAAAATACTGATTTTAACAACAAGTGTCATAAATAGGCTTGGTTCTTAAATGGTTAAGGGATGTGAGTGTCAAATCACTGATTTACAGCCTAGCTACAAAGGCAGCCAGCGAGCAATAAACTATCAGAGGCAGATGTCACTGCATGAACAAATACATTTACTCCTACATTTGGTGCATTCTCCATCATAGTAGAACATTGTGTCTCTTGCTCAGTTAGCTTTATGCAACCTGCTTTTCTGTAAGAGTGCGTCCTTATCTTCATGTTTAATGTTCAGCTTTGTTTCCATACTGTTGCTGTACTGACAATTATTACCGGGAAGCTGATTCATTCTTCACGTTATACAACTGTATACTAATATAAAGTGCCAATCATTTCCCTATTCTGAAGGGCATGTAATGTTTTCTGTTGCCATAGCGGCAAAATGGGCCATTGGAGAAGCCAGAATAATAAACATCTTGTTCTATTATAAAAGCTGAAGTGGTTCGGCCAGAACTGTAATTCTAAAGCCTTGTAATTTGGAGTCATTGCTCGGTTTACTAGATCACCCATGAAGAGTTGCTGTACACACATGGGCCCCAAGTATGGTGATAGACACATGCATTCAGGAGAGCTGCAAACTCTTACTTTATACATATATATCTTATTGTTTGGCTCCTACGCAGCTGTCAGCAGTGCATCATTTATAATAACAGCCTTGTTTGATCAGTGGAAAACCTAGTTTTAAAAACTGATATCAATGATCAGTAAAATATGTTTCTCTATTAGATATTTGGCCATATAAAGTTCTATATTATCATTAAAAACATAGCTCCCAACCAGTGGTGGCCCGTCCATTGGGGGCGCAGGGGCGCCCCCCCCCATATCCATATCCATCCATCCATGGGGTTTTCTTTTTTTGAAGCATGTGATTAGAGCCACAGGCTCTAATAGGCTTCAAAAAAGGGTGGGCTCGGGACGCAGAGCACTACGCTCTGAACCCACCCAGTTGTGTGACAATAGCGAATGAATATTCGCTATTGTCACACGGATTCTCCTCCTGGCCAATCAGGAAGCGGGTCCTGAGACACGTTTCCTGATTGGCTGAAAGAGGAAGCCATGCTATTGGCCAAGGAGGAGGAAGAGGGAGGAGACCCAGGGGAAGCCCGACCCACGGAGGAGACTGAGGGGGAAGCCGCCGCCGTTGCCTGCCCTCTACATGTCAGTCCAGGGTGAGCCAGCAACCGGGGGAATGTGCGGGCTGGAGCTGGTGTGGTCCCGGGAGGGGGGGTATGGTGTGCAGGCTGGTATGGTCCGTCTGCCGCCCCCCTCCCCCCGGACCATGGAGCACCAGCCGCCACTGCTCCCAACTCTCCCTGATTTCGAGGGACTGTCCTGATTTGGAGCAAAGTCCCTCTGTCCCTCTTTCCTCCTTATTTGTCCCTCATTTTGGTCTGATCTATATAATTGTTTATAAAATGCGCTATTTATCTTTTGAAAAAGTGTTTCCCAGTGCTAAACCTTTCATTTAATTTCTACATTGTTGCATTTCTAAATGTCAAAAGCCAATATAAAGGAATAGTAGTGGTATTAAAAAAAAAACACTTGTGGGTTTACCTAATGATCATTTTTTCAATTCTCCTTTCAATTCTCCTCCTTCTCCTTGCCTACATACTTTTGCTAATAGGTGTCCCTCGTTCCCATCTCAAAAAGTTGGGAGGTATGTTGAAAAGCAGCATGTGTGAATCGTGTGTAAAGAACCAAACTTAAACTTCACTCTCCCAATCAACATTGATGTTTTTTAATCCTCAAGCTACTAGTATTAGTAAATAGATAGGAAAGTTTATCATATTTACTTGTTTTAAACTTTATTTTTAACATTTCTTCAGTTACTTCCTGATTTCTTGCCTAGACAAATTTTGTCATACGTCCCAGGAGTCTTCAGGAGGGTAGGAGAGGAGGAGGGGTTTCTTGGTTAAGCACACTCTCCTGCATGAATGCTTGAGCTAAGGGCAGATGGATTAATTGAAGTAAATGCTACATGAATAATCTTCCTTTACTTAAGATGGCTATGGCCAGAAATACTAGAGGGTGTTTTTCAAAGTGGTTTTGCAACAAAATAAAGCATGGGGACAGGGATGGGGGAGTTTGCTTTGAATATAAAAAATGAATTAACCACTTCAGCTCAAGAAGATTTACCCCCTTTATGACCAGGCCATTTTTTGCGATACGACACTGCGTTACTTTAACTGACAATTGCGCGGTCATGTGATGCTCTAGTCAAATAAAATGTATGTCCCTTTTTTCTCACAAATAGAGCTTTCTTTTTTATCTTATTTGATCACCTCTGTGTTTTTTTAATTTCTTGCGCTATTAACAAAATATGGATTTTTCCTACGGCTTACTTGTAAAATCAATTTCTTGGAGTACATCACGGGACAAAGAGCAGCCATATTTATTACTATATAGGTTATACACCACCTATAGGTGAATGGACACTGGCAACCAATCAGACAGGAAATCCCCCCATATAACCCCTCCTATACAGGAAGCAAGCAATAGACATCCCAGACAAGAGGGGAAGGACCTCTGTGTCCTCTGATGTACTCCAAGAAATAGATTTTACAGGAAAGCTGTAGGAAAAATCCATATTTCTTTATCATACATCACGGGACACAGAGCAGCCATATTCATTACTATATGGGACATCCCAAACCAATACCACCATAAGACCACAGAAGATCTAAATAGCTGCCTGCAGAACACTGCGGCCAAATGCAGACTCCTCCTGGGTCCTAACATCCTTTTGAAAGAATCTAGTGAATGTATGCACTGACGACCAAGTTGCAGCTTTGCAAATCTGAGCCAAAGAAGCTTGATGGTGAACTGACCAAGAGGCACCTACTCTTCTGGTAGAGTGTGCCTTTACTGGAAAAGGTGGAACCTTCCCTTTTAAACCATACGCCTGGATAATAACCTGGTGAATCCATTGAGAAATAGTAGATTTAGATAATGCCTGTTCTTTCCTAGGCCCTTCCGGGTGCACGAATAAAAGGTCGGTCTTACGAATCTGAGATGACCTTTTCAAATAAATCTTGAATGCACGTACTACATCAAGAAAATGTAATAACTTTTCCTCTGCTGTTTAAGGATTTGGAAAGAAGGAAGGCAGTATATTGTCCTGATTCAAATGAAAAGCAGACACCACCTTGGGTAAAAAACCTGGGTGTGGAGGTAGAATTAATATTAAGAATGGCTCTAATTCTGATACTCTTCTGACTGACGTTTCTGCAACCAAAATACCAATTTTCTGGTCAACAGAACCAGGGATATATGCCACATGGGCTCAAAAGGCTGTTTTTGTAAAACTTTCAGCACCAAATTTAGATCCCATGGACACAATAGTGGCTTCACTGGTGGAAGCAAAGGCAGCACCCCTTGAACGAAGGTTTGGACTAAGGAAAACAAAGCAATCGGTCTCTGGAAAAAAACTATAAGGCTGAAATTTGATTCTTAATAGTGCCTAAAGCGAATTTCATATCTACTTCTGCTTGCAAGAAGGCTAGAATTCACCTGATCATATATTTGTGGGGATGCCATTTCCTGGCCTCACACCAGGAAATGTAAGATTTTTGGACCCTGTAATAAATGCATCTAGAGACTGTTTTTTTTTAGCATTTATCAGGGTAGAGATTGCAGGGCCAGATATACCCCTCTCTTTCAAGATCAAGGCTTCAATAGCCAAGTCATCAAATTTAGAGACTGTAAAGCAGGGTGAAATATCGCACCTTGAGAGAGCAGGTCTGGACGTATTGGAAGAACCCAAGGCTTGCCACTGCCATATTTAGAATTTGTGTATACCAAAACCTCCTGGGCCATGCTGGAGCCACCAGGAATACTGGTTTCCCCTCTACCTGGATGCTGCATAGAAGTTGCGGCAGCAGTTGCACCAGAGAAAAGGCATAAATCAGGGAAAATTTCTCTCATGGAGTCACCAAGGCATCTACTGCAAATGGATCCCTGGTCCTGGACACAAATCTCTTCAACTTGTTGCTGAACCTGAATAGCAACAGATCTACATCTGGGATCCCCCAGTGTTGGCAGATCAATGCAAAGATCTCAGGATGTAAAGACCATTCCCCCGGAAACATCTGTTGATGACTCAGAAAGTCTGCCTGCCAGTGTTTTATTGGTGGAATGAAAACCGCTGGTAGGCATGGAACAAATTTCTCTGCCCAGGATAGGATGAGATCACCGCCTTCTGGGCTGACTGACTTTTGGTGCCTCTCTGATGGTTGATATAAGCCACATCAGTGGCATTGTTGGATTGTACCCTGACGGTAACCCTGAAGTCTGGGCGTCCAGTACTTAAAAGCCCGACAAACTGCTCGGATTTCCAAGATATTGATGGAAAGTCTCTTTTCTACCCGATACCACTTTCCCTGGACAGTGGCTTCCTCCAGAACTGCTAGCTAGCCAGAGAGACTGGCGTCTGTAGCCACTACTTTCCAGACTACTGCAAGAAAGGATTCCCCTTTATCCAAATTTCTGGTTAACAACCACCAACTTAGATTCTGACATACTCTTGGTATCAGAGACATGCACCAATCTAGGGATTGGACCTTTCTGGTCCATGCTGACAGAATGTTGTTCTGTAAAGGTCTGGCATGGAATTGAGCATAGGGGACCGCTGTGAACGAGGACACCATCTTCCCTAATAACATCATGCAAAAACGTACAGAAGGATACTTTTTGCTTCTTACGGACCGAACCAGATCCTTCAGGTCTGTGACCTTTCTTGTTGGCAAGAATACCTATGCCTGTATTGTGTCCACAAGGAAACCCAGATATTCCAGACGCTGAACCGGCTGTAATGCTGACTTGCCAAGTTCAGAATCCAACCCAGATGGTCTAAGAACTGAACTGTCCGGAACACATTCCAGCTTAGAGCCAAAGCCGATCAGTCTATCAATAATAGATCATCTAAATATCCTATCACTGATATCCCTGAGACCTTAGAGCAGCCAATATTGAAGCTAGGATCTTTGTGAACACTCTTGGAGCAGTGGCCAACCCGAAGGGCATAGCCACAAACTGAAAATTATGTTTTTCTACTGCAAAGCGTAAAAACCTTTGATGGGCCTGAACGATAGGCACGTGAAGGTATGCATCCTTGATGTCTATGGATGCTGGAAATTCCTCTTCCTGCAGGGAGGCCATGGCTGAGCAAATTGACTCCATTCGGAAAGTGCGAATGTTTAGAAACTGGTTCAGAGCTTTGAGATCCAGAATAGGTCTCACGTCTCGTTTTGACTTTGGACTACGAAAAGGTTTGAGTAAAAACCCCTGAATCTTTCATCCTCCGGAACCTCTGTAATCACTCTTTGGGACCTTAAATGGTCCAGAGGCAGAAAGAGAGATCTTCTTTTTAGAGGATCTGCAGGTATGCTTGACTTTACAAACCGAGGATGTAGGAGCATCTGAAATTCCAGTTTATACCCCTGTGTGATAATGGAAATAACCCAGTTGTCTTGAGTTATTTCTATTAAGACCTCCGAGAACCGTAGCAGCCTCCCCCACCCAAATGAGTGGGGGCGCCCCTTCACAAGGTAGGTTTAGAGCTAGAATTGGTATGTCTGTGGGCCCAGGGTTTCTTCTGCCCTTGCCCTGAAGGCTTGGTTCTAGATCCAGACGGCGGGGGCCGTTGCAACTGCCTGGGATTAGAAGCACTGGGATCCTGAGTGCTAAGAATCTTAAAAGAAGGACATTTACTTTTTTACTTTTCCTTTTAACAGGTAGCAACGCACTCTCCCCCCCCCCCCCGAAATTTTTTGGATATATTTATCCAGATCATCTCCAAATAGGCATTCCCCATGAAAGGGAAAACCAGCCAGCAACTTTTTAATTCTGCAGACCAGCTTTTTAGCCACAGGATTCTGCGCATATGAACTGACAAAAGAGCAACCTGTGACATTTGTTGTATGGAGTCTTTAAGAGCATCTACTGCGAAACATAAAGTTCTAGGTAGATCTGAAAAATCTTCCACAGACTGTCCTTTAGAAGGAAATGTCCTGGAAACTCATTTAAAGACTGACAAACTCCTATAGCTGACACTGCTGATTGTATCTCAGACCCTGCAATAGCAAAGGAGGCTTTTAGAAATGATTCCATCTTTTTTATCAGCTAGATCTTTAAAAACCTGGGCATTATCCACAGGAAAAGTTAAACTTTTTTTAGCTAAAGAAATAGCAGCATCCACAGTAGGTATACTCTATTTACAGTAAACTTTTCCTCCATAGGATACAATTAAGAAAACCTTTTGGGAGGAACTAAAATCCTATCACAATCAGCATACATTACCTGCTCCAAGAGTGGATGTAAGAGAAAAGCCTGAGGACTTTGAGGAGGGCGCAATGAGTTTAGAGAGGAAAAAGAGACTTCAGACATCTCTAAGGGAGGTAATTTGTATCCAGCCCGAACCATTTCTGTGAGAGACTGAACTAACAATCTCTGGGATTGAGAGGCCAAGAATAACTCTTCAGATCCTGACTCACTAGAAGTGGAAACCTCAGTTTGACCTTCTACAGGGTCAATTACCCCAGAATGTTACTCACCTTCCCTGCGATCCCCCACTGTCCTCCCCGCCGTCCTCCCCGGGTCCTCACACTATCTCCCCGTTCTGTGCACGGCTGATTGCCGGCACTTGCCTTCTGGTTCCCTCCCCATGCGAGCGTTGTGACGCAGGGGGGTGGACCCGGCGGCAAATTCAAAAGTGTAAATACACAAATGACATGATACAAAGTTGTGATCCTAACGGATTACGCTGTATCATGCCATTTCACCACAGGATTGCACCTGGTGACTTTTCCAGTGCCCTGACTGTACTTTTCCATTTCTTTGTGGCTGGAAAATTGAGAACGACCATGGTCGTCCAAAAAGCGTTCTTTTTGCGCAAAGCGCTTTTAGGCGAACTGGAAAACAGTGAAACTGAGTTACTTGAAGAACTGAGCGATAGCGATTCGTGGGAAAATTCGTCATCAGGTACAGAAAGTGACGACAGCGACGATTCTGATGTCTCTTTCTAGCTCACAGCTCCGTTGGAAATTCTGAAGAATCATTTGATATACTTCCCAAATTCCACAAGCTATGTGCCAGAAAGAGACATCAGAACACCCTGCTAGAGCGCCTTTGGGGTTTGGTTTCCCAGGGTCCAGTGCTTAAAAAGGACAACATTACAGGCAAATCCTCGTATCTGCTTTCCCGAGGCTCAGGTACCATCCTTTTAGTCTTTGACGTTTTTGGATGGATCTGATTGCTAATCCCCTTAGATTCAGAAATCTTTGATAATCTTCTTTCTTCTTCTTTGAAAAAAACATAAAAATGTGCAGAGCTTCTCCGTCGTGACCATCACCTTTAAGACACTGGCGAAAAAATGGAGTTACTTCCTGTATGTGAACCATTATCATCCTTATAGCATCAAGATTTGAATTTAGATCATTCTAACTGCAGTATGACTGGTCCATTATTTTTATCTTGGAATTTTATACACATATGAATTATATCCCCTTGAGGCTGATTTCAGCCCAAAGTAAATGGTATAGTGGTGAGGTATTTTTTAAAATAAATTAACTTAATAGAAGTTTATTTTACCAAAAAATATCTTGACTTCTAGCAAGTCTTGGTGCATGGTGTAACATTATTTGTCCATGCATTTTTTTAAACATTGAGTTGTGAACATGTTGGCATGTTGGAGAGAGGACGTGTCAAATCTTTCAAAATTTTGTTTCCATATTTTGTGAGCTCATGAGAAGCTATTAATCACATTCCAGAAGTTATGGGTTTTGGTTACATTGATATTCTGTAATAATATCCTTTGATTGCATTTCTTACATTCCCTGTGTGATACATATTATTGGATTTTGTTCCGCATTTTGTGTTTATTACCAGTTTTAGTTTTGACATTATTCTGCACTGATTTTATTTAACAAATATATATATTTTTGCACAAAATTGTATTCCTCTTATCTTCAGGTTAGCACCAATAAACAATCTCAAGTTTTTGTTGATTTATGGAAATAAGTTGAGAATCTCCTTACTTATAGATCCTTGCTTATTTGCATAAATAGACAGTGTTTATCAGAGCAGTATAAACATGCTGACAGAAGGCATTGATTGCTTTGCAGAAACACAGGATCAATACTTTCCCTACTGACAGAATGGCAGTCTGCCTTGTTTACATAAGCAGACTGCCATTCTGGTTGTGTCCCGAATGATCGGCGGGTCCCTGTGGATATCGATTCCGCTGGACCCGCTGCGCTGGACCCACTGATTAAGTCCTGCTGTGCCCAATCACAGCGGGAGCGGGTTACCGGCAGCGTGTGTGTGCGCCCCAGAAGTGCAGGATTATGTACTAGGTACGTGATCCTGCGCAGGACAGCCGCCTTGCTGCCGTATATATACAGTATTGTGGTGTGATTGTGGTGCTCAGATGCAGAATCGGCTTTAAAGAAGTATTAGGGCCAGTTCTTACATACTGACTTGACCCACTTTTTACCGCACTGGAAGAACACAGGTCAACACATAGAAAGCAATTGTACAAACAAATGTACTTCAACACATATAAAGGCATGTCAATGCAAAGCAAGTCTATTGGGGGGGGGGGGGTAAATGTGTTTTATGCATGGTGGGAAGAGCACTTAAAGGTTGTCAAAACTGAAAAAACTCTGAGGAAATAATGGACAGTTGTGTATAAGAAAATAATTTTTCTGGATGAAAACTTGGTATAAGGTCCAAATTTGCCCATTACTCTCATGTGGTGTGATCAATTGATGCACCTAATAGTGTTCTATGGCTTGCCCATTCTCATCCTCCCCAATCTAGCTAGTGCAATCACAATGATTAGGCCTGTTACGCTGGACAGCCCATTTGCCAATGCCTCTCCAAAAACAAAAATGTGTTTGTCTTTCTCTCTCTCTCTGTCCTTCTCTATTTTTCCCCCCTCTCTCTTACACCTTCTCTCAACCCACAAACAGGTAAAGAATGTCATGTCAAGAGAAAATAACCTGCAAAATCTATAGCAACTTACACAAATCCCTTGATTTATAGAGAAGATGACACCTGACAAGCAGGAGAACATTGATCAAGCTCTTGCAAGAGCAATATATACTTCTGGATCAGCATTGTTAATGACTAAAAATGCACATCGGCAGGAAGCTTTTACATTATTATTAGGGAAAGGGGGTGGTTACCTGTTCTCATGTATAGTTGAGATGTTTTTAACATATACAGTACTTGTTATTCCATGTATAAAAAAAAAAAATAACATTTTAACTACTTGCTGACCACCCTATAGCAGTTTTTCTGCCACAGGGCGGCAGCTCTGTTCAGGATCACGTATATGTTGTATATTTAATCCTGCACTTCAGCCTGCATGGGGTGCGTGTGTGCCGCTGGTGGGCTGCTTCTGCTGTGATTCACAGCATAAGCAGGTCTGCGTGTGCCAGGCACTCAATGTCCTCCGGCACCCGCCAATTGTCTGTAAACAACACAGAACGAAGATCTGTCTACGTAAACAAGGCAGATTCGCTGTTCTGACAGAGGGGAAGGGATAGGATGGTTTCTGTGTTCCTGCAAAGCCGGGACTATAATCCATCTCTTACCCTAATAAAAGCAGCACATAAACACTTGCTAGGCACACAGTTGACCCTTTCATCACCCTAGATGTTTAACACCTTCCCAGCCAGTGTCATTTGTACAGTGACAGTGCATATTTTTAGCAGTGAACACTGTATTAGTGTTGCAGGTTCCTGCAAAGTGTCAAATGTGTCAGTTAGTGCCAGATTGTCTGCCGCAATATCGCAGTCCCACTATAGGTCGCTGATGCCCGCCACTTCTAGTATAAAAAATAAAATAATTAAAAAATCCATAAAAACATACCATAGTTTGTAGACGCTATAACGTTTGCATAAACCAGGGATCCTCAAACTATGGCCCTCCAGCTATTGCGGAACTACACATCTTATGAAGCATTGTAAAACTCTGACATTCACAGACATGACTAGGCATGATGGGAATTGTAGTTCCTGAACAACTGGAGGGCCATAGTTTGAAGACCCCTGGCATAAACCAATCAATATACAGCTGCATCTCCAAAAATTGGAATATCATCAAAATGTTATTTTTTTAAATAATTAAATTCAAAAAGTGAAACTCATATATTTTATATAGATGCGTTACACACAGGGTGATATATTTTAAGCATTTCTTTCTTTTAATTTTAATGCTTATGACTTACAGCTAGTGAAAACCCAAAATTCAGTATCTCAGAAAATTTTTATATTGCATAAGACCAGTAAAAAAATGTTTTTAATACAGAAATGTTGGCTTACTTAAAAGTATGTCTATTGTGAGGGATTAGCTCGGTGGCGGGCGTGGATGACCCCTTTGGGGGTGCGTTTACACAAGGAGATAGCCGAGCAGTGGTTGCAAACAGTGTGGTTTATTCATGCAATTTTCTTCACCAGACTGCATGCAGCAAAAACATCCAAAATAAAATAAAACACAAAATAAATCCTTGCCACTGTGGGCGGCTACCTTCTCACACAGGAACCTACCTAAAGCCCTGTACACACGTACGGATCGTCCGCCGACAGAACGTCCTACAAATGTTCGCGGCTGGCGTGTTTGTTGTTTGTCTGTTGAAAAGTGCTCAAAACTTGCCCAGGACATTTGTCTGCCGACAGAAAATGACGTCACTACGTTCCACGCACGTTCGCCGCTACAAAAGAGGAAGTGAGTGTTTGGCCGTGACCCTTCTGGGCATCTCGCGCTGATTTCGGTAGCATTTGTTTGGTTGACGACATTTCGCTATTTTCCGAGACATCGTTCGAGAATTTATTATGGCGACCGTGAATTCGTCCGTTGCTGTCGTTAGTGTTGGAGTTTTGGCTCTGAGACGACGTACGAGCAATAGGAAGAAGAAGCGGACCTCCTGGACGAAAAATTGGTTGCTTAACCGTGATCAATTTTCTCATATGTCCTTGCTGAGGGAGCTCCAGGAAAATAATCCTGATGACTTCAGGAATTATTTGAGGATGACGGATCCCATCTTTTACCGTCTTCTTGCCCTGGTGTCCCCCTATATTCTGAAGCAGGATACTTGTATGCGGCTTGCAATTACTCCTGAGCAAAGGTTAATTGCGACGTTGAGGTATCTTGCAACAGGGAGAAGCCTGCAGGATCTGAAGTTCACCACAGGCATCTCCCCCCAAGCACTTGGAGTCATCATCCCTGAGACCTGCTCTGCCATCATCAAGGTCTTGCAGAAGGATTATATCAAGGTATGTTTGATTTTTTACATTACATTACATGTATTAGTCGTTTCACCCGAATTATGATGTTTTTGGATGTACAGCAATTGATACAGGCCATTATTTGTAAACTACCCTCTGTCCGCATGCACATAGTAGTAAAGATGTAGATTATCTTTAACCATTTGTAAAATTACCCACTAACCACCCCACCATTCTCTCCTATGTGTCCCTAAACGCATTGCCTGTTAACAGTATGTCGAATTTTTCAAATTTTATTGCTTTCCCTCAAACAATTATTCCTTGGCCAATGTTTTATTACCTAGTTTATGATTTATCTAAAATACATCAGTCCATCCATTCCCACCTATGATTGTTTATGTTTATGTAATGATGTTAAAACCTTCACTGACCACAAGCCCTTATTGATGTATAAATGCCCAGTTTTACTTACCCATCCCCCACCCACATGCTAAATCTCAAAGTCAGCATATACCAAAGCTCAAGCTCAGAGGTCTTCAAACTATGGCCCTCCAGTTGTTCACGAACTACAATTTCCATCATGCCTAGTCATGTCTGTGAATGTCAGAGAATTACAAGGCCTCATGGGATGTGTAGTTCTGCAACAGCTGGAGGGCCGTAGTTTGTAAATCTCAGCTCTAGCTGGTGAGTATAATGGGCCATACACACTAGAATATTGTCAGAACAATTTATCCTTCCGATTTACCAAAACCAAATAATATGAGGTCCAACAAACACTTTCAAATCCTATGCAATCTGGTAGGCCCTTGCACTACATAGAAAAGGTAAATCTGCACGAAAAAGTCTTCAGAGAATCTTATAGTGTGTATGGCCCTTTACAATATAAGAACAATAGGAGGTTGAAAATAAATGTATGTAGATGTTACATCCCCAAATCCAAACCTTTGCCTTCCTGTTGTTTATTTTTTTAACAAGTTGCATAAGCATTTAACAGACAACTGTGTGTGTAATTAATAATGTGATGTGCTCAAGCACTAATTATTTTATTTTTATTTTTTCCCCACAGTTTCCTTCAAACGCAGAGCAATGGCTAGAGATTTCTGATCAATTTCTGGAGAAGTGGAATTTTCCCAATTGTGGGGGTGCTATTGATGGGAAGCACGTCCGCATTGTCCCCCCTCCGAATTCCGGCACATTTTTTTATAATTATAAAGGTTTTTTTAGTATAGTCATGCTAGCCATAGTTAATGCAAACTATGAGTTTATTTTTTTGGATATTGGCAAAAATGGCCGCAATTCGGATGGGGGAGTTATTGATCAGACGGAGTTCGCTCGTCGTCTAAAGAACGGCACTCTGAACCTGCCATCCAGGGAGCAAACTGTTGAGGGTATGAGCTTTGTGTTTATCGCAGATGAGGCTTTTGCGCTTGGGGAGCATCTCATGAAGCCCTACCCTCAGAGGAACCTCACCCCAGACCAAAGGATTTACAACTACCGGTTGTCCAGAGCTCGCAGAGTTGTGAAAAATGCCTTCGGGATAATGGCCAACCGGTTCCGGATATTCCTGACGTCCATAAACCTGGCACTGTACAAAGTGGATAATGTGGTCTTGTGTTGCTGCATTTTGCACAACTTCCTACTCAGGAATGCACAAAATTATGTATTGCAGCAACTGGATATTGACCCTGCTATGCCAGGTACAAGTGGAGAGGCCCAACCTTCTAACCAAGTGGAGTCCATGACGTCAATGGAAGTTGGACGGTCAGCATTGGCATCACACAGGGCCCGTCAGATCCGCCAGGAATATCTGGACTATTTCGTGGGGAGAGGAGCTGTGTCCTGGCAGCAATCACTGTCACACACACATTAATCTTGTTAAAGATTTGACACACAAGATAAATGTCAGAGATATCTTATTTTTCAACACATTAAACCAAAATTGCAATGATTCTGTATTGTGGATTCTAATCATTTGGGCACATATGCCAAACACAATTATTTGGGTTAATCATGTGTTATATATGTGTGACTTTGGAAGGGTTAATACATTCATCAGTGTGTTTCTTTACTGTAGTCTCTCACCAGCTGATCCAAAGTGATGATGGCCATGTGTTATTTTTGAGCCAGTGGTGTAAATACAAGGGCCTTCTGCACCCCACAAAATTTACACAAACCCTGTCACATTGAGAACTAGGTCACACCCAAGGTTCATCTAATGTCACCTTACATTGGTGGTTCTTGTCCAGAAGTTGCCCATACTATATATTTAATATAATACATTAGGGTATTAACAACGTACCTACACCTGTTATGTTGTGTTCATTTATGACATCCTTCTCACTGCCCACCAATGTTAGGATATGTCAGTGTTATGTGAAACTTGATCATTGTTCATCTCAAAGTGTAATATATATAAGTAATGGAAAGTGAACTAGAGCAACGAACAAGCAATACACTATAGATTACACTGATCTCCCTACATTGATTTCTACTGCCAATATCAATGCCATATTGAATCCTAGGACTGCTAGTACCTTGAGTGTTGAGTCACACTTATGCGATGCGGGAAGTCTGCGACTTTGCATCCTTCCTGCATCGCATAAGGGTGACCCGCCACTTACTTTTTCCACAGGATTGTATTACACAAGTCTGAAGAACTGTGCCATCCAATCCTGATACATCAGAAATAAAGAGTCATGTGCGACTTGTGTGCGTGTTCAGTGTGAATGTAGCCATACAAAGTGTATGTCTCAATTCGCACTGCACTCGCACAAAAGTCGCACATGATGCATTTATTCAGCTGCATCAGGATAGGATTGCACAGTCGTTCCCACTTGTATGATCCGATCCTGTATGAAATGTCAGATCGCACTGTGATATGCGTATAAACGGTTGGGATCTTTAACATTTCATTGACACCTCCAGCAACTCGCATATGGCAGTGTCCAAAATGCTTTCATTAACATGTAAATATGGGAATAGGACAGCCATCATACATGTAATGCTTCTTTACACAGCTTTAGATCTCGACCCCCCAACGAAAGTCGAATAAAGAATGGAACACACATTGTTGAATGTACAAAATTTTTTTTAAGAAACATTCACAGGGTTAGGGTTAGGGTGTTTTCAAGTTTTTTTCCCAAACGTGGGTACACTCTTAACAACTGAGTGCCATCAAGATATCATAAAAGATTACAAAACATTTGTAATAAAAGGAACCAATAAAAACATAAAAAATGTATTTAAAAATTTTTAAAATTTGGCAATCATGTCGACAAAATCGCGCATTTTTGATTGCAATGCCGTTGCTGTTTCCTTGATTTGCTCGAGGTCTGAGCAACATTGGAGTGCCTCACGTGTTAATTTTGCTAAAGTGCAAGTAGGTAAATCATGATCTGTAAAAAAATATACAACTGAGTCAATGTGAATCACCTACATGAGGTCATAATAGAGAAACATTTGGTGTCCAGGTTATTTTTAATTACTCTCGAGTTAATACCTACCCTGTTCTTATGCTCTTTTGCCCTAGGCTCTTCTTCTTCCTCCTGTCCTCCTCTGATCCTGTTGCTGATGATTCTGCCGGTCTCCTGAGCTTACTATATATTCATTAGGGGTGTGAACGCATGATGACGTCATTGTGAGGGCATGGTCGTAATGTATATATATTAAGCTACAGAGAACAGAGACGGGCAAAATGCACGGCAACAGCATTGGAGGAGGACAGGAGGAAGAAGAAGAGCCTAGGGCAAAAGAGCAGACAACATAAGAGCAGAAGATTGGACAGCAGAAGAGTGGAGAGGAGCAGATCCAAAGAGCAGAGTGGAGAAGACCGGATGAAGATATGTAAGAACATTTCATAAACGTCTCCTGTCGTTATTCACATACACTTCCATTTATGTGGTTAATGTGTAGGGGTACTATGTACCCCATACACATTCACATAGTGATTGGGGTCTGGGATCTGGGGGCCACCCTTTGTTGAAGGTTGCTTCCAAAGTCCTAGGAACCCCCTGGCCGCATGACCCCCCAAAACCACCAGACAGGGTTGTGGGGATGAGGCCCTTGTCCTCCTCTACATGGGAGCAAGGTGCTTTTGGGTGTGCGGTGCAGAGGCCCCCTGGCCCAAAGCAACAAAACCCCCCCATGTTGAGGGCATGTGTCCTGCTGTGGTCCAGGGGGTGTTTGGTCCGCTTGCTCGTTCTCTTTCCTGGCCTGACAAGCTGCATGCTTGTATAAGGGTCTGGTAGGGGTTTTGGGGGTAACCCACGCTGTCTTTTTGTTGTGGGCATACCCTCAAACTCAATACCACACACAAAAGGCCGGGTTGTGAACTTGGGGGGACACCCACGGTGGGTTATTCAATTTTTTGGTGTAGTTCCCCCTCAAAAATCTTCACAACGCAAGTGGCCCCGCAAGTCAGAGCATCCTGATCCGACTTACGGTGCGACTTCCATTCAAATAAAGAGGCTCCCATAGGGAACTAGTGTTGTCAATTGGAGGCTAAAAATAACACTGATAAAAATCATTCTGAAAAAACCTACGTGGGCACACAACTGGCTCTCTGACACTTGGTCCTGGATCCTCAACATTTTGGGAAGTGGCTTCCACGCTGCTTGGCAAGTTGCCAGGAGATCTGGGTTCTGAGCTGGCTGGGGATGCCACATCCTGGCATGATGCAACATCTGCAATGTAAATTTGTAAGGGAATACAAGAATATAAGGTTAAACAATCATTGCAAATACACATATTTCTATGATCCCACTACACAAAAATCTGTGACTACCAACCTTCTTGTTGCTCTGGTGTCTGGTCACTTGTTGGCTCCACCAGAATAACCTCAGGCATAATGTCTTCATCTACATAATACAAAACATTGGCCATATCATAAAAGTCACAAGAGGTACATTTGTTAGGACATGGTGCCCTGCTTGATAGCTCTTTTAGTAACAAATATGAAGACATGTACATGGTTATCTACGAAAAATATGGTACATTAATGTTTGACAGTGCATAGGAACCAATTACCTTTAGTCGAATCTGTGCCACCATCTGGGCCCATGTCCTCCTCTTCTTCCGCAACTGCAGATGGAGCTGCCAAACCTCTCCTCCTCCTTTCCCATTGTTTGGCACGGAGTTTACGTTTTTCTCCTATTTAAAGGTTTGAATAATAATCTGTGATTAATAGGAATGTTTGCTGAGAAGATTCGTGCAGGAAAGAACGTTCGTTGCAACACAATACATATATTTTTAACTATGGCTTCCTGACTTTTAATGTCATATACTAAAACATCAACAATAGATCGATCTAATCACGACATGATAACTAAAATGAGTAATTTAACTTTTTACATAGACATTATAATCTAGACATGTTAATACAACATACACCAAATTATAAAAAACATATTGCATGATTAAAAAAATAAATAAAAAATAAAACTTACTTTTTGTCAAAATCCGATGGATTTGGGAAAGCTGATCCTGCTCACGGTGTTTCAGGTCGGACCACCGTTTACGAATCTGATCTTTCGATCGCTCCACACCGAATTTTTTTTGCAAACAGGCCACCACCTTATCCATGATGCCATCTTTCCTGGCATTGGGCCGGTCGTAATTTGCCAACTTTCCATCATAGTCCATTTTTTCTAAAATGGAGACCATCTCCACCATTTCTGGCTTTGTCATGGGTGTAGCCCTTGATTTTCGGGTGGCCCAATCACTTCGGCCCACACTAATTGAGCTCCCAGATTGTTGAGACATGGTTCGTAATTAAAAAACGATTGTTCCACTGCTTCAGGTGTGTGTGTCGCATGTAGGCCTGATCTTCGGCACGTACACACCCCTGCACAAGCCCGCCACTGGAGGAGGAGTTGACGCCTGCGCTGTATTTAAAGGACGCCGGATCGTTCGGCCGACGATTCGCTAGCGGACATATCGAGGGTTGGAGCACGATCGAGCGGCGAATCACGACTTTTCCCCACAAACAAAGGTACGACTATTTTAATAGAAAGTGTGTGTTTTGGGCCCTATACAGCTTTTATTAGGAATATCTTTATTATGTGCCAAAATACATGCTATTTTAATATGTTTTGTGTTGTGTTGTGTCTTGCAGGCATATACTGTCCTGCAATATGGTGGACAATTACACCACCCACAACTTTCTCATCAGTTTCATTGATGAGTACAGGCAACTGCCGTGTTTGTGGCAAGTGAAGTCCGCGGATTATAAAAATAAAAAACTAAAACAACAGGCCATGGAACATTTGGTGGCCTTCTACAAGCCCGTCTGTCCTGGGGCAAATTTTGATTATGCAAGGCGAAAAATAAACAGTATTCGCAGTGCCTACAGGCGGGAGGTAAAAAAAATTGAAAAATCCACCCGGTCTGGAGCAGGTGCACAGAAGATACATGTACCACGGCTGTGGTACTATGATAACATGCGATTCCTGTCCGACACCTTTGAATCGAGGCCATCCATCTCAACACTGCCTTCTACTTCGGCAGAGGGCTCAGTGTCTGTAGATCCAAGCCAGGATGAGGATTTCCTGGAGGAGAGTTTTACTCAGGTATGGCATTTCACAATATATTGTCTGCTAAAATTTAATCATGTAACAAAATTATAAGGTAAACCATAATTGACCCTTTATGTAAACGGGCATAGCAAGGGGTTGGCATGACAGGCAACCGCCAGGGGCGCAGGCCAAGGGGGGTGGGTCACAAAAACATTGGCATTGGTTTATTGTTTTTTTGAACAATCCACTCAGCCTGCACACCCCAGAACCCCCAGTTTGCAGGCGGATTCATACAGGTGTAAAACATTGAGAGCTGCTTCATGCAGGTGTAAAACATTGAGAGCTGCTTCATGCAGGTGTAAAACATTGAGAGCAGCTGAGCCAAAAAACCAGGAGACTGAGACTGCCTCTCACTGCATCCCCAGCACACCTCCGGTCTTACAAACAGTGCTGCATCCCCAGCACACCTCTGGTCCTAACAAACACTGCTGGAGCCTCAGCATTCCTCTGGCTCAACCTTTTTTAATACAAAACTAACAGCTCCTGCAAATGATCCATCCATCCTTGCTTCCATGTCTCTGGTCTCTCACTCTGGGTCAGCAAGGCAGGTGGCTCCCTTATTCCTGTTTACCTGCACGCTTCACCCTCAATGCCCTACATCAAGCACTCTGCAAGTTCAGGCCCCTCTCTCTCTCTGCAACCCCCCTCCTCTCTCTCTCACACCCCCTCTTTCTCTCCCTCTCTCTAGCTCTCAACCCTCTCTTTCTTGTTTTTCACACCTGAGACAATGATTGCCCACTAGAGAGCTCTACACTGGGCAAACAAGGGGCAAATGAGAAACTTTTAATGCCCTTTAATTTTTTTTTGGGGGGTGGGTTACATTTTTACATTGATCTTGGGGGGGGGGGGGGGTTGTTGCCAAATACAGCTTCTCAACAAGGGCACTGGAGACCCTAGATACGTCACTGTATGTAAAGTCTGCTATTTGTTCACAATAATATAACAAACATGCATTTTTATATACACTATAACATTCTAATCAATTGTTCATTTCATCAACAGGGAAGTGTCACTGAGGAGGAGCCAGGTTGCAGCCAGGAGCCTGGGGAGCCTGTGGAGCCTGAGGAGCCTGAGGAGCCTGAGGAGCCTGTGGAACTATTTCCACCACCACCTCCTCCTGCCAAACGGAGGCAAAAGAGGAAACACATCGACGACATCACAGATGAATTCATACAGGAGGCCACCATAGCCCTCCGTAGGAAACCGGAGGCCAATGAGTCCTTCGGCAACATGACTGCCAAAATTTTGGATAAGGTGGACCTCAGGCAGTGTCAGTATGCCAGAAAAATTATTCTTGATGTGCTGCAAAAGGCTGAAAACGGGATCCTTAATGAGCACAGCCATGCATGCCAGGAGCACCCGTGCCCTCCACCTCCACCTCCACCTCCACAACACCCACCACCTCGCCAAATGCCACATGGCCAGTGGCAATATGGCCAGCAGGATCCAAACCTGCCCTCATGGCAACCTGATTTCAGTTACCAGCAACTTTAATTTTTGTAACCCCCTATTATTTATTTTACCCCTGTTTGCCAGTTTCTATTTTAATTTTGTCCAAATGGACTTTTTTTATGTTTAGTTTTTTATACGGAGAGTATTAATGTTTTCATGTTTTTTTTTCTGAGATACAAAAAATAAAGAAAATTGAAAATAAAAAATGGCCTATCTGAATTTGTTAACATGTTTAATATTGTGCATAACCTGAAAAATATGTTTTAGACATTAATTCATACAAGAATAAAGTGTCATATCAATAGTTAGATCTTTGCTGTTTAAAAAATAATAATGGTGAAGAGTTCAAATTATTTAATTATAAATTTTGATAGAACAGATAGAATAGACAAACATTATCTTCATCATAACAGAACACATGCCTTTTTATTAGAAAAGTATGGCATTATGAGCAGCATCTTCCTTCTTCTCACATTTATCAAGATGAGCATGTGCTCCGCATTTCACCTATTTCTTGGACTGCCGCGAGCCGAAAGTTCTTTCTGAATAAAATGTTGAGTTTACTAGAGAAAATTCTTCCGGGAACTCATTTGGTTTGATCATGCGTGTTGGGATTTGTAGCTGTGTGTCGGCAGAATTCTGTACTGACAGGTAAACAATCGTCCGTTCTGGTGTCCGCAGACAAAAATTTTCATGTTTGCAAGAAAGACTCTTGTCCGCGGATTGTGCGCAGACAGCTGTCGGAGGCACCATACTAACACGCGTACAATCGGCAGATCTTTCGTCCGCCGACGTTTGTATGACGACGATCCGTACGTGTGTACGGGGCTTTAGAGTCTGTCTTCAACCTACTGTTGGGCAGACTTTCTTATCCTACAGCGGACACTCAATAATCCATGTTTTATCTTCCCACAACAAATGTCCATTGAACATGTCCCTTTACTCTTCACATTGAGAATGTCCCTTTGCTTGTCTCTTCACATTGCAAACATTCCTTTATTTCTTCCACATAGAAATAGTTTGTTTTCTCACCTTGAGAAGTCTTCACAACTGTTTACCCTCCTTAGCGCACATCACTTCAGGGGGTCTTCTCCCATGCCCACACAGCGTCAGGAGGCATACATCTGACTGCTCTCCTGTCCCCAGCTCACACAGCTTCAGGAGACAGCTTCCGGAGGCAGCAATCCTTAGACTTCCTTTGGACAAATTATAGAAGCCTTAACTTCCTCATTCCGAACAGCTGAAGTCTGTTCAACGTCTTTAGACATTTCTGCTGGCTTCTGCAGCCAACACCCTATAGTAATTGGTGAATTGTATCTCCCATCTGTGACAACACTCACAGATTTACCTGACTTCCTGTCACATTTACTCGACGTCCTGTTACATATCCCCCCCTTGTTTCAACCCTGGGGTTGGGACACAGTTTTCCAGGCACGCATGTGTCTGGCACTGCTCTTGACTCTCACTGATAGGCCTCCCAGTATCTTCCCAAGTAATGTTCAGTCCATTCAATTCTTTGTCTGCTTCAGCTGCCAGAGATACATCCTTCTGAGCAATCCGCTCTGCTCTCTCCATCAGCCACTGTCCTCCATGCCGACATGAATTTACAACTGCCAACCTCTGTTGAAACGCCTGCAGGGGTGGCTCTCTCTCCAAGTCCGTCAGCTTGTCCACATACACTTGTTTTGGCTGATCCTCTCCATCTTCATATAGCCAATTCTCTGTATCTTCAAGCTTCAGGATGAAACTGTTTCGGTCATCTTCATTGACAGATTTCTCATATACATATTCCTCAACTGCATTTTTGGCATCATTTAGCTCATTCTCAAGTTTGTCCTGCATAACCGTCTGTCCTATCCGCCATGGAGGACCGTGATCCATAGGCAACTCAATTGTGCTAGTCTTAATGTCTTCACCAGTCTTGAGTCGCCTTTCTCTGCAATCAATAAATGATGTCCACAAAACTTTGAGAACCTCTGCTTCACTTAGCTTTGTTCCAAGTAATATCTGTACTTTTTCTGGTGGACCCGTTTTGTCTTTATCCACGCTGACTGTTCCTACTACTGTTTCTTTTAAGGTTTGAAGGACCCCTAGAGAGTCTGCATGTATTCTTAAGAATTCTCCTAATTTGGACAGGGACTCTTGACGTCCCTCTGTGACTTGAATTGCCTCTCCATACAGCTGTACACAATCATTGACTGTTTGTTGTAAAAGGGAATGATCTTCCTTCTTGAGCTTGGCTTGCTCTAAGATGCTGTGCAGAGGATTTTCCATTTGCGACAACAGGCTGTCACACATTTCTTCAAAGAGAAAGAAAGGGGATCCGCGCTTGTGGACGGTGGGCAGAGGCTGCAGCCTACCTCAAAATATGGCCAAAAAGGCTATATCAGGGTACGTGTGTGAGGTGAGGTAAAGTGGCGCTGCCTGATTGCAAATGATCTCAGTAAAAGCAGGGGTGCAAGTTGATGCAGTAATGAAAATTAATATCAAAATTAATATATAAATGAGTGAAAGTGGTTTCAGTGCAAAGTGCATAAATCTAGTGTCTGCTGGTCACAGAAAAGCAAATATAAATATAAATATAAAACCACACTTGATATAACGTAAGCTAAAAATATATAATTAAAGTGCATTCACAATTAAAAATAAACGCAATCTTAAATAGTGCTCATGCAGTGGGTAAATAAAACAGTTCAATAGTCTCTTAAATTGCTGGGTGAGTCCGTGATTAAAAAGCAATATGAAATATTTAATCGCCAATGGTTCTTCCGGTGCAAATAAAGTGCTTGCAGTGCTTTTTTTGGGGGTGGTGTGGGGTGATGGGCAAAAACACACAGGTGCCCCCCTCCAATTGCTCCCGCACTCACCGGAGGTAAGTACCCCTACAGGGGTGACAGGCCTTATTGCAGCGTGATCTTTATGCGACTCCTATGGAAGGGGGGAGGGGATACCCCCTTATTTACCAGGTGATAGGATCTTCTCTTTGGTATGTACGATGGTAATATACAAGAAAGAAGTGCCAATATAGTGATGTACCGTTATGTAAAATAGCTTTATTAAAGAACATATAAGTCAGGTACTCACATAAATAATAAGAACAACGGGCATCCAAGCAGTAGGGACCACGAATCCCTCGTTGGCGGCCGCTTCCAGGACGCTGTGCGGGTCAGCGACCGGATCTGCGTTGCAGCGGGGCGCAAATGACGTAATCGCGCACGACGCGTTTCGTCAGAGCTGACGTCATCAGGTGCGTGAGTAGCGTCCTTTCCGCTGCCTATTTGTATAGGCTGGTTGCCAGGTGACCGGACCGTTTAGCCAATAGAAGGCAGAGAGTCAAGGGAGTAAGCTGTAACCGGGCAGATCTGTCAAAGAGATCCAGCCCTGGATACAAGTGTAGTGAATGAATTTAAAATACACGGATCTTCTGCCAATAGAAAAAAGGGAACGATGCATAGGTAATCAGTAACTAGGCAGAAAATTACGGATCCGACATAGGATGTGAAGGTGGTAGATTAAATACAAATTAGAAATGAAATACAGCGTGAATACAAGTGTAGTGGATAAATTTGAAATACACTGACCTTTTGCCATTTTGAGAAAAGGGAACAATGCATAGGTGATCAGTAACTAGGCAGAAAATTACGGATCCGGGGTAGTATGTGAGAGTGGTAAATTAAATAAAAATTAAATAAAAATTAAAGAAGAAATACAGCATGAGGGAGGTATTTATATTAATAAGAGATGTTGGACTTGGGTTGACAATTAATTCTATAGTAAGTCTGATGTTTAAATCAGAATAATGGAGTCCCAGGGAGATTATCAGTAAAATAAATAATAGAATTTTGTCGGGAACGGTCTTTGTTTAAAAAGACCTATATAAGAAAAACCTCAAACTTATTTTAAAATTATATTAAAATTGTGGCTGATATATAAAATTAATAATAATATCCTCCAGGTTTGTATGACAATTATGAATAAGTTTACTACATAATATTTAAAATTGGACCCGAATAAACAATGTAAAAACAATTATGTATATAGGTCACCTCAATAGATAGGTGAAGGGGAAGAGGTATATATGTGTGATTGTACTTGGATAATTTATATCATATATTTTGGGTTGAGGTAAGTTTTGTAATGGGTATGTAGGTGCTGTAATTTTGGTCTGGTCCTGTAATCTGGTGATCCAGCATCTACGAACAATATACATATATCCCACTGTGCCAAAACTACTTGTACACCCAAGTACAACTCCGGGATGACATATATACATTCCTACTCCAGAGTGGCTTGTAAAAAACATAATATATTAATCTCATAAATGGACCATATACACAATAAAATTTAATCCATCTTTGATTAGTATATCTTATAGAAAGTGTTTCCTATAATATGACCACTAGTGGGTCTGATGAGGCTAAGCGATGGTTTTCAGTGGAATTAACTAATACGCGTTATTTTATAAAATTCCTATGAATATAAGCAATTAAATGTATCTGACCAATTGTTGACTTAATGGAAAGGGGGGAAAATTCTTCCCCTTATATGTTATCAGGAAAACAGGGAAAAAGGGAGGGGTGAAAAAGAAATGGCCCGAAACGAATGGGGCATGGACTTACTGGTTGGAAATGAAGCAGTTTAGGTCTATGTCAAGGTTCATACCCCCGGGCTGTAATGATCCCAGTTGGTAGATCCACCTTGTTTCATTTTGTGAAATCTTTCGGGTTTTGTTTTCCCCTCTCCAGTGGGCATTGATAGCGTCAATCCCATAAAAAATTAGGCCTTTTGGGTTTTTGTGATGTACATCTCGGAAGTGCCTGGATAGGCTATGTTTTGGAAATCCAACTTTAATATTGGCTATGTGCTCTCTGATGCGGACTGCCAAAGGCCTAGTGGTCCTGCCCACATATTGTAGCCCACAGGGGCATTCAATCACATATGTGACGTGAGTCGTGTGGCAGGTTATAAGTTTCTTGATCTGGAAGGATTTTCTGTTGACAAAAGATCTAAACTGGGTAGTCTTCTTTGTTTGTGCCGGGTTGTTTTTACACCCAATGCATTTGCGGCATCTGATAAAGCCCTTCATGTCTGGGAAAATTTTCACTTGTCTAGGGGGATCCACAACGTTATGCACTAGTCTGTTTCTTAGTGAAGGGGCTTTCCGATAAATAAAATTAGGTTTGTTTGGTAAAATCCGAGATAAAATTCTATCAGACTTTAAAATCGGCCAGTATTTTTTAAAACATTTTTTTTTTAAAAATTTTCTATTGACCTATATTGGTTACTGAAGCCTGTTATAAAGGCGCTATCAAAACGGTTATTTTCTTTCTTATCTCTGATGGTCAGTAAGTCTTTTCTGCGCATATTCTTAACTTGATTCTTGGTCTTTTCTAAAGTGCTTCTGTCATATCCTTTTTCAGTGAAACGCTTGGTTAGTTTTTCCGCTTGTATTTCGTAGTCTTCCATCTTAGTGCAGTTGCGCCTCATCCTCATATATTGGCCTTTTGGGATGTTTTCTTTCCACTTGGGGTGATGGCAACTTGATGTTGGAATGTAGCCATTCTTGTCTGTGGGTTTAAAAAAGGTTTTGGTGTATAATTGGTCCATTTCTTTTAAAATCTGTAGGTCTAAAAAATCTATTTGTTCCTTGTTGTATGTGCCTGTAAATTTAATGCCAAATTTATCCACTACACTTGCCAAATTTATCCACTACACTTGTATTCACGCTGTATTTCATTTCTAATTTGTATTTAATCTACCACCTTCACATCCTATGTCAGATCCGTAATTTTCTGCCTAGTTACTGATTACCTATGCATCGTTCCCTTTTTTCTATTGGCAGAAGATCCGTGTATTTTAAATTCATTCACTACACTTGTATCCAGAGCTGGATCTCTTTGACAGATCTGCCCGGTTACAGCTTACTCCCTTGACTCTCTGCCTTCTATTGGCTAAACGGTCCGGTCACCTGGCAACCAGCCTATACAAATAGGCAGCGGAAAGGACGCTACTCACGCACCTGATGACGTCAGCTCTGACGAAACGCGACGTGCGCGATTACGTCATTTCCGCCCTGCTGCAACGCAGATCCGGTCGCTGACCCGCACAGCGTCCCGGAAGCGGCCGCCAACGAGGGATTCGCGGCCTCTACTGCTTGGATGCCCGTTGTTCTTATTATTTATGTGAGTACCTGACTTATATGTTCTTTAATAAAGCTATTTTACATAACGGTACATCACTATATTGGCACTTCTTTCTTGTATATTACCATCGTACATACCAAAGAGAAGATCCTATCACCTGGTAAATAAGGGGGTATCCCCTCCCCCCTTCCATAGTAGTCGCATAAAGATCACGCTGCAATAAGGCCTGTCACCCCTGTAGGGGTACTTACCTCCGGTGAGTGCGGGAGCAATTGGAGGGGGGCACCTGTGTGTTTTTGCCCATCACCCCACACCACCCCCAAAAAAAGCACTGCAAGCACTTTATTTGCACCGGAAGAACCATTGGCAATTAAATATTTCATATTGCTTTTTAATCACGGACTCACTCAGCAATGTAAGAGACTATTGAACTGTTTTATTTACCCACTGCATGAGCACTATTTAAGATTGCGTTTATTTTTAATTGTGAATGCACTTTAATTATATATTTTTAGCTTACGTTATATCAAGTGTGGTTTTATATTTATATTTATATTTGCTTTTCTGTGACCAGCAGACACTAGATTTATGCACTTTGCACTGAAACCACTTTCACTCATTTATATATTAATTTTGATATTAATTTTCATTACTGCATCAACTTGCACCCCTGCACTTTACTGAGATCATTTGCAATCAGGCAGCGCCACTTTACCTCACCTCACACACACACATTTCTTCAAAGTGACCCCTGTTCCTTTTTCTAGAGACCTCAATATCATTCACCAAACATTTCATTTTCAGAGGCAGATCTGAAGCATTTGCACTCATCAACTTCTTAAACTTTTCGCCCTCCTGAGCGAGTAGCAGTAAAGGCCTACTATTTGATTTGATATCCAGTTTATATTTCTTGCCAAACTCTTCACAGAAGTAGCCAACCAGAACATCATCAACTTTCCTTCCACCAACATAGGGGTCAAAGGCAACAACACAGTCTATTACAGGTTTCTTCAATGCACTTTCTGCTGAACTATTTGACCGCTCAAGGTCACCTGGTTCCTTTTCTTTATCTGAACTCCACATGGAATGTATCTCAAGATCACGATCAAACTTCTGCCACCTATCTTTCACCAGTTCCATTTTGGAAATTTTTCCTGAAAGGCACTTGAAATTCATTTGCTTCACGTTTTCACCAACTGCCTTAGTTTTCTCCACTAGGTGGTGTTTGCTTTTTTCTCCAAGTTTTATATCACTTGCTTTAGTTTTCTCCACTAGGTTTTCAGCCTGAACTGAGAAATCATCCCATTTCTTACACAGCTCCTTTGTTTGCTGAAGCTCTAATGATACATTTTCCAGTGCTTGAAGTTTTTGAAGGAACTGTTTATTCCAGAGGGGTGATTCAAGCAACATGTCATCAAATTTCTGATGCTCATTCAGGACAGACCCCAATACACTGTTCCTTTTAAAAACTGCATCAGGCACATTATCCCATCTTTGGGAAAGATTCTTTGTCGCCTGTAATTCCTCTTCAAGTTCTTCCAACTGAGTCTTCATCTCTTCTACTTGCTGTTCTAAGGCTCGCTTAGACTTTTCTAGCTCCTGAACGCTTTTCTCAACATCATCCTTGGAGCTGACCAAATCTTCCATCTCTGTACACAGCTGTTTGTTAACTCTTTCTAGTTCAGCCTTAGACTCTAGAGCCTCCTCCACGGAGCGAGCCAAGAACTGGGCTTTGCTCACTTTATCACGCGCCTCCGCTTCTGCACGGTCGCGTTCTTCTGCATATTTTGCAGACACAGTCTTCTCCTCACCAAGCATCTGATCAAACTTCTTTTTCACATTTTCAACATTTTCTAATGAAGCAACGCTTTCTTCCACGCGTTTTTTCATATCTCCTATCTGAGCTTGCAATGTTGCGACTTGCTCTGATAGGTTTTTCTTTGCTTCCTCCTCCTCTTTTAATTGTTCCAGGAAGCCATTTTTCTCATCTTCCATTTGTTTGAGCTTTGTGCTAAAACTCAGCCTTTGACACCTCTTTTCCTGTAAGAGTTCCTGCGTGTCTTGCAGCTGCGATTCCAAGATAGAGAAATCCTTGGCAATTTTTCTAGATTTGCTCTCTGCTTGAGAAAGCTAATTTGTAACATTGTCCAGATCAACCTGCAGTCGGTTTGCCTTCTCTGACAGCTTAGCACACACTCGGTCACCTTCTGACACCTTGACTTGCGATTCCTGCAGCTGTGCCTCTACTTTTTTCCTCTTGTGTTCCGAATCTCCTTTTCCCTGCATAAGAGCCTTCACCTCACTGGCTAGCTTCTGGGAATCAGAATGTAATTCTGCCACACAGGCTTCTTTCTCCTTTAATTGCTGCTGGACACGTTGGGCTTCCCCTTTCCAACTTTCACAGTCCGTATGCAATTCATCTACCACATTGCTCAAAGTAGTGAGCTCATACACGGTACTCAGTAATTTAGCCTCTCTCTCATTTTTCTCCTTGTCGCTAAGAGACAATGTCGTTTTCAGAGAGACATTCTGTTCCTGCGCCCCCTGCAGGTCTATTTTTGTAGCTTCCAAACACTGAAGACTTTTTTCCAGCTGATTACGCAACTCCAACATTTCACACATACTTTGCTTCTGCAAAGTCTGAATTTCAATTTCCTTTTCCATGAGGATGGTATCTTTCTCCATTATAGCCTTTCTACGTTTTTTCAACTCGGAAAAAAGAAGAGCAGTGGTTTCTTCCCATTGTAACTGTACCCCCAGGGGTTGTTCCTTTTCTTCCATTTTCCGTTGCACGGCATCCAGCTCAGCTCTGCACACCTGCTCGGTTTCCTCCATTTGCTGCTGGCGTCTCTGTTTCCAGCCTGCCATGCTCTCTGGGTGAGCTGCCATGCTCTCTTGGTGAGCCTGTTGTTGAGCTGTAAAGCTCCGCTGAAAACCCGCATTTGCCCCAGTGTTGCTAGGGACAACAACCTTTCTCTTTAGCAGACTCCGTTCAGGCATGGGTGGGGCTGGTTCAGACGGTAGCATCCCCTCCATCCATAGAATCCGGTCTCTCATTTCAGCGATCTTTGCATCTTTCAGGCGTTTTGATCACCCCATCTTCAATAACTCCACAATAAATTTTTCACAGTCCAGCAAAATATATGGAGACCACTGTCTCTTTAAAACGTAGTAGTTTTTCTCTCTCTTGCAGGATCTCCTTTCCTGTACACACAAATTGTGCAATCTCATGCACCAGATAAAGTTCATATAACAGATGAACTTCTTTGCAGGGATTTTTGCTTCTTTGCAGGGATTTCTGCTTCTGCCCAGTGCATACCTCCACCATATGTGAGGGATTAGCTCGGTGGCGGCGTGGATGACCCCTTTGGGGGTGCGTTTACACAAGGAGATAGCCGAGCAGTGGTTGCAAACAGTGTGGTTTATTCATGCAATTTTCTTCACCAGACTGCATGCAGCAAAAACATCCAAAATAAAATAAAACACAAAATAAATCCTTGCCACTGTGGGCGGCTACCTTCTCACACAGGAACCTACCTAAGAGTCTGTCTCCAACCTACTGTTGGGCAGACTTTCTTATCCTACAGCGGACACTCAATAATCCATGTTTTATCTTCCCACAACAAATGTCCATTGAACATGTCCCTTTACTCTTCACATTGAGAATGTCCCTTTGCTTGTCTCTTCACATGGCAACCATTCCTTTATTTCTTCCACATAGAAATAATTTTGTTTTCTCACCTTGAGAAGTCTTCACAACTGTTTACCCTCCTCACATCACTTTAGGGGGTCTTCTCCCATGCCCACACAGCGTCAGGAGGCATACATCTGACTGCTCTCCTGTCCCCAGCTCACACAGCTTCAGGAGACAGCTTCCGGAGGCAGCAATCCTTAGACTTCCTTTGGACAAATTATAGAAGCCTTAACTTCCTCATTCCGAACAGCTGAAGTCTGTTCAACGTCTTTAGACATTTCTGCTGGCTTCTGCAGCCAACACCCTATAGTAATTGGTGAATTGTATCTCCCATCTGTGACAACACTCACAGATTTACCTGACTTCCTGTCACATTTACTTGACATCCTGTTACACTATGTACAGTATAGTATGCACTAAACACTTTGTTCGGGGCTCCTTTTGAATTAATTACTGCATCAATGCTGCGTGGCATGAAGGGAATTAATCTGTGACACTGCTGAGGTGTTGTGGAAGCCCAGGTTGCTTTGATAGTGGCCTTCAGCTCGTCTGCATTGTTGGGCATGGTGTCTCTCATCTTCCTCTTGACAATAGTCATTCTTGTAACTGTCAGTCTTGCAATGCGTCATAGGAATTGTATTTCTGCAACAGCTGGAGGGCCACCAGTTTGACACCCCTAAATTATGTTAATCTGTGTCAAGACCATGTCATAACCAAAACATAATATATGAGAAAGTAAAAAATGAAAATATATGTCAGGCCATCAAAAAAGGGGGTGGGTCCCCTAATATGCAAAAACATATACTTACCCACCAGTAGAAACACAAAAATATAGATGTACAAAAGGCCCCCACAATTGGATAAGTAGATCAAGGGTCCCATCAATATGGAAAAAACTCCACAAACTAGGTTCAACCTGGGAGCTGATGGTTGGAAGCAAGCACAGGGCTGAGAGACAATGCGGGGTATAAGGGAAAAAAGAACCTTAAAAAAATGAAGGGCATAAATGAGTGAAAAAAGAAACTCATGTTAGATAAAATGAATGATAGTTCACATAAAGTGTGAATTGGGCTGGGACCCCCCTTGACCCTCTTCCCACAGATTAAAATAAATCAATTCTTGGCCTCCTGAGGATTGAAACGCGTAGAGACTACAGCTTTAAGAATACACCAATTTAAGTGCTCTTGTATCTTTTTTATACACCACTACCAGGAATATATGTATATTTTGACATGTTTTTATTATGATATCCAGTATACAAATCTGTTTGATTTTAAATGTAGTAGGAAACAAATTTTGTACAGTTTTTTTTTTTTTTTTTTAAGAATTGTTCATTTACTTTGTGTAGTGCTACTCGATTAATCTCCCAGGGGCAATTGTTTCTTTAGTTCTGGAAAGTTTCTTAAATTTTCACATGCAACCATCTAACTTGGCTGATGACTAAACACAGAGCCTGTACAAAAATGTGGTCTTTATAACATTGTGACCCTGGTATTAGTTCAGTAGAATATTACAGCATCATCATTAATATGAGCTTGGACTACATGATTACTAGATGCAGCCTTGCATTTCACATCAAACCCTTAGCCATATTCCCCCATTTCGTAATAGAGCATTCACTTGTTACCTAAATCCTATTAATATTTTGCAATTTAGACGAGCAGATTCATTTAAATTTCTTACATTACTTCTCATTCAGCAGAAAGTGCAGCAGGTTCTGTGTGTGGGTGTCAGTGGAAATCCGGTACAGGGTGTTTAGCAGCCAAAGGATAATCAAGTTTGCAGTAGTAATCAGAGGGTGAATTCAATGTGTTCTTTTTATTTTTAGAATGTTTTTAACCGCAATTGAAGTTTTTGATCTATGTACTTCCTGTACATTACTGTAATAAATTTAGAACACTGTACTTAGCACAAGGTTTTCAAGGTTAAAGTGATACTAAATGATTTTTTGTGCTTGAAAATAAAAATGAGATGACGCTCATCTCCCAGGATGCAATGCAAAGGAGGAAGTGATGTCGGGGGCAGTGGCCGCACAAGGAGGAAGAGGAAGGAAGGTAAGTTTATTTTCATTAAAAACAAGGTAAGTGAAACAAAAAAAAAAATATTAATTATCAAATTCTTTTTCAGCTTTTGTACTCTAACTGATGCTGCAAAGTTTATTTTTAGGCTGGAACTCTGCTTTAAGTTGAATCCGAAACAATAGAAAAAATTACTAGTGTTTGATCAACAGTAAGATTGTTTTCACATCTGGAATGGTATATTATTTTTAATGCTTTGAAGGGTGTAAGAAACCTAAACATTTATACAAAAAAATATGTTGTTGTATATCTTCCTGTACTGTTACTTTGGTATATTCTGCCATAATTATCATAGTGGAACTTTAGGCAGTACCACTGGCGGAGTGTGTATATAACGGAATTCACTGGATATGCACAGTACAGGGATAGAAATGGTGATACTACATTAAAGATTTTAACGTACTGTACATACAACTGGTATCTGCTTTGAAGCACATTTTTCTATATGAATGATAGTTTAAGCCAATCACATCATCATTAGGGAAAAAGTATTTTTTTTGTCTATTCTTAGTCATTGGTTTTGGATAATAATATAGTCCTAATCAAAGATAATCTTGATTTTGCAATGAGGCGTTCTAGTACATACACGGCTAGTTATATCTGACATGCAGTGATCTTTTGCCCATCACATTTGATACAGTTAATTGAGTTTTCGTGGTAAATTATTATGAGATGAAATAGATTCCCAGGTTTGGTTTTCCTACAGACAAAGAAAAACAAAGAAAGGGCGCACCGACCTAGCGCATTATCCTCATTGACAGGCTTTATTCATACAACATTTAAAAATGGCTACTCACAAACATAGGTGAAAATGGATCATATCGAGCTCAGTTGCTCAAATGTCAGGAATAGTCCATAAATTCGTCCATATCCGATAAGATGACGTCATCTTATCGGATATGGACGAATTTATGGACTATTCCTGACATTTGAGCAACTGAGCTCAATATGATCCATTTTCACCTATGTTTGTGAGTAGCCATTTTTAAATGTTGTATGAATAAAGCCTGTCAATGAGGATAATGTGCTAGGTCGGTGCACCCTTTCTTTGTTTTTCTTTGTCTCTAGTACCGGTGGACTACCCCAGTCCGTTATGGGCAGCAAGACCTAAGCCATTTGAGATGCCAGTTGTGAGTCCCGTGGGGAGTGTGGTCGGGGGGCTTGGATTCCAAGCGCAGGAGAAGGGTGTTTACACCTTATTGTTTTGGTTTTTCTACATCCTTCTCGATTGCTTGGGTTTGGGACTGGCATGTAGAGTATCTTGACACATTATGCATGGACACTTGGTACACATACTGTGGTCAGTGTGGACAAGAGCCAGTTAACCTGCCAGAATTTCTTTAGAGTGTGGGAGGAGACCAGAATACACAGAGGAAACACACACATTAAGTAATTTGAAGTTGGGCCTATGGTTGGACGTTGTTTAGTTTAAATACAGACTAGTGTAGAGTTTAGGTGGTAGATGGGTGGTGTTCCTGTAACAATATTTCACCTTTAATGAAAAAAGCTGAAAGAACAATTAGTAAAACATATTATTGTTGACATTGCCTTATGTACAGTTTGGCTTGTTGGAAGATGAACCTATGCCCCAGTCTGAGGTCAAGAGCGCTCTGGAGCACGTTTTCAGCAAGAATGGCTCTGTACATTGCTGCAATCATCTTTCCCTTAATCCCGACTAGTCTCCCAAATCCTGCTAAAAAACATCCCCACAGCATGATGCTGCCACCACCATGTTTCACTATAGGGATGTTTTTGGCCAGGTGATGAGCGGTGACTGTTTTCCTCCAGACATGATGCTTGCCATTCAGGCCAAAGAGTTTAATCTTTGTTTTATCAGACCAGAGAATTTTGTTTCTCATGGTCTGAGAGTCCTTCAGGTGCCTTTTGGCAAACTCCAAACAGGCTGCCATGTGCCTTTTACTGAGGAGTGGCTTCCGTTTGGCCACTCTACCATACAGGCCTGATTGGTGGAGTGCTGCAGAAATGGTTGTTCTTCTGGAAGTTTCCTCTCTCCCACAGAGAAATGCTGGAGCTCTGTCAGAGTGACCATTATGTTCTTGGTCACCTTCCTGACTAAGGCCCCAATCGCTCAGTTTGGCCGGACGGCCTGCTCTAGGAAAAGTCCTAGTGGTTCCAAACCTCTTCCATTTATGGATTATGGAGGCCACTGTGCTCATTTGGTCCTTCAATGCTGCAGGCATTTTTCTGTACCCTTTCCCAGATATGTGCCTTGATACAATCCTGTCTTGGAGGTCTACAGACAATTCCTTGGACTTCATGGCTTGGTTTGTGCTCTGACATGCACTGTTAACTGTGGGACCTTATATAGACAGGTGTGTGCCTTTCCAAATCATGTCCAATCAACTGAATTTACCACAGTTGGACTCCATTCAAGTTGTAGAAACATCTTAAGGATGATCAGTGGAAACAGGATGCACCTGAGCTCACTTTTGTGTGTCATGGCAAAGGCTGTGAATACATACGTACATGCAATTTTTTTTCCTTTTTTATTAAATTTGCAAAGATTTCAAACAAACTTCTTTAACGCTGTCATTATGGGGTATTGTTTGTAGAATTTTGAGGAAATTAATTAATTTAATCAATTTTGAAATAAGGCTGTATCATAACAAAAGGTAGAAAAAGTGAAGCGCTGTGAATACTTTTCAGATGCGCTGTACAATAGAACAAATGCTCGCAAGACGAATGCAACATCTGGCAAACAGACTTTGAGTGCCGGTTCACATTTGTGCGATGACAGAGATCGCATGTAATTCGGAGCGCACTGCTCCTAAAATTACATGCGATCTCTGTGCGGTGCAAACTTAGCCATACAGTTTGTATGGCTGAATTCGCACCGCAATCGCACTAAAAGACACACAGGACCCTTTTTTTGGTCCGCAGCAGAATCAGATCGCATGGTGGTTCACACTAGTGCGATCCGATTCTGTGCGAACTTTCAGATCGCACTGCTATATGCGATCCGATCTGGGGGTGTCGTTAACTCTTAATTGACACCCCCAGCGTATCGCATATATGCAGTGTCAACTGCCAGGGGTGCGGATGCGATGCGGGAACACGCTGTATATTCGCAGCGTTCCCGCATCGCACAAATGTGAACCGGCACTTAAACTCACATATAGAGTATCAGTGAAGATTTGTGTCTTAAAACACACTGGCAATTGTTTCAATACACAGATGTTAAAATGCATGGGTAATTGTTGCAATACACAAGAAACTGTTGCAATATCCAAGTGATAAAATACACCAGCAGTTGATAAAAAAAAAAGCTGTGAGGAAGTACACTAAAAATTACAATACACATACAGTAAAATACACAGACTTTGTTGCAACGCACAGGAAACTCTTTCAACATGCAGGTGATACAACACTAAAGTCTCGTACACACGCACCAATTGTTGGCCGTGAATTTTCGTCCAACGTCCGATCGCCCGATTGTCGGCTTGTTAGTATGATGCTTCCGACAACCGACTGCGACTTTTCGGCCGAACAAAATCTGGTGTGCATGCTATAAAATTTTTGTTGGCCGTCACCAGAACGGCCGATTGTTCTTCAGTCAGTACAGATTTCGGCAGACAAAAATGTGATGAGCAAGACTGGGCATGCTCAGAGAAGAAAAAACACACGAAAAGTAAACCAGAACATGACATCACTTCTGCAGTTGGTTGTTGTTGGCCGACAAAATTCGTGTGCAGTCTTTAGCACATTTCAACCAACACAACAACACTGGACAAAAGACGGCCGATCGGTCGGGCAGCAATCGGTGCGTGTGTACGAGGCTTTAGACGATAAATGTGCACAGGTGATCCAACACACATGAAATATTTGTATTACAAAGGTGGTAAAACAAATGGTAATCTTTGCAATTCACAGTCTGTAAATTCACAGAAAATTGTTGCTGGGTATGTACTGGAGGATAAGATGGCAACTTCTGCTCCTCCTGGCTCTTTCCCTTGCTGTGGTGTCAGCTCTTTGCTCTAGCCCACTGTATTGCTGGGAGTAGTAATGTTAATATAACTACTGTCAGCCAGGGGCGTATCTGCTGCGATGCAAACAAGGCGTTGGTCTTGGGTGGCATTTTACAGGGGGGCAGCTCCATCGCTCCCTCCCCCCTGGCAGAAGGGACATTAGCGAGCAGTCCAGAATGAAGTGAACAGGGGGGGACTGTGCCGCCGATCTAATGCCCCGAAAATAGGCCACCGCAGTGCAGCTTACAAAAACCATAGAGCTGTCTCCACCTCCACCTCCACCTCCACCAGAGACCCTACTAGCCACTGGTTGCTAGAGCCGCCTTGCATCTAGAAACCAGTGACCTCATGGCCGCTACTCTCTGCCCAGCATTCAAAGCGCAGGATTTAACTTCCTCCTCCTTGCCTAGTGCTCTCCACCACAGTCCACCTACCACCTCCTCTATCTTCTCTGGGCCTCCAGCATACTCTAAAGATAGAAAGGAACTAATGTGTAAGGTGAGGCCGAGCTCAGGTCAGATTGATACAGTATATGCAGACAGTATCATCATGAGGGAGCTGGGCAAAGTCACTGCAGGAGGGGATCCTGCTGAGGCTTGTAGTTCTTTACTTTTTGGGGATATGACCCCCCAAAAGTGAGGGACTACATGTCCTAGCATGAACACCTCAGAGCTGAGGATGTGACGACCCCCCTGCCCCCCAACTAATGAAGGACTACAGGTCCCAGCATGAACCAGTGAGACCTAAGGGGCTACATACTTAGATCTCAGGGGTTCATGCTGGGACTTAAAATCCATAAATTTTAGAGGGAGTCATATCCTTAGATCTAAGGAGTTCATGCTGGAATTATAGTCCTTAACTTTGGGGGGGGGGGGGGTGTCAACTAGTGAAGAACTATAGGTCCCAGCATGAATTTCTTTAAAAATTTGTTTTTCATTAAACAGCAAAGGGTGGGGAAAATGTTTAGTCTTGCCTAGGGCAGCACAAAACCAAAACACACTACTGCTGTCAGCCAAAATGTAGGTAGGCCAGAATTAATACTTGGACACTGGGAGACCTGGTAATCTTTTTGATTAGCGAGAGTCTCCCAGGAAAATTCCACCACTGAGGGTAAGTGAAGCAGTACATACAGATTTTTTAATGGACATGCAAATGTGTTAGAGTGATATGAATTTCATACACAGTATTTTTTTTTTTATAGACTTTATCATAGGCCTAGGTTAAAATATTGGTTCTCCAGTCTGACCTAAGGTTTGTGTGATGTACATCTTATGATAATGGCACCACTGGCTTTGAGTCACACTGTAGATGGATGGTATTTGTGAATATGCCTATGGATGTAGAAGATATTATATCTCTAAAAATAGAAATCATTTCATGCATTGTAGTTTTTTCATAATTCGATTTTTTTTCTTAGCATCATTTTTAAGTACAGCAATATTTCCTATTTAATGTTTGTTGACAATCTATCAAGCTGAACAAATCATTAATCTGCCACTAAGCATATGCTTATTTTATTTGCCTTCAGCCACATGTTATCTCCAATATTAGTGTAAACCAATAAATATTAATGTTTGGATAGCCTGATATGTAGGATTAGTTATGCATGTATTGGATTAATAATCTGAACATGATTCATGGTTGCAGTCTGCATTATAAAAATTAAATACTGACATGGATGGTAAGAATCACATGCTTCCAACTAATTTGTGTTTTATTGAAGCAACAGAAGAAGATATGACAATACCTCCTTGTAGATAATATTCCTCTGCTAAGGATCAATCCAAGCAATACTTGTCATTAAGACTGCATTCACATGTCAGGGTATGGATCGCGGGCAGAATCGCCGCGATTCCGCCCCCGAGATCCGGAAATCATTGCAAATCGCGGGACGCCTGTGCGTTGCCCGTGATTTGCAATAGCACCCCAAACGCTGAGCGATGTTGCCGCGATTTTCGCCTGCCGAATCGCGGTAACATCGCAAAAAAAAAATTGCGGGATGCATTATGCCCAAAAAAGTACAAGAGCTTCTTTGGAGCGTATTGCGTCCCGCAATTTTTTTTGCGCGATGTTACCGCGATTCGGCAGGCGGAAATCGCGGCAACATCGCTCAGCGTTTGGGGTGCTATTGCAAATCACGGGCAACGCACAGGCGTCCCGCGATTTGCAATGATTTCCGGATCGCGGGCGGGATCGCGGGCGGAATCGCGGCGATTCTGCCCGCGATCCATACGCTGACATGTGAATGCAGCCTAAAAAAAAATTATGTTTTTATTAGGATAAACCTTGTGTTTTTTCAATGCATGCACTCTTTTGCTAACTTTCAAAATCTTTGCAAACTCTCCTCCTAGTGAAAAAAATGTGCAGGACAATAATTAGTATATGAAGGACTGGGACTACAACAGGTATAAAGAATCCTGAAACAAGCTCAGCCTTGCATGGGTGCAATACCTTATAAGTGAAAATGAGATGAGAATTACAATTGAAAATATAATACTCACTGCATCTTATGTCAACAAGTGAAAACTAAATGCATAAATAGGAACTCTAAATAAATCTTGTTAAGATAAAATAATATAGAACTGAAGATAAACATTTATAATTTGCTAACCAATAAAAGTGTTTTGGGTTCCTAGAATTTCGTTACCTAACCTTCTGGCTTTGTTGGATGAGTTTGCTGTTTTCTCTGGCCTGCATATCAACTCTGCCAAATCGAACGCGATGTCAGTTTCTTTGCCTCCTGATGAGGTGGTGGCCCTTCAGGCAGCCTTTCCCTTTAAATGGGACCCTGCTTTACCCTATTTGGGTGTTAAATTATCTCCCACATATGAAGGTCTTTATGCGGTTAATTATCCGTCTCTTTTTCGCCATTTGACGTCCTTACTTTCCTCTTGGTCTCACCTTTCCTTGTCCTGGTTTGGCAGGATCACGGCCGTTCGTATGACCTATCTCCCTAAACTATTGTACTATTTCCGGGTGTTGCCGGTTCCGATCCCCTCTCACATCTTACGTATTCATCAACGCAAGATTCTGAAATTTATTTGGGGCTTTTCCAGACCCCGTATTAATAAACGCGTTCTGTATGCTCGGAAGATTTCTGGGGGGTTCTCGGTACCGAACTTGAAGGCATACTACACTGCGGCATCGATAGCTCCTCTCTCTCACTTACATGACACGTTCCAGTTGCCACTATGGGCCACGATTGACCTGGTGGATGCCAGTCCAGTCCCCCTTTCTTCTATTCCTTGGCTCCCTCCTAAATTTCGACCGCCGGACTTGCGCCCTTGCCTCCTCCATTCTCTCCGCCTCTGGGACTCCGTCAAGTACTCCGCTAACTTGATTTCACCCCACTTACCTTTAATGCGTCTCTTCCCTTGCCCTATGTTCCCACCTGGTCTCACTAACCCGCGTGTGTTTTCTTGGTGGACTGACCATGGCTTTGTGGATGTCCACTCGTTGTTTATCCCCACGAAGATACTTCCCTTTGGGGCCCTTCGCTCCTCGCATGATATACCTCTGCGGGAGCATTTTCGTTATATGCAACTCCATCATTTTCTTCAGCAACTTGTTAAGCATAGACCCTTACCCTATACGCTTACGCCATTTGAGAGCATCTGTAGGGCACGGCCCCACTCGACGGGACTCATATCCCTTCTATATGCTTCTATTATCGCCTGCGATACACCCCCTTTCTCGGCAGATCATTCTAACTGGGAACTAGAACTGGGGGGCAGTCTGGACAAGGAAGATTGGCAGCACATGACGGCGGCTCTCTCTAAGTGTTCCCGCAATGTCTTGATTCTGGAAAATGCTTACAAGGTATTTTACCGATGGTACTATACTCCGGCCAGACTGGCTAAATTTATACCCGCCTACTCCCCCCTGTGTTTCCGGGGATGCGCTCAGGAGGGGACTATGGCGCATATTTGGTGGACATGTCCCAGGGTGCGCAGACTATGGATTAGGATTTATGCCTTACTCCGTAATATTTTTCAAGTCACCCTGAAGACGGATCCATATGAGGCTCTCTTGTGCAAGCCTATACCTGATTTGACTCGTGCACAGCGGCAGTTGGCTCAGCACCTGTTTACGGCCACGAAATTGACCATTGCTCAATCTTGGAAGACCCCGTTGCTTAGTTTTGAGGCGGCCAAAAACTGTATGAATGATATTCTCGTTAATGAAAAGTTGACTGCGATAGTTTCTGATTCTCACGCTAAGTTTCTTAAGGTGTGGGACCCTAGGATCTCTACCGTTGCCCCTTCTAGATTCCAGACCACCCTTCTCTCTCTTTAAATGCCTCCTGGGAGCACACCCCGCAGGGCCTGTCCCCCCCCCCTTTTTTCGTTCTCCCCCTTCCTCCTCCCCGCCCCTTCTTTTGCCTTTCTCTATTGTCGTCTCTCTTCTTGTTTGTCCTACTTTCTCACTTTTCCTTCCTTTTTTGTCTTTGTCTCGTACTGTTGTTTTCCTTCCCGGCTTGGTACTCTCTGGTCCAGCCTTTGTTTGCTCATTGGAACGTAATGAACCTTTTCCTTATGATGACCTTCCTACATTGTGATATAATAAGGGACTTTAGGTCCCCTCCTGTGCTCTTCTGCTTGTTGATGTTCATTATTTGGTCAGTGTTGTTTCCCGGTTGGCGCACGTACTATGTTTGTAACATGTTCTGCCAATATCTATTTCTCTGCATTCCAGTTTTTTCTTTACTCATTGTACACATGTATCGTGTATTTAATGTATGTTAATGCCTTTATTTTCAAAATAAAAACTTTTGTACAAGAAAAGTGTTTTGGGTTGTAAGCCTAATGCCACTGCGATACCCATGATCTTTTGATGTTGTTCGATACAAGCGCTTGTCATTCTTCTATTTTGTAAGTGTATCCAATTTTATTAAATATTTTATTGGGAAATTTTTACACTATGTGGAGTTCCTCTTTGAGTTACTATGGAGATGGTCCAGAGATGATTCTGTTGTTGGTCCTATTCATCTTGACTACATCCGCTCTTACACATACTGGAGGAGTGGAGGCAGGTACCACTGGTTGTCTACACGTTAATTGGAGAAGTTGAGGCGGTCACCGCTGGCTATTTATGCTTGTGTCGCCCATTAGGCGTAAGCCTATTTGAGCCCACTACATCCGGTAAGGGACAACATCCCCCCGGACAATATCCTCCCTGGACAATATCCCCCTAGACAATATCCTCCCTCTAACCCTAACCCTAACCCTCTAACCCTAACCCTAACCCTATGTCCCGGGGGATATTGCCCGGGGGATGTTGTCCCAGGGTGATATTATCCGGGGGGGGGGGATGTTTCCCGGGGGGATTATGTCCAGGGGGATGTTTTCCGGGGGGATATTGTCCGGGGGGATATTGTCCGGGGCGATATTGTCCTGATACCCCAGTAAGCCCCCCTCTATCACTGGTGGTGGTTTATACATAATTGGGTGATCTCCATAGATGAAACATGAAAGACTGTGGAACTCTATTGAGCACTTTTCCTGCAGAGTTTTACCACGAGTGACTTTGGACAATTCTTTATATATACCTATATTTTGCACCTGACTTCAAATAAATACTTTCTCCCAGATTGCTCAGCAGCCAGTATGATTGGCTGAGAAAAGTATACATACCCTTAACCTAGACTCACTGTAATTCATCAAACCAACACTAACAGTGCCACCTATTGACAAAAGGGGGAAACCACAGCTAAACCAGGCTTAGGAGGAAAATCCAATGATCACAAAGACTACAAAATAACCAGGCTAGCTACCACCAAGCACAGCTACATTTATTAGCAGCCCTGTTTAAGACAAGGGTGCTACAAATAGGACATTGAAGCGGGGGAAGGGAAAATATTAAAAATGGAAAGCAACAGCTTCACTTTACTGACCCTACAAGCAGCTTACGTTTCTTAGGGCTCCTGTACACTGCAGCTCAAAGAAGCGGCTCCTACAGGCTTTTGAGCTCTCATTTTTTTCTGCCTGGAAACTCCCCTCCATGTTCCAAATATTCTTACAGGGCAGCGCAACCAAAATTTACCATAAAAAGTAATAGAATAAAAATATAATAAATAATAAAAATGTGTGTGTCCTCATTCAAAGTCCTTTTAAATCAACAATACATAAAACTACCCCCAAAAAAACAAAGTTCATGTGTAAAAAAAAAACAAAAAAAATGCAATAAAAAAAAATGCAATATAAAGAGTGATCCACCACAGTGTTCTTCAATCACTTAATGACACCAAAAAAGTGCACACCACCACCGGCTGGAAAACCTGCTCACCTCTGCTTTGTATATAGACACTCCTGCAATCTCCTGCTACGATCTCCTTTCCTGGCATCTGGTTCTGCAAGCTCCTCTTACTGCTCTGCGAACCTAATGCAAGTACAAAGGCAGACTACATAGTGCTCTCCATTTGAACAAAGTTTATTAAAAGCCCCTATATAAAAAAAAAAACTTACAAAATGTAAAATTTAAAAGCGCTTGTAATCACATTCACATTCATCTGCTCACAAATCCGCACAGGTCTTAATGGCTGCGTGACATCAAGGGCTCGGCAGCTCCCTCCTATACGCGTGTCACCCACTCATTGGGCTTCTTCAGTAGGACTCTGGCGTTCGCCAGCTACGGGAGTGAGGAGCGAGCTGCTTGAAAATGGAGCCACCGGGTAACCAATTATAACGCCGACCAGGAGCTCAGGAAACATACAGCTGCAAGAAAAATTATGTGAACCCTTTGGAATTATATGGATTTCTGCACAAATTGGTCATAAAATGTGATCTGATCATCATCTAAGTCACAACAATAGACAATCACAGTCTGCTTAAACTAATAACACACAAAGAATGAAATGTTGCCATGTTTTTATTGAACACACCATGTAAACATTCACAGTGCAGGTGGAAAAAGTATGTGAACCCCTAGACTAATGACATCTCCAAGACCCACTTGGAGAGAGAGGTCAGCCAACTGGAGTCCAATCAATGAGATGAGATTGGAAGTGTTGGTTACAGCTGCCCTGCCCTATAAAAAACACACACCAGTTCTGGGTTTTCTTTTCACAAGAAGCATTGCCTGATGTGAATGATGCCTCGCACAAAAGAGCTCTCAGAAGACCTACGATTAAGAATTGTTGACTTGCATAAAGCTGGAAAGGGTTATAAAAGTATCTCCAAAAGCCTTGCTGTTCATCAGTCCATGGTAAGACAAATTGTCTATAAATGGAGAAAGTTCAGCACTGCTTCTACTCTCCCTAGGAGTGGCCGTCCTGTAAAGATGACTGCAAGAGCACAGCGCAGACTGCTCAATGAGGTGAAGAAGAATCCTAGAGTGTCAGCTAAAGACTTACAAAAGTCACTGGCAAATGCTAACATCCCTGTTAGCAAATCTACAATATGTAAAACACTAAACAAGAATGGATTTCATGGGAGGATACCACAGAGGAAGCCACTGCTGTCCAAACAAAAAATTGCTGCATGTTTACAGTTTGCACAAGAGCACTTGGATGTTCCATAGCAGTACTGGCAAAATATTCTGTGGACAGATGAAACCAAAGTTGATTTGTTTGGAAGAAACACACAACACTATGTGTGGCGAAAAAGAGGCACAGCACACCAACATCAAAACCTCATCCCAACTGTGAAGTATGGTGGTGGGGGCATCATGGTTTGGGGCTGCTTTGCTGCGTCAGGGCCTGGACGGATTGCTATCATCGAAGGAAAAATTAATTCCCAAGTTTATTAAGACATTTTGCAGGAGAACTTTGTCAACCAGCTGAAGCTCAACAGAAGATGGGTGTTGCAACAGGACAATGACCTAAAGCATAGAAGTAAATCAACAACAGAATGGCTTAAACAGAAGAAAATACGCCTTCTGAAGTGGCCCAGTCAGAGTCCTGACCTCAACCCGATTGAGATGCTGTGGCAGGACCTCAAAAAAGCGATTCACACCAGACATCCCAAGAATATTGCTGAACTGAAACAGTTCTGTAAAGAGGAATGGTCAAGAATTACTCCTGACCGTTGTGCACGTCTGATCTGCAACTACAGGAAACGTTTGGTTGAAGTTATTGCTGCCAAAGGAGGTTCAACCAGTTATTAAATCCAAGGGTTCACAATACTTTTTCCCCCTGCACTGTGAATGTTTACATGGCGTGTTCAAAAAAACATGGCAACATTTCATTCTTTGTGTGTTATTAGTTTAAGCAGACTGTGATTGTCTATTGTTGTGACTTAGATGATGATCAGATCACATTTTATGGTCATTTTGTGCAGAAATCCATATCATTCCAAAGGGTTCACATACTTTTTCTTGCAGCTTTATGCGTGTAGGAGGTGGTGAGACATTCCCCCACTGGCTGTACTCCATGTTATTTTATTGAGGCTACTCTGTTAGCATTGCTCCACCACGGCATCACTCTGGTTATCTCTGTCTATCTGTCAAGGGCTCACTAGTACTCTACTAGAGACATCATACTTGGACTTGTAGCCTAGCAGGCCCCATGCTCCACTCCTTTTTACTCGCAACCACTGTTCTGCCCTGCGGACTGACCATTTTATCATCTCCACAGTTATTACATCGGAAGATGGACTCTGTGATAGAAGTGCTAATTAGCCAATCATTTTTTGCTCTTTTTGTCTGTGTGGATTGAATGGTTGTGTGTATGTGGCCATAACATGTGCAGCTGCAAATCCCCCCTTGTTTCACAACGTTGCCCTTATTTTAATTTAGGTATTGGTGAAGGCATTTGTGTGTTGTTGCAATCCATTTGCCTGGTATCAACCTTCAATAAAGTTGTTTTTTATCACCGGAGTGTACTGCATTGTGACTCACTTAATGGACCTGGTTCCTCTTTACTATATGCTTATTACGGTCACGCGGACTGCACCACATACTATACCCCACGGTAGTGGTGAAAGGTGGACACAGCCCCAACGGATCTTTTATCATTTGTCTGTCATTTTCTATTTTTATTTTTTTGTGGTTGATCCGAGTTAGTCATTTCTGTTATCGGTATCTGATCACTCTTCATGGTGGTGGATGGTGTTATCATCAATGTAAACAATCACTTTATGGTACCTTTGACATTACAAAATTTGATATGCTCTTACAGGCAGAAAACTCCCCACCAAAAGCACGATTTTGAGAGGAGCTTTAGAGCAGAGAAGACACCTAAGTGCTCAAAAAGAGCAAAAAAGCCCAAAAAAGCTCAAAGAAACTCGAAAATTTACAAAAAAAAGATAAAATTAGCTGAGTAGAGGGTTTGTGAAAAAAAAAATGCTTATGCTTAAAAAGCTCAAAGAAGCTTGAAGAAGCTCAATAAAAATATGCAAAAGAGCACAAAAAAAGCACAAGCTTCTTCAAGCTTTTAGGCAGAGAAATAAAAGCTCAAGCGCCTGTAAAATCAGCTCTTTTTTTTTAGCTGTAGTGTGCAAAAGCCCTTACTTCTGCTTTCCCTGTTTGTTTGCCAGGAATGAAGGCTGTTAGCCTTGTGTAGCACCCTCCTAGATAGGTGCTAGCAAAAAGCATTTGTTTTGCTCCATCTGCTATCAGGGGAGCCTGATCTGTTAGTTATGCCTGTTACATGTGTCCAGATGTGAGTAATTTGGTCTGAGGGAGTGTCCCCACTGGATCCAATAGGTGAGCCTGTTGGAAAGTGGAGGAAACCCAGCCAATGACACACCAAATTTTGTGGCTGTCCCAGTGGGATGGCACAACCGCAGTGCATCCTGGGATTGGTCATAAAAGCCGAAAGGCACATTTGACAGGGCGTCCTTGGCAGGAAGCAGAGTCCCAGGAGGAGGGTGATGGCTGTCTCTCCTCCTGTAGTCTGAGGAAAGTGGTCACAGGCAGTCAGCCTAGTGAGCCCTGTGGTGGGTGGCTGGCTGGCTGGCACCCTTTGGTGGGTGGGTGGCTGGCACCCTTTGATGTGTGGGTGGGTGGCTGGCTGGCTGGCACCCTATGGTGGTTGGCTGGCTGGCACCCTTTGGTGGGTGGCTGGCTGGCTGGCACCCTTTGGTGGGTGGCTGGCTGGCATCCTGTGGTGGGTGGGTGGCTGGCTGGCTGGCACTCTGTGGTGGGTAGATGGCTGGCTGGCACCCTTTGGTGGCTGGCTGGCTGGCACCCAGTGGTGAGTGGGTGGGTGTCTGGCTGGCACCCTGTGGTGGGCGACTGGCTGGCACTCTGTGGTGGGTGGCTGGCTGGCACCCTTTGTTGAGTGTCTGGCTGGCACCCTGTGTGGTGGGTGGCTGGCTGGTACAGGCTCAGGGCCTGTGGCTGGCTAGCTGGTACAGGCCTGTGGGTGTGTGGGTGGCTGGCTGGCTGGCACCGGGCAGCTGTGGGTGGGTGTATGTATCTGGCGGCTGTCCTAAACACACTGTGTGCACTGTACACTCACTGTCCCGAGACTCCCCGACTCCAGACAAGGCTGAGGGAAGCGGCCTAAGAATGCAGAAGCTGTCCCAGTGCGAGGAAGCGTGTGGCGCAACATACGCAATGACGTCACAACAATATCGGCAATATCAGTAAACTCTGGGGCCGATTCCGATATATCGGGGAAAGTGAAGTGCATATCGCCCCTCAATATATCGGCCTTGCCGATAATCGGTCGATCCCTACTTTAGATCCATGTTCCCTGCTCCTAGATCAGGGGTCTCAGAACTTTCTAAACAAGGGCCAGTTTACTGTCCTTCAGGCTATAGGGGGGCCAGAGTGGCCAGTGAAAGTAGAAAATGCCCCAGTATCAGTGGGAGCAAAAAAAATGACATAGTGCCTGTAGTCAGTAGGATGAGGAATAGTACCTAATTGTTTATATCAGTGGGAGGAAATATGCCCCACTGCTAGTGTCAGTGGGATGAATAGTGTCCCATCATTGGAGTCAGTGCAAGGAAAAATGCCCCATTGTTGGTGCAAGTAAGTGGGATGGTTTGCCACTGTTGGTGTCAATGGAAGGCATGGTGCCTATTTATTGGTGTCAGTGAGAGGAATAGTGTTCCAAGGGGTCAGATAAAGGCAAGCAAAGGGCCACATTCAGGCCACAGGCTCCAGTTTGGAGACCACTGTCCTATATCAAAGAAGAAATTCTTTCTTCTTTATATTTTCAGAATGATCTATAGAAGAAATGCTTGCAGAAACAGCTACAACTTATGTAGGAAAATTTGTTTTGTCTCTGTGTATCAATTAATGCTAGATACTTCACTGAGTATCTAAAAGGGTTTACAACCACTTTTAGTGCATGTGATTGTAGCACTGCCCCCGCAAGGACTGCTTGATATTCACTCTGTGGGTTCCCCCTGGTTACCAGCACATGGCTATAATTAGGAATTAGTCCTTAATTCTCCTTGGCTCACATTCCAATAATCAATCCAAGGGTATTTGGTTGTTTTTGTTGTTTATTGTAGAATGGGGATAGGAGAAGGAAATAGTGGGATGCTCCAAAGTTAGCTTTTCACAGTGATTGAGGACTCCTATCTTCTCTGCTTTACATTAGGTTTGGAACAACCAGGCTGTTGATTTTTCATGCCTCTCTGGATGAATGTGGATTCAGTCTCTTAGGTTTAAGATGACTTGGTGAACAACTAGTTATCTTCAGGACACTCTCCCTAGTATCCTCTCTCTTCCTCTGCTGACACCCGTCCACTGACTGTCCTACAAGCAGGGTTGGCCCTTCTCAGGTCAGGCCCCTTGATATAAGTCCCTGTACTCCTGGAGGGAGGGGCTCCGCTCTCCAGCCAACGACCCCACAGCACATGTGCTCCTGGCTTTTATACAGTATCCCAGAATGCACCCAGGGGGCCTTCCCTCTGTCAATCATCAGGACTGTATCAAAAACCTATGCACCCATTCATCAGGTTTCCTCCCACTGTCCAACTTGCCTCCCTATTGGACCAGCATGAAACACTCTTCAGACTGAATGAATCACATACTGAGCACAATGAGCAGAGCTCACTAACAGATCCTGCTCCCTGGTAGGCAGAGAGCAACATAGATTCACCTGCAGCCCCTCTGGTAAGCAGACAGAGCTTAAAACTCTACTCTCTCACTAGCACCTACCTAGGAGGGTGCTACATGATGAAGAGCAAAGCTAACCCAACTTTTCCAGTGAGTGATGTGGCTGATGGGAGTTATTTATTGGTGACTAGAAACAACTTCAACATTGGAATGGTGGTTTAATACATGGTCCAGGGGTTGACAATACAGCTGATGCTAGCTGGATTGTTTGTAGGATTGCAGTGTTTTGAAACTATCTGGGACTGAATAATTTAAACATGCCTATTAATTTTCAGGGGTGGGTGTGCAATGAACTGCCATGGTACAGTGAGGTACTCTAGCATATAAAGGGACCCTTCAAATTCCACTTGTTTAAAACAAACAAAATGTTTAAAGATTAAAAACATATCTGTCTAAATAAAAAAAGTTTAAAGCGGAGTTCCAGCCTGGGGAAAAAAAATTCAAAGTCAGCAGCTACAAATACTGTAGCTACTGACTTTTAATTTAAGGACGCTTACCTCTCCAGGATTCCCGTGATGTTGGCACCCCAAGCCGATTCGTCCATTGGCTTCAGGTGGAGGCGTCAGCATTGCAAGTAAGGGAAACTGACAGTAAAGCCTTCAAGCTTCAGATCCGGTTTCCTACTGGGCGAGCCACACTGCACTTTCTGAATAGTCTCGCCATCTTCTGGGACACACACAGGTTCAAGAAGGCAGTGGGGGAAGGAGGAGGCGCTGGACATGACGGAGATCACCGTGCAACGATCTTACCAGGAATTGGGAGCGAGTACCTGTCAAAACCAGGTGCCTGCCCCCCCTCAAAAAGTGCCAAATGTGGCAGTGGAGGGGGGGGGGGGAAGGTATGGACAAGTGGAGCTTTCCCTTCTGGGTGCTTTCCCTTTTGGCTTTAACCACTTAAGGACCAGGCCTATTTCTGACATTTGTCATTTAAAAAAGTTAAAATCTGGAGGCGTGGCCTGGCGCAGCATGTGGTGAGACGTGAGTAGCTGGAGCTCCATTGACTAACTATCCTTCCACACTGATCCTGCACCCTTACAGCCCGCCACGAGTCGCCGCTCCCTCCGGTGCACGCCCGGCACCCCGCAGGTCATGTCGCCGCCGAAAAAACCCACTGAAACAGCGGCCAAATTAGACATATTTGCAGGCAGACCGGAGCGGCCCAAATCCAAGATGGCGCCGGGCCGGACGCGACCGCGGGATCGGCAGGAGGAGCGGACACGGCGACTGTCCTTGAGGCGATTTCAGCATGCCAGGCCACCCTGACTTCCAAAATCGATGAAGTCAAGGTAGACATACCTCTCATCCGCCAGGACATGAAACAGCTGCGGGAGAGGGTTGCAGAGACTGAGCACCGGATCGGGGGGCTGGAGGACTCCCTGCCCCCTCTGCAGCACTCCACTACCCGCCTGCAAGACCAGGTCTCTCAGATTCTGTCCAAACAAGACGATATGGAGAACCGTCTGAGGCGCTGCAACCTGCGATTCATAGGTCTCCCTGAGGGTTCGGAGGGCAGAGACCCCTCCACCTACTTGGAAAACCTCCTGATACAGACTTATGGCCGGGAGTCATTCTCCCCCACGTTCGTGGTGGAGAGGGCCCACCGCCTATCGGGCTGCCCGCCACCACAGGGAGCACCCCCCCGAACATTTATAGCCAAGTTTCTAAACTATAGAGACCGGGACACGATACTCCGCCTGGCAAGAGAGAAGGGGAATATCCCAATTGGCAACGGCAGGGTGGCAATATTCCCGGACTACTCGGCTGAAGTCCAAAGGAAGAGGAAGAACTTCATGGAGGCTAAACGCTGACTTCGGATTAAAAAAGTTAAAATCTATTTTTTGCTAGAAAATTACTTGGAACCCCCAAACATTATATTTTTTTAGTAGAGGCCTTAAAGAATAAAATGGAGATCGTTGCGAAACTTTGTCACTGTATTTGCGCATCAGTTTTACAAACACAAGAAAATGTTATGCCGTAAATAGATATCCAACATGTCATGCTTCAAAATTGCACACGCTCGTGGAATGGTGACAAACATTGGTACTTAAAAATCTCCATAGGCGATGCTTTAAAATCTTTTACAGGTTTAGAGTTACAGAGGAGGTCTAGGGCTAAAATTATTGCTCTTGCTCTAACAATCGCGGTGATATCTCACATGTGTGGTTTGAATACCGTTTACATACTGTATGCATTCGATTCTGCCTGCAAACTCGGAGGGATGGGGCGCTTTAAATTTTTTTTTCTTATTTATTTTACTTTTTATTTTTTATTTTTACACTGTCCTTTTAAAAAAAAATTTTTTTAATCACTTTTATTCCAATTACAAGAAATTGAAACATTCCTTGTAATAGAAATAAGCAGCACAGGTCCTTTTTAATGTGAAATCTGGGGTCGAAAAGACCTCAGATCTCACATCTACACTAAAAAGCAAAAAAAAAAAATGTAATTTTTTCTCATCATGAAAAAAAATGGGCCCTTTGGGGCCATTGAGAGGAAGCGACATATGATATTACTCCAGTCCTTCAAGGCCATAGAGTCAAGTGGGGGCCAGCTTGCCCTCACTCGACTTCCTGCCTAGAAGGGGAAAGGACCGGATCGTTTTCCCTGCTACCGATGGCTACAGTAAGCGGCGAAAATGACTAGGAAGCGGCGGGGGGGGGGGCGGGGGGGGGGGGGTCAGGGGAGGGGTCACATCTCCCGCCGCCCGTGAGAGTGATCCTGTGGCAAATTTACTGCTGGGACTACTTTTATGTGAAAGAGGACTGCCGCCCTGTTAAAAAATACCGGATAGCTGCCATAACCCCGGTATTTAAAGTCAAAGTAGCGACGTAAATCTACAATGGATGGTCCGGAAGTGGTTAAAGAAAAAGAAAATAGAAATATCATTGTTTCTCTTCTTGTATGTTGTTGAGAATATGAAGCAATAAAAATAAACCTTGTACCTGGTCCCTGCGGAGAAGTAAACCAGAAAATCATTAATTTCTGATGTAACATTAAATTTCCTTGAAATTTCCTATTTCCTCCACTATTTGTATGAGGAGAGCCAGCAGATTGTCCAGACATGAGGATTGCCAGCAGGAGGTAGGTAAGAGGCTTTGTGCGGGAACGGATAAGGAAAGAGTAACAGTTTGGCCACCTGAGACACAGTTGTTATTATAGTCTGCAAACAACAGGATGTCTCTGTACAGGGAAGGGCTTTCAGAACATTGGACCGAAGAGGCTTTTAAACTTACTGATCTGTCAATAGAGACTGATGAGTTGAAATTACTGATAGTGTTTAATAATACACAACATCAACCTACTTAAACAGCAACCCACTCATGTCAGAACTCAGCAGAATGAATCAGCAGAAAATTTGTACAGTCTAATAGGCATTGAGAGAAAACAATAATTATAAAACATTCCAAGGAACTTCTGGTTGTATGCCTAATAAAATGCTATATATAGTATAATGTATGATGTGGAAGTTTTGTAGTATCTGTGTCCTACAGGTTGAAAGTGTATTCATAGCCAGTTTTTGGTTTCAGAAAGAGTAGGGAAGGGTTAAAGTAGCTGTAAATTCTCAAAGTTTTTTACCTTCATGCATTTATGCAGCAGCCCCACCAATATTTACCTGAGCCCCATCTCAATCCTGCAATGTGCACGAGAGCAGCAGCTCTCCTGGGTCTCTTCTTTCTCATTAGCTCCCGCTACAGTCAATCACAGCCAGTGAGTCAATGAGGAGAGGGGGTTGGGGCTGAGCCATGCTCCGTGTGTGAATGGACACACAGAGCAGCGACTCGGGGGCGAGCCTACTCAGGTGTCCCATAGCAAGCTGTTTGCTGTGGGAGCACTCGGCAGGAGGGAGGGACCAGGTGCAACGGTGGAGGAATGGAGAAGAGGAGGATCAGGGCTCCTTTGTGCAAAACCATTACACAGAGCAGGTTAAGTATGACATGTTTGTTATTTAGAAAAAAAAATCTACCTTTAATATCACTTAAATTCTCCTGTTGTTGTTTTTTTTTTTTTTTTTCAGTAACATACCTATTCTTTTGGTTCTCCCATTATCCACTTAAAGTATATCTAAAGCTTTGTATACAGGTGAGAATGGTTAAACCCCTGCAGGGTTTTTTTTTTGCTCTCTGTAGCCTGTTTGGAGAAATACCTTTACTTCCTGTCCCATAAAAACAAAGTAAGTAAGAGGAAATCTGCAAGAGAAGGAAAATCCTCTCTTACACAGATGTCATTGGAAGAAGTGCCCGTCAGGGAACTAGTACTCGTACAGCTAATGCTCATGTGCATGTGCCAGTACATAGATGGACCCAGGCTAGTAACCAGCACGCACTCACACATCGGTGTATTTGTGTGCACCAGCGCACATTGGCGTGCACTGGCATGCGTCTGCGCATTGGCACAGGTTCATAAACATCCAGTCCCCGCAAGGAAGAGCCAAGCTGCCTATTTAAAGGACTTGACGTGCTGACTGCTGGATGTTCTTCAGCTCTCTATGTTCCTCGTTCCTGGTTACCCTGCTGCCTGACTTCTGGTTCCTGACTCGATCTGTTCCTGGATTTGCCTCTGACTCTCCCCTGATCATGATCCTGGCTTGGTACTTGTCCTCGCTCCTGCTTGATCTCTTGTGCTTGTCCTAGCTTGTTTCCAGACTCTGCTCCTTCTACCTCTGCTCATTCATGTATGACTCTGGCCTGGCTCCTGACCTCTGACCACGTATGACCTTGGTTCCAATTTCCTGACTATGTCTTCCTGCCTTCTCCTTCAGAACCTGGTTACCACATCTGCCTTCCGAGCCATGTCTGGAATTCCCACACAGTTAGTGCACAGACCGTCTACTTCTGCTGACCGTGAGGTGCTCTCTTATCTGCATAAATGCCCTGCAGACTATCTCTACTGATCATTACCTGCCGTCCAGGTCCCGGCACCTGTGCTACCCTGAGCCTTACACACCTGTTCCCAGATTCAGGTGTGTTTGAACCAGATCGGCAAGGAAAGCCCTCTCACCACTTCAGCCTCCACCAAGACATGTGACAGCCCCACTGGAACATTTAACCTTCTTGTCCTAGTAAGTCCCAGTGGATTTTATCAGTTTCAGTCATGGTGAGAATAGTCACTAGGACAAAAAGTAAGTGTGAATCTATTGGAACTAGTCACCACAATCACCTATATACTGTTCTAATGTGTCATCATTAGGTTACAGGCAAACAAACAAATTAAAAACAGTATTCAGCTGAAACCACAAAGAAAACCCGGCTGCAGTACATGGTACATACACTCAAACCTTATATGAAGTGTTTGGTCCAGATCCACTGCCAGAAAGAATCTGATACGCCGATTGAGCTTGGATCAAACTCGACACATCATTCAAAACCATTATATAGTAGCAACAACATACACAAAATAATAGAAAAAAAAAACATATATATATATATATATATATATATATATATATATATATATATATATACAGTGGGTACGGAAAGTATTCAGACCCCCTTAAAGTTTTCACTCTTTGTTATATTGCAGCCAATTGCTAAAATCATTTAAGTTCATTCTTCTTCCTCATGAATGTACACATAGCACCCCATACTGACAGAAAAACACAGATTTGTTTACATTGTTGCAGATTTATTAAAAAAGAAAAACTGAAATATCACATGGTTCTAAGTATTCAGACCCTTTGCTCAGTATTTAGTAGAAGCCCCCTTTTGATCTAATACAGCCAGGAGTCTTTTTGGGATAGATGCAACAAGTCTTTCACACCTGGATTTGGGGATCCTCTGCCATTCCTCCTTGCAGATCCTCTCCAGTTCTGTCAGGTTGGATGGTAAACGCTGGTGGACAGCCATTTTTAGGTCTCTCCAGAGATGCTCAATTGGGTTTAAGTCAGGGCTCTGGCTGGGCCATTCAAGAACAGTCACGGAGTTGTTGTGAAGCCACTCCTTCGTTATTTTAGCTGTGTGCTTAGGGTCATTGTCTTGTTGGAAGGTAAACCTTTGGCCCAGTCTGAGGTCCAGAGCACTCTGGAGAAGGTTTTTGTCCAGGATATCCCTGTACTTGGCCGCATTCATCTTTCCCTCGATTGCAACCAGTCGTCCTGTCCCTGCAGCTGAAAAACACCCCCACAGCATGATGCGGCCACCACCATGCTTCACTGTTGGGACTGTATTGGACAGGTGATGAGCAGTGCCTGGTTTTCTCCACACATACCGCTTAGAATTAAGGCCAAAAAGTTCTATTTTCATCATCATCAAGTTCTCATCAGACCAGAGAATCTTATTTCTCACCATCTTGGAGTCCTTCAGGTGTTTTTTTTTTAGCAAACTCCATGCGGGCTTTCATGTGTCTTACACTGAGGAGAGGCTTCCGTCGGGCCACTCTGCCATAAAGCCCCGACTGGTGGAGGGCTGCAGTGATGGTTGACTTTCTACAACTTTCTCCCATCTCCTGACTGCATCTCTGGAGCTCAGCCACAGTGATCTTTGGGTTCTTCTTTACCTCTCTCACCAAGGCTCTTCTCCCCCGATAGCTCAGTTTGGCCGGACGGCCAGCTCTAGGAAGGGTTCTGGTCGTCCCAAACATCTTCCATTTGAGGATTATGGAGGCCACTGTGCTCTTAGGAACCTTAAGTGCAGCAGAAATCTTTTTGTAACCTTGGCCAGATCTGTCTCTGAGCTCTTCAGGCAGTTCCTTTGACCTCATGATTCTCATTTGCTCTGACATGCATTGTGATCTGGAAGGTCTTATATAGACAGGTGTGTGGCTTTCCTAATCAAGTCCAATCAGTATAATCAAACACAGCTGGACTCAAATGAAGGTGTAGAACCATCTCAAGGATGATCAGAAGAAATGGAAAGCACCTGAGTTAAATATATGAGTGTCACAGCAAAGGGTCTGAATACTTAGGACCATGTGATATTTCAGTTTTTCTTTTTTAATAAATCTGCAACAATGTCAACAATTCTGTGTTTTTCCGTCAATATGGGGAGCTGTGTGTACATTCATGAGGAAGAAGAATGAACTTAAATGATTTTAGCAAATGGCTGCAATATAACAAAGAGTGAATCATTTAAGGGGGTCTGAATACTTTCCGTACCCACTGTATATATATATATATACAGTATATATATATATATACATCCCTCAAAATTTACACTCGCCTGCTCACATTTGGTGAGTGAAAAAGCTTGAGGGCGAGTGTGGGGCTGCCTTGGAGGGATGGGGGGGGGGGGGGCGATCGCCACTGGCAGGCAAGGTTACATGAGAGCCATTTGATCGGCCAGGGGAGGAGAGAGGAGGAGAAGACCTGGCCGGATCATCACACAGAGTGGAGATCGCCTGCTGTGACAGCTTTGATTTGCATCGCCTGGTGTTCCCGGCGCTCGCAGTCTCACATAGTTCCGCCTCCTGGACCGGCTCCATTGATAGACAAAGCACTGGTCGATGTCTATCATTGGAGCCGATCCAGGAGGCGGACTTTGTGTGACTGCCAGCACCGGGAACACCAAGCGATTAAAATCAAAGCTGTTACAGCGGGTGATTCCCCACTCTGTGTGAGGATTTGGCCGACTCTCCTCATCCTCTCCTCTCTCTGATTACCTGCACTTGTGAAACTTTGCTGATGGGCACTGGTGAGGCTACATTGATGGGCATTTATGGGCACTGATGAGGCTACATTGATGGGCACTGGTGAGACTGCATTGATGGGCACTGGTGAGGCTACATTGATGGACATTTATGGGCACTGATGGGCATTGGTGAGGCTGCATTGATGGGCACTGTTGAGGCTGCGCTGATGGGCACTGGTGAGGCTGCATTGATGGGCACTGGCGAGGGTGCATTGATGGGCACTGGTGTGGTTCCATTGATGGGCACTAGTGAGGCTGCATTGATGAGCACTAATCTGGCTGCATTGATGGAAACTGGTGAGGTTGCAATGATGGGCACTGGTGAGGCTGCATTGATGGGTGTAATGATATCTGCACTGGATATCCTAAAAGCTGTCAAAAGCAACCATTTTGTTTGAAGAGTTCAGCCATGACAGTTATAAAGACCACTCATTCACCCAGCCCCCTCCTTGAGCTAATTAATGTAGGAATGCAGAGGCTTCAAAGGGCTGGCACTTCAAAGAACCTTATCTCAGCAGACAGGACGCCTGGCAGATGTGTAGGACAGGACAGGCCAGGTTGTAAAGCCATAAAGGAGCAAGCCATTAAGGCTGACCAGGCTGGGTCGTAAATACCACACAGCCCAGCTGGTCATTAGAACTGTAACACATTCACACACAAATTCATAATTGTAAACACAGCCAAGATATGTCTCTAGAAAGTGTATAGTTAAATGCCAAATAAAATACTGAACAGAATGAGACCATGCATGATCACCCTGTCACATATAGAATAGAAAATAGCGATAAGACATTCCCTGTATGATGAAGATATTCATGTTTAGTATCTTTTGAAGCCAAATCACATGCATTATGATAAACTAGCAGTTTAAAGAAGGTAACCATTACATATTTCGAGATATAAATTCTGCTATAAATCTGTCTAAACGGGAGGTTCCTTGGCATTGTCGGAGCCTTAGGCCCGCCCAGGGCCACTGTGTTTATTGGTCAGGGACTTCTGGTGACACCCCCTGCGGTCTCAGAGAAAAAGAGAGAGACAGAGGGGGTTAGTCAGTTCTCATGTAACATCAAAGAAGAATCAAGTGGAGAACCGATCACCCATGCTCAGCTTCTGAAACTCTGATACTACTCAGGACATTGACTGCAAGTATCTTCATTTCTAATTCTTTATCTTATTTTTCTAAATAGTGGAATTGTGTCTCTATTTCTTTGAAACCCATTTTTCCGTAAATATTTTTGTTGGCACCAATTTTAACCTTTTTATTTTAAACTTTATTTTGAAAAGTGTTAATCTTGTCCCTAAGCTCTTAATGCAAGCTAACAACGAACCTGTCTCTTGAAGAGCGCTACTGTCTAGAATAAATCCTCTGGACATTCCTGTCTGCGGTGACAGCGCATGTTGCAGATGATTATTCTAAAGTCATAATTGGTATTTCTAAAATTACGAGCGTCCGCTGGGCTCAAATGTAGCGGTGGTGGCAGAGAAAGGGTTAATTGCTTAATTAGCCCGGTGAAAATCGCTCTCAGCCTGCTGGCATCTAGATTGTGGTCCCGCAAGCTGGAAAATCTTTGTGCCAGGTGCAGCTGAGAGTGGCATTGTTACCCAAGTGACAGCAGGGTGTGAGATTGCCTGGTCCTCGGTCACGAGTTAGTGAGAAGGGCAGAGGTCTGACACCTGCCACAGTCACAATGAGCATTTATGGACACTGATCAGGCTGCATTGATGGGCATTGGTGAGGCTGCATTGATAGGCACTGATCAGGCTGCATTGATGGGCACTGGTGAGGCTGCATTGATGGACACTGATCAGGCTGCATTGATGGGCACTGGTGAGGCTGCATTGATGGGCACTGATGAGGCTGCATCGATGGGCACCGGTGAGACTGCATTGATGGGCACTAATGAGGCTGCATTGATGGGCACTGATGGGGTCACACTGATAGGCACTGATAGGCTGCACTTAAGATACTGCACTGATGGGCACTGATAGGCTGCATTGTAGGGCACTGATGAGCACTGATAGGCTGCATTGATGGGCATTAATAAAGTTGTTGTTAATATTCATTTTTGTAACTTAATTTTCCATAAACATTTACCAGTGTCATCTTATGAGATAATTTATGAGGGCATATTTAGGGGCAGAATTAGGGGCTGAGCAGGGTGGGGCAGCTGGTGGCAAGTAACCCTTAAAGTGATTGTAAAGTTTTGTGTTTTTTTTTTTTTTTTTTTTTTAAACAACAAACATGTTATACTTTCCTGCTTTGTTGCAGTGGATTTGCACACAGAAGACCAGATCCTCCTCTTCTCAGGTCACTGTTTGCAGCTCCTGGCCCCTCCCTCCTATGGAGTGCCCCCACAGCAAGCAGCTTGCTATGGGGGCACCCGAGCTAAGCTGCAGCTCTGTATGTCCCTGTCAGATAGGGAGCTGCAGTTCAGGACTTCATGAGGACCAATACTGACATATTCTCAAAAAAAAAAATTATATTCATATATATATATATATATATATATATATATATATATATATATATATATAGCCTCGGATGAACGTCACTTGCTATATAGCGCTGCAGGACACAGGAAGGGAAACATGCACTAATAGGTTGCAGGAGATGCAAAAAACTGAGCTACATACAATATGTGCCTTAGCAGAAAGCACTCTGCCAAAAAAGGGTGCTTGGGTAAACTCTTTAGCTACTAATTTTAATGGGAATTACTAGTATTTCGCTCTTGTACAATATCCCAAAAGCAGACGGGTGATGCCACTTTGAGGTCCAAGGCAGAATAATGAATGGGGTGTACGTGCCTCCGAGACATTATTATTATTATATTATGAGATAAGCCAATGGTAGTTGTAGAGCTGTTTAGCAGTATGCAGGGGGTTTGAGTACTGACCCCACCCTTTCCATAACTTGGGCAAAATGTAACAATCAAAAGAGAAGGGTCAGCTGATGCTCACAAACAAGAAACCCAAGGTCACACTGGAAAAAGACACAAAAAAATCTACTTTTGAGTGCCAAAATGAAAAACAATTAAAATTAGATGGCGAAATGCAAAACAAGATACATACAACCCAGGAGATGGGGGCTAACATAATTTAAATCAGGCATGTCCAACCTGCGGCCCAGAACCGCAGGCAATGCGGCCCACTGCCCCCTGACAATTTTTTTTTTTTGCTGGGGAGGAAGGAAGTGGGGTTGGGGACACGGCCACAGCAGCTTCCAACTAACGGTAGACAAAGGCTGCCTTGGAGGGGAGGGGGGGGGGAGGCGAGCATGTGCAGTGTTTCTGACTCCTACCACCATGACCACTTCAAATCACTGAAGTGGTCATGATGGTTAGAGTGTGTTACTTTATTGTCTCTCAGAAGAAGTAAACCTCTGTATACTGATTCCATTTCATTTGATCAACCTCTAGTCTAGGCATTTTCTTACATACCTTAACTATAGTATATATTTTATATGCGGCCCCAGAAAATTTCTCTACACTCAATGCGGCCCAGAGAAGCCAAAAGGTTGGACACCCATGATTTAAATCATTATACAGACAGGAAGTACAACAGTAGATGGCAGTAAACGGTAGATACACAAAACACCTGCAACTCAAAAATTGCACTATAGAGGTATAAAAAAGGAAGATCCCAAAGCACAATACATTAATAAATAAAAAAAAACAATTCGTTTTTCACAACAAAATGTATCTAAAGATTACAGGGACAAGACGGTACATAAAAGACAAGACATATGATTATGCTCCGTTAGGTTGGACATTATGCTCCATATAATGCATGCAAACTGGAATGTGGGATAAAGAGCAGATGCAATTAATTGTTACAACACATAGCAATATTTACCTTTTTTTCCCCTTTATTTAAATGACATTAAATTACATTTCATTTAACTTTATCTTGTGTACTGCAATTAACTGCAATGCAGTGTAAGGCTCCATGTACACGGGAAGTGTTTCAGAAGTCCCTGAACCCACCTACATGTTATCTTATCTGTCCATGTACACAGGGTCGTTTACAGTCAATTGCAGGCAGTTGAGTTCAGGGACGTTTTTTGGAACGCAATTATTTGCGTTCGAATGTGTGTTTCCCGGCGTTTCAAACGCAAAAACAGGACCGAGCGCGACCAAACGTGATGAAGTACGTTCAGCCACGTTATACGTTTTTTTTTCTTCCATTCAAAATCAATGGTTCCCCATCTGTGACACGAGGGGGCGGGGTCTCCTGATGACGTCACCTGGCGGCCACGCCCACAATGGCTATATAACAAGCTGAGACCGGAGACCGGCATAATCACTGGAGACATCGTCTGAGGAGGACCGAAGGAAGAAGACGACCCAAGGGCAAAAGAGTAGAAGACCAGACAGCAAAAGAGCAGAAGGCCGGACAGCAAAAGAGCAGAATAGCGGAGAGGGAGAAGACCAGAGCAGAGGGAGAAGACCAGAGCGGAGAAGACCGGATGAAGATTTTTTAATAAACTTTCCAAAACGTCTCCTGTCGTTATTTACATACACTGCCTTTTATGGGGTGAATGGGTAGGGGTACAGTGTACCCCATACCCATTCACATAGGGAGAGGGTCCAGGATCTGGGGGGGCCCCCTTGTTAAAGGTGGCTTCCAGATTCCGATGAGCCTCCTGCCTGCAGACCCCCACAACCACTGGCCAGGGTTTTGGGGATGAGGCCCTTGTCCTCATCAACATGGGGGCAAGGTACTTGGGGTGGGGGGTGCAGAGCTCACTCGTCCCCTCCCTTTTCCTGCCCTACCGGGCTGCATGCTCGGATAAGGGTCTGGTATGGATTTTGGGGGGGACCCCACGCTGTTTTTTCGGCGTGGGTCTACCCTCAAATTCCATACCAGACCCGAAGGGCCTGGTTTGGAACCTGGGGGGGACCCCCACGCAGTTTTTTTTCCATTTTTGGCGTGGAGTTCCCCCTCAAGATTCTCACAGCGCAAGTCGGATCATTCTGATCCGACTCGCGATGCGCCTCCCATTCAAATCAATAGGCTCCCATAGGGAACCATTGATTTTGAATGGGGGCAGAAAAAACGCTGCTAAAAGAAATGTGGCCAAACGTGCAATAACGCAAATGGAAAAAGCTACTGAAAGCACGTTTAACAGCTGCTTTTTCCCGGCGTCAGAACTAGCTTTGCAGCACATTTTTTCTAATGTCCCGTGTACATGGAGCCTTAAGGTGTTAACAGGGCACATATAGAAAATGTTTTTTTTTTTTTGGCCCTGTGTTCTTGCATTGAACCTGATCAATGTAGAGCAACCCTGCTCAATGCACCTAGTGTAAACAAGCCCCTAGGTGTGAAAGTATACCATTTACAGATAAAATTATGTTATAATTTAGGTCTTTACAAGTTATATATAGTATATTTAATTATTTAGATTAAATCCTGGACTTTTAAGTAATGCTAGAAGTCTGCCAAGCAAAATAGGTGAGTTAGAAGCTTTGGTGCATGAGGAGATGTATGATTTAATAAGTATTGCTGAATCTTGGCTTCATTCTTCGCATGACTGGGCTATTAATATTCCTGGCTATACACTCTTTCGGAGAGACAGGGTAAAAGGAAAGATGGCAGCGTCTGTCTCTATGTGGGACGTGATCCCAAAGCGAGCGCGAAAGAGGAACCAAATGATGGGGAGTGTGATAAGGCTAAAGCATTATGGGTGGCACTGTACATCATGGGTGTGCGTACTACAAAGGTTTTCAATTGAGTTTGTTATAGACTTCCCAGTGTTAATGAGGAGGTGGAGATTTAGCTCCTTGCACAGATAGAAAGGGCTGCAAGATCTGGGACAGTGATAATAATTGTTGATTTTAACTACCCAGACATTCACTGGAGTAATGGCACATTCTGGTCAGGTTCATAGAGGCCCAGACTAAAAATAATGCTGTATGTAAATATGAAGTGGTGGCGCTGCTTATAAAGTGCAAACAGGTATATATAAATATATAAAACGAAAAATATAATGTAAAAACACAGATGTGATTGAGAAATAAAAATATAAATATAAATGGTGAATATGTAAATAATACCACAATATAGTGAAATTCCAACATAAAATGGTATTGGGAATGAGTTAATATGAAATATATGAAAAAATATAAAAATATAATAATAAAATAAAGTGAAGTATAAATAACCACCAGAGTGCGTAGTATGAAGAGCAAAGTACTAAAATATATATATCTCTTAGTATATACCTAAAATAATAATATCAGCATGTGGCAATAAAAATACAAAGGCAATGATATAAAAGGTGTGCAAAAAGTGCAACAATTAAATTGGGTGTGCAGGAAACTTTTACAGAAAAAATATGAGTAAAGTGCGGGAAACTGTTTTTACAAAGTGCAACAAGAAGTGATGTGATCTAGATTCATGTGATAAATAGTCCGTATAATAATAAAGGTGCAAACAGTATTATGGGCAAGCTCAATGTGCAAAGAAATTAATTGTTGCACTTTTTGCACACCTTTTATATCATTGCCTTTGTATTTTTATTGCCACATGCTGATATTATTATTTTAGGTATATACTAAGAGATATATATATTTTAGTACTTTGCTCTTCATACTACGCACTCTGGTGGTTATTTATACTTCACTTTATTTTATTATTATATTTTTATATTTTTTCATATATTTCATATTAACTCATTCCCAATACCATTTTATGTTGGAATTTCACTATATTGTGGTATTATTTACATATTCACCATTTATATTTATATTTTTATTTCTCAATCACATCTGTGTTTTTACATTATATTTTTCGTTTTATATATTTATATATACCTGTTTGCACTTTATAAGCAGCGCCACCACTTCATATTTACATACATATTTATGTAGCCTTTGGCTATATTTTAAGTGAGGCTGCAGCTTACCTGTGCACGCATTTAATTTATCCTCTGACATCCTTAGCGCGGATTTATTTATATTCTAAAAATAATGCTGGACCTGGTAATCCCATACCATGCAGAGCTTATTACTAATGTTCATATAAAAGAACATCTGGGTAGCAGTGGCCATAACATGATTTCATTTAATGTTAGCTGTAAGCAACAAGCACATACAGGAAATATAAAAGCACTTAACTTTAAGAGAGCAAATTTTCCAAGCATGAGGGATGCTTTCTAAGATTTAGACTGGGAGGGAATATTGGCATTGATGAACACAGAACAGAAATGGTAATTCTTCAAAAAGATTGTATGCAAACTCATTGCAATGTATATTTCCATAAACAATAAGTTTAAAAGGCTAAAAATAAAACCTATGTGGCTCATTTCCAAAGTTAAAAAAGCTATAAATAATAAGAAAATACTTTTTAAAATATATAAAAATGCAGGAACATTATCATAGTTTTAATGTTACAAAGAATATAACAGAATATGTAAAAAGGATGGAAGAATCAAAGGATGCAAAAATTCAAAACAAATGACAGATTGCAAAAGGAAGTAGAACAAACCCCCCAAAAAATCTTCAAATATATTAATAGTAAGAAGGTCAGGTCTGAGCATGTAGGTCATTTAGCAGATAATCTGGAGTGGGTGACTGGTGACAAAGAGAAGGTAAATTTATGAAATACCTTCTTCAGCTCTGTGTATACAAAGGAGCATTGGAAAGCTCATGTCCATAATGGGAATGGTATTGACACAACCCCAAATTGATATGGTCCAGAAATATTTAGACAAAATAAAGTTGAATAAAGCACCTGGACGGAATGGCATACACCCATGGATCCTAAAAGAATTGAGCTCTGTTATTTCAAAGCCATTGTTTCTAATTTTTAGGGACTCTTTAATGACTGGCATAGTACCATTGGATTGGCGTAAGGCCAATGTGGTGCCTATATTCAAAAAGGAATCAAAGTCTTTACTAAGTAACTATAGACCTGTTAGTTTAACTTCTATAGTCCTGAAGATACTGGAGAGTTCCTGCTGGAAAAAATATTTTAAATAGCAGACAGCATGGATTCATGAAAGACAGAAATTGTCAGACAAATCTGATTTCTTTTTATTAGGAGGTGAGTGAAACCTTGGACAGAGGGGTGGCTGTGGATGTAGTATAATTAGATTTTGCCAAAGCATTTGGCACAGTTCCCCACACATGGCTAATGTGTTAGGTAAAGTCTACAGGCTTGGAAATGAATAGAAAACTGGCTAAAAGTAAGAATTCAGAGAGTAGTGGTTAATGATTCTTAATGGTCTAAGGCTATCAGTGGTCTACCCCAAGGTTCAGAGTTGGGACCCTTACTTTTTAAAATATTTTTTAAATGATATAGGGTCTGGGATTAACCACTTTACCACCGGAGGATTTTGCTGTCTTCCGTCCAGGCCACTTTTTGCGATTCGGCGCTGTGCGACTTCAACTGACAATTGCGCGGTCGTGTGACGCCGTACCCAAACGAAATTGACGTCCTTTTTTTCCCACAAACAGAGCTTTCTTTTGGTGGTATTTGATCACCTGTGCGATTTTTACTTTTTGCGCTATAAACAAAAAAAGAGCATTTATTTTGAAAAAATAACAATATTTTTAACATTTTTTTATATGAAATTCCCCCCAAAAAAGATGTAAAAACCAATTTTTTAAAAAATTTTTGGCCAATTTGTTTTCTGCTACCTATGTTTGGTAAAAAAAAATTGCAATAAGCGTATTTTGATTGGTTTGCGCAAAAGTTATTGCGTTTACTAACAAAGGGAAAGATTTCTGTCATTTTTGGTGTTTTTTTTTTTAATGGCGGCGATCTGCGATTTTTTTTGCGGGACTGCGACATTGCGGCGGACAGATCGGACCCTTGACTGACATTTTTGACACTTTTGGGGGTACCAGTGACATTACTGCAGTAATCAGTGCTATATATATGCACTGTTACTGTAAAAATGACACTGGCAGGGAAGGGGTTAATTTTATTGGAGAGGGAGGGGTTAATGTATGCCTGGTGCTTACTGACGTGTAGGGGGGGAGGTGACTGTGTGAGACATGGACAGATCGGATGTCCAGCTATGCTGAACACTCCGATCTGTCACTCCCTGTCACTATGGAGATCCGCCCGCTGTGTTTACACACAGCGGGCGGATCTCCAGACTCGATCCCCGACGATCGGGTAAGAGCAGCGGCGATCGCCGCTGCTCCTCCCCTGGCCCGACTCCCGCTGTGAATGAAAACAGCGGGAGCGAGCCTCCGGCGGCGCGCAAGCGCCGCCCAGAAGGGGGAGTGTCTGACGACGTAGTACTACGTCGTCAGACGATAACGAGCCACTCTGCCACAGTAATATTACTGTGAGCAGTCGTAAAGTGGTTAAAGGTACCATTTCGGTGTTTGCACATGACACCAAGCAATGCAGTGGAATATAGTCCCTACAGGATGTCTCCAACTTACAAGCAGACCTCAATGCACTGTTTCATTGGGCAACTATGTTGCAAATGAGGTTTAACCACTTACCGACCGCCGCACGACTATTTACTGCGGCAGTCAGCCGCTCCTGGGCAAAGCGACATAGACCTACGTCGCTTGCCCAGGAGCCTGTAGGGGAAGAGCGCGCGCCGCCAGAGGCGCGCTCCCGCCCCCGCTTGTTCACTGAGATCCCCGCGCGTGTGACCGGCGGCTCCGATGTACACCGGCCCCTCGCAATCTCCCAGGAGGAGAGGGAGAAGGACGGACGGCTGATGTAAACACAGCCGTCTGTCATTCTCCCTGATGTAAGCACAGAGGCAATGCGATCCTGCTATGTAGGATCGCATGTCTCTGTGGTTACATCACAAGCCACGCCCCCCCACAGTTAGAATCACGCCCCTAGGGATACATTTCACCCACTGATCACCAATAAAGTTAACCCCTTCCCTGCCAGTGTCATTTTTACAGTAACAGCATATTTATAGCATTTATTACTGTAGTAATGTCACTGGTACTCCCAAAAGTGTCAAAAATGTCAGTCAGGGGTCCGATCTGTCCGCCGCAATGTCACAGTCTGGCAAAACAAATCGCAGATCGCCGCCACTACTAGTTAAAAAAAAAATAAAATAAAAATGACAGAAATCTTTCCCGTAGTTAGTAAACGCCATAAATTTTGCGCAAACCAATCAAAATATGCCTATTGCGATTTTTCTTACCAAAAATATGTAGCAGAAAACAAATTGGCCTAAAATGTTGAATAATTTTGATTTTTACATTTTTTTTTGGAGAATTTCACATAATATAATGTGAAAAATATTGTTATTTTTTCAAAATTGTCGCTCTTTTTTTGTTTATGGCGCAAAAAAAAAAAAAAAATTGCACAGGTGATCAAATACCACCAAAAGAAAGCTCTGTTTATGGGAAAAAAGGACGTCAATTTAATTTGGGTACAGCGTCGCCATAGGCGTGCGCAGCCTATTAAATTAGGGTGTGCACCCCAAAGCTCAAACACACGTGTTTGTGTGTGTCTACATATATATGACCCCAGCACATTTATCTCCCTACTGGCACATTGAAAGGCAAGTGCCTAAAGACTTCTCTTATGGCAGAGCCAGTAAGAGAGAGATTTTTCCCATCTTCCTACCAGCTTCCTTCCACTAAAAAGTGATAATGTTAATGTACATGGCGTGATTAGGGTGTGCCCAGGCACACCTGGCACACCCTGTGCGCACACCTATGAGCGTCGCATGACCGCGCAATTGGCCGTTAAAGTCACGCAGTGCCGAATCGCAAAATAGGGCCTGGTCTTTGAGCAGCCAAATCCTCCGGGGCTTAAGTGGTTAATGTTGATAAATGTAAAGTTTTGCACTTGGGGGCTAAAAATATGCATGCGTCATACATACTAGGTGGAGAACAGCTGGGGGAGTCAATGGTGGAGAAGGATCTGGGTGTTCTGGTAGATAATAAACTTAATAACGGCATTCAATGCCAAGCTGTGGTTTCCAAAGCGAACAAAATCCTTTCTTGTATTAAGAGAGTTATGGACTTCAGAAAGAGAGATATAATTTTGCCCCTGCACAAATCATCAGTAATGCCTCATCTGGAATATGCAGTTCAGTTTTGGGCAGCAGTTCATAAAAAGGATATCGGGGAACTGGAGAAAGTGCAGAGAAAGGCAACCAAACTGATAAGCTGCATGGAGGAGCTCAGCTATGAGAAAAGAATAGAGGAACTGAATTTATTCTCTCTTGAGAAGAGGAGATTAGGGGGGAGATGATCAACATGTATAAATACATAAGTGGTCCATATGGTAAATTTAGTGTTGAGTTATTTATTTTAGGATCATCACAGAGGACAAGGGGGCACTCTTTACGTCTGAAGGAAAAGAGATTTGATCTCCAAATGCGGAAAGGTTTCTTCATAGTGATAGCTTTGAAAATATGGAATAGACTCTCTCAAAAGCTGGATCTGTCCAGCTAAGTGAATTGTTTTAAGAAAGGCTTGGATTCTTTCCTAGATACACATAATATAAAACTCAATACTAAAATTTATAGGTAAAGTTGATCATGGGAATATCTGATTGCCTCTTGGGGGATCAGGAAATAATTTTTCCTTTGCTGGAGCACATTGGATTATGCTTTAGTGGGGTTTTTGTGCCTTCCTCTGGATCAACTGTGGCTATAGGATTGTGTATATATAGAATTGTATATGTGTGTGTGTGTGTATATACTGTATATATATATTTTTTTTTCCCAGACTATTTACATATGTACTATGATTAGATGTAAAATTGGATAATGAAATTGAGCTATTATTCTGTTATTATATTGTATATCGTTAACTGGGTCACCTAATCAGGGACACAGCCCTGGTATTGCTATGTGTTATGATGAAAAATCTGTCCATTAAACTGATCCTATTACTTTTTTTTTTTATTAATTAGGATGTAATTAAGGGAGTCAGTAACCAAATATAAGAAAGAAAGTGCTTCTAAAAAAATTAATTGGCATTTTATAAAAAACATTTTTGATGAAAAAACATTTTAATTAAATGTATTCTACTCAGTTATGTTAGGCATTTGGTAATCCACTTATTCAATATAACCTTGAGTTGAAATTCAGGCAATTCAAAATGAACTAACAAGAAAAATATGCAAAGGTGATATCCAATCAAAGCCCCTATGTCAAGGCATAATGTATAAGCAGATTAACCTATATACAAATTATGACTTATCCTACCCCTTCCCACTTTTAAGCATTCTTGTTTGTCATTGAGACTACTCATTACATCAAAGAGCCAACAGACAGGCACAAGTGGGCTAAATCAAGATTTACAGGAAATATTGAGATTTGCATTTAACATCAACAGGTTATATCTGTGGATTGCCCAATTGGTTTGACAGTGGTAACCCTTGCATTGTGAATTTTTTTTTTCATCGTATACTGAATTGTGCAAGTTCTTGATGGATTTATTCTAATGCTATAATGGATAAGTGGTATTCCAAATACTTAACATGGCTTTCATTTTTTTACCCAGTTTGTTTATAGATTCAAGGAGTCTTTTCGCTTTCCTTCCTATTGTTAAGATCCTCTGTGCTGGCCATTTCCGTACACTAAACAAACCACATTAACAGTTTCCTGGAAGGCTTTCTATAATAAGCACAGTTCTCATATAGTATTCGGAATTTCATAGTTACAATTCTACAAGTCAACAAGCATGTGGGCTTTTGTTCTTCATTAGTATTCTATACATCAGTATTTTTTAGGTAAGAGCGAAACAAGCTTTAACATTTATAAAGACTTTATTACTGGATTTTAACAATGAAAATATTACAATTCATAATTCCTTTTCTCGCTACGCACACATTGGCAGGAGACACCTATGTGACACCTGGTAAAACAGCCAAACAATTTACCCAATGAGCCCTATTATCCTTGTTATACTAAAATTCCATTAGACCCACAATACGTGGATTCAGAGATTAAATATCTCTCTAGCTAGATGATACAGAGAGGAAAAACAAAAGCATATATAGCGAAACATGCCTGGTAAGATAATAATTGATAAAGCAAAGCTTATAGCTATACAACAAAACACGTACCCTGGATATTTAACCCCTTTACACGTAACGGTAAAACAAATCTAAATGTCTAAGCACAGTTTTGCAAGCTTGACATGTGTTAGTTAAGCACAACATATCGTCACAACTACTTAGTCTATCCTGGTGGATCATGCCTTGTTTTTATCAGGACAAATTGGGCTTTTTATCGAAGAAAAACTGTCTCAAAGTGTAAAAAAAAATATATATATATATTTTTTTTTCTTTTTTTAGCTGTATATTTCTTGCTAATATATTAATTTACCACCAAAGAGCAACCCAAAATAAATTCTCCTGCTCCTGATGATTGCAGAGATAACACATATGTGTATGTTAATTTTTCTATGTACCCCTAATACAGCCCAGAATTAATAAGGGCGCATTTAGCATTCATTTTTTATTCTGCTTAAAACACACTGACACTGATACTAATTTAAACATTTTTTCTTTTAAATTCTACCCAAAGTACAGTGGGTACGGAAAGTATTCAGACCCCCTTAAATTTTTCACTCTTTGTTATATTGCAGCCATTTGCTAAAATTGTTTAGGTTCATTCTTCTTCCTCATGAATGTACACATAGCACCCCATACTGACAGAAAAACACAGAATTGTTGACATTGTTGCAGATTTATTAAAAAAGAAAAACTGAAATATCACATGGTCCTAAGTATTCAGACCCTTTGCTGTGACACTCATATATTTAACTCAGGTGCTTTCCATTTCTTCTGATCATCCTTGAGATGGTTCTACACCTTCATTTGAGTCCAGCTGTGTTTGATTATACTGATTGGACTTGATTAGGAAAGCCACACACCTGTCTATATAAGACCTTCCAGATCACAATGCATGTCAGAGCAAATGAGAATCATGAGGTCAAAGGAACTGCCTGAAGAGCTCAGAGACAGAATTGTGGCAAGGCACAGATCTGGCCAAGGTTACAAAAAGATTTCTGCTGCACTTAAGGTTCCTAAGAGCACAGTGGCCTCCATAATCCTCAAATGGAAGACGTTTGGGACGACCAGAACCCTTCCTAGAGCTGGCCGTCCGGCCAAACTGAGCTATCGGGGGAGAAGAGCCTTGGTGAGAGAGGTAAAGAAGAACCCAAAGATCACTGTGGCTGAGCTCCAGAGATGCAGTCAGGAGATGGGAGAAAGTTGTAGAAAGTCAACCATCACTGCAGCCCTCCACCAGTCGGGGCTTTATGGCAGAGTGGCCTGACGGAAGCCTCTCCTCAGTGTAAGACACATGAAAGCCCGCATGGAGTTTGCTAAAAAACACCTGAAGGACTCCAAGATGGTGAGAAATAAGATTCTCTGGTCTGATGAGACCAAAATAGAACTTTTGGCCTTAATTCTAAGTGGTATGTGTGGAGAAAACCAGGCACTGCTCATCACCTGTCCAATACAGTCCCAACAGTGAAGCATGGTGGTGGCAGCATCATGCTGTGGGGGTGTTTTTCAGCTGCAGGGACAGGACGACTGGTTGCAATCGAGGGAAAGATGAATGCGGCCAAGTACAGGGATATCCTGGACAAAAACCTTCTCCAGAGTGCTCTGGACCTCAGACTGGGCCGAAGGTTTACCTTCCAACAAGACAATGACCCTAAGCACACAGCTAAAATAACGAAGGAGTGGCTTCACAACAACTCCGTGACTGTTCTTGAATGGCCCAGCCAGAGCCCTGACTTAAACCCAATTGAGCATCTCTGGAGAGACCTAAAAATGGCTGTCCACCAACGTTTACCATCCAACCTGACAGAACTGGAGAGGATCTGCAAGGAGGAATGGCAGAGGATCCCCAAATCCAGGTGTGAAAGACTTGTTGCATCTTTTCCAAAAAGCCTCCTGGCTGTATTAGATCAAAAGGGGGCTTCTACTAAATACTGAGCAAAGGGTCTGAATACTTAGGACCATGTGATATTTCAGTTTTTCTTTTTTAATAAATCTGCAACAATGTCAACAATTCTGTGTTTTTCTGTCAGTATGGGGTGCTATGTGTACATTCATGAGGAAGAAGAATGAACCTAAATGATTTTAGCAAATGGCTGCAATATAACAAAGAGTGAAACATTTAAGGGGGTCTGAATACTTTCCGTACCCACTGTATACTCACTGTGACCTTTGACCTCAACTTTGACCTTTGACCCAGACATTGACCCTAACACTAACCCTGGCAAACCTTAATTTTGTTATATTTTTTTCTTTAATTCTTTTCTTAATTTTTATTAGATTTGTTTTACACACTTTAGCTTGTTTACATTTTCCTCTCCTTCAGAAAGAGGGAGATACAGAAGAGGAAATAAATACAGGGGTGAGCTGACAGTGACTGATCACTGTGATAGCCAATCAGAGGCTATCACAGCGATCAGATGACCTGGAACCGATAGTCCAGATTCCCAAACGTTGGTGCGAGCTCGGTCTCTGTGCTCGGAGCACGCTGTGTGGTGCGCTCCCAGCACAAAGAGAGATACGCGTTATTGTGCCCCCACGGAAAAAAGTCTTGAGGCCGCATATATGTGTTATGTCGGCGTCAAGGGGTTAAACAACATAGACTTACCACCCACAGGTTTATCTGTTAGCTAATACCAAGATAATCAGATTATAGTGTAGAGTGAGCAGTCAAGCCAATGGAAGAGGGCTCAGATAGATTGTGAAAATTTCTGCAAGGCTTCAATTTTGTCTTGTAGATTGGATAGGGGATTTACAAAAGGCAAATAGAATGTGCACTTTGCAAGTGCAGTCACACTCATTTTCCCTAGAGCTTAGTAAATGTGGTAAAGCTTCACTTTGTAAAGAATCCTCAACTAGGTGCAGTTACATAGTTGGGTTGCAAAAAGATACAAGTCCATCTAGTTTCCTGGTGCCCAACCTGCGGACCTTTGATTTTTCATGTGTGGCCCTCGGACCTTAGCAGTCTGCAGTGGGAACAATGATTAGGGTAATAGCAATTATCTCTACTAGCCTCATGTAAGATGTTCCCAGTTTCACATCGTCTTCTGCAGCCACCCCCAGCCAAAAAATGTAGCATGGCCACGCTCCCTTACCCTCATTTCCTCTATTATGTCTGCAATTTCTGACAGTCCTCTCAATCATTACATAAATTGAATACTATGTGCAGCCCTTTGGTAATGTTGGGGGCTGCATTTTAGGCCCCCTTTAAATCATAAGTTGCCAACCACTGATCTAGTTTATAAAATAGAGGAAAACAAAATATTAGAAAACCAAAATTTTAGCTGTTCCCTGAGGAACTACCCCGAAAAAATTCTCTCTGTGGTTGGCCCTGTTGGCCACCTTCTTCTTGGCATCCTTCGACTGAAAAAATCAAAGGATTTGGATGAAAAATGATTGTCAATCAAATGCAGCAGCTGCCAAGGTATTTTGACAGGCTGTCAGACTATAGTAGCCACAGGGTAAGATTCAGCCTAGATGGGGAATCTGTTTGAATTTTTTTGTTCAGCCCACAGGTTTAAACTAAAATAATCTACTGTATGTATGTACTGTATACTTGAAAAACCAAAAAGTGTTCCTGCGCTGAAGTGTAAAAAAGAAAGACAAGAGCTGCACCTTTATGTCACCCGAATATCGAAAGTGATCTATACATATACATATACACAAAGAATAGTGTGCTACTTATTTATCACAAGTGCTCTACATGTACACATCATCCAAATAACCATGGAAAAATTCATAAATGTGAATGGTTCAAAAATAGCCAGTCCATAAGTCAAAAATAAATACCGTAAATAAATGTGACGTAAAATCTATATTTATATAGTGCCAACAGTTTGCACAGCGCTTTACAATGTTGGGACAGATACTACATTTACAATACAATTCAATACAGGAGGAATCAGATAGACATGATCCCCCAATTAAAGAGATCAACAATGCATAGGAAGCCCCAAAACCTCTCCTGGAGTCTCCAAATCAGGTAAGTATGATTCAACAGGAAAGGATCACTTAGTAATCCCCACAGCTCCAAAATAGACTCAGATAGCCATCATACAAGGAAAAGGAATAAAGGACTTGCATAGCGTCAATACCGCTAGAACATATTTATTAGTAAAACCACAGAAGGTACTCACATTGCTCAGGGTATTAAAAGACAATCAAATAATTGATGGCCCCGCTGACAGCTGGCATCAGTGGGCGTGATGACGTCATTGGTTCATGGTCCCACCCCCTGTGTGTGTGTATACCTAGCATAACTCCAGTTCAAGCCCAAATGAATTGAACCAGTTAAGAAAGCAGGTCTTCCTGCAATGCTCCCATTACCTTCTACTTTATCCCCCACAGGCTTACCGCTCTGTAATTCAGCACCAGTCATTATCTGGGTTTAATAAATGAGGAGGTCTAGGGTCTGTCCCCTGGGGGTACATTATCAGGCCATTCTGGACTCACAAGATAATGCTAACTTATCCTTAGATCACACATCATTAGATAGCTTCATTCTCCACAACATTCAGGATTCACCAAGTACCAGAGGAAGAAGATGAGGAAGAGGTCAGGTGGAAATTAAGAAGACCTTAGACTCAATATGAAGAAAAAGCTATGCATAAACCTTTTTTTTTTTGTGTCAGGCATCGCTGACCTCCTTTTGAAAAATGTTTGTTGACTTGCTTCTTTGCTAATCCAAAGGCTTACAATACTTTCTATATCATTGACCCAGAACAAGCATGCAGCAAGTTAGAGTGAACACCTAAACTACAAATTAATGCCAGGGTCAGCGGCACAAAAAGCAGTTGGGTCAGCATAACATTTAGGAAACAGAAAGCATTTTCTGAAGCTGATACTAGCAATGGCAACCTAAATAAGTTTCCTTTCAGATTAACACCCACCTAATCAAAAAGATACCCCTTGGCTCACGTCCATTTGTTTTTTAGTGCGTTTTGCAGAAACGCACTACAGTCCATTTAACATGGTTTTCTATGGATCCAGTTCTCATTTGTGCGCTTTGAGCCAATGGTTTCTCAATGATTTCCACTAACCCTTACTCTTAACCATAAGCCTAAAATTTGACTCTAAACCTTAACCATAACCATAGCCCTTAATGCTTAAATGTAACCCTAACCCTTACATTTAACCCCAACCCTTAACCCTAACCCTTACATTTAAACCCAACCCTTAACCCTAACCCTTAACCTTAACCCTTAAATTGAACCCTAAACCTTAACCCTGACCCTAAGGTTTAACCCTAACCCTTAACCCTAACATGGGTCTTTGGACACAAAAAGGTCCCTGCACTACTTTGATGTGGCTTTGATGCTACTTAAGTGCCAAAGAGTGCAAAGTCACATCAAAGTCACAGTCCATGAACAGAACTGTCCTACTTCCCTTTTAGCTGAAAAAACCTCTGCAGAACACATCAAAAACTCATCAAAAATGCAAAATGCACAGCAAAACACGCCAGAAAAATGCATCAAGTTGCAACCTGCACAGATGGGAACCTAGCTTTAAATTCAGGTTCACACAGTTTCTGCATGTTGGAAATGTGTGCAAAATTGTGCCCTTTAGCAGTTGCACAGCGGTGCCAATAATTGTTCATTTTCAGCACCATGCGGTTTGGTGCAGAGCAATTTAGAAAAGGGTCAGGGACTTGTTTCTCTGAAATGAATGGGCTGCCCTACACGCAATGTGCGGAAACATGTGTTCGCTCCGTTCATAAACAAAGTGTGAATGTCAACTGACGTAACATGGAGACACGCAAGTGGTTTTTTTTCGGGGAGGGGCATGTAGTGTGGCCTTTTTACTATAATGCAGAGAATGTGCTAAGGTAAAAAAAAGTTTAGATTTAGATTTGAACTCTAAGCTAAAAATTTTTAAAGCATCACCTATGGTAAATTTGGGGTTTTGTAGTTTGTTATGACATCTTTGGAATCCATGTACTTGACTAAGTCTTATCTTTTATATTTTACAGAAAATTTGGAGATTTTGTGTTTTTATGTGTATTATTTTCTATTGAAAATATAGATGTGATAAACTGTTACATGCATACATACATATTGTGCAACATAAAACATTGTAGATACTATCTTTTAAATCATTGGGTCTTCTGGTTTCAGAATATATAGACTGTTTGGGGGTTTTTAGTGTGTTTTCTCATTAAAAAGTGCCAAAAATGTTAGCATGTGTGCGTTCTGGCAGCAAAAAGGTTAGTGACTTGGCAAGTATTCTGATAAAGCATAAAGAAAAAACAGGTGTACTGTTTAATGAATCTACCATTCACACCTATAATTCTCACATTCCAAAGGATTATATTACACCATGACAATGACAGAAGTGCCTAAGGTGAGCAGGGATTACTGCATGAACAGCAGCTATGTCATCTTTAACTATTTTGAATACATACTCATATATTTATTTCTATTGTATTCCTGCCATATTTAGAAAAATGATGATATAACTACACCCCTTCAAAAAAGTCTACCCTAACCTCAGGTAGGTAAACACAGGGCTGGACCGAGGCCAAAGAGGCACCCGCCTTGGCCCCACTGCCTCCCCACCTCTGCATCACCCTGCCACCTCCTGCACTGTGCAGAACTGAACTGTCAAACTGATTGCTTAATCCTACAGATTACTCAGGTAAATTGTAGTTCTCCCAGTACATCCAGGTGAACTCCCTTCTGAACCAACCCCTGCATGTCTTGTTTAGGTGGACAGAAAGGGGTGATATAACTGTGGCTCAATCACCTGCTTTTACAGCCTCCTGGACGCCCCTCCCACGTGGAAGAAAAATATATTTAAAAATATATTTTAAAAAAACATTCTTAATTTATTTTTCCCAAATATATTTGACATATATTTGAAATACTACAATTTTGGCCATATTCAATATATTCTAAAAATGTTTTCCCTAAATATATTGGAAATATATTTTTCTTCCATATGGGCTGTAAATGAGCCCGTAATGTGACAGCTGAATGCTTCTTTTTAACAACCTTTTAGGTACAATCCCTTAGCATTTTTTTCCGCTGATTTTTTTGGTTTGTATGTTTGTGTTCATTCATGTTTGTAGTACCAAATAAAACAAAAAATGCTTTATACCAAAAACATGATTCTAGTGCTTTTTTATGAAAAGGGACAAATCACACATTAAAACCTGTAGTTAACACTTTTATCCTGGATTGTCACCAATACACAAATTCACTTGTCCACCGAATCTGTGATTTGCTGTTTTTCAGGTGCTACAGCTTGGTTCCCACGCCGCCATCTTCCTCTTTGATGTCATCAGGAGCCAGCTGCCTCTTTCGGACTCAGGGAATTGGCCCCTGATGGCCGCTGTGTGTCCTGGTTCCTGCATATCCCAGGAGGCCTAAGTGAGGAGGACACGTCACTCTTGCCTAGGTGAGAATGGTGGCCAGGAGGTGGGGCAAAAAAAAAGCAAATGCCAATAACACTTTTTTGATTGTGGAGGAGAGGAAGAGTGCAGTGATGCCTAGTGCAGATTAACAAAGTGGGGTTGGGTTATCCAGGTATACACTATAATAAGGGTCCATTTATAATAACATTTACTGTGCAAATGAACGAGGATTTATACAAAAGTCACTAATAAGACCTTTTCTGATGTTTTTCTTTCACTTGAATTTTATTAGAAATAATAAGAAAAGTAGCCAAATATATTATGTGAAAATGTAAACAAATTCAAAAGGAGTTTCCCTTAGCAGATATTGAAAGTTAAACAATGATATAGAAATGAAAGACAATCAGTCCAAGCAATATTTAATTGTTTGATGATTGATTATCAGACCCCCCTGCCTGGAACTGCAATGCTCTTTGTTTCCAAAAAGGGAACCTTTATTTGAGGGCTCTGGAGCCAGGAGAAGCAATATAGTTGCCAATGGTACTAAAAAGAGGTACCACTCTTACTTGTGGGAAAAAAGGAAGTTCTAAGGTAGAGAGGGTCAGAAGAAAGAGATGAAAAGGGAAAGGAAGAGAAGAGGGGGAAAAAAGGGGGGGGGGAAGGGAGGAGGCCATCTCTGTCCTGGAGGTTCATTGATGATATATTAACACATAAGACTGGATTACAGTTCCAGGAAGCGCGTAGGCGGTTGCGTTGATAGGAAGTAATCTAGCCAGGGCTGCAAGAATTTATGTGTCGGTTAGTATCACCGTGAGTTTCTCATTCACTAGGGTACCATGCGCCCAACTTTTCACTTCGTCCAAGTTGAGAATCGGCATCTTCCATGCTTTTGCAATCATCTGTTTAGTGGCCAAGAATATATGGGTCACAAGAGTGTGCTCTCGCTTGGTGGCATCTTCTATCGGTTTGTGAAGAAGCGCCTCCCAAGGGTCTTTTCGTAGATTCATATGTAACACCGAATTGAACATGGATCCTTATCCACAGTCATTTGACCTTAGGGCATGTCCACCATATATGCTTCATGTCTCCTATATCTGAACATCCCCTGAAGCATATAGAAGGGTAGGTAGGGAGGCATTTAGTATTTCTAGTAAAGACAAGACTTTGAAAGAGTTTTCTAAAGTTGTTTTTTACGGGAAGAACAGAATAGTACCTCCTAATTTTTTTTCCAAGTCTCAGGGGCTTGCACACCAAATTTCCTTTTCCCAGTTAGAGCAACAAGATGGGGTATGCGAGTTAGAGTTGTTTAGTATGGAAGAGTATTATAAAGAGGCCTTGGGTTATGGGGAACGTCTGACATCTGGCTTCAAATACTGTTGTGCTTGTTCCCTTGCTTATGTTTTTATTATGTGAAAAATGTTTGTAGCCAGGTTCTTGGCTAGAGTCAGAGAGCAATTGAGGACACTGTTCTGCCATGCTCTCTGTGGTGCCAATGGACTTTAGCTAAATGGGTTAACACTACCCCACCTCCATCAACATGAGGAGCTGATAAGCAGAAGAAGCTTAAGAGATCTGATGGTTGGCAGCACTGAATCATGAGAGATGAATTTTGGGAAATACATTTTACTATGGCAGTCTATGGACCACTAGACTATGATTCCCAATGTGGTGTATTAGGGGAAAGGGAGTTGTATTTTCTCAGGCTGAATGCCAAGGAACTTTCTTTTTGCTGCCAGGAGACCAAACTGTGCACATTGCTGCCCCTGTGTGTACATCAACCTTCCGCAGGCCTGCAACCATGTGCTGAGAACTGGTATCACTCCAGGCAGATCTAGAAGTGAGCTGACATCTGAACAGTGAGACCTCTGTTACTGTATCGCTGGGACTGGTGAGAGGACATTACTGCCATTAAAGTGGAGTTCCGCCCCCCCCTTAAAAAATTAAAAGTCAGCAGCTACAAATACTGACTTTTAAATAGTAGAACTTACCTGTCCTGGGAGCCTGCGATGTCGGCACCCGAAGCCGATTTACGTATCGGCTCTTGGGTGCCGCCGCCACCATCCAGAGTAAGGGAACCCGGCAGTGAAGTCTTCCAGGCTTCACTGCTAGTTTCCTACTGCGCATGCGCAAAGTGTGCTGCGCTTTGTAATTGGCCTGGCGGTGGAGGAAAAAGGAGGGGGCCGAACTTCCAAGGTACAGTGCCGCGGCACTGTCTCCCAGGAAGTGGGGAAGGGTACCCGTCAAAAACAGGTACCCGTTCCCCCCTCCCCCCCTGAAAGGTGCCAAATGGAGCACCAGAGGGGGGGAGGAAGCAGATCTTTTGACTGGAACTCCGCTTTAACCTCTGGCTGCTAGAAGAGAACAAGCACATAGGGACTGACCATCTAACCAGCAACAATATTTACTACATGCAGACTTTTTTGGCACTGTACTCATGTGCACTACAGTAAAGACTGGATCCCAACGCTAGCCAGAAGATAGCTGCTTCACAAGAACTTTGCCCGTTGTCCATAGTAAGAGGTACCCCTTAAAGCGGAGTTCCAGCCACAAAATCGACATAATCGATTTTGTGGCCATCCGCTTGATTTTCTTCACCTGAAAAGGAAATGGATAGTTAGGATTTTTTTTTTTTTTTTTACTTACCTTGTTATTGTAGAAAGAAATACTCACCTTTCTTCCACTTCCTCCCTGGGAGGCCGCAGCCCACCCGTCACTTCCGGTTTGCAATGATTCCTGGGAGCTGAACGTCAACGCTCCCAGGAATCAATGCGACGGCACCGGCCCCGCTCGTCACTTCAGGTGCGACGCCGCATTCCCTGCTACACAGCTTCTGTGCAGGAATGCGGCGCCGCACTGGAAGTGACGAGAGGGGCCGGTGCAGGCACATTCTGGGAGAAGAAGACACGGAAGAGGACGCAGAAGAGGATCGCGCTGGCTTCAGCTGCCCACAACAGAGATGGCAACGCTGGAGAAGAAATTTTAAAAGTGAGTATTTCTTCTTGCAGGTAAATGCGAACCGGGACAGATCAGAGGCTAGCCATTGTGGAATGTACTAGCCCTGACTGTCCCGGGGGTATGTTCATTGAAATTTTTTTTGTGGCCGGAACTCCGCTTTAAGGAAGTCTTAAATGTCATCACTGCCATTCATATAGAGTGCACTCTGAAGTGGATACAGCCTATTTTTTTCAGACCAGTTATCGCAGTATAAATTATCATTGCTATCACTGTTTTCTGATGCCATTACTTTCTGCTGATTTTGTGGATTACCAGATTTACTTTATATTAGCTGCATAGAACCCCATTCTATGCTACTGTAGTCTAGTAAACATAATGTCTAGTGAACTGTGATTGACCTAATCCTTTACTTACTCATTTTATTTACTGCTATGTACTACGTGTGACAATATATTGGGTTCAACATACCTCCCAACTTTATGAAATGGATCTAACTATTCTTAAAAATGTTACTTAACCCTCCTCTAACCTATCGTCCTAATCTGTGTATAAAAAGATCAGGGTACTTACATATTTTTAATCCGCTCTAGTCACTCTCCTCCTTTGATCCTGCAGATACAGCTATTGTGTCAGTGAGTAGCTGCTGCATTGTAGATGAAGAAGCGCCAATTACGGCTGGGCCATGGGAGCCTATGGGTGATGTCACAGCTCCCTTGTGTCAATGAGTGGTTGTTGCAGGGGAGAGGAGGGAGCACTAATAATGACTGGGCGATGGGAGCCTAAGGGTGACGTCACAGCTCCTTTGTGTCAGTGAGTGGCTGCTGCAGGGGACAGGGGGGAGCACCAATAATGGCTGGGCCATGGGAGCCTATGGGTGACATCACAGTTCCTTTGTGTCAGTGAGTGGCTGCTGCAGGGGAGAGGGGGAGCACCAATAATGGCTGGGCCATGGGAGCCTATGGGTGACGTTATGGCTCTCAGAATTCCCAGCTGTTGTTGAGTGCTCTCTCCTCTCCCTTGCAGCAGCTGCTCACTAACAGGATCACAAGGCCAGACTGGAGCAGATTAAAAAAACGGAACAGAACTGAAAGGACACAAATCGGATGTCAGCGGATGGTCATCCGCTGACATCCGCAATCCCATTGACATGCATTATGTCCGTATATCATCCGCAAACGGATGGAGTTATATACAGACATATGGAACGCCCGTGTGAAAGAGCCCTTAGTGCTTTGGATTGAGACAAGTACAAAATTTAGAGGGATATGCTTTGTTCCTATTTAATGTCTGCAGTTTACAACCACTTTAACCACTTGCCTACAGTTAACTTTCACCCCCTTCCTGCCCAGGCCAATTTTCAGCTTTCAGCGCTCTCACATTTTGAATGACAATTGCGGGGTCATGCTACACTGTACCCATATGACATTTTTATCATTTTTTTCCACACAAATAGAGCTTTCTTTTGGTGGTATTTAATCACCTCTGGGTTTTTTATTTCTTACAAAAAAAAAAAAGACAGTACATTTTGAAAAAAAAAAGTTTTTCTTATTTTCTGTGAGTAAATTTTGAAAATAAATACATTTTCTCCTTCACTGATGTGCGCTGATGAGGCGGCACTGATGGGCACTGATAGGCTGCACTGATGGGCACTGATGAGGTGGCACTTATGGGCACTGATGAGGTGGCACTGATGAGGAGGTATTAATATGCCGCACTGATGAGCACTGATAGGTGGCACTGATAGGCGGCACTGATGAGCACTGACAGGTGGCACTGACGAGCACTGATGGGCACTGAGAGGTGGCACTGATGGGCACTGAGAGGTGGCACTGGTGGGCACTGACAGGCGGCACTGAGAGGCGGCACTGATGGGCACTGAGAGGCGGCACTGATGGACACTGACGGGTGGCACTCATGGACACTGACGGGTGGCACTGATGGGCAGCACTGATGGACAGCACTCACACATCAATGACTCTTTACCGAGATCGGGATCGCGCCGTGTCCTAGCAACATGGCGAGGTCACGATCGCTGCTCCACTTGCCCCCGGGGGCGTGCGAGAGAGGCTGTTCTGGTGCGCCATCATATGAAGGCGTCCCGGGATAATAGCTACACCGCTCCACCGTCATTTGACGACGGCAGGCAGGTAGTAAGAGGTTAAGCTTGGTATATACAGTACATCCAGAAACATTTCACTGTGCTTTGCTTTTTCCACATTTTGTTACAGTATGTTACAGCCTTACTCCAAAATGGATTAAATTCATTATTGTTCCTAAAATTCTACAACCAATACCCCATAATGACAACATGAAAGAAATTGGTTTGAAATCTTTGAAAATGTATTAAAAAACAAAATGAAAAAAATCCCATGTACATAAGTATTCACAGCCTTTGCCGTGACACTCAAAATTTAACTCCTGATTCCACTGATCATCCTTGGGATGTTTCTACAACTTGATTGGAGTCCACCTGTGGTAAATTCAGTTGATTGGACATGATTTGGAAAGGCACACACCTGTCTATATAAGGTCCCAGTGCATGTCAGAGCACAAACCACACCATGAAGTCTAAGGAATTGTCTGTAGATCTCTAAGACAAGATTGTATTGAGGCACAGATCTGGGGAAGGGTACAGAAAATTTTCTGCAGCATTGAAGGTTCCAATGAGCACAGTGGCCTCCATCAACAGTAAATGGAAGAAGTTTGGGACCACCCGGACTGTTCCTAGAGCGGACCGACCGACCAAACTGAGCGATCGGTGGAGAAAGACCTTAGTCTGAGAGGTGACCAAGAACCCGATGGTCACTCTGACAGAGCTCCAGCGTTTCTCTGTGGAGAGAGGAGAACCTTATAGAGGAACAACCATTTCTGCAGCACTTCACCAATCAAGCCTGTATGGTAGAGTGGGCAGACAGTAGCCACTCCTCATTAAAAGGCACATGGCAGCCCACCTGGAGTTTGCCAAAAGGCACCTGAAGGACTCTCAGACCACGAGAAACAAAATTCTCTGGTCTGGTGAAACAAAGATTGAACTCTTTGGCCTGAATGGCAAGTGTCATGTCTGGAAGGAAACCAGGCACTGCTCATCACCTGGCCAATACCATCCCTACAGTGAAGCATGGCGGTGGCAGCATCATGCTGTCGGGATGTTTTTCAGCGGCAGCAACTGGGAGACAAGTCAGGATTGAGGGAAAGATGAATGCAGCAATTTACAGAGACATCCTTGATGAAAACCTGCTCCAGAGCGCTAGGGACCTCAGACTGGGGTTAAGGTTCATCTTCCAACAGGTTGACGACCCTAAGCACACAGCCAAGATAACAAAGGAGTGGCTACAGGACAACTCTGTGAATGTCCTTGAGTGGCCCAGGCAGAGCCCAGACTTGAACCTGATTGTACATCTCTGGAGAGATCTGAAAATGGTTGTGCACCGACGCTCCCCGTCCAACCTGATGGAGCTTGAGAGATCCTGCAAAGAAGAATGGGTAAAACTGCCCAAAAATAGGTGTGCCAAGCTTGTAGCATCATACTCAAATGACTTGAGGCTGTAATTGGTGTCAAAGGTGCTTCAACAAAGTATTGAGGCTGTGATACTTATGTTCTTGTGATTTTTTTGTTTTTTATTTTTAATCAATGTGCAAAGATTTCAAACAAACTTCTTTCACGTTGTCATAATGGGGAATTGTTTGTAGAATTTTGAGGAAAATATTGGATTGAATCCATTTTGGAATAAGGCTGTAACATAACACAATGTGGAAAGAGTGAAGCGCTGTGGATACATTCCAGATGCAATGTACGTTTAGGTTTTGGTTTTTATTTTTTGATCAGCCTGTGGACTACATGGGAGAAATAATGTTTGTTAGTGGAGGAGGGGAGGAGTGTAATGATACCTTGTACATCCATGGAGTGAGGGGCTAAATATCAGATTATCCCATTTCTCACATTAGGAAGGATTTTATTGGTGACTTTTGTGTTGATGTGATGGCCATGTACTAAGGATGGAGGTGTGGAGGAATGGACCTGTCACGTCCTGTCACCTTGCAGAGCTGATCACACAGGCAGGAAAAGAGAAGCGAGGTCACATGAGCAGCCCTCCCCTCCCCCCTCCTCCCCGATCGGCTGTGTGATGAAGCCGGGACTGGAGGAGACACATCTGGACCGAACCTCTTCCATCCTACACCGGACACAGCCTGACCTTCATCCGCTCACCGAGGGGGGGCGATCGGCGTGAGCTATGGAGGGGTCACTTACCTATCCGTGCGGGCACCATGCTGGCCACTGATCGTCCAATATATCCGCTGCAGGTAAGTCAGAGCCGCCCGGCTCCTCACATCTGGATGGAGGGATGAGGACACACCGGTCCTGGCATCACACAGCACCGGACCGGACCGCAACAGCACCCGCAACTTTTCATTCATTTCCCGGAGTTCATGAGTTGTGCGGTAAATGGCAGCCCTCTATTCCGGGGATGGGGATCACTGATCACATAGGGATCATATAGAGATCACTGATCACATAGAGATCACATAGATATCATATTGATCATATAGAGATAACTGATCACATAGGGATCATACGGAGATCAATGATCACATAGAGATCACATAGATATCATATAGGGATCATATAGAGACCACTGATCACATAGGGATCATATAGACATCACTGATCACATAGGGATCATACGGAGATCAATGATCACATAAAGATCATATAGGGATTATATAGAGATAACTGATCACATAGGGATAATATAGAGATAACTGATCACATAGGGATCATATAGACATCACGGATCACATAGGGATCATATAGAGATCACTGATCACATAGGGATCATATAGACATCACTGATCACATAAGGATCATATAGACATCACCGATAACATAGGGATCACATAGAGATCACTGATCACATAGGGATCATATAGACATCACGGATCACATAGGGCTCACAGAGCACTGATCACATAGGGATCATATACAGATAATATAGAGATCACTGATCACATAGGGATAATATAGACATCACGGATCACATAGGGCTCACAGAGCACTGATCACATAGGGATCATATAGAGATCATATAGAGATAATATAGAGATCACTGATCACATAGGGATCACAGAGCACTGATCACATAGAGATCACATAGGGATAATATAGAAATCACTGATAACATAGGGATCAATAGAGATTACTGATCACATAGGGATCACATAGAGATTACTGATCACATAGGGATCATATAGAGATTACTGATCACATAGGGATCATATAGAGATCACTGATCGCATAGTGACCATTTAGAGATCACTGATCACATATTCGTCATTTAGAGATCACGGATCACATAGGGATCATATAGAGACCACTGATCACATAGGGATCATATAGAGATCACTGATCACATAGGGATCATATAGAGATCACTGATCACATAGGGATCATATAGAGACCACTGATCACATAGGGATCATATAGAGATCACTGATCACATAGAGATCACATAGGGATCACAGAGCACTGATCACATAGATATCTGCTGAGCCCCAGTCCTGGGAACTTTGGGTATTCCCATCAGATGACAGCTGACATACATCCCCATCCAGTGACATTCCTAGTATGAATGTGTCATTGGAATGTCATTGTGTTTGGATGCGCCCCCCCCCCCCCCCCCGGGCGTTCATTGAGATGAGGAATGGGACACATCCGCTATAATGGGAAGATCACAGTGAGCAAGTGTAATTTTTCTTCCCAACCTCATCAACCTCAAGGGCAATGTTTAGAGTTCCAGTTAATTAACTTATGTTTTATATCTTATCAGAACTGTTCACCCCCCTCAGGGCCAACGTGTTTCACCCCCTTCATCACCCATTTGCCTTTCACTTTTCACTGATGTGATACTTTGACTGACAATTACTCAGTCATACAACTCTGTATCCTAATGTTTTTTTTTTAAATTATTTTTGAGACACATTCTCATAGCGATCAGAGAGGAGGATGGGACTCTGGGTATTTCCATCAGATGACAGCTGATATATACCCCCATCCAGTTACATTCTAAATATGAAACTGCAATATATGTAATTGAAACGTGTGCATGTTTGGATGTGCAACCCGAGGCAGATGACAGCTGACATACATCCCCATCCAGTGACATTCCCAGTATGAATATGTCATTGGAATGTCATTGTGTTTGGATGTGTGCACCCCCCCCCCCCCCCGGGCCTTCTATAAAATGGAAAACTGTAATGGAAGATCATGGTGAGCGAGTGTCATTTTTCTGCCTAGCCAAATCCTAAAGGGCAACATTTATTACACTTCCAGACAATGAATTTATGTTCTATATGTTATCAGAATAATTGTCTCCCCCAGTGCCGACATGTTTTAGCCTCTTCATCACCCGGCCATGTATCAATTGTCTCTGCTGTGATACCTCCACTGACAATTACTCGGTCATACAACAGGATTTTATATCATTTTTTGAGACACATTCTGTGTGCCATAGGTGTCATTGGAACGGGCGTGCTTGTTGATCTGTGCCCCGGCCGGAACGCGCTCATTGAGATGGGAAACGTAACGTGCCCACTCTAATGGGAAAAACTCATGGTGGGCAATTGTCATTTATTTGCCTAGCCATATCCTAAATAATAGTGTTTGAAGTGCCAGTTAATGAATATGTTATCAGAATTATTGACCATCTCATTACCAACATGTTTCACCCCCATTATTGCCTAGCCATTGAGCAGTTTTCTGCACTGTGATACTTTGCCTGACAATTACTCAGTCATACAACACTGTACTCTAATGGATTTTATATCATTTTTGGAGACACATGGACCTTTCTTTTGGTGGTTTTAAACCACAATTTGAGGGTTTATTTTTACTATATGAAGAGAAAAAAAAAAAAAAAATTAAGCCCCCGTTCACACTAAGGCGACCTGTGAGGCGACCTGGTCGCCTCACAGGTCGCCTCCCATAGGGAAGCTGCGGACCTGTTCTAATAGGAGCGACACAAGTCGCTCCGACTTAGAAAAAGGGTCCGGAGCTTCTTTGGGGCAACCAGGAGGCGACCGCCATAGACTTCAATGCTATGAAGTCCGTGGCGGCCGCTCCGAGGTCGCTGCGCACTGCTCGCACCACGACCTCGGAGGTCGCGGTGCGAGGTAGCGTCGCCTGCATGTGAACGGGGGCTAAGTCTCTGTTATAAAACGTAGCAAATAAATAAAACGTAGCAAATAAATAAAACGTAGCAAATGAAAATGCCAGGACAGTTCAACCCCCCCTCTCCCACCATAGCGAATGAAAAAGCCAGGACAGTACAACCCCCACACCCCGCACCATAGAGAATGAAAATGCCAGGATAGTACAACCCACCCACTGTAGCAAATAAAATGCCAGGACAGTTCAACCCCCCCGACCCCCCCCCGTAGCCACTTTCTAACAGGAATTTGGATAACGGCAGAGATGTGGTGGTAGCTGAGAGCAATTGAAGGAACCTTTTGAGGTAAGAATACATCATTGAATAGAAATGTCCTTTTTCAATCAGAGTTTTGTGTCACTTTATTTGTACAGTTCATGTGGCCATATTGGGTCCATGATGTCACAAACATCCTCGCCCCTTTACTATGTGCAGCTGTGGGGAGTCTTCTGATCGCAACTCGTAGAGCCAGCGGGGATGTGATCATGTGACCTTTCCCGGGACAAGGTCATCCATCGCCCAGGGCAAAGAAGCCAAACTGCGCCCACTTTATTATGTGTAAGCTTAAGGGATGCTACCCCTAGCAGTCATCTGCTTGTCAAAATGTCTTGTATCAGAATGAGCTCACTGGCGCCCCCCCCCAGCCATACAGTAAACCACTGCGCCCAGGGCAGCCATTCCTCCTGCCCACCCCTTGTTACCGCCCTGCTTCCTATGAGTTTCAGGTGATCCAGGTTCAGGCTGAGTTCTGATCCAAACCCAGGGCATCTGGTCCCAGTTATATACAGTATCTAACAAAAGTGAGTACACCCCTCACATTTTTGTAAATATTTTATTATATCTTTTCATGTGACAACACTGAAGAAATGACACTTTGCTACAATATAAAGTAGTGAGTGTACAGCTTGTATAACAGTGTAAATTTGCTGTCCCCTCAAAATAACTCAACACACAGCCAATAATGTCTAAACCACTGGCAACAAAAGTGAGTACACCCCTAAGAAAAAATGTCCAAATTGGGCCCAAAGTGTCAATATTTTGTGTGGCCACCATTATTTTCCAGCACTGCCTTACCCTCTTGGGCATGGAGTTCACCAGAGCTTCACAGGTTGCCCCTAGAGTCCTCTTCCACTCCTCCATGATGACATCACAGAGCTGGTGGATGTTAGAGATCTTGCACTCCTCCACCTTCTGTTTGAGGATGTCCCACAGATGCTCAATAGGGTTTAGGTCTGGAGACATGCTTGGTCAGTCCATCACCTTTACCCTCAGCTTCTTTATCAAGGCAGTGGTCATCTTGGAGGAGTGTTTGGGGTCGTTATGTTAGAATACTGCCCTGCGGCCTAGTCTCCGAAGGGAGGGGATCATGCTCTGCTGCAGTATATCACAGTGCATGTTGGCATTCATGGTTCCCTCAATGAACTGTAGCTTCACAGTGCCGGCAGCACTCATGCAGCCCCAGACCATGACAATCCCACCACCATGGAAATGAAGACGTTCTGGATGGCCGCAATCCAATGCAAATACCTTTATTAACATAGTAAATCCATACAGCATAAAAGCATAGGAGACACTGTTACAGCAAACAGCTAACAGGTTTCACACCCTTCACTGGTGCTTAATCATAGGAGACATAAACCACAGGCTGCTCTTTTCAGTGCTGATTCAGATGACTATTATACATTTCAATAACATAGGTCAGAATGTAACATTTTCCAATAAAATAACAAATGTCTGGATAGTGGAATGCAGTGTGTTCATCGTGGGATTTATTTTGACCATAGTGACATACAGTAGTAAGGCTAAAAAAAAGATACCAGTCCATCCGTTTCAACCTGTGGTGTGTGTTTGTGCATGTGTTTTGTCAATAGTAAATTGCATGTCCCTGTATGTTGTGATCGTTAAGATGCCCATCTAATAGTTTTATTAAACTATTGATGCTCCCTGCTGATACCACTGCTTGTGGAAGAGAATTCCACATCTGTACTGCTCTGACAGTAAAGAATCCTCTATGTAGTTTAAGGTTAAACCGCTTCTCTTCCAATTTCAGTAATAGGCCGCGTGTCTTTTTAAACTCCCTTTAAATTTTTTCCTATGCTAGTACGTACCATACCCCCTCTCAAGCGCCTCCTCTCTAGAGGGAATAGGTTCAATGTTTGTAGTCTTTCCCCATAGCTGGGATTCTCTAGTCTCTCTTCATTAGCTTTGTTGACCTTCTCTGAAGTCTTTCCAGTTCCAGCACATCCTTCCTGAGGACCGGTGCCCAGAAATGAATGGCATACTCCAGATGCGGCCGGACCAGAGTCTTGTAGAGTGGGAGAACTATTGTTTTACCTCTGGAGAGAATCCCCTTTTAATGCATGCCAATATTCTGTTGGCTTTGCTTGCAGCAGCTTGGCATTGCATGCCATTGCTAAGACCCCCAGGTCCTTTTCCATCCTAGATTCCCCCAGAGGTTCTCCCCCTAGCCAGGAACTTACGTTCCTCTTTTTAGCACCCAAATACATTACCTTTACATTTTTCAACATTGAACCTCATCTGCCATGTAGTTTCCCAACCCATTATTTTATTTAGGTCTTCTTGTAAGGTTTCCACATCCTGCGCAGGAGTTATTGCCCTGCTTAGCTTTGTATCATCCGCATATATTGAGATTGAGCTATTTATACCAACCTCTATTTATGAATAAATAAACCAGAAATGGTCCCAGAACAGATCTCTGTAATCTTAGTGCATGTCTTGTATTATACCTTCATGTAAATATGTTACAGTACATTTAAACTAAAAAAAGCGAAAACAAATGCATCTATAACATCTAAGGATTGGTAAGCTGCAAGATATTATATATTTGTTTTGGGGTTTAATGCAGCTTTAACCACTTGCTGCGCGAGGCAATTTTTAAAACATTTTCACACACGTTAAAATGACTATTTCTGTTTTCTAGAATATTCTTTAAAACACCCAAACCAAACATTATATATTGAGGGATATATATGAGGGATTTTACTGCATTCAGGAAAGGGGGTGTAATTGAACGCTTGTATTGGCCTGTAGGCTCATCCACACAGTGAAAGGGTATCACCCAGGGGTCTTTGTTTACTGGCGAGCCTTGAATTTTGTCGATCCAGTAGAGCACCTCCGACCAGAAACATTGTATTTTGGGGGCAATGCCACCATATGTGGGCATGAGAGGCCTCCTCGCCACAGCCTCTTCAGCATTGGGCACGGGTAAGTGGAATGATATGATGGAGTGTGGCCGGAGTGAGATGCCAACGTGTCAGCAATTTATAGTTAATTTCAGCTGTCTTCGAGGAAGTGGAAGTAGTGTGGGCCATTTGCAAAACTTTGGAGCATTGAGTGTCTGAAAGAGCAGAATGTAAATCCCTCTCCCATGATTTGTGAAGACGAGCGCGTAGGGTACGGCGTGCTGACGTCACTACGCTGCCCCGCGGAACGGGCTACATGAGAGCCGGCCGGCTTATGTTTTCTGCGATTTTCCTTTTGGAGACTGTAAGTGTGTTTTTAATTACGTGGAATAAAGCTTGATGGTATTACACTATCTAGTTTCTTTCTCTCGTATGTCCTATCTTATACATTTGGATTATCCTGCTATCATTGTCTGACGTGACTGAGTGTATTTGGAGGTTTGGTGTCCCGATCCCTCTGAGCAGTACTGTGAGGACAACATCTTTCTATGCTTGTCTGGCTTAGCTATCTGGTAAGGAGATATGCATGTCTTCTGTGTGCAGCACCGTGGAGAATAGCCTGACTGGATTTCTCCTCACTCCACTCATCTTGAAAGCTCTCTGCAACTTTGGGAACATGAACTGTCATGTTTTATATGTCTTTGCTCAACCTATTACATGTATGCTGAGTTCCAACATTATGCTGTAGATCCAGCTGATTGTTTCTATATCATTTTTCTGCTATCAGTGGAATTTTTCTCCCAAGGTTCCTTATCAAGTTTAAGTAGCGCGGCTTTTTTTCCCTTATAGGAAGTAGGAATGGCCTTGTATCGGCATGAGTGGAGAATTGTATTCCCATTTATGTGCTTTACACAGAGAGTTCCAGGTCAGTAGAGTAGAGTGGTTGAGAGGAGATGAGATGTCAGCCAGCATTCTGTAAGCACAAGGAATCCAGAGTTGCGTATAGGGGTCTGAGCCGCTTAGCTCTCTTTCCAATCAAACTCAAATTTTGGAGTTACTATGATGTTTCCAGTCTGAGGCCCTCTGAAGGACAACTGAGTGATAATATAGTTTAAAGTCCGGTAGGGCTGGGCCGCCCTTAATCTTTTCTTTGTGGAGAATGGAACGGGCAATCCTGGGGTGCTTGTGGTTCCAGACATAGCAGAGGATTAGAGAGTTCAACGTTTGAAAAAAACTTGAAGGTATTCTAAACGGTAGCATCTGAAACAGAAAGAGGACTCTGGGCAACACATTCATTTTTATGACGTTAATCCTACCCAACCAGGAGGTAGCTAAGTGCTTCCAATTGTGGAGATCTTTTCTTATGGAGTTGAATATGGGGATGAAGTTACTCCTAAATAATGTGGAAGTACTCCGAGTTAGATGTATACCTAAGTATATGAGGGGGCGGCGTTGCCAAGTGAAAGGGAAGGCTGTTTTGAGGGGGATAATGGAATGGTGTGGGACGGAGACATTAAGAATTTCAGATTTGGACATATTAATTTTAAAGTTAGAGATAGATTGGAATAATTGGAATTCAGACATCAAATTAGGGTGGGAGATTCTAGGTTGTTGTATATAGAAAAGGATGTCGTCCGCATATGCGGCATACTTATGCTCGCGAGAAGCCACACAAATGCCGTGGATTCTGGGGTTTTGTCTGATCATTGCAAAGAAGGGTTCTAGGTATAGGGCAAAGAGAATTTGGTGACAGGGGACAACCCTGTCTTGGCCCATTGTGCAGAGTGAAACGATCACTCAATACGCCATTAACCCGAATTTGGGCAGTAGGAGAGCTATATAAGGCCATGATCATGTTCAGCATATGCGGACCTAGACCCAAGGCCCGTAGCGTCGCTTGAAGATATTCTCAGTCCACCCTAACAAATGCTTTCTCTGCGTCTGTGGACAGTAGAAGGGTGGACTGGGAACGTTTGCGTATGAAGGAGATCAACGACAAGGTGCGGAACGAGTTATCACGTGCCTCCCTTCTAGAGATCGACCGATTATTGGCAAAGCCGATATATCAGGGGCGATATGCACTTTCCCCGATATATTGGCATTGGCCACCAAGGTGACCAATATTGCCGATATATTTTGGGAAAGTGCTTATACCGGAATGATGCCTGCAGCTAGAGGCATCACCCCGGTACATGAGTCCATAGCCAACGGTCGGCTGTCTTGTAATGACTATGATAGCTGAGAAGAAAAGGTGTAGCTCAGCCCCTAGTTCAGATTTGTCAAGATCTTCCGAAATCAGGGAGTCATTAAGTTTCCAATTAGAGGGTCTGGGGGGAAGGAAGGGTGACAGCAGGGTAGCCCAGGTGGAGGCATGATCAGAAATGACAGATGTGGAAATGGAAGCGGCCTTGAGAAGGTGAAGATGGTGAGGGTCAATGAGGATGTAGTCTATTCTGGCATATGAGTGATGTAGGGGAGAGTAGTGTGTGTAGTCCTTCTCTGTAGGGTGGGAGATACGCCAGGTATCCATAAATTGAGCTTCATGCAGCGTCTTTCTAATGTACGCCAATCGCCTGTGGTATATAGAGGAGGAACCCTTAGATATGTCAAGGGAAGGTTGCAAGGGGTTGATAGTGCCCTGAGCAAATTGCATCAACTTGTCCAGTGTGGAGGAGAGAAAGGTAATTTGAGCATGGTTGGGAGCATACAGTATATGGTGGCTAATGTGCATATATCATTACCCAGAGTCCCCTTCAGAAACAGATACCTGCCATAAACATCAGCTTCCATAGAATCAAGTTGGAACGGTGTACCCCTGCGAAAACTAATGGTGACGGCTTTAGCTTTGCGGATATCAGACAGACCATAATACCAGGTCGGGAAATCAGGAGATGAGAGTCTGGTTTTGGTACAGTGATTGAGATACGTCTCCCGTAAGAACATAATATCCCCTTTGAGGCGTTTCAAGTACCTGTAGAGCGAATGGCGCTTGATTGGTGTAAGCAAGCCCCTTATATTTAGTGATAAAAGGTTAAGGGTCGCCATGGATTACCACATGAGGAAAGTGAGTGTAAATAACACAACAAGAGGTCAGCCGGCCGGGGTATCGGGAAAATGTAAGAGTAGAGGAGAGGGAGAGGAAAGCTAGGAAGGAAGAACAGATCAGAAAGGAAAAGAGAGATTATAGAAGGAAGCCGAAAAACACAGTGAAAAGTGCCATGTCATTGCGAGCTATGGAGGGGCTCGCAAAGAGAGGGCTTGAGAGTGCAGGGTCCTCCTGAGTCCCGCACGCCGACGGACACCACCCTGAAGAGGGTAGCGGAGTGCCGAGGCCAGGGCGCAGGTATCCCCCTTGGGAAACTCAGATATCCCATGACAAGAGTGCGGTGCACTTTAAGGCGGGAAATAGTGTAAGGGGGTGAGCATGCCGGGAGGCACGTTATCGGAGTAGAAACTCCCAAACAGAGCATATCAAGCATACATGGGTATGAGAGAACAAATTAACTTATAAAGGATCGGAGCAGCAACGTGTATACAATACCTGATCAGAAGACAGGATCCTGCCACCTCATGAAAATTCAGGAAAAGAGAACACAGTAATGGACATTAAATTTACTATTCAAAACGCATGTAACCAGTCCATGAAACATGGGTGGTGGGAGGATAGTGACATAAGCAGCGTAGTGGTAACTGGAGGTCAGAAAATCCTCTTAACTGGGCAAGGCTGCCGGGGCCGAATCGCCCCATTTTAGGTGTGGATCCAGGTGCTGAAGAGCGGTGTTTCCAGGATGGTTTGTGCCACTGAGGTTCCATGGTGGGTTCCAGGATCGGGACCTTTTCCTGCCAGCCAGGGAGATCTAGGCGTGTTATGTTGATATCCATGCAGAACTTCTCCAGGTCTTCCGGGAAGCGGAGAGTTGCGGTGCGGCTGTCTCTGTTGGCAATGAGACAGGCCGGGAATCCCCAGCAATATGGGATAGCATTTTGGCGCAGCTTGTCAGTTAATGGCTTCAATGCCCTGCGGCGGTTCAGGGTTTCTCTGGCCAAGTCAGGAAAAAAGGCCAGCGTGACACCATCAAAATCCAGCGTGGCTGCCTCCCGTGTCCTGCGCATAATCAGTTCCTTTTCCTCGTAATAGTGAACGCGGCAGATAACATCGCGCGGGGTGTCAGTGGAAAGGTTGCACATGAGTAGGGTTCTGTGGACCCTATCTAGGTGAAGGGGGTGGTCGGCCGGGTTGTCCAACAGTTTATTAGATATAGGAGGAACCCCTATATAGTATAGTTTAAGTGTTTTCTGCAGCTAGCACATTTCTCCCATGGTTAAGAGAAGTGGGATTTATGGATAGCGTAGGACCCACTGATAATGGGGTACTTTGATGCAGGGGTTGGGCTTAAGCTCGATATGACCATATGGTGGATATATACACTATATAACCAAAAGTACCGGAACGCCTGCCTTTACACGCACATAAACTTTAACGGGATCCCAGTCTTAGTCCGTAGGCTTCAATTTTGAGTTGGCCCACACTTTGCAACTATAACAGCTTCAACTCTTCTGGAAAGGCTGTCCACAGGTTTAGGAGTGTGTCTATGGGAATGTTTGACCATGCTTCCAGAAGCGCATATGTAAGGTCAGGCACTGATGTTGGACAAGAAGGCCTGGCTCATAGTCTTTGCTCCAATTCATCTCAAAGGTGTTCTATCAGTTTGAGGTCAGGACTCTGTGCAGGCCAGTGAAGCTCCTCCACCCTAAACTCGCTCATCCATGTTTTTATGGACCTTGCTTTGTTTACTGGTCCAAATAATTTGGTGGAGGGGGGGATTTTGGTGTGGGGTTATTTTTGAGGGGTTGGGCTTGGCCGCTAAGTACCAATGAAGGGAACCTGACCTCAACCCGATAGAACACTTTTGGGATGAATTAGAGTGCAGACTGTGAGCCAGGCCTTCTCTCCAAAATAAGTGCCTGACCTCACAAATGCGCTTCTGGAAGAAGGGTCAAACATTCCCATAGACACACTGCTAAACCTTGTGGACAGCCTTCCTAGAAGAGTTGAAGCTGCTATAGCTGCAACGGGTGGGCCAACTCAATATTGAACATTACAGACTAAGACTGGGATGCCATTTAAAGTTCATGTGCGTGTAAAGGCAGACATCCCAATACTTTTGACAACATAGTGTGTGTATATATATATATATATATATATATATATACAGTGGCTTGCGAAAGTATTCGGCCCCCTTGAACCTGAACTTTTCGACCTTTTGCCACATTTCAGGCTTCAAACATAAAGATATAAAACTGTAATTTTTTTGTGAAGAATCATCAACAAGTGGGACACAATCATGAAGTGGAACGGAATTTATTGGATATTTCAAACTTTTTTAACAAATAAAAAACTGAAAAATTGGGCGTGCAAAATTATTCAGCCCCCTTAAGTTAATACTTTGTAGCGCCACCTTTTGCTGCGATTACAGCTGTAAGTGGCTTGGGGTGTGTCTCTATCAGTTTTGCACATCGAGAGAGTGAAATTTTTGCCCATTCCTCCTTGCAAAACAGCTCGAGCTCAGTGAGGTTGGATGGAGAGCGTTTGTGAACAGCAGTTTTCAGTTCTTTCCACAGATTCTCGATTGGATTCAGGTCTGGACTTTGACTTGGCCATTCTAACACCTGGATATGTTTATTTGTGAACCATTCCATTGTAGATTTTGCTTTATGTTTTGGATCCTTGTCTTGTTGGAAGACAAATCTCCGTCCCAGTCTCAGGTCTTTTGCAGACTCCATCAGGTTTTCTTCCAGAATGGTCCTGTATTTGGCTCCATCCATCTTCCCATCAATTTTAACCATCTTCCCTGTCCCTGCTGAAGAAAAGCAGGCCGAAGCCATGATGCTGCCACCACCATGTTTGACAGTGGGGATGGTGTGTTCAGGGTGATGAGCTGTGTTGTTTTTACTCCAAACATAACGTTTTGCAATGTTGCCAAAAAGTTAGATTTTGGTTTCATCTGACCAGAGCACCTTCTTCCACATGTTTGGTGTGTCTCCCAGGTGGCTTGTGGCAAACTTTAAACAACACTTTTTATGGATATCTTTAAGAAATGGCTTTCTTCTTGCCACTCTTCCATAAAGGCCAGATTTGTGCAGTATACGACTGATTGTTGTCCTATGGACAGAGTCTCCCACCTCAGCTGTAGATCTCTGCAGTTCATCCAGAGTGATCATGGGCCTCTTGGCTGCATCTCTGATCAGTCTTCTCCTTGTATGAGCTGAAAGTTTAGAGGGACGCCAGGTCTTCGTAGATTTTCAGTGCCCTGATACTCCTTCCATTTCAATATTATCGCTTGCACAGTGCTCCTTGGGATGTTTAAAGCTTGGGAAATCTTTTTGTATCCAAATCCGGCTTTAAACTTCTCCACAACAGTATCTCGGACCTGCCTGGTGTGTTCCTTGTTCTTCATGATGCTCTCTGCACTTTAAACGGACCTCTGAGACTATCACAGTGCAGGTGCATTTATACGGAGACTTGATTACACACAGGTGGATTCTATTTATCATCAGTCATTTAGGTCAACATTGGATCATTCAGAGATCCTCACTGAACTTCTGGAGAGAGTTTGCTGCACTGAAAGTAAAGGGGCTGAATAATTTTGCACGCCCAATTTTTCAGTTTTTTATTTGTTAACAAAGTTTGAAATATCCAATAAATTTCGTTCCACTTCATGATTGTGCCCACTTGTTGTTGATTCTTCACAAAAACATACAGTTTTATATCTTTATGTTTGAAGCCTGAAATGTGGCAAAGGGTCGTAAAGTTCAAGGGGGCCGAATACTTTCGCAAGGCACTGTATATATTATTTTGGTAAAAAGTATATAAATAAAGCTTGTCAAAATATCAGCTCATATCTGCTGCTATAAATTTAAGATTTGGTTTCTCTAAGCCTCAGTGTATGGTTAATGGTATGTAGTATTAAATCCCCAACTAAGAAGACTTCTCTTGTGAGGACAAACAAGGATTGCAGATTCATGCTGCCACGCTCCAGCAATTTATCTTTTATGTTCATCTCCCATAAACATATTCTACTTTATCTGCTTCCTGCATGTCCCAGAGATATATTAGGGCCTGAGAAATGCCTCTGAATGACACAAAGGTTTTGTTTGGTCTGTCACGTTTGAGCAATCCATTTAGTATTGAGCAATTTATTTTTTATAGGTAAGCAGTCTGTTTGACAAGATAAAAAAATAGTGCAAACAAAAGCCTATAGATGAAAAAGCCCGACACACACCATTGAAGATGACACCCGGAACGTCATGGCAGGAGGATGGTGTACTCTAAGTAACCTTATGACCTTTTCAGTTGCAAAAAGCCTGGTATCTCAGTGTTGGTAATTAAAACTCACCCCGGAAAACTAATTGTGCACTGTATTGTGGGACGTGGTCTTGATGATATTATTCGCCCAGCTTATTCCCTTCGCACTTTGTCTTTTTCCACGGAATTTATCTTATCATTATATGGAAGCTTTAGGTGAGCTTATTGATATTTTCTGGTCATGTATAGTAAAGTCCCGATAATTGGCTCTTCCACTAAACCCCCAGAGGTTTGGTCTACATACTTAAAATAACCTAAGAAGGTGATATGCCGAGAGTAAAAGATTAAATTTAAAACAGCAACTCATTTGCAGGGAAATTATTGGTGTATAACAGGGGAATTGAATTAAAAATCAAGCAGCTCTGGTCAGTAAAACCTACTTCCATTTCAAATCTCATGTTTTTGCTATGACTCAGATCCTAGTATATACTGTATATAGTCGTTTTTCAATTATATTGATTGTCGAATTCTAGTGTTCCCCCTTACATCTGGCATCACTGTCACATAGCCCTCATACAGCAGGTGTCCCCATCAGAGTGCCCCCTTACATCAGGTGTCCCCATCAGAGATCTCCCTCTTACATCAAGTGTCCCCATCAGAGTGCCCCCTTACATCAGGTGTCCCCATCAGAGATCTCCCTCTTACATCAGGTGTCCCCATCAGAGTGCCCCCTTACATCAGGTGTCCCCATCAGAGATCTCCCTCTTACATCAGGTGTCCCCATCAGAGTGCCCCCTTACATCAGGTGTCCCCATCAGAGATCTCCCTCTTACATCAGGTGTCCCCATCAGAGTGCCCCCTTAAATCAGGTGTCCCCATCAGAGATCTCCCTCTTACATCAGGTGTCCCCATCAGAGTGCCCCCTTACATCAGGTGTCCCCATCAGAGTGCCCCCTTACATCAGGTGTTCACATCAGAGATCTCCCTCTTACATCAGGTGTCCCCATCAGAGTGCCCCCTTACATCAGGTGTCCCCATCAGAGTGCCCCCTTACATCAGGTGTCCCCATCAGAGTGCCCCCTTACATCAGGTGTCCCCATCAGAGATCTCCCTCTTACATCAGGTGTCCCCATCAGAGTGCCCCCTTACATCAGGTGTCCCCATCAGAGTGCCCCCTTACATCAGGTGTCCCCATCAGAGATCTCCCTCTTACATCAGGTGTCCCCATCAGAGTGCCCCCTTAAATCAGGTGTCCCATCAGAGATCTCCCTCTTACATCAGGTGTCCCCATCAGAGTGCCCCCTTACATCAGGTGTCCCCATCAGAGTGCCCCCTTACATCAGGTGTTCACATCAGAGATCTCCCTCTTACATCAGGTGTCCCCATCAGAGTGCCCCCTTACATCAGGTGTCCCCATCAGAGTGCCCCCTTACATCAGGTGTCCCCATCAGAGATCTCCCTCTTACATCAGGTGTCCCCATCAGAGTGCCCCCTTAAATCAGGTGTCCCCATCAGAGATCTCCCTCTTACATCAGGTGTCCCCATCAGAGTGCCCCCTTACATCAGGTGTCCCCATCAGAGTGCCCACTTACATCAGGTGTTCACATCAGAGATCTCCCTCTTACATCAGGTGTCCCCATCAGAGTGCCCCCTTACATCAGGTGTCCCCATCAGAGATCTCCCTCTTACATCAGGTGTCCCCATCAGAGTGCCCCCTTACATCAGGTGTCCCCATCAGAGTGCCCCCTTACATCAGGTGTCCCCATCAGAGATCTCCCTCTTACATCAGGTGTCCCCATCAGAGTGCCCCCTTAAATCAGGTGTCCCATCAGAGATCTCCCTCTTACATCAGGTGTCCCCATCAGAGTGCCCCCTTACATCAGGTGTCCCCATCAGAGTGCCACCTTACATCAGGTGTTCACATCAGAGATCTCCCTCTTACATCAGGTGTCCCCATCAGAGTGCCCCCTTACATCAGGTGTCCCCATCAGAGTGCCCCCTTACATCAGGTGTCCCCATCAGAGTGCCCCCTTACATCAGGTGTCCCCATCAGTGATCTCCCACTTACATCAGGTGTCCCCATCAGAGTGCCCCCTTACATCAGGTGTCCCCATCAGAGTGCCCCCTTACATCAGGTGTCCCCATCAAAGATCTCCCTCTTACATCAGGTGTCCCCATCAGAGTGCTCCCTTACATCAGGTGTCCCTATCAGAGTTCCCCCTTACATCAGGTGTTCACATCAGAGATCTCCCTCTTACATCAGGTGTCCCCATCAGAGTTTCCCCCTTACATTAGGTGTCCCCATCAGAGATCTCCCTCTTACAAAAGGTGTCCCCATCAGATATCTCCCTCTTACATCAGGTGTCCCCATCAGAGTTTCCCCCTTACATCAGGTGTCCCCATCAGAGTGCCCTCATCCATTAGGCATCCTTGTCAGAGTGCTCCCTTACATCAGGAGTTCCCGTCTCCCCATCACATTTCCCTCATACAGCAGGGGACCCCATCACAGTGCAACCCTCAAAACAGGCTTTGCCGTCAGAGTCCTCATTTATATTGGGTTTTGCCATCAGAGTTCCCTCCCCCCTACATCAGGCGTTCCCATCAGAGTGATCCTGTACCCTTTGCTGCCAGGCTGACTGAGCACAGCAGGCGGAGCAGGCTGCAGGTCTGGATAGAGGAAGTTTAACTTCCCTCCTCCAGTGGTGCTGATGGTGGTGGCTAACAGCAGTTACTACAGAGAAGAGGGAAAGCTTTGCTGGTGACTGGCTGGTGGTCCAGATAAAACTGTCTGGGTTCAGGCACTAATAGACTTCAATGGGCTGCCTGCATGCAGCTCTTAAAATGGTTCTTAAGGCATTCTTTGCGTTGAGGTAAAAAACCTTATTCCGACGCACATCTCCGCTGCCAGAAATGGGCTATATGGGCATCATTGCCCGCGTGAACAAGGCTTTTAAAGCGTTTGTAATTTTTTATTTATTTTTTTTAAAAACAAACATGTCATACTTACCTGCTCTGTGCAGTGGTTTTGCACAGAGCAGCTCTGATCCTCCTCTACTCCGGACCCCGCCAGCACTCTGGGGCCCCTCCCTCTTGCTAAGTGACCCCATAGCAAGCGGCTATAGCTTATAGCCCATGCCAGCCTTGTGCAGGTCTACAATCTTGTCCCTGACGTCCTTTGACAGCTCTTTGGTCTTACCCATGATGGTGAGGTTTGGAATGTAAGAAAGATTCTGTGGACAGGTGTCTTTTATACACATAACGAGTTGTCGTTAGGCGCACATACTGTAGCCAGTCTGTGGGAGCCAGAATTATTGTTGGTTGGTAGGGGATTAAACACTTATTTTTTTAACTGAACTGCAATTTATAAAATTTGTATCATGTGTTTTTTTTTCTGGATTTTTGGTTGATATTCTGTCTCTATCATTTAAAATACACCTATGATAAACATTATAGACCCTTCATTTATATGTAAGTGGGCAAACTTACAAAATCTGCAGGGGATCAAATAATTATTTTTACCACTACAATTAAAGTACAATTATTTTTTTACCTCTAGCCTGCAAAGAAATACAGTGCCTTGAAAAATTATTCATACCCCTTGAAACTTTCTACATTTTGTCATGTTACAACCAAAAATGTAAATGTGTTTTATTGGGGTTTTATGGGGAAGACCAACACAAAGTGGCACATATTTGTTAAGTGGAAGGTAAATGGTAAATGATTTAACTTTTTTTTTTTTTTTACAAATATCTAAAAAGTGTTGCATTCATTTGTATTCTTCCTTCCTGAGTCAATACTTTATAGCAGTGTTCCCCAACCCCCCTGGATCAAACGGTACCGGGCCACCCAAGGAACTTTCAATGATTTCACTGTGGCGGCCGAGGTGCAGAGCATTGCGCCCCCCCGAGCCCGCCCATTGTGTGACAATAGCGAATGAAAATTCGCTATTGTCACACTGATCCTCCTCCTGGCCAATCAGGGAGCGGGTCTTCCTGATTGGCCAAAAGGCAAACCCCACGCCATTGGCCGAGGAGGAGGCGCCGCGGGAGGACTGAGGAGATGCGGGAAGCCGGGGACTGAACTGAAGGGAAGTGAGGTAAGTGCACGGACGGGTCTCGCGGGGGGAACGCTGGCGCTCTGCATTTATTGGGGGCAATGCTGTGGCTCTCTGCATTTATTGGGGGCATTGCTGTGGCACTCTGCATTTATTGGGGGCAATGCTGTGGCGCTCTGCATTTATTGGGGGCATTGCTGTGACGCTCTGCATTTATTGGGGCATTGCTGTGGCACTCTGCATTTATTGGGGGCATTGCTGTGACGCTCTGCATTTATTGGGGCATTGCTGTGGCACTCTGCATTTATTGGGGGCATTGCTGGGGCGCTCTGCATTTATTGGGGGCAATGCTGTGGCGCTCTGCATTTATTGGGGGCAAGGCTGTGGCACTCTGCATTTATTGGGGGCAATGCTGTGACACTCTGCATTTATTGGGGGCAATGCTGTGGGGCTCTTCATTTATTGGGGGCATTGCTGTGGCGCTCTGCATTTATTGGGGGCATTGCTGTGGCGCTCTGCATTTATTGGGGGCATTGCTGTGACGCTCTGCATTTATTGGGGGCATTGCTGTGGCGCTCTGCATTTATTGGGGGCAATGCTGTGGCGCTCTGCATTTATTGGGGGCATTGCTGTGGCACTCTGCATTTATTGGGGGCATTGCTGTGGCACTCTGCATTTATTGGGGACAATGCTGTGGCACTCTGCATTTATTGGGGGCAATGCTGTGGCACTCTGCATTTATTGGGGGCATTGCTGTGGCACTCTGCATTTATTGGGGGCAATGCTGTGGCACTCTGCATTCAGTGGGGGCATTGCTTTGGCACTCTGCATTTATTGGGGGCACACTGGTCACTCTGCATTGACGTCCCCCCCCCCCCAGCGGGCCACAGAAAAATGATCAAACATTGACCGGTCAGCGGCGATAAAAAGGTTGAGGAGCACTGCTTTATAGAACCACCTTTCTCTGCAATTATGACTGCATTTTTTTTTCGGTATGTCTCCACCAGCTTTACACATCAAGAGTGAGATTTTTGCCTATTATTCTTTGCAAAAAAGCTCAAGCTCTGTCAGATTGGGTGGAGAGCATCCGTGAACAGCAATTTTCAAATCTTGCCACAGATTCTCAGTTGGATTTAGGTCTCGACTTTGACTGGGCCATTCTAACACATGAATATGCTTTGATCTAAATCATTCCATTGTAGCTCTGGCTGTATGTTTAGGGCTGTTGTCCTGCTGGAAGGTAAACCTCCACCCCAGTCTCTTCTAGGATTGCTCTGTATTTGGCTCCATCCATCTTCTCATCAGCTCTGACCAATCTAGATAGAAAGCTGGTTACAGGAGCATGTCCACAGGGTGGTGATAAATATTGTGTACTCAGAATGGTCTGTAATGGTAAGTGGGGTGTCCCAACACTCTGTCCTGGGTCCAATTCTGTTTAATGTATTCATAAATTATATAGAAGTTGGCATAAATAGCTCAATCACAGTGTTTGCTGACAATTCAAAGCTAAGCAGGGCAATAATTTACAACAGAATATAGAAACTTTACAAGAAGATCTTAAAAAAAAAAAAGAAAAGGGATGGGCAACTACATGGCTTTAGTGAGCTTTACATTGGGAACTTTGTAATCTACTTTCCAGTATGATCTGCTCCCAACATGCATTTTAATTTTCTCCTCTGGTAAACTATTTTGGTAACCGGGGTTGCAGCAAATTCAATCTGACATCTGAATTTAGTCATAAGCACAGTTATTTGGTAAAGGCTCTTCAGTGCTCAGAGATATTTGTGACTTTGGTTTCTACCTTTAGACTGCCTTTGCCATCTAATCATTTCAAGCCTATAATTGTTTTAATGCATGAAACAAATCCACCACTTTCTGTTGTTTTGGGTGTTATGATAAAGATTTGTAGTGAATTCACACCTTTATGTAAAAGTATGAATAATGACACAGTTCCTAGTTATTTGTAGATTTCCATTATAAAGTGCTAATATCTTAATCCTTTTGTTTTTCCAGGGGCATATTTTCATTTTGTTTAATGCATTTAGAATAGTAGATTACCTATACAGTATATACTGTATCATCTCCCAGCCAGATTCCAATGGGTACGTCACAGGTTATGGGTGTCCCCTAAAAGGATGAATGGGAAAAATCAAAGTACAGTATTTTCTGGCGTATAAGACTACTTTTGAACCTTAAAAAAATCCCCCAAAAATGGGGGGTCGTCTTATACGCCGGAAAATACGGTAATGTACCAGTTTTTTCTTTCTCTCTAGCTAAGTGATAAGCATTCTTGCCTTAATCCCTATACACATGATCAGATAATCATACAAAAATTACGACTTTCGAAGCGATCAACGATATTCTGATCGTTAGTACACAGCTTTCGTCCGAAAATTTCCGAATGGACAAACACGACGATACCAGATCGTACGATTTTTGTTTAATCAGTACAGTTTTCCTCTAAAAATACAATACGAATACATTACATCACTACTGAAATTTTATTCTGTCGCATGGGAATTTTCGTACTTGAGTAACCTATTCGTTTTCGATAAGGAGACTAGCATGAAAAAAAAAAGGGCGATCATTAATCCGATAATCTCATTGTGTGTACTAGGCTTTACACTGGTTTCATTTCACACATGATCTCTGCTTGGAGTTTTAAAGCATTTGTTGCCCCAACACTTCATATTCCTGATATGTGGCTGCTGTATCATGTACAAATGGCACTTTTCCACTGCAAGTACCGGCTCGGCTCTACTCGGCCCGGTTTGCTTTTCCACTGCTGGTACCCCATGGTACGGTGTTGGAACGGTTCCGTACGGTACGGTATGGTTTGCTTTTCCACTAAAGTAGTACTAAAGTTAAGTGGGTGGGATAACAACGGGGTGGGTGGGATTCTCTGACCAATCAGTGGCTAGTAGTGACTGCATGCAAAGTATTGTGGGATATGGTACCGGGTATGGTACCTGTTGAAACCACAATCGAGTAGGTACTGTTTTTGAGAGCCGTACCGTTCGGTTCCATGCAGTGGAAAAGCGCCGCCGTACCGTACCGTACCGAACCGTTCCTACACTATACCATGCGGTACCAGCAGTGGAAAAGCACAAAAGCGTGCCGAACCGTTCAGTTCCATGCAGTGGAAAAGTGCCATAACTCTCCTGTTCTCTTTGTATAGCTTCCTTTATGTGAAATCCCTCGTGTTCCTGCCAGTCCTTCTGTTTTCCTAATAAAAACTGATCACACTAAGCAGGAGAGTACACCGTGGAAAGTTCTCCAGCTATGCTGGGAACTTAGTGTGCTCTCCCCCAATGATCTGATTTGCCCTGACACACCCCCTCTGCACAGCCATTCACTGGGAAGCTCTGTGTGCTGATGCTTCTCCTCCCTCAGCTCTTATGCAGCTGAGAACAGAGGGTATGTGATCATTTATAAAAAAGGGAAAAAATGTATTTAGAATGTTTGTTTGTTTTTTTTTTTTTATATCTATATCTATTGTACCGCACAATGGGAGCGTGACGGGCCGCGACTTGTCAGGCTGACAAGTCGTGGTCCAAGTCAGATCAGTGTGAATGGACACTAAAGTGATTGTAAACAATCACCTTGTAAAAAGAAGACATTCAGTTTAGAATAGAAATAAAAGGCAAAACATTTTTGTATACGTATACAAAAATGTTTTGCCTTTTATTTCTATTCTAAACTGAATGTCTTCTTTTTACAAGGTGATTGTTTACAATCACTTTAGTGTCCATTCACACTGATCTGACTTGGACCACAACTTGTCAGCCTGACAAGTCGCGGTCCATCACGCTCCCATTGTGCGGTACAGGAGCCGTTCTAATAGGAGCGACACAAGTCGCTCCGACTTAGAAAAAGGGTCCTGTACTACTTCGGGGCGACCTCGGAGCGACTTGCATAGACATTAATTTTATGAAGTCCGTGCAAGGCGTGCCGAAGTCGCGCTGCACGCGACTTCACAGGTCGCTCCCTAAGTCGGAACGACATAGTGTGAACCAAGCCTTAATGTTCTACCTGTGTTTTTAAAATTTTGTGGTGTTTTTTTTTAGTTTCACTCTACATTTCCCGGCCCTCTTACTATAGTGTTTTACCCAGTATAGTACCAGATTTTAAACGTGTACACCAGTTTCTAGGGCTGCTGGATTTTACCATTGAAATAAAGGATGACGAAAGCCTGCAATTGTATTCTTCCCCTCCTCCTATGTTGCTGATTTTTTTTTTTTCTTGTTAAACCTTTCTTTGTGGAAATCCTCTAATAGGTGTACCTTTTCTTCTCTTTGAAATGTTATAGGATATGCAATTTTTAGGACACAAAGGTAAATAAATCTGTTTCTGACTAATCTGGGATCAGCATTCTGTTGTTGGAAATTTAGATTGTAAGCTCTGATGGGGGCAGAGATGGAAATGAATGGTTCTGTGTATGACCAATATTTCTATTTAAGACTGGGGAGAAGGCAGTCATTTGAAAAGTTTTTCCAGTCTTTTCAATTGCTCCTCCCTCTGAGATTCCTCACCCAGCGTTGGTGACCAAAACCCATAGAGATGATCTCAAATGTGAAATAGTGTGACTGGAGATCACTCAATACCCACCCCAGAATAAATATAGATGAAAAAATACACACTTGATTATAAAAAAGAGAACTACTTTATCAAACATGTATTAAGCTAAAAAAGAACTCATGGGCCTTATAATTAAGATGTGAACAGTAACCAAAGGCTCGAAAAAAAAAAAATGAACAGTTGACCATATGATGTAAAACAGAACCCCCTAATGTAGCCTAGGATGGGGAATTGGTTATAATAATTTTGTTCCTGTTGCTGATGATGTTTACTACCTCAGCTCCCATAGATCTCTGTTGGCGTCACCTGGTCCTGCCTGTTGGCCCTTCCTCGCTTTTGGCTTGCTCTTGACATGCCTATCACACATAAGGTGTTTTTAAGAGTTTCTCACAGGCTTTATCCTTACTTGTGATCCTTGACCATACTCCTGAGTGTTGTAAGTAATGAACATAATGTTTCATGTTTCACATTGATATCTGTATTTTAACTACTTCTCTACCGGCCAATTTTGGCATTTGTTTCCTACATGTAAAAAACATCATTTTTTTGCTAGAAAATTAACCAGGACCCCCAAACATTATATATATATATATATATATATATATATATATATATATATATATATATATATTTTTTTTAAGCCAAGGTCCTAGAGAATAAAATGGTGGGTGTTTCAATTTTTTAAGTCACATAGCATTTGCGCAGCAATTTTTTTTTAAAAAAATTTTGGGGGGTGGGGGGAGGGGCAAATACACTTGCAAAACATATTACCCAATTTTTAGTTAAAATATAAAAGATGATATTAATGAGTAAATAGATACCTCCCATGTCACGCTTTACAATTGTGCACGCTCATGAAATGGTGCCAAACTACAGTACTGAAAAATCTACATAGGCAATGCTTTAAAAATGTTTACAGGTTACCAGTTTAGAGTTACAGAGGAGGTCTAGCACTGGAATTATTGCTCTTGCTATAACGTTTGTGGGGATACCTCACGTGTGTTGTGAACACTGTTTACATATGTGGGCGCGACCTATGTATGCATTCACTTTTGTGTACGAGCACGAGGGACCAGGGCGCTTTAATTAATTAATTTATTTTTTTATTATTATTATATATTTTTTTTTTTTACACTGTCCCTTTTTTAAATCCTTTTTTTAATCCTTTTTATTCCTATCACAATAAATGTAAGCATTCCTTGTGATAGAAATAAGGCATGACAGGTTCTCTATATAGAGAGATCTGGGGTCTCCAAGACCCCAAATATCTCCTCTGCCCTGGAAAGCAGGGATCAATGTTTTTTTTCTAATCTCAAGCTTTCCAGGGCAGAGGAGAATTAAAAAATGGTGTTTACATCTGCCAATACCGGGTGTGACGTCATGATGTTGCTTCCAGCCTCCCAGGAGGTTGGGAACCATCTGGTCCAGAGCTGGCTCTGTTGGTAAACCAGTGGAAGCATCTGATCGGATCCTGTGCTCTCCGATCACCTAGGTTAGACCAGAGAGGGGCGGCAGGGGTGGGGGAGTCCCCTCCTGCTGCCTGTAAAAGCAGTCCAGCGGCTAATCACAAAAAAGGGAATTGTTGGTTGTCCTACAGTCAAGAAGTGGTTAATTGGTATTAATGAGTGTTCAGTTTGAGTGCCAAGGTTCTGGGACAGTCCCTGAAGAAGAGCTTCAGTCTGGAAACACGTTAGCCAGGGGAACTACACTATCTGGAATATAGCCAATTCCCTAGCCTAGCCTACATTAGGAGTTCTGTATTATATCATATGGTCAACTGGTTCTTTTTGAGCCTTTGGTTATTTTTCATACATTAGCCTGTGTTTTCTATGTGTTTTTAGCTTAATACATGTTTTATAAAGCAGTTGACTTTTTTTTTTTTTTTTAAATCGTGTGTGTTTTTGTCCTTTAACATCTCTGCCACCCTACATTTTTTGACCGATAAACATGAGATGACCATAATTGCATGTTTGGTATTAAAGAAAGTAGCCCTGTAGCCACACATCGGAATGATCCTATCAATCAGTAATGTGTGGCAACCTCAGCCTGGGCTCCAACAAGGCCATGCTTCCAATGCGTTTCGCTCCGTTCATCAGAGCTTAATTATGGGCATGCATGTTTAGTGTACCACTTTCCATATTGTTTGGGGAAAACAATGTAGGTTCAGTTCACCTGGATGTCTTCTTCAGTTGGAAGGTATTTACAGATAAGTTGATTGTCTTAAATTTGAAGAAACCATGCAGCTTGCGCAATGATAATCCTATACATAACAAACCAAAAATTCGGTGCAGAGCACCTGTCTCCTGCGTTTAGAGTGTTGTGATCAAATATCCATCTTAGCCACAATCATGCAACTGCTGAGAACTTCCAACTCGGCATCACTGGATAACTTCTGCCTTGCAGACCCTTACAAGACCAGGGTAGTCAAAGCCACTGAAAATGAAAAGGCTCTGAGGAAGAGGCTCAGCCTCGAAACGTGTAAGCCTTTCCAGCTTCAGGGATGGTACAGCCTTTTGATCTTGTTGCCGATGACTACGTACCCATTTGATATGCTTTTAACAAGAACTTGTTTGTGAGTATTTTATACCTTTTATTTGAATACACCTTTTTTAGAGGATAATGCACTAGGCCGGTGCGCCCTTGTGTTTGTTTTTTCATTTGCAATTATAATCCTATGTTTGTAAAAACTTCCAGTGTGTAGGATATAAGTGATTCAGATCCCCCTTTAACCACTTGCCGACTGCCTAATGGCGATTTACGGCGGCAGTCAGCCCCTCACAGGCAAAGTGACGTAGGTCTACGTCGCTAGCCTGTGAGGCTCTAGGGCGCTCACAGACCCCCCCACGCGAGTGACCGGCGGACCCGATGTCTGCCGGTCACTCGCTATCGTCGGTTACAGAGGGAGAAAGGCAGGCGGCTAATGTAAACAAAGCCGCCTGTAATTCTCCCCTGTGTAACAGCACAGATCATACGGTCCTGCTATGTAGGACCGTTGATCTCTGCTGTTACACACACAGCCACAGCCAATCACAGTTAGAATCACGCCCCTAGGGACACACTTAACCCCTCCTTCTCCAATAAAGGTAACCCCTTCCCTGCCAGTGTCATTTTTACAGTAACAGTGCATATGTATAGCACTGTTTACTGTAGTAATGTCACTGGTAACCCCAAAAGTGTCAAAAATGTCAGTCAAGGGTCCGATCTGTCCGCCGCAATGTCGCAGTCCCGCAAAAAAAAAAACCGCAGATCGCCGACATTACTCGTTAAAAAAAAAAAACAATAAAAATGACAAAAATCTTTCCCTTAGTTAGTAAACGCAATAACTTTTGCGCAAACCAATCAAAATACGCTTTTTTCGATTTTTTTTTTACCAAACATACAGTATGTAGCAGAAAACAAATTGGCCTAAAATGTAAAAAAAATTAGATTTTTACATTTTTTTTGGGGAATTTCAAATAAAAAAATGTGAAAAATATTGTTATTTTTGCGGAATTGTCGCTCTTTTTTTTTGTTTATAGCGCATGATCAAAAAATCGATCAGGTGTTCAAATACCACCAAAAGAAAGCTCTGTTTGTGGGGAAAAAAAGGACGTCAATTTCATTTGGGTACAGCGTCGCACGACCGCGCAATTGTCCGTTAAATTCACGCAGTGTCGAATCGCAAAATAGGCCCTGGTCAGGAAAGGGGTAAAAATTTTCGGGGCTTAAGTGGTTAATATCCAGTTCCTTAGCTATTTGACAGAACACAAAGACCTTTCTTTCAATGACAATCCAGTGAATTATTCTACATGTATAATTCCTGTTAAGAAGTAACATGGGAACAAGGTCACCTGAATCATGTCATGTCATTTCACAGCTGTCAGTCGTGCCCTCCCTGGGGCATCTATGCATTTATCTTGCAAATACAGGAAAGTGTAAAGGAAAAAAAATCAATATTGTGCTGTTTGTGAAGGATTCGGAGTGCTTTGCTTGCCACAGCTATTTGATCTTGCAGGACACGGCTGTTCAAGTGGAAGTCCATCTGTCTGATAAAGCTGTTACACAATTTTCTGTCAGGTCCTTCCTAGATAAAACATTTTTCAGAATGATAGCCAATTTCTCATATTGGAGCTATTAAGAAAAAAAATGGAAATGGGTTTAAAGAAGCATGTGTATTTATTTAAACGTACTAGTATTTCCAAGCATACTAGGCATAGGAAAAGGTGAATCATTTGTCTCTCACCAGCAATAATAATAAAAATTGTAGAAGTTCACTCTGTACTAACAACTGGATTTTATTTGGGACCCCATGTGTTGTGGCGGACATGAAGTAAAAAAAAATAAAGATTTACTATTCTGTAGGGAACATCTAAAAATGTTCCTTTGGCTGCGTATTACTCTGAAAGATTTACTCTGTCTTCAATTCCTCCTAAAAATTGCAGTGCTCTTCCTGAAACGTGACTGTTAGGTGTAAATCTGCATTGTGAGATCATTTCAAGCCTTGCTGCCTTTGGCTGCTAGTACAATGCCTTGAAAAAGTATTCAAAGCCCTTAAAATGTTCCACATTTTGTCGTGGTACAACCAAAAACCTAAAGTGGAAGGAAAATTCTAAATGGTTTTGTAATGTTTCACAAATAAATATGTGAAAAGTGTGGCGTGCATTTGTATTCACCCCCCCCCCCCGGGTCAATACTTTGTAGAACCAACTTTCAGTGCAATTACAGCTGCAAGTCTTTTTGGTTATGTCTCTACCAGCCTTGTACATGTAGAGAGTGACATTTTTGCCCATTCTTCCTTGCAAAATAGCTCAAGCTCTGTCAGAATGGATGGAGAGCATCTAAGAACAGCAATTTTCAAGTCTTGCCACAAATTCTTAATTGGATTTAAGTCTGGACTTTGACTGCGCCATTCTAACACATGGATATGCTTAAATCTAAACCATTCTATTGTAGCTCTGGCTGTATGTTTAGGGACGTTGTCCTGCTGGACGGTGTTTTGCTTTCGTATATCTAGCAAGGTTACTTTGCGGTATAAACAAGGAAGCTCAGACCTCTGCAGGGTATAAATGTACTTTTACTAAACAAAAGCATGCTGCACATACAAACTATTACAATATTAGGAGCATATCACAAGACTGGCAGATATAACAATGCCTAACACATGAACAGCCTATGGTCTGTAAACAGCAGAAATACGCTTCTTAAACATAGAACCCTTGTCCCAAGAATACCAAATAAATACTTAGCTCTGGTGGTTGCTTCCAATGGATCTTTGGAGCAGTTAGAAATCATTGCTGCATCATGGCTGTCCCCACAGCTGATGATCCAGAGAGAGAGCGAAAGGCAAAAGGGCCTTTTCTCATGCAAATTACTCCTTTTAAGTCCTGTACACAACAAGACCACCCACAGGATGTGGTCATATCTTTTGACCACTCCTAGGTCACTTTGCAGCAACACATGGCTGCACATCCCCCACAACCACATGGTTCATTAAATATGCAGCGGCCATTTTAAAACCACCTGTGGGTGAGAGAGATTATTACACATGTATGAGATCATTTGTAAGAAATCCACAACTGATACAGACGGTGAACCTGCACCCCAGTCTCAAGTCTTTTTCAGACTCTAACAGCTTTTCTTTTAAGATTGCCCTGTATTTGGCTTCATCCTTCTTCCCATCAACTCTGACCAGCTTCCCTTCCCTGCTGAAGAAAAGCATCCCCCACAACATGATGCTGCCACCACCATGTTTCACAGTTGGGATGGTGTATTCAGGGTGATGTGCAGTGTTAGTTTTCTGCCACACATAGCGTTATGCTTTTAGGCCAAAAAGTAAAATTTTGGTCTCATCTGACCTGAGCACCTTCTTCAACATGTTTGCTGTGTTCCCCACATGGCTTCTCGCAAACTGAAAACTGGACTTCCTATGGCTTTCTTTCAACAATGGCTTTCTTCTTGCCACTCTTCCATAAATGCCAGATTTGCGGAGTGCACAACTAATACCCTGTTTCCCCAAAAATAAGCCCTACCCTTAAAATTAGACCTACAGTAGTGTGATTTTCAGGGATGAATGCAGTAAAAGCCCCAGCCTGAAAATAAGCCCTAGATAAAGTCCATGTAAAGCCATGTAATCCGTTTTTGTAAATATATTATATAATGTGCAGTGTGTCTCCTTTTGTAACTTTAATTGTGGAAAATACCTTATTTACAGCGCTGCTGAGTGCTCACGTGACCCAACGGATATCTTCTCTCTTCCCTCTGCAGTGCTCGGAGCAGGGCTGATGTTAGCGGGGATCTCAGCCCCTCCCTCTGCAGTATTCGGATCCGGGAAGAAGATCTTCGGTGGGTCACGTGAGCGCCCAGCGGCGTTGTAAATAAGGTATTTTCCACAATAAAGTTACAAAAGGAAACCCACTGCACATTATATAATCTTTTTTACAAAGAGGATTACATAATTTTACAATGACTCTAACTAAGGTTTATTTTTGGGATTACAGTTGGCTCCTGAGCTGAAAAGGGGAGAGCGGGAGAGAAGACAGGGGACACAGGAACTTTTTAAAAAACATTTTATTGTTTTATTCCAGGGTTTTTTGGAACATAGAGAGGCGTAAGTGACACAACCCAAACACTGTGCTGTCTATCATGATTTAAAGGATCAGGATTTTTTTTTTAAGGGTTATATCCACTTTAGGATCGTCATTGTACATATTGTAAATAAATAAGACATCCCCTAAAAAAAAGCCCTGGTGTGTTTTATGTAGCCAAAATGAAAATAAGAACTGGGCTTATTTTCAGGGAAACACGGTAGTTGTCCTGTGGACAGATTCTCCCACCTGAGCTGTGGATCTCTGCAGCTCCTCCAGAGTTACCATAGGCCTCTTGGCTGCTTCTGATTAATGCTCTCCTTGCCAGGCCTGTCAGTTTAGGTGGACGGCCATGTCTTAGTAGGTTTTTTGTTGTGCCATACTCTTTCTATTTTCAGGTGATGGATTTAACAGTGCTCCATGAGAAGTTCAAAGCTTGGGATATTTTTTTATAACCTAACCCTGCTTCAAACTTCTCCACAACCTTATCCCTGACCTATCTGGTCTGTTCCTTGGCTTTCATGATGCTGTTTGTTCACCAAGGTTCTCTAACAAACCTCTGAGGTCTTCACAGAACTTCTGTATTTATACTGAGATTAAATTACACACAGGTGGACTCTTTAAACTAAGTAGGTGACTTCTGAAGGCAATTGGTTCCACTAAGTTTTAGTTAGGGGTATCAAAGTAAAGGGGCTGAATACAAATGCACGCCACACTTTTCAGATATTTATTTGTAAACATTTTTGAAAAACATTTATCTTTTTCCTTCCGCTTCACATCTGGGCCACTTTGTGTTGGTCTATTATATAAAATTCCAATAAAATACATTTACGTTTTTGGTTGTAACATGACAAAATGTGGAAAATTTAAGGGGTTTGAATACTTTTTCAAGTGCAGTGTAAGAAACACACAAAAGGAAATGGAAATACCATTGTTTTTATTATATTTGTATATTTGTATTTGTGTGTTTGTATTTTTCAAGGCACTGTATTATGAGACTTGGAGTGAGATTTGCTGATGTAACAACTGTGCCACAAAAGTTGTTGTCAAATTATGGCCAATTCATGCTAAATCTGCTGTAATTCACTCTGTGGGCAGCCCTGTTGGCAACACCCGGATGCAATTGACTTGTTGAAGGAGCTGGGTGGAAAGTTGTCAGATAGACAGCACCAACATCCAATCAGATGCAAGCATTGTTTGGATACTGTGACAGCCAGTGGCACTGTCAGGAATGAGGAAGGTGTCAGATTGCTTTGGTCCAGCCTGCAGGCTTAACCACTTAAGCCCTGGAAGATTATTTTTTGATCATGCGCTATAAACAAAAAAAGAGCGTAAATTTTGCAAAAATAACAATATTTTTCACATTTTTTATATGAAATTCCCCAAAAAAATGTAAAAATCAAAATTTTTTAACATTTTCGGCCAATTTGTTTTATGCTACATATGTTTGGTTAAAAAAAAAAAAATTGCAAAAAGCGTATTTTGATTGGTTTGTGCAAAAGTTATCTCGTTTACTAACAAAGGGAAAGATTTTTGTCGTTTTCTTTTTTTTTTAACGCGCAATGGTGGCGATCTGCAATTTTTTTGCGGTACTGCGACATTGCGGCGGACAGATTGGACCCTTGACTGACATTTTTGACACTTTTAGGGTTACCAGTGACATTTCTACAGTAATCAGTGCTATACATATGCACTGTTACTGTAAAATGACACTGGCAGTGAAGGGGTTAACTTTTTTGAGAGGGTCCCTAGGGGCGTGATTCTAACTGTGATTGGCTGTGGCTTGAGGTGTAGGAACAGTGATAAACGGTCCTACATAGTAGAACCGTATGATCACTATTCCTATACAGGGCAGAATGACAGGCGGCTTGTTTACATCAGCCGCCGGCCTTTCTCCCTCTCCACCGACGATCGCGAGTGACCGGCGGACGATCGGGTCCGCCGCCACACGCGCGGGGGGGGGGGTTCTGTGACCGTGCGGGAGCGCGCCTCCGGCGGTGCGCGCTCGCTCCCTAGAGCCCTCACAGGCTGGCGACGTAGACCTACGACCTTACTAGAGTAAATATACTGTGAGCAGTTGGCAAGCTGTTAAGCAGGCCATAGATTAAGCAATTTTCTTTGCTGCAATCTTGGGTTGGAGGAAAGAAAATCACTCAATTCCCTCATCAACAGAGTTAGCGTTGATTGGGGAATCCCTCCCTTTGAGCTTTTGTGTTCTCCTGGCGGGGGAGCTGTCCCTGCCGTGAGAACACAGTTATTACTGCTAGTGGCTATAGCCGCTGGAAATAATCCCATGCTAAAAGTCTGACATGCTGGTTGTACCCAAGCTAATCAATGGATCAACTTTGGTCTGGAAGGCACATAGAGTCTGGTGCCCTGAATGTGACCCCCAAAATGATTTCACAGAATTTGTGCCATTTTGGTAATGAATAAAAAAGTAAATATACTAGTTTCAATCTTACTATTGATCATGTTGGAGATGATTTAGAATCTTTCTATTACTATTAATATGGAAGCCACCAACACCTACATCATTAGGGCTAGATGTCTGTGAAAGCTGTGCCAAGTATGCCAGCGGTAATACCCAGTAATATATTCATCGCAGCAGGTTCTATTTCCATTCTTGGCTCCTCTGTCACAGATTCTGAGGTTCATGGAAAAAATACATTTTGTTTTTTATTCTTTTAATAGCTGTGATCTCAAAGGTTGTCAAGGTAGCACTTGGAGGGTTATTTCGCTTCAGTTGAACCCATTAAATAGGACATTTTCTCACCACGAAATATGCTATTGTTCTGGATTTTTAGTGCTTTTAGTGATTTTCTGTTACCGTTATATAGGGAATGTTACCTGTAAAAAAAAAATTTGCTCATCTGAGCTTCGCCACCAAAACTGTTTGAAACCTTGTTATACCAAGTGAAAGGAGCATGTGGAGATAGTTTATGGATCTTTATAAAATGTTTATGTCTAAGTTATTGAATTGGAGAGTTCCCTGTGCTATTTGTCAGCATTATGGTTGCCTTACTTAAAAAAAGGTTTACATGTGGCCGTGCAGGGACACCTTTTGTGCAATGGTTTTGTTGTAAAGGGTTACAGTGGGAAATGATTTGATCATCTGCAGATTATGTAAGCTTACCCACTTACAAAGAAATTAAGGATCTATCATTTTTTATCATAGGTGTATTTTAAATGATAGAGAGATGAGAGAAAGAGACAATGAATGGTGGTGTATTGTGTTATCAATGGTTTGTTTGGTGACTGGGGTCCTTGCAGTCATTCACAAGCTCTTCCCGTGTAGTTCTGAGCTCATCCCTCACTTTTCTCCTGATCATCCTTACCCCATGGGGTGAAACCTTGCATGGAGCTCAAGACCGATGGCGATTTATTTTGTATTTCTTCTATTTGGGAATAAGTTGTCTCCTTCTCACCAAGCTTCTTGCTGATGGTCTTGTAGCCCATTCCAGCCATGTGCAGGTCTACAATCTTGTCCTGATGTCCTTTGACAGCTCTTTGGTCTTGCCCATGATAGTGAAGTTTGAATGGAAGAGAGAGATTCTGTGGACAGGTGTCTTTTATACACATAATGTGTTGTCTTTTTGAAGCACCTTCTTAAATGGACCAGACTAAAGGCCCATACACACGCTTCGATAGTTGGCCGTGAATTTTCGGCCAACGTCTGATCGGCCGATTTTTGGCTTGTTAGTATGATGCTTCCGACAACCGACTCTGACTTTTCGGCCAAAAAAAATCTGGTGTGCAGACCATAAAATTTTTGTTGGCCGTCAACACAACGGCCGATTTTCCGTCAGTCAGTACAGATTCCGGCAGACAAAAATCTGATGAGCAAGACTGGGCATGCTCAGAGAAGAAAAAACACACGGAAAGTAAACCAGCACATGACATCACTTCTGAAGTAGATTTTTGTTGGGCGAGAAAATTCATGTGCAGTCTAGGCACATTCCAACCAACAAAACACCACTCTGGACAAAAGACGGACGATCGGTCGGCTGATAATCGTTGCATGTGTACGAGGCATAATCTGTGTACCACATGAGCACATACTGTAGCCAGTCTGTGGGAGCCAGAATTATTGTAAGTTGGTAGGGGATCAAATACTTATTTTACTCACCGAACTGCAACTCAATTTCTAACATTTCTATTGTGTTTTTTTTTCTGGATTTTTGTCTCTATCATCTAAAATACACCTACGATAAAAATTATAGACCCTTTATTTCTTTGAAAGTAGGCAAACTTACAAAATCTGCAGGGGATCAAATATTTATTTTTGCCACTGTATGTGAAGGATCGGTTGGATATATACTTGGTTCATTTGCACTGTGCAGTTGCAGTTCTATAATGGAAGTAGATTTGGTGCTACAATCCAAGCTGTAGCCATCTTAAAGTATTGCTAAACACACAGTACACAGAACATAGAAATGCAGTTATTTTAGTAAATATAAACTGCTAAATACCTTTTCTCATCAGCAGTATATAGCAGTCTTGTGACTTCTACCAGTGTCTGGTTAAAGTTTAAAGGAGGATTTTTCATTCTCCTCTGACTGTCCTATGAGGCTGCAGGACCCCTGACCCTCTGTCTGGACAGTGCTGATTGGCCATTTGCTGATCACATGCACCCTCCCAAGAAAAAAGATTTGATGCTACAATCCAAGCTATAGCCATCTAAAAGTATTACTAAACACACAGTACACAGAACATAGAAATGCCATTATTTTAGTAAATATAAACTGCTAAATACCTTTTCTGATCAGCAGTATATAGCAGTCTTGTGACTTCTACCAGTGTATGGTTAAAGTTTATAGTAGGAGTTTTCATTCTCCTCTGACTGTCCTATGAGGCTACAGGATCCCTGACCCTCTGTCTAGACAGTGCTGATTGACCATTTGCTGATCACATGCACCCTCCCAAGAAAAAAAAAAAAAACACAAACTCTCTAGCAATACACACCAAACTGAGCATGTGCACAGTCCCTCCATGGCTCTGTCTTATCAGGAGATGGATTGGGGACTGTAGAAGAAGGGGAGGCTCAGAGAAGACAGGATCAAATAGCCTTTTTACACAATGCAAAGGGTTAACCCCTTAGGTTCCTTCAGTGAGTATAACAAGCATGCTTTACTGAATATACAGACTGATTTTACTGTTGTGGGTTTAGTAACCCTTTAAATTTGGATAGAAATACAAATTCTTTGGCAGGTAAAACAGCTGTCATATGCAGTATGTATTTGGCCTGTGTATTTAGCGGTTAATCGGGAGTTGAGCTTTAAAGCCTAACTCCAGGGACTGTAGAAGAGCTGCCCCAACACTGCAAAATGGTAAATTCTTGTTTATATCTAGGGGACCGGGAACCGCAGATTTACTTAGCTGATTCTCTGCTTTCCCGGCAGCTGGCAGTCTCTTCTACTCCCCTACACTCCAGCAGTGGGCTGCCCCTCTGCGTCCTTACATCCAATGGCTGTGGGCTCTGCATTGGACTTGATTACACAACCGCCGGAGTGTAGAACAAGCATTTAATGCATTGCAGTGCGGGAGCAGCCCCATTCAAGGAGTTTTTCACTCTCCCTAGATTTCAGCTTAAGTTCCCTTTCACAGGAACGATCCGATCAGATCCGCCTCTCAGTTTTTTTAGGCGGATCTGATCGGATCCTCCATGCATCCCTATGGGGCAGCGGATGTCAGCGGACACATCTCCGCTGACACCTGCTGCTATCCGATTCCGATCCTGTCTGTGAAATCCGGACGGATGGAAATCCTATTTTCCATCCGTCCAGGGGATTGGATGAGAGCGGACAGGTGGTCCGCTCTCATCCGATTCCCCCATAGAGAACAGCGGGGCTCTGACACCTCCCTCTCCGCACACAGAGCGGAAAGGGAACCGTCACCTTCCTGCTCAGCGGGGATCGGCGGATCGATCCCCCGCTGAGCAGCACGGAGTCCGCCAACGGAGGCGGACCGTGTGAAAGGACCCTTAGGCATTTCTTCATCATATTCTTAGCTTTCTTTTCAAAGATGTAACAGGTTTACTTTAACAAATCTAGCCCCTTTGAACATATTTCGGTACATAAGAGCAGCTTTGCTTTATTTTACCTTGCTTGGTCATCATTAGACACTTGCTTAGGCTGGCCATACACAGTTCGAACTGGCTGATATTTGAACCATTAATGGGCAGGCTGAATGTACCAGTTGATTGATTGATCAACTTGGGTACAACTAGCCTGCTGATTTCTATTACGATTATCACTCGTGGCTCCTGTAGCCGCTAGCAATAATCACTTTCTTCTCCCTGCAGGGACAGCTCCACCTGCCCGCCCCCACGTTGGGAGAAGACAATTGCTAATTCCCCTGTTAGCAGGGTCTGTGTTTAAGGGGGAATCATGCAACCCGTGGTTGCAGGAAAGAAATCTGCACCATGCATGGCCGGCCTTGGTTCAAAGTAATTATAAAGGCTAAACATTTTTTACCTTCATGCATTTGCTGCATTAAAGTGGCTGTCAAGCCACTTTATAAACTACACATAATCCCCTACACACAATGCTGCAGTGTATGTTCTTTGTAAAAAAAGATACCTATTTCTACCTGAATTCACAGTGCCGATTGAGGGTCACGTGACTCTTCGAGGCCCCCTCTCCCGATCTGACAGCTAGAGCGGGACGAGCTGAGATTTCCCCGCTGACGTCAGCCGGGAGGAGAGGAGGAGAGAGCCAAGACGTCAGCCGGGGTGGAGAGGGAGTCTTGAGGAGTCACGTGAGTGCTGATCGGCGCTGTGAATTCAGGTAGAAATAGGCATCTTTTTTACAAAAAACATAAACTGCAGAATAGGAGGCTTTATAAAGGAGGGGATTGTGTGTAATTTATAAGGGTGTTTAAGCAGGAGGGGGCGGGGGAGGGGGGGTTGGGATTGGTAAGAGCCGACAGGCCGGGAGATGAAGGGGGAGGAGGACACAGAAGACAGAGGAGAGCAGCGAATGACGGAGGCACGTATCCTGACCACGTTGTTGAGGCACAGCAGCCATGATACACCGTGGTCAGTGTACAGGGGGGAGATTATAGCCAGGCAGGATCATCCAGGTATTTCAGGTGATATGGGGGGGGGGGCGAATTACACAGCACAAGCACTGTGCTGTATAACATGCTTTCAAGGGGGGGCAGGATCAATTTTTTTTTTTTTAGGTTACCAAACACTTTAATTTAAAGAGGTTGTAAACCCATACAATTTTTTTTTTTTTTGCAACCTGAAAGAGAAACACATAATGAGCTAGTATGCACCGCATACTAGTTCATTATGAAATACTTACCTTAGAACGAGCCCCCGCCGTGCCGCCCGCTTACCTGTATGACGGGCGACATGTCCAGTCGCCTGTCTTCCGCGCGTGGGAGCAGACAGTCACGGCACGGGGCTCTGAAGAAACTGCACCAGCGCCAGTGACGTCACTGGCTGCATGTAAGGTAAATATCTCCTAAATGGTACATGTTTAGGAGATATTTACAGTACCTATAGGTAAGCCTTAATATAGGCTTACCTACATATAGGTAAAAGTTGCAGAGGAGGGTTTACTTCCTCTTTAAAAATTGTTTAGGCATCAGTATCTCCACTCAACCCCCCATCCCCCCCCTTTTTTACTTACCTTAGCCCTTCATTGGATCCAGCGCTGTACCCATCTGCAGCGCTTCTCTCCCCTCACTTCCTTCTCTCACTGGCTTCGCTGAGGCAGCGGGATCCATTGGCTGTCATTGTTGTCAATCAAAGTCAGTGATGAGGAAGCAGGGGGTAGGACCCGCTGTCTGTGTCAGTAGATGCAGACAGGACGGCTTGGGAGCAAACAAGCATGAGTTCCCCCATAGAAAGTGGCTTTCTATGGAGGCACCAACTGGAGGGGAGGAGCCCTGGTGGGGGACCCGAGGAGGAGGTTCGGGGGAGGCAAGTATAAACCTGTTTGTTTTTTTAACAAAAAAAAGGGACTTTACAGTCACTTTAGGAAATGATCCTTCTTACTACAAGGTTAAAAATTTCTGTCATGTAACCATGTGTGTCTTCTTTCTACTTGCGGGGGTTGGGGGTTACAGGACACTGTGCAGACACACACTCTGCCTGTCTTCCATGGTCTGTTCAGTCTGAGACAAGATGCAGGCTGTACTTAAGCAGGCAGTGTAATCGAAAGGTAGGCTATGTTTGGGAAGGAGTGCATGCCAGAGGCAGGCTGTGATTGGTCAGATGGCATGGGTGGCTTAACAAACTACCCAATGCAGACATGCTGTGTTTGTGAACAGTGTCCTGTACCTCTGAATGGCCAGCCAAGGAATTAAAACTGACCACGCTATCACAGATCATCTTGTGTGCTTTGTGTGGTCGGTTTAGAACAAGGAAGAAAGGTGACTGGCAGGATCAACCAGGTACTATAAATGGAAGATGTACATGAAAATGATAGAGATTTTGAGCTCTGGTTCACTTCAGTGCGGCTTTGAAATCAGCATGATTTTAAAGCCACAAATCACTGCGATTTGCACCTCCGATTTCATTGCCACTTCATTTAACAGAAGTCTATGTAAGTCCCAATGAAATTCCAAAAAACTAGTACAAGAAAATTTTCTAAATTGCTGCAGCTTAAGTTGCAACAATTAGAACGGTTCCATTGCCATCAATGGGGTGCGACTGTCATGCGATTTTTGAACTGCCAAATCGCACCAGTGTGAACCAGGGCTGATTTAAATAATAAAAATATGTAAACGCACACATGGAAAAAATGTATTTAGGGTAACGTACAGTTTAAACACAGCCATTGTCTCTTGTTGGTTCTTTAGCCCAATAAAGCATGGTGTTTCCAGAAGCACATACTGTACATGATTTACCTTTAGCCCTGATTCACACTGATACCATGTGGAAATACACAAGATTTCCCGGCATCTCACTGCGTACCAGTTCCACGATGTTCGTGAGAACTACTGCCGTTGTCAATTTTAGATTAACCACACCCCCAAACAGAGTGCAAAAAGCAGTGTGAATGCCAGAATCACATCGCATGAGTGTGAACACACATGCAATGCGATTTGGGTGCAGAAAAAAAGGGTCCTGCGCCATTTTGGTGCAAATGCAATGCGATTTTAGACATGCAAAATGTATGGCCCAAATCACATTGCACAGACATTGCATGCTGTGCGAATCACATGCGGTGTCTAAGTCCCGGTTCACACCGGGGCAACTTGTCAGGCAACTTAGCCGTCTGACAAGTCGCGCTCCATTCAGTGCAATGGAACCGTTCTAATCGGAGCAACTCAAGTTGCTCCGACTTAGAAAAAGGTTCCTGCACTATTTGGGGGCGACTTGCATTGACTTCTCTTAGAGAAGTCGTTTGCAAGCCCCCGCTGAAGTGGCCCTCCACTGGGCGGCTTCAGAGTCGGGCGCCCCAGTGTGAACCCAGGCGTGATGGTAACTTTTTTGAGGCAGGTTGTGACTTTAATCTTGTATTTTCATATTAAAGCATGAAAAAAGGCCATCTTGAAGGTGTTTAGCAGAGTACTTTAACCCCAGTGCCATGGGGAATAAATCAAGAAAATCTTGAACAGTTAGTATGTCAAAAGATGAATCATGATCTGTTAATTCTATGTGCTAATTGTGCATCCTCCTCTTGCTGTCCTATATAGCTCACTGTGAAGGTTACAGTCTCCTTATATAAGATGAGTATTCCTCAGTGTGCCTTGCTTAGCACTCTACTGTGGAAGTTTCATTCACGTAGAACAAGTTTATTGATTTTATGTTTCTGGAAGAAAAAATATTCTCCATGGAGTACACCGCAGGTTTTACCTTTTGTAGACTTACATGCCATTATTTTTCAAATCATTTAAAAAGATGTGATGCTAGCTAAAATCTTTAGAAAGAATGTGCCACTTTCGCCCATTCAAGAAAAAGTGAGAGGTTCTCTTATTAGTGCACTTTCCATACCAACTGCTCCTAGCCTTTTAATGCTGCCCCCAGGACTCCCTAGGACAGTGTTTCTCAACCTTTTTTCAGTCAAGGCACCCTTTAAAAATTATGGACAGTCTCAAGGCACCCTTTAAAATTATAGACAGCCTTGAGGCACCCTTTAAAAACTATGGACAGTCTTGAGGAGCTCTTTAAAAACTATGGACAGTCTTGAGGCACTCTTTAAAAACTATGAACAGTCTTGAGGCACTCTTTAAAAACTATGGACAGTCTTGAGGCACCCTTTAAAAATTATAGACAGTCTTGAGGCACCCTTTAAAAACTATGGACAGTCTTGAGGCACTCTTTAAAAACTATGGACAGTCTTGAGGCACTCTTTAAATACTATGGACAGTCTCAAGGCACCCTTTAAAAATTATAGACAGTCTTGAGGCACCCTTTAAAAATTATAGACAGTCTTGAGGCACCCTTTAAAAACTATGGACAGTCTTGAGGCACTCTTTAAAAACTATGGACAGTCTTGAGGCACTCTTTAAATACTATGGACAGTCTCAAGGCACCCTTTAAAAATTATAGACAGTCTTGAGGCACCCTTTAAAAATTATAGACAGTCTTGAGGCACCCTTTAAAAACTATGGACAGTCTTGAGGCACTCTTTAAAAACTATGGACAGTCTTGAGGCACTCTTTAAATACTATGGACAGTCTCAAGGCACCCTTTAAAAATTATAGACAGTCTTGAGGCACCCTTTAAAAATTATAGACAGTCTTGAGGCACCCTTTAAAAACTATGGCCAGCCTTGAAGCACTCTTTAAAAATTATGGACTTGAGGCACCCCATTCTAAAATGTAAAAACTATTTTAATAGTTTTGCATAACGCAGAAACATCCACATGATTAGGACACCCAATGTTATAGATAATTTATTCATCCAAAGCAAATACACTTTTGCAAACTGGTACTGATTAGTATTCCAAAGTTTCTCTCCCCCCCTCAGTTTTTCTCCATCACTCAGCTAAGGAACCCTCAATGCTGATGAGAGGAGCAGGGGAGGGTCAAACAAGGATGCTATGCAGGGGACTGACATCCTCCTTATCAACTGGTGATGCCAATGGTCAATAGGACGCCAGCAGCTAGAAGGTTGTAATGGAGCACAATGAAAACCTTTGGCCTTATGTAACTAAAAGGCAGGCTTCATCCACATGCCGGCTTGCATACAATTTTTGGGAATTTTTTAGCCATTTTGCTAAGGCACCCCTGAAGAAACCTCAAGGCACCCCAGGGTGCCTGGGCACCCTGGTTGAAAAAGGATGCCCTAGGACATAACAGACATTGACAGATAGGTGGATTGGCATCAATGCTGCTCTGTTACACCCAGTGCTCATATCTATCTGTTACAAGCAGTTTCCTTCAAACCTCTATTAAATGTCTTGTACCTCTAATTCATGCAGGCTCCCATACCTCTTTAAACATGCCTCTTCTGCATTTATACAAAGCTCTGTTATGCTTCGCTACTACATTCATGGCACCGTGGCTTTCTTCACAGTGCCTTAAAGTGTTACTAAACCCAGGATCCTGCATTCACTACACTCTGGTCTCCCACAGTAAACGGAACATGGAAATGCAATAGTTTTACTAAATATAAACTGCTAAATACCTTTTCTCATCAGCAGTATATAGCAGTCTTGTGACTTTTATCAGTTAATAGTTAAAGCTTGTAGGAGGAGTTTTCATTCTACTCTGACTGTCCTATAAGGCTGCATGACCCCTGACCCTCTGTCTGGACAGTGCTGATTGGCTCTGTGCTGATCACATGCACCCTCCCCCCCAACAAAAAAAATCTCTCTAGCAATACTCAACAAACTGTGCATGTTCAGAGTGCCTCCTAGGGCTCTGTATCATCAGCAGATGGATTGGGGAATGTGAAAGACAGGGAAGATCAGAAAAGATAGGATCAAACAGCCTTTTCGAAGGATTAACCCCTTAGGTTCCACAGTGAGTATAACAAGCATGCTTTACTGCAAATACAGACTGATTTTACTGTTGTGGATTTAGTAACATTTTAAGCTGGGTATACAGTACATGTACTAGTACCATGTATAATATGTATCTGTGCAGAATATCTGATGTACAGTGGGAAGTCCCAGAGTAAAGCCATAAATGGACTGAAATTTTGCCGGCGCTCAACAGGGACTGGCTGAATTTCAATCCATGTGTAGCTATGTACTCGACAGAAGCTGATTGTTAGATTAACTTCTATAGAACAGGCATGTTGGAAAACCTTTGTAGATTGGTTACAGCCACTGATCAGTGCTTCCTGACAATGGAGAGTCCAGCTACATACAATGTCCTGGCAGGAGGAATTCCTCCATCCTCCTCGCTTGTGTGGATAGAAGAATCAGTTTTTTTTGTTTTTTTTTATTCAGCTCGCTAGCTCAAAAAAAAAAAAAAGACCCATCTAAGGGCCAGCTTAAGGCTGGCCACACATTATACAATTTTCTTGTACAACTTTTCTTTAGATTTACCAAAACCATAAATATGAGGTCAAACCTAAACACTTTCAATTTGTATACAATCAGGAAGGCCCTTGCACTACACTGTGGAAGGTAAATCTAAAGGTAATTGAAACTGAATATTGTAAAGTGTATGCCCAGCTATAGTTATGTACAGCAGTGGTCCCCAACCTTTTTGGCACCAGGAACCGGCTTCTTGAAAGGACTTTTTTTTGAAGGGGGGGGGGGGCCGGTATCACCTTAATCATCTATACATCACGGTTTATATGTTGTCAGGATGATTGAAATTCATTATTTATATTATTACATTGTAATATACAATATAATGAAATAGTTCAACTCACCATAATGCTCACTGTAGCCTGCTACCAGATGCATGGTGTCACTTATCACTGCAGCCTGCCACCAGATGCAGCGTGTCACTAGCCTGCCACAGCCACCAGATGCAGCATGTCACTAGTATGCCACAGCCACCAGATGCAGCATGTAACTAGCCTGCCACAGCCACCAGATGCAGCTTGTCACTAGCCTGCCACAGCCACCAGATGCAGCATGTCACTAGCCTGCCACAGCCACCAGATGCAGCATGTCACTAGCCTGCCACAGCAACCAGATACAGCATGTCACTAGCCTGCCACAGCCACCAGATGCAGCATGTCACTAGCCTGCCACAGCCAGCAGATGCAGCATGCCACTAGCCTGCCACAGCCACCAGATGCGTGTCACTAGCCTGCCACAGCCACCAGATGCAGCGTGTCACTAGCCTGCCACAGCCCCTAGATGCAGCTTGTCACTAGCCTGCCACAGCCACCAGATGCAGCATGTCACTAGCCTGCCACAGCCAGCAGATGCAGCATGTCACTAGCCTGCCACAGCCACCAGATGCAGCATGTCACTAGCCTGCCACAGCCAGCAGATGCAGCATGTCACTAGCCTGCCACAGCCACCAGATGCAGCATGTCACTAGCCTGCCACAGCCACCAGATGCAGCTTGTCACTAGCCTGGCACAGCCACCAGATGCAGCGTGTCAATAGCCTTCCACAGCTTCCAGATGCAGCTTGTCACTAGCCTGCTACAACCACCAGATGCAGCATGTCACTAGCCTGCCACAGCCACCAGATGCAGCGTGTCACTAGCCTGCCACAGCCACCAGATGCAGCATGTCACTAGCCTGCCACAGCCACCAGATGAACCTTGCCACTAGCCTGCCACAGCCACCAGACGCAGTGTGTCACTAGCATGCCACAGCCACCAGATCACCAGATGCAGCGTGTCATTAGCCTGCCACAGCCACCAGATGCAGCTTGTCACTAGCCTTTCACGGCATCCAGATGCAGCTTGTCACTAGCTTGCCACAGCCTCCACATGCAGCTTGTCACTAGCCTGCCACAGCCACCAGATGCAGTGTGTTACTAGCCTGCCACAGCCACCAGATGCACCTTGTCACTAACCTGCCACAGCCACCAGATGCAGCGTGTCACACTGTGAGGGTAAAGTGCACTGAAAGAACTTACTAAATGCTCCTGCAGCTTCCCCCAAGCGATATGGCCTCCTTAGAAATCCGGCATTCAAGTACATGAGCGGGGAGACATGCACATGCGCAGTACAGGACAGGGATCCACTCCTATTGCAAATTAGCATGTATAGAAACGGACCCAAGAGCCGTGATGCAGGAGGTCATGCAGTCTTTCTGCTTTCCTGTCAATGGCCCGCTTCAAATCAGGCATGGACTGGCACCGGTCTGTTGCCCCCAGGGTTGGGGACCCCTGATGTATAGCACAAAGTACAGAGCTGGGCAGCTTGTAGTGTGTCATGTACAATGCAGTGTAATGATTGCGGCTATCAGATCTTGTACATCACAGTTCATGGAGTGGGGGGGTCTGGATTAGGTAATTTAAAGCACATATACAGAGCCGAGTTGCCTAGAGCAGTGTTTCTCAACCTTTTTTCAGTCAAGGCACCCTTTAAAATTATGCAAAATCTCGAGGCACCCCATTCTAAAATGTAAAAATCAAAATAGTTTTACATAATGCAGCAACATCCACACACATAGGACACCCCATGTTAGAGGTGATTTATTCTTCCAAAGCAAACACACCTTTTCACACTGGTACTGAGTAGTATTCCAATGTTTTTCTTCTCCCTCACTTAGCTAATGTGACCCCAATGCTGATAGCAAGGGAAGGAGAGGGGCAAACACAGATGCTGTGCAAGCGCCCAACGTCTTTCTTATCAACTGATGACATCATTGGTTGTTTGGATGCCAGCAGGTATAAGGTTCTAATGTGATAATCCAAATAAAGTGTTTCTAACATAAAAGTCCAGCAAATGTAATATTATCCAGATAAGTGTCACTACCATCAGCCACCTTAAAGAGGTTAAATGTAACCTCTGGTTTAAATTTTCCATTATTAGACAATATGGAGACTAATCAAAAACATGATGGTTCCACATAGTTTTAGGTGGAAAGTTAGTCCCCAGAAGGATGAATCTGAATTGGATGAGTGGTATAAATACTTCAGTGAAGCAGGAGTTAGTTTTTTGAAGTTTTTAGTTCAAAGAAAAAGTGGGAAACTATCACATCTTGCTGAGGAGATCAAATCTATCAAAGAGAAGTTGGTCCCCCTGAAAGACAGTGAGGAGTATAAGGAACGTTCAAAGAATTTACAGAAACATCTAGAGAAAGAAGAAAAAGATCAAAAAGTTAAGAAAAAAAAAAAATACAATAGGTATGTGTTTGAATACCAAACGGGGATTTTTTTCGAGTGGCAAAAGAAATTAGCCTCTGAGCAATCTAATAGGGAGAATATAAGGATGGATACGGTGATTCAGGGTGAAGGGATGAATGGGCCCAACATTGGGTCAAATCACTGACACGCGACCTAATTCAGTTAGGAGAGTTTCTTATAGATCACCTGTGAGAGGCCCATCTAACTCGCATTACACCTCTAAACCACAAAGGAAAGTCAGACACCCTTCAAAGAAATCCCCTTATAGGGGACAAGCAGGAAATAAGTCTTGAGTTGGTCCACAATATAACAATCAGAGAAATGAATCCCCTAGTTACGAACTCAATATAACATACCATACCATCAGGGGGGAAGGAATGATGGACCCGATTATGGGTATAACATTCCCACCCAAAACAGATTTTTTTCCTTTACAGGATGGGGATGCTCCCCCGAATTGTTTTAGACCTAATAATTGGCAGAATACTAGGGGTCCCAGTAGGCAGGGTGGGCCATATCAGAATGATGCTTTCCAATACACAAAATAGACAGGTTGGATTGCATCAATACCATGCCCCATATACAGTAGACCCCCCGCTCCATCGCGGTTCAGTTATTGCGGTCCTGGTATATTGCGTTTTTTTCTGAAATGTTATTTTACTATATAAATCATTAAAAATGAAATATTTTTGTGTTTTCCATAGCTCTTGCTCTGTCTCTCAGTATCTTTTATGTGTTTAAATGAGTTTCTATTGTTTTAAAAGTGTGTTTAAAGACCTCAAAATGCTTTTACACGTACAGTGACAGTAAAAAAAACATGCCTACAGTGTATTTTAATAGGGTTTTTCTATTTTGCGGATTTTCACTTTTCGCGGGTGGGTCCGGAACGTAACCCCGGCGATGGAAGGGGGTTTACTGTACACATAGTAACACATATAATGGGAAAGGAGCAGGTCAATATGCTAGACCGTCCCCCTACAACCAAGGAAACCAGGGTTGGGTTTTTCCCAGAGCCAATCAGGGTATAAAAAGACCTGTGGAACAAAGAGAGAAACGAGAGGGGGGAGGCGGATTCAATCAAAAAAGAAAGAGAACATAAAAGGGGCTGGGATTTATAATTTAAGCCGTCAAGTGCTAACAGAGCTGGAGAAGTTAATTCTAGATAGGTGTCTGACGTTCGCTCCACCTGGGAGGATGAGCATGTTTCAAATATACATGGATGTTCACAAGTATGTGCGAAAACTCAATATTAAGCGATACTTGTTGTGGAATCCTATTAAAGAAAATAGACTTGTTTCATCTGAATTTCTGCACTCCAATTTATCCAATGCCTCTTTGTTCAACCCTCCGGGTGCATTGGCCCCTTCACTAAAGTTTTTTTCTAGATGTTGCCTTAAGACATTTGGATCAGATGAGAGTTAGGAATGTAAAAATGCAAAAGGATTTGAAAAGAGGTTTAGATTCCCTGTGCAAAAATAAGAAGTCATTGGTTATACGACCAGCGGACAAGGGGGTTGGAATTATGGCCAAAAATCTGTTTATAGCTAAATGGGAGGAGGATGTCGTCTATGCCCAACAGATACCTCAGATTTTCCTGTGGGCTAGGTATATAGATGACATCCTCCTCCTAAGGGATGGGAGTGGCCAGGATCTACAAGAATTTATGGAGTTTCTTAACGATAATGAGAGGGGAATCTCTTTAAATTTTGAGGCCAGTATGCAAAAAATCTGTTTTTTGGATTTAAAGATTACAGTGAAGGTGGTTTATTTGCTACTTCCACCTTTTTAAGCCTACAGTCAGAAACTCCTATATCCCTTTAGATAGCTGCCACCATGAGTCTTGGTGGAGATCAGTACCCAAAAGCCAGTATATGCGAATAAGACATAATTGTACTGAGGTGGTGGTGTTGAAAGCACAGGCAGCTGTCCTGGCGAAAAGGGTTGGTTGAGAAGGGGTATAAACTGGAGTCCCTACGTATGACTTTGAACGTGGTCCACGAAATAGATAAATCACTATTATTGAGGATTAGATTGAAAAACATTAGAGTAGATACTAACACATCATTTTTCCATTTATTACAATGTTCTCAACAAAACATCAGAATGTGAAGAAGCTGATATAGAAACACTGGCACTTATTGGGCAATGACAGGGTGTTGAGTTCTGTCTTATCCAAAAGACCTCAAGTGATTTTTAAAGGGGCCCCCTCTCTTATGGATAAAATAGCTCTGAATGTTTATAATCCACCAATGAATAATATAACCTTTTTTCAAAATCTTACAGGATTCTATCAATGTAGAAAATAATAGGTATGCACCATTACCAACTGTAAGGGCAGGAGAATGTGTTGTTTGACTTCAACTAGTACTTCTCGTGCTTTCCAGATTGAACTGTTTATTACATGCTCTACTATAGTAGTAGTCTATTTGTTGCAGTGCCCTTGTGGACTTCCATATGTGGGCAGGACCAAGAGGGCATTACAGGTAAGGTTGAATGGAACACTTTGCAGGTAATCAATGTAGAAGAAATGGCTGCACTCCAGATATCATCAAAATTCTGGTTTATTGACCGAACATCCCAGTGGGGCAAACAATACAGGTAGACGCGTTTCACACACTAGCAAGTGTGCTTAATCATTACTAGGTAATAATGATACTAGGTATCATTAGGTAATGATTAAGCACACTTTTTAGTGTGTGAAACGTATCTACCTGTATTGTTTGCCACACTGGGATGTTCGGTCAATAAACCAGAATTTTGATGATACCTGGAGTGCAGCATTTTCTTCTACATTGATTACCTGCGAAGGTGAGCCGAGGCGGGCACCTGTTACATCATCAGGCTTCTTAGTTCACCTGGAGCAGTGAGTTCCCTTGTCTTTGAATGAAACACTTTACTAACATAAGAAAAGGATTTAGGAACCACTCTGTGTCCAAGCATTGTGACTTGGTGCATAGTATTTATCCTTCTAATACCTTGTTTCCTGGTATAGACAAATACAGACCTCACTGGAGGGGTAGCTCTCTAGTTAGGGAGATTTCCAAATCAGAGATGGTCTGGATTTATAGGTTAAAATCTTATGTTCCTCACAGTTTAAATGTGGATATTGATGTAAATACATTTATTATTAATTCTTAAACAAGTATTCTATTTTCTGTTTGTGAACTCTGATCTGAGTCTTGGTTTGCCCAATTGGGGTTATTTTATTAATTTTTAAGGAACATTCTACTGAATTTTATATAGGTTATATTTTAAATTTCATACTAAAAGGCACAGGGGATATATAAAATATATTTGAGGTTGGGTAGATTTTTTGGGTACTAATATTTAGCCCACTAGATGTTACTCCTAAGTTTAAGGATGCGGCACCATTGATGTATTACCCTTCATTTCCTGTTGTCTGGCTCATGTTAAAGTCAATCTGTAACTACTTTTCAGCTGCCCACTAGAGGTTACTAATGAGCTGCGGTAAGATGACCTTAGATGTCCTACCAAAGAGGCTTTTAGGTTTTAGACTGGGGTGTGAATTGTTAGTCTCAGAGCTATATGGTTTTAGTCCACCAGATGTCACTGTTTACAATTTAATTTTGTGACAATCGTATGGTGAGAATATTTTTATTTCCTTAGTTTATATTTTATATATTTTGTTTTTAATCTTTTTGAGGTTGTGTTAATATGACCATACTGGTCTAATATGTTGTGTTGCCCATATAAAATCCCAAATTTGACAGAGTGGTTAAGTAATTCTGGCTTCCTCTTACTAAGTGTAAGTGAGGTTTGGTCACGATTTAGTGGAACATTCGGGCCATGTTGGGGCCATCCAAGGCTCAGAACGAGGCGTGGTTTATGTATAAAGTATATTAAGCGATGACTCCCATGCCCCTGAATGACGTCACTGTATGACGAAACGCGTAGGGCAGAGCGACGCTTGGACGTCACTGATTCCCAGGAGTCTTGGAAAGATTGTGTGTGTGTTTGCCTACGCACACGATTTTAGGCATTTTTAAACTTCTATTCTGCTAGTGCAATATATTATTTTTACCTAACAATAAATATTTAAGTTACACTATGTGGAGCTTTTTGTATTTTGGGTAAAATCCATGACACTGAGCTGAGGAGTGTGATGAGTCTTTGTTGATGGTTTAAAAGGCCCTGGCTGGGTTTGAAGCCATAAGCACTTTTGACCTTTTGCAATGAGTGGTCCATAAGATCGGTAAGGGAGATTTTCACTCATTGGTGGCGGCGTTCACATACAGGATCACTCTTCAAGGTGGCGGATGGTGGTTACTCTTACCTGGATAATATCACCTTTGCTGGACTTTTATGTTAGACACATTTTTTTTTTGGATTATCGCATTTGCTGTGGACTTATATGTATGATTTAGTGCAACTTAAATAAGTATTTCTGTACTTGAACTGTGACTATATAGCACAGATTCATTGTTGCTTGTATTTTCTGTTTCTTCTGTTTATCACATTTTAGCACATTTTTTTTTTTTTTATTCATAAGGTTCTAATGGTTCATAAGGAAAACGTGTGGGTTTGTGTAACTAAAAGGCAAGCTTGATCCACCTGCTGGCTTGTATACAATTTTTGGGCAGGTTTTATGCATTTTGCCAAGGCACCCCTAAAAAAAACCTGAAGGTACCCCAGGGTGCCAGGGCAAAAAGCTGGCCTAGAGTATATCATGTACAGCTTAATGCATAAGAGGTGAGTAAAACCTTGGACAGAGAAGTGGCTTGTGGATGTAGTATACTTGGGTTTTGTAAAAGTGTTTGACACCATTCCCCACACACGGCTAATGTGCAAGGTAAAGTCTACATGCTTGAAAAGATCAGTTTGTAAATAGATAGAAAACTGGCTAAAAGACAGAATTCAGAGAGTTGCGATTAATGATTCTTACTCTGAATAGTCTAGGGTTATTAGTGGTGTACCCCAAGTTTCAGTGTTAGGACCTTTCCTTTTTAATATACAGTGCCTTGCGAAAGTATTCGGCCCCCTTGAACTTTGCGACCTTTTGCCACATTTCAGGCTTCAAACATAAAGATATAAAACTGTAATTTTTTGTGAAGAATCAACAACAAGTGGGACACAATCATGAAGTGGAACGAAATTTATTGGATATTTCAAACTTTGTTAACAAATAAAAAACTGAAAAATTGGGCGTGCAAAATTATTCAGCCCCTTTACTTTCAGTGCAGCAAACTCTCTCCAGAAGTTCAGCGAGGATCTCTGAATGATCCAATGTTGACCTAAATGACTAATGATGATAAATAGAATCCACCTGTGTGTAATCAAGTCTCCGTATAAATGCACCTGCACTGTGATATTCTCAGAGGTCCGTTTAAAGCGCAGAGAGCATCATGAAGAACAAGGAACACACCAGGCAGGTTTGAGATACTGTTGTGGAGAAGTTTAAAGCTGGATTTGGATACAAAAAGATTTCCTAAGCTTTAAACATCCCAAGGAGCACTGTGCAAGCGATAATATTGAAATGGATGGAGTATCCGACCACTGCAAATCTACGAAGACCTGGCCGTCCCTCTAAACTTTCAGCTCATACAAGGAGAAGACTGATCAGAGATGCAGCCAAGAGGCCCATGATCACTCTGGATGAACTGCAGAGATCTACAGCTGAGGTGGGAGACTCTGTCCATAGGACAACATTCAGTCGTATACTGCACAAATCTGGCCTTTATGGAAGAGTGGCAAGAAGAAAGCCATTTGTTAAAGATATCCATAAAAAGTGTAGTTTAAAGTTTGCCACAAGCCACCTGGGAAACACACCAAACATGTGGAAGAAGGTGTTCTGGTCAGATGAAACCAAAATCAAACTTTTTGGCAACAATGCAAAATGTTATGTTTGGCGTAAAAGCAACACAGCTCATCACCCTGAACACACCATCCCCACTGTCAAACATGGTGGTGGCAGCATCATGGTTTGGGCCTGCTTTTTTTCAGCAGGGACAGGGAAGATGGTTAAAATTGATGGGAAGATGGATGGAGCCAAATGCAGGACCATTCTGGAAGAAAACCTGATGGAGTCTGCAAAAGACCTGAGACTGAGAAGGAGATTTGTCTTCCAACAAGACAATGGAATGGTTCACAAATAAACATATCCAGGTGTTAGAATGGCCAAGTCAAAGTCCAGACCTGAATCCAATCGAGAATCTGTGGAAAGAACTGAAAACTGCTGTTCACAAACGCTCTCCATCCAACCTCACTGAGCTCGAGCTGTTTTGCAAGGAGGAATGGGCCTAAATTTCAGTCTCTCGATGTGCAAAACTGATAGAGACATACCCCAAGCGACTTACAGCTGTAATCGCCGCAAAAGCTGGCGCTACAAAGTATTAACTTAAGGGGGCTGAATAATTTTGCACGCCCATTTTTTCAGTTTTTTATTTGTTATTTGTTAACAAAGTTTGAAATATCCAATAAATTTCGTTCTACTTCATGATTGTGTCCCACTTGTTGTTGATTCTTCACAAAAAATTACAATTTTATACCTTTATGTTTGAAGCCTGAAATGTGGCAAAAGGTTGCAAAGTTCAAGGGGGCCGCATACTTTCGCAAGGCACTGTGTGTATAAATTATATAGGGAATTCCAGTGGAATTCCGTCCCTACAGGATGTCTCCAACTTACAAGACAACCTCAATGCACTGTTTAATTGGGCAACTATGTGGAAAATGAGGTTTATTGTACATAAATATAAAGTTATGCACTTGGGGCTAAGAATATGCATGCATCATACATGCTAGGGGGACTGTAGAGGCCTGGATTCCTGATGCCTCTTCTGCATCCAGCCAGTGCTGATTAGGGACACATAGCCCTGAACTGCAGTAATTCTGGCATTTTTATAAACTAAACTACAATTTTCATGTGAAACATTTGCTTCCCTTTTCCCTGCATTTTGATGCATGTACTTTACTGTTTTTTTTTACTAAATAACAGATAACCAAGAAAGGCGATGTGTAAATCTTGTGTGAAATAATTTATAAATATACCCCTATGTATAGCTTGTGTGCGAGCACTGATGCTAGACTGCAACGTATATAATGATTAAAAAGTGACCCCAGACTAAGATACTTTTTATTCATGCAGGTCTCCCTAAAAATGTGTAATATGTTACTTGGTTTGGTAAGCCTTTTAGATCTTATTTCTGGATTTTGTTTTTTTACCGGGAGAGAACTTAAGAGCATAGCCTTCTAAGAGGCATCACAATGATCTATATTTAGAATGAATGGAAAGAAATAATCTCTTTTTATTATGTCAGTGGTGCATTAAAATGAGTCAGAAATATTTAACAAAAAAAAATGTCAGGAAGGACAAGTACACATAAGCTTGAGGCAGGAGAATTCTATATCCTGAGAGGATGCATAAAAATGAAACCTGACAGATTTTTGAAGGAGTGAGAAGATGTGAGGATGAAGAATTTTACCTGAGCTATGTCTGGAGGAGAATCAAGAAAGATATGTGAATAGGACAAATGACACTTGACCCATATCTGGAGGAGAAGAGAGAAGGTGATGTGAGGAGGACAAATGACACCTGACCCATACCTGGAGGAAAGGAGAGACAAGGCGATGGAAAAAGTATAATTGCACCTGACCCATATCCGGAGGAGAAAAGGGAAGGAGATGTGAGGAGGACAAATGACACCTGACCAATATCTGGAGGAAAAGAGAGACAAGAAGATGTTAATAGGACAAATGACACCTGACCCATATCTGGAAGAGAAGGAGATGTGAATAGGGCAAATGACACCTGACCCATATCTGGAAGAGAAGGAGATGTGAATAGGACAAATGACACCTGACCCATATCTGGAAGAGAAGGAGATGTGAATAGGACAAATGACACCTGACCCATATCTGGAAGAGAAGGAGATGTGAATAGGACAAATGACACCTGAACCATATCTGGAAGAGAAGGAGATGTGAATAGGGCAAATGACACCCGACCCATATCTGGAAGAGAAGGAGACGTGAAAAGGACAAATGACACCTGACCCATATTTGGAAGACAAGGAGATGTGAGGAGGACAAATGACACCTGACCCATATCTGGAGAAGAGAGAAGGAGATGTGAGGACAAATGGCACCTGACCCACATCTGAAGGAAAAGAGACAAGGAGCTATGAATAGAATGAATAACACCTGACCCCCCAAGATAGGGGGTTAATTTTGTGAACCTTAAGAATATATTAAAATGACTAAAAAAGTTACATAAGTGCCTGGCTCTTCAGCATTCTCCTGTGAGCCCAGGACAAGGCTTGACCAGGATAACACACCCTTATAGGGCCCACAGGACACGGAAAGGGGAGGGTTGGAGCAGAGATAGTGTGTAGTATTTTTTCTTTTCCTACATCATGGGACACAGAGCCATAAATCATAACGTATGAGTTATTTAGCCACCTTTAGGTGAAGGACCCTGGCAACCAATTAGAATTGATGCCCCCTATGTAACCCCTCCCACACAGGAAGTATCTCAGTTTTTTTTCGCCAGTGTCTAAAGGTGGACACCGTGGAGAGTCTCTTCACATTTTTCTTGTTTTTTTCTTCAAATGAAGACAGAATATATGCTGTTTAACCGATCAACGATCATTGAATCTAAGGGGTTAAGGTATCAGATCCATCCTAAACAGTCAATGGACTAAAAAGATGGTACCTGAGCCTCGGGAAGCAGATATGAGGTTTTGCCTTTAATGCTGTCCTTTTTGGGCTCTGGACCCTGGGATCTGGGCCCTTGGAAAACCAAACCCTAAAGGCGCTCTGTGCAGGGTGCTCTACAGGTCCAAGGATGTGGCCCCTCTTATATAGGGGACCCAGTCCTTGAAGGTCGCCAAGACAAAGCTCCCCCTGATGGGTGAAGATTGGATTCTTGTTTCAAAACAGAATCCTGTGGCAGAACTGGTGAGTCCATTTTAAAATATTTACTTATTCAGCAAACCTTAAAGGTAAAAATTTCCAGCTTAAATGCAAATTGTAAACAGTTTTTGCACTGTTACTTTTAAAAAGATAATAGAGACCATGTGCCATATGTGTCCCTCCATGAGGTGAATGTTATACTTACAAGTTATATCTTGTTAAAGCTGTTATGAGATTGCTGCAAAGCTTGATTTAAATCATTATTTCTTTGCCTATTGTTATCACATTGTGTTTTACCCTGAGCTGATCACTTCAATAGTATCAGCTGTGACAAACAAGCTGCTCTCACTCCATTTGTTTGTTGTGTTCAACCTGGCATGTAAGCGTCTGCATGTTCGTCTCTGCCTTGATCGCGTGTCTATGGCGCTGGGTTATTCGCGCGCTTGCTGGAATCTTCGCCTTTAAGTACAGGCGTACGCTGCGTGGTGGGCGTGTTCCAGAGATGTATAGTAACGAAGTAGAACTACTTAAGTACTGTACTTAAGTACCGAAATGCGGTATCTGTACTTTCCTAGAGTAGAATTTTTTTCTCCTACTTCTACTTTTACTTCACTACATTTTTTCGATGATTTCGATACTTCTACTCAAGTATTTTTTTTTTGTGCTGCATAGTTACTCGTTACTATTATAAAAATTACCACTGCCAGAACAGTAGATGGCAGGTTTCATAAAGCTCAAAAAAATGTGTATAATGTCATTTGTAAATCAGCGCATATGAAAATAAAGGCTGTGTATAATAAAAGCTGCTATACCAAATCTTTCCAATAAAAAGAAAATATAAAACAAACAAATAAATGGTGCTACAGCGCTTAAAGTGCATCAAGAAACTACTAACAAACACAGGTTAATCATTTGAATAAATCATTTGAAATAATAAAAACAATATGATGTTCATACTTTTGACTTCTTTCTTTAATAACTACATAACACAGTACTTGTACTTCTACTTTCAGTACTTGAGTAGAATTTTTTTTTCAAAACTACTGGTACTTTTTACTTTTAGTACTTAAGTAGCAAATTTTTTGAAAAAACTACTTGCAATACTTAAGTAAAAAAAATGTTGAATACTTTAGTACTTCTACTTAAGTAACTTTTTCTGCGAGCACTTCCACTTCTACTCAAGTAATTTTTTGATCTAGCACTTGTACTTTTACTCAAGTAGAAATTTCGAGTACTTTATACAAGTCTGGCTTGTTCTAACGCAATTGGCGTGCACTAGACCCAGAGATTGTTTATTCAGTCTCTTACTGAAATGGTCCGGTCTGGATACAAATTTCCTCTCCTAGAGACAGCTGAAGTCTCTTTTTCCTCTCCAGGCTCATTGCGCCCCACTCATAGTCCTCAAAGGTTTCCCATACATCAGCTCTTGGAGCAAGAAATATAAAAAGATTGGGACCTTCCTGATAGGATTTTTGTTCCTCCCTAAAGGTTTTTATTATTGTATCCTATGGAGGAAGCCACTGTCCAGGGGAAATAGTCTTGGGTAGAGAAAATTTTCCCCATCAACATTTTGGAAATCCGAGCAGTCAGTCAGCCTTTGAAATTCTTGACGTCTGGGGCTTCGGGGTCACCCTGTCAGGGTACAATCTGACAATGCCACTGATGTGGCTCATATCAACCATCAAGGAGGCACAAGTAGTCGGTCAGCCCAGAAAGAGGTGGACTTCATCCTGTCTTGGTCAGAGAAGTTTGTGCCATGCCTGACAGCAGTTTTTATTCCGGGAATAGAGAACTGGCAGGCAGACTTTTTGAGTCATCAACAGATGTTTCCAGGGGAATGGTCCTTACACCCCGAGATTTTTCAATCAATCTGCCTATGCTGGAGGGGTAGCAAACGTAGATATGTTGGCATCCAGGTTCAACAACAAGTTGAAGAAATTTGTGTCCAGGACCAGGGATCCACTCGCAGTTAGAGTGGATGCTTTGGGGACTCCTTGGGAGGAGTATTCCCTGATATATGCCTTTCCTCCGGTGCAGCTAATACCGCGTCTATTGGGCAGAATCCAGCTAGAGGGCAAACCAGTCATTCTGGTAGCTCCAGCGTGGCCGAGGAGGGTTTGGTTTGCACAAATCCAGAGATTGCCAGTGACGAGGCCTTGGGCCCTTCCACTTCATCCGGACCTACTCTCTCAAGGTCCGATATTCCACCCTGCTGTACAATCTCTAAATTTGATGGCTAGTCTAAGGAAGCCTTAATCTTGAAAGGAGTGGGGTGTATCTGGCCCTGCAGTTCATACACTGATAAATGCTAGAAAACCAATCTCTAGAAACATTTATTACAGAGTCTTGAATTCCTACATTGCATGGTGTGAGGCCAGGAAATGGCATCCCTGCAATTATATAATCGGGAGAATTCTAGCTTTTCTTCAAGCAGGAGTAGATATGAAGTTAGCCTTTAGCACTATTAAAGGGCAGATTTCAGCCTTATCAATTTTCCTCCAGGAACCGATCGCTTCCCATTCATTGGTTCAGACCTTTGTCCGGGGAATGTTACGTTTGCTTCCACTTGTGAAGCCACCATTATGTTCTTGGCACTTAAATTTGGTGTTGGCAGTCTTGCAAAAACAGCCTTTTGAGCCTCTGGGGCAAGTTCCCCTGGTTCTTTTGACCAGAAAACTGATCTTTTTGATTGCGATAACTTCAGCTAGAAGGGGTTTCATGTAAAGAGGCATTCTTGATATTTAATCAAGATGGGGTGATGTTACGTCCACACCCAGGTTTTTTGCCCAAGGTGGTGTCCGCCTTTCATTTGAATCAGGAAATTATACTACCTTCCTTTTTTCCAGATCCTCACTCAGAGGAGGAAAAGTTATTGCACTCTCTTGATGTAATGCGTGCACTTAAGTTTTACTTACAGGAAACAGCTCGGATTTGTAAGACTGAGAGCTTGTTTGTGCTGCCAGAAGGCCCCAGAAAGGGACTGGCAGCATCCAAATCTATGATTTCTTTTTGGATTCCCCAGGTTATTACCCAGGCATATGATTTAGTAGGGAAAGTTCTACCTTTTCCTATAAAGGCACATTCTGCCAGAGCAGTAGGTGCCTCTTGGGCACATCGCTATCAAGCCTCTATGGCTCAGATTTGCATGGCCACGACCTGGTCGTCGGTGCATACGTTCACTCGTTTCTGTCGAGTGGATGCTAGGACCCAGGAGGAATCTGCATTTGGCCGCAGTGTTCTGCAGGCAGCAGTGTAATCCTTTTTTGGGGTCCCCCTCCCCTCAGATGCATTGCTTTGGGACATCCCATGATCCTATGATTTATTGCTCTGTATCCCGTGATGTACAAAAAGAAAAATAGATTTTTTAATATAGACTTACCTGTAAAATCAATTTCTTGAAGTATATCACGGGACACAGAAGTCCCTCCCCTCTTCTATGGGGTCTTTTTTGCTTGCTACAAAACTGATGCACTCCCTGTGTGGGAGGGGTTATATAGGGGGACATCAATTTCCGATTGGTTGCCAGTGTTCTTCCCCTAAAGGTGGCTATATAACCCATATGTTATGATTTATGGCTCTGTGTCCCGTGATGTACTTCAAGAAATGGATTTTACAGGTAAGTCTGTATTAAATAAATCCATTTTTTTTTTTTTGCTTTTTTATTTTCCAAAAAGAGGAGGGGAAATCTACAAAAAAAAAAAAAAACGTAAGCTGGGCTTTTTAGCTGATGATTCCCCTTTACTGAGCAATAAGTATTTGGAGCAGCCTTCATTCAATGGCAAACGGCCGACCATCGGCCCACCAGTCTGCAGCGCACAATCCCAGTCATTATGTTCTCGGGCCGCCAGTGTCCCAGCAACCAGTGATGTCACATGTGCGCCTTCCTCTTGTAGCAAGTTCCTCAGCCCAGTTCCTGCTCTCTGCAGCTAGTTCCTTCTGCCAACTATCGCACCCGCTGCAGAACCTACCTTCTCTGGCACTTACCTGTCCGGCTACTGAACATATACAGGTATGCTGTTCACTTAGATTGGATTTATAGGTTCACTCTGATGGGCACATATGATGTAAAAGGGCACTGTGGTGGGCACACATGATGTAAAGGACCACTGGTGGGCACATATGATGTAAAGGGGCACTCTGATGTGCACAAATGATGGAAATGGCATTTTGATGGGGACAACTGATGTAAAGGGGCACTCTAATAAGTACATATGATTGAAAGGGGCACTCTGATGCACACAAATGATGGAAAGGAGCATTCTGACAGGCACAAATGATGTAAAGGGGCACTCTGGTGGGGACAACTGATGTAACAGGGCTCTCTGGTGGGGTCAAATAGTATAAAGGAGCACTCTGATGGGGACACTTGATGTAAAGGGGCACTCTGATGGAGAAATATGATATAAAGGGGCACTCTGATGGGCACATAGGATGGAAAGGAACACTCTGATGAGCACATATAAAGGAAAAAGGCACTCTGATGTGGGCAACTGATAGAATGGGGCACACTAATGAGAATACCTGATGTCAGGGGTCACTCTGATGGGGACACCCTGTGAAAAGTGGCACTCTGATGGGGGAACATTATATACTGGAGCACTCTGAATAGGGACAACTGATGTAAGGGTGCACATTGATAGAAGACACCTGATTCAAGGGGGGATTCTGATGAAGACACCTAATGTAATTTGTACTCTTAAAAACCTGATGTAAGAGGGTACTGTGACAGAAATACCTGATAGAAGGGGGCACTCTGATGGGGACAGCTGATGTGAGAATGCGGTAACTGAAATTTGACAATAAATATTGTTGAAATGCTATGGCAATTGTACATTTCTCAGTTTTTGATAGACATTTCTCAGTTTTTGATAGACATACAATCATAGCACTTGAGATTCAGACCTTGGCTGTAAGAAACTTTCAGTGACTGAACCTCCTTGAATTTTAAATCTATACTCTAGGTTTAGAGGAGTGGTTAAGTTGTAGAGAAGGCACAATATGGTCAGTAGACCCCAATGCTTCTGTTTTTCATGTACGAAAGGTTGGCCCAAGGAACAGAGGACGCTGGTTTTGGAGAAGTGTATATGCAGACAAAGAATTGTGTTTATATTGGATAGGATTAATGTTGGGGTTAGAGGAAGGGTTAGTGTGAAGCTACTATTGGTAGGCCATGGCAGCCTGAGCTCTGGTTAAAAAAAAGCCATCAGCTCCAGCCTCCCATAATGCAGTGTTTGCTACCTTAGAGGCTAGGTACCAAGGTGGAGCAAAGTCAGGTGGGGGCATTGGGAATGTATAATTGTCTGCAAACACCAACTTTCAGAAAGCCAACGCTTTTTTAGGATTAGGGATGGGATTGGGTGTGTTCAAGTTCCCACGTGCCTGATCCCGCCAGGAAGCCGACACTGCACTCCACTAATCACAGACAGCTGCACAGATCGGGAAATGTCTCAGTGCCTGTGATTAGCGGTGTGCAGTTTCGGCTTCCTGGTGGGATCGGGCACGTGTGGACTCCAACACATCCGAGCCCATCTCTATTTAGGATTTGCAGGAGGATTCAATCGCAGATTGTCAGATGGGAGCAGCCTGCTATACACTTATCTACTTCCTTTATGCTCCGTACAGAGTCGCTTTAAAATCTCTGTACTATCTAATAGGCTTTGAAATAAGTATCCTTACCAGGAGAATGAAAAAGCAGGACATTTGAACTGTGTAGGGATTTATGGAAGAGCCCCACAGCATACCTTCCAACTTTTTGAGATGGGAACGAGGGACACCATTTGGCAAAAGTATGTAGGCATAGGGCACACCCCCTGCCTTGCCCCTTAAAGGAAAATTGAAAAAAATGATTAGTTAAACCCACAAGTGCTTTTTTTATACCACTACTATTCCTTTATATTGGCTTTTGACATTTAGAAATGCAACAATTTAGAAATTTAATGAAAGGTTTAGCACTGGGAAACACTTTTTTTTTTTTAAAGATAAATATTGCTTTTTATATACAGCTATAAATATCAGACCAAAATGAAGGACAGATAAGGAGAAAGAGGGACAGAGGGACTTTGCTCCAAATTAGGGACAGTCCCTCAAAATCAGGGAGAGTTGGGAGCTATGCCACAGCAATGTCACAGACAGGATTATTGTTAATTATTAAAATCCAGCTCCTTATCAGTATCTGATTTCTTTTTTTTTTGCTTCCAGTATTGGTGTCTGTGAAAACAAATGTCTGAACATTGTGCCAAACAAGTCAATGTAATTAATGTTACTTTTTTCTGTTTAATGAAAGGGATTATTTTGGCTGGTTGAGACAGGCGTGCTCTAGATGAGATGTATTTATCCATGATGTTGCTGTTCTAGCCTTCTTTTATATGCTTAAACTAAGCAGTGCTTGGCTGTTCTCTTTCAGCATGGACTATGAAGCTGCCCAGCTGGAAAATCAACATGTGCACAGCGTCTATGAGAGCACAGCTCCGTACTTCAATGAAGTGCAGAGTAAAGCTTGGCCGAAGGTTCGACAGTTTCTGCTGGATCAAAAGCCAGGCAGTCTCATTGTGGATATAGGTAAGGTTCTCATTGTGGTATTGTTACAGTAGATTTATGCTGCCAAAGGATTTTCTTTTTTTTATGCTGAAGTTAGAGGTTGTAACCCCTTCCATATACCCAGTGAATTGACTGGCATCAGGTGATACACAGAGATGCAACAAATCCTCCTACATAATTTGTACCTGTTTATCTGCTGTATTCTCTATAGCCATTCAAAGTCCAGAACGTTTAAAGCTTGTCTGAGCTGTCAGAAAACAGGGAATGGAGCGCTGAAGTTACACTCTGCACAGCTCAGTGAGCAGAGCTCTGAGAGCTGATTGGAGGGAAGTGACATTGCCCCCCCCCCCCTTTCACACAGCACACAGGCACAGAGCTGAGGCTGTCAATCAGCTAGAGATCCCTTCCCTGTCACCTGTTTTCTTTCTCTTGGTGTCAGGAAAAATTGTCAAAAGTGATTTGTGCTGATAGCAGAGGAATAAAGCAGCAGATAGAAATGACACCCAGTGCTCTGGATTGAGACAAGTACACACTATAGAGGGATATGCTTTATTATTTCATGCCTGAGGTTTAAAACCACTTTAAAGTGACACTAAGTTCTATATTTTTTTTAAATCTTTTTAAGTATAAATTCTTAACTCAAGGTACCTTCTATTACTCTCAGCCCTCCAACGAATCTCCTAATTCCATTTTTTTTTTATATTGTGATCTGGTTTCCTACTAGAAGGTGGCTTCATTTATTCTCCAGGGTCCAGTTGTATGTAGGAACGTAGCCACCCTCTCTTGGGCACTCAAGAGGTGGTCTGTGGGATTTGTAGTGTGCATAGTGCGGTGCACATGGCTGCAAATAAAGCGCACTGCACATTTACAAAACAGATAAGTAGAGGTTCGGGAGTCTACAGAGGATGTTACAGGGTGGTAGAAAAACAGAAAGCAAAGGCGGCGGCACATCCAACTTAAAATCTTGATGTTTATTTACAAATCCATAAGAAGAAATGACATGCACTCCCAGTTCAAATAACATTTCATCAGACGCGTTTTACACACCTAACTAGATACAGGTGTCTGAAACGCGTCTGCTGAATTGTTCTTTGAACTGTGAGTGAATGTCATGTCATTTCTTCTCATGGATTTATAAATAAACATCAAGATTTTAAGCTATATGTGCCGCCTCCTTTGCTCTCTTTTGTCTCCACTCCATGGTGGCGGACCCTGGCAGACACCCAGCGCTCTACAGACAGCTACCTGGTTCCACCTATGGTGGTGGAACTTTTGATCGTCTGCCTTAAGCGGTGCAAACCCTTTTGTTGTCTAGTAGAAAAACACAGTAAGAATGTTTAGGTGTATGAATTATTTTGGAAAATTAAGGATATTGTTCAGTGCCACGTTAGGTAACACTTTGGGATTGTTCTCCACAGTGGCCCATGGTGGATCAGTTTTTAGAGGGCTGTTGACAGGCGGCTGGGAGGTGAGGTTGAGGTCGCCTCCTTACCAACTCTTAACCCAAAAAAAGGCAGAACCACCATGCCGCAACTGTGTGCATTGCTGTAAGGTGGCTGTGGCACAGCCCGATTATCTTTAAGGGGCTGTGTTTGATGGCGGTACTGCCCACTGAATTTTACAGGGGGTTTAATTTTTGCCATGGCATGTCTACTGCCCTGAGTGGCTGCATGTCTTTGCTTAGGGGGGTGGTAAAACTGTGTCTCATCCACCTGATTTTATCCACACCCTGGCTGCATGTCTGAATTAAAGGCCCGTACACACGTACCGATCGTTGGCCGAAAAGCTTCGGCCGACGACCGATCTGCCGATTGTAGGCTTGTTAGTATGATGCTTCCGACAGCCGACAGCGCACTTTCGGCCGAAAAGAATCTGTCTTGCAAGCATTAAAATTTTTGTATGCCGACACCAGAGCGGCCGATTGTTCGCCAGTCAGTACAGAATTCGGCCGACAGACAGCAGATTTGCAAGACTGGGCATGCTCAGAAAAGAAAAAACACAGGGAAAGTTAACCATTACATGACATCACTTCTTCAGTCGGCTGTAGTCGGCGGACAAAATTCTTGTGCAGTCTTTTGCACTTTTCAACAGACACCGACAGCCCTGGACAAAAGACGATCGGTACGTGTGTACGGGGCTTAACTCTTACAGGTCTTGCTTCTCCTCCATCCTGTGACGGGTAAGGGGGGGGGGGGGATGAAAGAAGCAGCAGTAGACTGATAAGCTCATCTCTTTGTCACTTCGCTCTTTCGTTTTATCAGCATGCCTCTTGTTAACACATGCACACTGCTGCACAACTGATTGTCTCCTTTGTGCTGCTTCTCCCTTTCCCACAAGTTCTGTTGTACAGTGGAATGTTATAGGCTGATACCAGGTCAAACTTGGGTATCTACATTACTTCGGTTTAAAAAAATACTGTTGATGAGTTATTAACCACTTTACTACCGGAGGATTTTGCTGTCTTCCGTCCAGGCCACTTTTTGCGATTCGGCGCTGTGCGACTTCAACTGACAATTGCGCGGTCGTGCGACGCCGTACACAAACAAAATTTATGTCCTTTTTTTCCCACAAACAGAGCTTTCTTTTGGTGGTATTTGATCACCTGTGCGATTTTTACTTTTTGCGCTATAAACAAAAAAAGAGCGTTTATTTTGAAAAAATAACAATATTTTTAACATTTTTTTATATGAAATTTCCCCCAAAAAAGATGTAAAAACCAATTTTTTTAAAAATTTTTGGCCAATTTGTTTTCTGCTACCTATGTTTGGTAAAAAAAATCGCAATAAGCGTATTTTGATTGGTTTGCGCAAAAGTTATTGCGTTTACTAACAAAGGGAAAGATTTCTGTCATTTTTGGTGTTTTTTTTTTAACGCGTAATGGCGGCGATCTGCGATTTTGTTTGCGGGACTGCGACATTGCGGCGGACAGATCGGACCCTTGACTGACATTTTTGACACTTTTGGGGGTACCAGTGACATTACTGCAGTAATCAGTGCTATATATATGCAAGCGCCGCCCAGAAGGGGGAGTGTCTGACGACGTAGTACTACGTCGTCAGACGATAACGAGCCACTCTGCCGCAGTAATATTACTGTGAGCAGTCGTAAAGTGGTTAATAAATACAGATTTGTGTTGGTTTGTGTCTTTTATATCTGCCTGGAGTTCAGTTTTAAAGTATAACTAGAGACAAAACTTTTTTCCTTTTAGTTTTGGATAGAGTGGTTTTAGTTTTGGATAGAGTGGAGAAGGATTAGACTCTCTGTCAATTTTTTTAGCTCTTTGTGCCCCTGGGAGATTCCCCCTCACTATTTGTCCTATTTACTATTCTCAATGAAAGTGAAAGTAAAAGAAAATTCCAAATTTTGGGTTGTCCCCAAAAAAGTAATAGAGGGGGGAATCTTCCAATGGGGACACTAGTTCTGGAGACGTTGGGGTCCCCAGGGAATTCCCTTAATTTGCAGGGATTTCCACTCATTTCCTGTTTGGCTGTGGGACAGGAAGTGAAGGGAATTCTCCCCAATGGGACACAGATTTCACAAAAAAATCTGACAGGAGTTATACCCCTCTCTTGCCCTATCCAAAATGGAAAAAAAAAAGTTTTTTGCCTATAGTTCTACTTTAAAGCTCCATTAACACTTGCCTGCACACTAAGCTGAAACGGTTTATTGTGGGCAGCAGTTTGTTTTGGACTGCAGTGTGATGCACATTTTACACAGCTCCTTTTTTGGGGGGGAACTTTATCTAAGGTGTACAAACTGACAATATATCTATTTAGGGACATGCAGGCAGGTGAGGCAGAGCCATGAACATAAAAAAAAAAAAGAAAAACGATCGAGCTTCAAGGGTCGTAGCTCGGGGACCTGGGATCACAGAGACCCTTTGGGGCTCCTAGCACCTATGGTTTCGGGGATAAGGGGCTCCTTGCGTAGCCTGTCAGAAGCTACATACAACACTAGGGTGACCAGATGCCCCCGATTTCCGGGGACAGTCCCCAGACTGAGGACACTGTCACCGGACCAAGTGTGTCCCCGCTTATGTCCCCAGATTCAGGGGCGGTGTACCAATTGCTGACAGCCTAGCAGTACATTCAGCAGTGTGACCATCCATCCAGCACAGTGAGAGTGAGTGGAGCAGATCTGTCAAATCGAAGCTCTGATGTCGGGGATGGGCGGGTTGATATGTGGAGCTCCTCCTCCCTTTTATCCACAGCCAGTCAGCAGGCAGTATAACACTCCTCCCCCCGCCCCTCTCCAGCCCACCACATTTGACTGTGAGCAGGGCTAAATGTGGGCACCAGAAGGGAGATGCAAGAAGGTATGACTAAAATTAGAGAAAGCACTGTCACATATAATGCTGGTCGGCCGCAGTGAATTCTAGATATCTGTGTGTTCAGGCAGTGTGCAGGTTACCAATTAGCCTCCTCTCCCCTCACTCCTTATGTTTTTTTTTTTAATCTGCCTAACCTGCCTGATACACTGATAAGAAGAGCTGCAGTAGCATTCTCTTAAATCAGGGACACAATGCTGTTAACCATTTCAGCTTCTATTCAGCTATTTAGCCAGAGCTCTGTGTGTGCTGCATGTTTTTTTTATGTTTTTTGGAGGATTTACTGTTGGTTCAGGCTAGAAGCTTCGGAGACCCATTAACTGTTTACTGTCCGCCACTAATCTTGAGCAGTTAACTGTTTGTAAGACAATTTTTTTTGGAAATTGAATGTGCTGCTGTCTTCTGTCACTTGTTTGTACTTTCAAAGGAGGATTACTGACTTGATCTTGCAGAGCTGGTTTAAATATAGTGGAGCAGCCCTGCAATACTATACACTTTTACACTAGGTTTCAGCCATAAACTCAGTCCATCTCCTGAATCAATCATGTCTGCAATCTCTGACCATCTCCTTAAATATGTCTGCAATCTCTGACCATCTCCTGTATCATATCTGCAGTCTCTGACTATCTCCTGTACCATATCTGCAGTCTCTGACCAACTCCTGTACCATATCTGCAGTCTCTGACTATCTCCTGTACCATATCTGCAGTCTCTGACCAACTCCTGTACCATATCTGCAGTCTCTGACTATCTCCTGTACCATATCTGCAGTCTCTGACCAACTCCTGTACCATGTCTGCAGTCTCTGACCATCTCCTGTGTCATGTCTGCAGTCTCTGACCATCTTCTGTGTCATGTCTGCAGTCTCTGACCATCCCCTGTAGTGTCTGTCTAGTATGTGGGTGATGTGAGGTGTATAGGTTTTATACAGGCTGCGTGTGAGTGACCTTACACAGACACACCCACACACAGAAAAAAATATTCACACATATACTGACAAAACATTTACACACACAAAAAAAAAAAATTACATGTATACTGTGATTACATACAGAAAAAAATAGGCAATAGCCCTGCCCTCTGTACGTAGTGCCCTCTGCGCTTAGCATCCTCCTGCACCCTGCACGTAGCATCCTCCTGCACGCTGCACATAGCACCGGCATACAGGGGTACATTCTGCTACTCTTCCTGAGTATGGCGATACCACATGTGTGAGACTTTTACACAGCCTGGCCACATACTGTACATAGGCCAAGTAGCAACCCCAGGTGTTCTAGAAGCAAAAATTACACATATAATTTCCTGATTACCTATCACACTTTTGAAGGCCCTGGAGCACCAGGACAATGGAAACTAGGGATGCACCGAAATGAAAATTTTGGGCCGAAACCTAAAATGCAGGATGCCATTGGCCGAAAACCGAAACCGAAAATGACTTTTTCCCCCAAATAATTTTAAAATAGATAGAACAGGGGCATACGCCAAAAAACAGGCAGCGACGTACACCTGTCGCTGCCACCCTGTCACAGTATATGTACTGTGATGGGTTGGCAAGAGGTTAATTTAATTACCAATGGTATTTGTATTATGCAACATGAGGGGGTTAATGTATTGTCACTGCTGCATTAGTGACCGACCAGTGGCAGTTAATTAACCCCTTTGTGCTGCATTAGTGCAACCAGTATCAGTGTTAATTAACACTGGTTGCACTGATACTGGTTGCACTAATGCAGCACAAAGGGGTTAATTAACTGCCACTGGTCGGTCACTAATTCATCAGTGACCAGCAGTGACAATACATTAACCCCCTCATGCTGCATAATTAATACAAATACCAATGGTAAGCTGCCTCAGCTATCACCCCCCTTCCCCCCCGCATCAGCCTCAGCGTCCCTCTCCTACTCACTCAGCTCCTCCGGTCATGGTGTCCATTATTCAAAAGTCCCGCCTCCCGGTGATGTCACTACTACTACGATCTGTACATGAATGAAGTGACACACCGGGCGGGCGAGCGGCCGCTAATAGCTGTCACTATGTGAGCCCTTCACTTCTCTTCAATTCCCTGACACTCCGGGCGAGAGGGCGGGGCGAGCGGCCGCTAATAGATAGAACTATGTGATCCTTCCCTGTCAATAGCTGTAACTATGTGAGCCTTTCACTTCCTTGTCAGGCATGTATCTCCTCTGACAGGGAAGTGAAGGGCTCACATAGTTACAGCTATTAGCGGCCGCTCCCCCCGCCCGGTGTCAGATCAGATCTCATTCACACCCAGTCCCGCTGAGCTGACAAGGAAGGATCACATAGTTCTATCTATTAGCGGCCGCTCGCCCCACCCTCCCGCCTCCATTCATACACAGATCGTAGTAGGGACATCATTGAGAGGCGGGCGGCCGACCAGAGGCGGGACTTTTAAAACCTGACCTGCGCTGCGCCCTCCTCCTTCCTCACGGCGGCCATATTAATTTCGGCACTGTTAACCCATTATCGGCCGAAATGAGGCTCATTTTCGGCCGATAATTTCGGTGGCCGAAATTACGGTGCATCCCTAATGGAAACGCTCAAAAAATGTCCCCATTTTGGAAAGCAAAGACCCCAACACATAATCTAAGAGCCATAATGAGTCTTTTGAACAGTAGAGGCAGTAGAGAGGTCCAGAAGTAGTACAGAATACTGTCCATTGGTGTTAGCCGTAAGTAGGTCGTTTGTGAGTTCAAGCAGAGCAGTTTCCGTGGAATGTTGAGGGTGAAATCCAGACTAAAGGGGATCAAGAAGTTTGTTCTTAGATAGTCACTCAGTTGGTTATAGACCAGTTGTTCAAGGAGTTTGGAGGAGAAGGGGAGCAAGGAGATAGGGCGTAGATTGTAAAGATTGGTGGGGGTCCACTGAGAGCTTTTTAAGGAAGGGAGTGACTAGCGCATGTTTTAGAGAGTTGGGGAAGATGCCAGAAGAGAGAGTCAGAGGGTGATCATAGCATTTGCGAGGGAGCAGGATCCAGGGGGCAGGTGGCTAGATGGGTGTTAGAAAACAGTCCAGCAACCTCATTAATACTAGCAGGGTTGAACAGGGGAAGTAATGATTGTACCTGTGGACATGGCGTGTTAAGTGGTGGAGGTTTCTGCACATTGGAGGTCTCCTTGCGAATTGTATCAATGTTTTTTTTAAGTGATTGACTATCTCCTGGGCAGTGAGTGAGTTAGAGGGTGGAGTCTGTGGAGGATAGAGTAGAGAGTTAAAGGCAGAGAAGAGTTGAAGGGGACTAGATGAGAATGTGTGAATAAGCGTGAAAAAATAAATTTTCTTGGCAGTGAGGAGACAGGAATAGTATTTAAGGAGAGCATATATATATTGGTTGAAGTCTTCCGGGGACTTAGTCTTATGCCACAAGTGCTCAAGAGCGCGGCTACATTTTCTGAGGCTTCAGATGTCATCTGTTTGCCAGGGTTGTAGTGGTCAGGGCCAAATTCTGCATGTAGTGAGGGGAGCGAGCTTGTCTAAGGAGGATGAACGTGGGCTGTTATATATGAAAGTGGCAAGGTTGGGCATGACAGGGGTGAGATTTTGTTATATAGATGGTTAGTAGCTAAGTAGAGAAGAGAAGGGTTGAGGTGGTGAAGGTTTCTACGGGTAACTGTTAAGCGGTTAGAGGGAGAGGTGGAAGACCGGGAGAGAGCGAAACTAATTATGGTGGTGATCAGAGAGTGGGAGAGGATTGTTGGAGAGGTTACATGGAGTGTATAGATAGGAGTAGACAAGGTCAAGGTTGTTGCCATTGGAGTGTGTTGGAGCCTGTATCCATTGCTTCAGGTCATGAGACTGAGAAGTTTAGGAGCAGTAGTAGTATTAGCATTAAAAGGGATGTTGAAGTCACCGATAATGATTGTGGGGATTTCAGAAGAGAGAAAGTAGGGTAGCCAGGCAGAGAAGTCATCAAGGAAGGTTGATATCAGTCCAGGGGGCCGGTAGATGACAACAATTCTTAGAAAAACAGGAGAAAATAAACAAATACAATGTGCCTCGAAAGAGGAGAATGTCAGAGAGGGAGGTGGGTGAAGTACCTGATAGGTGCTTCATGGGCCTAGAAGGATTCCCACTTCACCTCCCTTCCATCCACTTGGTCTGGGAGTGAGTCCAGAGAAGGCCACCATGGGAGAGGGAAGCAGGAGAAGTAGTATCGGAATCATGAAGCCAGGTTTCAGTAATTGCGAGTAGTTTGAAGGAATTTGTAATAGAGGACATGGAGGGAGTTTATTACAGACAGAGCAGGCATTCCAGAGGGCACAGGAGAAGGGGAGGCTGGTATTGGGAAGAAGAGGAATGGAGACTAGGTTCTGTGGGTTGCGGCTGCTGCCAGAGGATGTAGGGTGGTGGGAGCGTGGGGAAAAGCCAAATGGAGGCCCAGGGTTTGGGGATATGTCACCAGAGGTAAGGAGAAGCAGGAGGGTGAGGGAGGTAATGTGGGAGTGTGATTTATACGAAGGGACATGCCCTAGAGTCCTGGAGGTTTTATCAGTATATGGATGTAGAATTAGCAAGAGTTGGTAGGAGAAGTAATAGGGAGAGGACAGAGGGTAGGGTGATATGTATGTATGTGTGTGTGTGTGTGTGTGTGTGTGTGTGTGTATATAAATATATATATATATATATATATATATATATATATATATATATATATATATATTGTGACAGGAAGTCAGGTAAATCTGTGGGTGTTGTCTCAGACGGGAGATACATTTCTGCCTTGTTTAGACAATTCACCAATTACTATCAGGTGTCGGCTGCAGAGGTAGCCAGAAAGGTTTAAGGACGTTGGAAAGCTTCAGCTATTCAGAATGAGGCAATTAAGGCCTCTATAAGTTATTCAAAGGATGACTACTGATTGCTGCATCCTGAGGCTTTGTGCGTTAAGGAGAGCAGTGAGCTGAGAAAGACTTCTGAAGGTGAGGTGGTGTTGATTTTTTCTGTGTGAAAAGAAAACAAATAGACTATTGGTTTTCTGCTGTATGACCAGCAGTGTCTGCCCAGCAGTAAGTTGGGACAGACACCATAGGTAGGTTCCTGTGTTGTGAAGGTAGACGCCCCAAGTGGCCAGGGTTTATTTTATGTTTGTTTGATTTATGCTGTTTGGATGCTTGCACTTGTTTCCAGCAAATTGGAAGAATAAACCATAGACCGTTGTTTTCAACCACTCCTCGGCTGTCTCTCTGTGTAACGAACCCACCCCAGGGGTCACCCACACCCGCTACCGAGCTAACCCCTTACACATGGTGGAGTGCCGCGGGCAGTTAAAGTAAACTCAAAATGGAGGAGTTACTGAAACAACTGGCTATAGCAAATGCAAATCAACAGCAAGCAAATGCAAATCAACAGCAGGCAAATGCAAATCAACAGCAGACAAATGCGGGTTTTCAGCGGAGCCTTGCAGCTCAACAACAGGCTCACCAAGAGAGCATTGCAGGCCTGGAACAGAGACACCAGCAGCAAATGGAGGCCATTGTGAAAAAGCTTCAGAGACAGCAGACCGAGGCTGGGAGTCAGGCTAGTAACATACCGACTTTTTGGGTAAGCCATTTATTGCCAAAGATAACTGCAGATGATGACCCTGAGATGTTTCTGACCACGTTTGAAAGAACAGCGGAGAAAGAGAGTTGGCCTAAAGAACAGTTATTATTGGGACTACTGTTAATGTTTGGCGAGAGGTAGCAGGTGTGGGTGACCCCTGGGGTGGGTTCGTTACACTGCTCTCCTTAACGCACAAAGCCTCAGGATGCAGCAATCTGTAGTCATCCTCTGGATACCTTATAGAGGCCTTAATTGCCTCATTCTGAATAGCTGAAGCTTTCCAACGTCCTTAAACCTTTCTGGCTACCTCTGCAGCCGACACCTGATAATAATTGGTGAATTGTCTAAACAAGGCAGAAATGTATCTCCCGTCTGTGACAACACCCACAGATTTACCTTACTTCCTGTCACAATATATAATATAAGCTGTGGGGTGGAGAAGAGGGGTGAAGGTAAGTGAGTTTGAGAAGAGAGGACACCATTGCCAGAAGGAGTGGTGGAAAGCGCATGTTACAGAGTGGGAAAAGAACTGAATAGAGCAATAGGGCCACCTGTAGCCTGTTTGGTTCTTGTTGGTGTAGTTTGCTCGCTTCGTGCAGAGCTTGAAGTGCATATCACTTGTAGAAAGAATCACTTAAAGAAAGAAGCCTTAAGGAAAGATGCCCTGCAACGTGCTCCTCCAGCAATGTGCTGACCCCTTAAGGGTGCACTAAATTTATACTGGTATAAGGGTGGGGGTGGAAATTCAATAATTAATTATGAGTGAATATAAGGATGCCTAATAACCAGACTAGCAAGAGGCAAGACAGGCTATAAAGATAAGGTCTGCACATAAAACATGGTAAGACACTTCAGAAGAACAAAAACATCATGGTAATGCACACAGGGCAACAGATCGAAAAGGCCACTTACCAAAAACCACAGATACATAGAGAGAGTAAACAGGTCAAGTTGCAGTTAAAGGTGGATGTATTTCAGCAGACTTATACCTGAAACCGCATTACACCCCAAGTATTGGTGCCAGTTTACGCAGTAATAGCCCCTAGTAATGGTGCCAGTTTAGGCAGTAATAACCCCTAGTATTGGTGCCAGTTTACGCAGTAGTAAAGCCTAGTATTGATGCCATGCTCTCAGCGCAGAGGAGGTAGGGAAGAATAGTAAGGCCTGCCAACCACAGTGATGAAAGAGTTAAGGACAGCCGCTACAGTGGCAGAGGTCTTAACACTTTTTTCTCAACTTCGTGGGAGATCATTATGATTTCCTGCGGGTCTCCTGATGCGCTACAGTACAGCACACCTCTCCATTCGGGACTCCTTCCCTCTGCCATGGAGAAACTAAGAGTGAAGGCTGCTACAGCGCACCTCTCCAACCTGGACTCATCCCTCTACAGTAGGGGTGCCCACAGGAGCGAGGGCCACTTTAGTGATTTGGTAACTGGTTGCGGGCCACAATGGGCGGAGCAGGCAGATGACAGGTCCGTGTCCACTCAGCATTTGCAGAACAGACACGGACACAGCCCACTCTACTTTCTGAGCCCTCCGATCCGATCCCCCCAGACAGAAGGGGACAGATCCCCTTCTGTTTTTTTAAGTGGATCATATTGGAGATAGGCAGGTGTCTATTTACATCTGCCAATCTATAGAGGTGAATGGAGGGTCAGGTGGACCTGATCGTGTGAAAGGCTGCTTTCATGCAGATGCACTGCGTTTTACCTGCACCTCAACTGACCTCAATCTTCACTTATTCCTCAAGATTGCTGCAGGTATCTCTGGCTGCTGCTGTCCCCCAGGCGGGTATAGCTGGTGGCTGCTGCTGGCTGTCCTCCAGGGCGGGTACTGCTGGCTGGTACTGCTGGCGGGTACTGCTGGCGGGTACTGCTGGTGGGTACTGCTGGTGGGTACTGCTGGCTGGTACTGCTGGCTTGGGACAGCTGGTTCCTCTGAGACACCAATGGAGTGTGACAGGAGCGGCACTGGAGGAAGCATGCACCGATGCTTCCCGTACCGCTCCTCTCACAGTACATTTGATATCACTCTGCCTGTGATAGGAGCCGGAACTATACAGAAAGAATCGGCTCTGCTTCCTCTAGTGCAGGTTCCGTTCACCACAGTAATGCTCAGGGATGGTGGATTGGATGATGCCACTGGAATGTTTTTTTTTCTCAACAAAAGTGGAATTACGCTTTAATTATGCATCACAACTGAGTTGAATTTTAGCTCCTGGCCTTATGACTTTGCACTGTTCTAGTTTCACTGTCAGATTGGTGCTATGAATTTTACGTTTGGCACGATAAGAACACCTGACCAGAATGTTCACATACCTTAACAACTGCTGTTCTTAAAAAAAAAACAAGACCACTAGCAACCAGGGGCATAGGACAAGGGATCTCAGTAACCTTCGCCAGGACTGGAAGTACTGCAACAGCAGACAAGTCACCTAAGCAGCCCCATAGCATTTCTGGCCGTGGCCATCTTGAGTAAGGGCAAATGATTAATTTAGCATCTACTTCTCTAATCAATCTGTCCTTAGCTCAGGCATGCATACAGGAGACTGTGCTTAGCTGAGAAAACTCCTCCTCCTCTTCTGAAGAATCCTGGGATGTATGACTTTATTTTTCCTAGGAAAGAAACCAGGAAGTAATGGAAGAAATGTAAGAAAAACAAGTTTAAAACAAGTAAATATGATACACTTTCCTATTTACTAATGCTAGAAGCATGAGGATGAAAAAGAAAATCAATGTTGATTGGGAAAATGAAGTTCCACTTTAATTGTGATGTCACATGACCAAAGCATTTGGGAAATGCTATGCTATGCTTTGCCATAGGTAATCTTATTGTTAGACTGGCCATAGATGGAGCAAATTACCTTCCTGCAACTCACTTCCACTGTGTTCTCCCAGGCGACGGTGGGGATAGCCATGCCCACAGGGAGAAGACCGTGATTACTGCTAGTTGCTATAACAGCCACTAACAAGATAATTGCATACAATCCGGCAGGCTGGTTGTACCGAAGTTGATCGATCAATCGGTACATTCTGCCTGCTCATACACGGTTCAAATCTTGGCCAGTTCCTGCTGAACTGGCAGAGATCCGAACTGTCTATGGCCAGCTTTACAGCCTCTTTATTCCAGGTGCACTTTGGTTTATTGTTAACAAGGGGTAGAGTGTCAGTCCAGAGTTTGGATTTAACTATGTAAAAAAACTTCTGGTCTCCCACAGTAACTCATAGACACCAACCCAAACATCAATAATGTACAACAAAATCTTTATTCCCATAATTGTACCCCACAATTAAAATTTATATTAACTACATCACCAGGAACTGATGAGTAGAACTGCAAACTCAGAAATAATCAAAGAACTCCAATAAAAAAAAGAAATGTGTTTAAATCAAAATACTGTATTCCATAAACATAAACTTGATTTTCCGTACTGGAATTTTTGCCACTGGGAATGAGTGGACAGTCGGGACATGGCCTCTACTTTGGATGGTGTGAAGTATAACCAAATGACTCTGGTTATATGGTTTAAGCGGAGTTTCACCCAAAAATGGAAGCTCCGCTTTACTGCCTCCTGCCCTCCTCCGGTGCTACGTTTGGCACCTTTTGGGGGGAGCGGAAACCTGTCAAAAAACAGCTCGGCTTCGGGTGCCGACACCGCGGACTCCCTGGACAGGTATTTGTCCTTTTATTTAAAGTCAACAGCTACAGTATTTTTTCCCCCCAGGCTGGAACTCCGCTTTAACTTCGCTTTGAATACTTTCCTGTTACAAGTTTAATGAATAACCCCTGTATACTTGGATGGCATACCCTATGTTTATCCTCTGCGTCATGAGGCTTCACCTAGAATGAGGCTTCTCCTAATATTGTTTAATTTTTGAGTTAGCAGGACACTGCCAATACTGCTGTAACAAGTTGACTGTTGCCTATTATCATACAGCTTCTATCACACAGTTCTAACCCTCTGGGGAGGTCTGTTTGCTAATTAAGTGGCTTCATCTGGCTCATTATGTATTCAGAGCATATGGAGTGATACCTCAGTGTGATGTCTGTTATCGAATGCTCTATTTGGAGTGTGTTTCTATGAGTGATTTTCAATGATTCCTGTACATGTTTATGTGCAAACCATGCAAGTGGTTTATCCACCTTAGGTCTGTTTTGTAAGATCCAAAGGCCAAGTGTGCCAGTTGCAGCAACCTATTTAAATGATCGCCTGTTATATTCATCATTAATGTCTAGCTTATTTCCAACCCAGAACTTCATTACATGCAATATTCAGTTATGTTATGCTCAGCATTTATAGGCTATTGGTTCCTTTGAGTTTGTCCTCAGATTAACCTTTGATCAGGATCAATATATTGCCTTATTGTAATCCTATTGTCAGGAGTCAGCAACTGAGATGACCAGATATATGTAGCTACCCAAGGAAACTGGGATCAAGCAAGTTATAATGAAGTAAATGTATTAACATCAAGCAAAAAGACATGCACACACCAGCAAATAGCAAACATAAACAAGTGACCCACAACCAAAAATGCCTAAGTAACAGAAACCTAGAAAACTAATTACATATATTATGTACTCTATGGGAAGCAAGGGTAACGGGCAAAGCAAGAAAAAGGAGGAACCAGGACTGGGTGCAAGAACAAGGTGCACAGCATTTAGAGAACAGGGTGCAGGGATAGCTCATGGAGCTGGGATGGGTGAGGGGGATGGATGGAGCTTGGATGGGTGAGGGGGGATGAATGGAGCTGGGATGGGTGAGGGGGATGGATGGAGCTCAGATGGGTGAGGGGGGATGGATGGAGCTGGGATGGGTGAGGGGGGGATGGATAGAGCTGGGATGGGTGAGGGGGAGATGGATAGAGCTGGGATGGGTGAAGGGGAGATGGATGGAGCTGGGATGGGTGGGGGGGGGGCGAGAATAGAGCAGGTATGGGTGTGGGGGAAGAATGGAGCCAGTATGGGTGTGGGGAATGGATGGAGCCGGTATGGGATAAGGGGATGGATGGAGCCGGTATGGAATCAGGGGATGGAGGGGGAATTGAATCAGGATGGTGGCTGAAGCTTAAATGTGATTTGGGTGATGAATGGAGCTGGGATGGGATCGGGGGAAGGATGGAGCTAGGATGGTGTGGGGGATGGAAGGAGCCAGGATGGGATCAGGGGGGTGGATGGAGCTGGTATGGCTGTGGGGGATAGTTGGAGTAAGGATGGGATCGGGGGAATGGATGGAGCTGGCATGGGATCGGGGGAAGGATGGAACTGGGATGGGTGAAGCTGGTTTGGGTGTGGGGGGTGGATGGAGCTGGAATGGGGTGGTGGATGAAGCCGGAATAGGATGGGGGGAATGGATGGAGCCGCCCCCTACATTCTGTACATTACATACACGTGTCCCCTGAATTCTGTACATTACACACTTCTGTCCCCTGCATTCTGTGCATTACACACTCCTGTCCCCTGCATTCTGTACATTACACACTCCTGTCCCCTGCATTCTGTACATTACATACTCCTGTCCCCTGCATTCTGTACATTACATGCTCTTGTCCCCTGCATTCTGTACGCTACGTACTCCTGTCCCCTGCATTCTGTACACTACGTACTCCTGTCCCCTACATTCTGTACGCTACGTACTCCTGTCCCCTGCATTCTGTACATTACGTACTACTGCACCCTGCATTCTGTACATTACACACTCCTGCACCCTGTATTCTGTACATTGCACAATTTTGCCCCCTGCATTCTGTACATTACACACTCCTGTCCCCTGCATTCTGTACATTACACACTCCTGTCCCCTGCATTCTGTGCATTATACTCTCACACACTGCACTATATACACAATACTGTACATTATATACTTCTCACCAAAGTCTTCATTGTCTCGAACAGTTGCTGGTTGCTATGCAGTCCCTGACTATTTTAATGACGTTATTCTTTAAGGTAGGCTCAGACAAAGCAGTAAAAGCATATTTTATAGGTACAAGGAAGCCTGGGTTTTGTGTAACCACATTCATAAGCCCCTCCCACTGCTAAGCGATTGGTCACACCCACATTTTACCATTACGAGTGCCGCAGGTCTTTTCCCTCATTCTGAAGTTCAAATGTTAGGAGGTATGCTAATCCTATCCTCCAAAGAAATATGGTACTATCATTTAAATGTTTTTTTCAATTGTGGTTTTGGTTTTGGGGTACAATCATGGGGATAAAGATATTTAATTTTTTTTTTTTTGGTTTTATGTTTTATTAGTTGCTGTGGGAGACCTGAAGCACTTTATATAGTGTTACTTCCATTATTGTCTTGGAGTCGTGGTGGTTTTCTTTTCTTTTTTTTCTTGTTTTTGTTTGCGGGTATTTTGTTGGGGAATTTTGTTATGGTTGGGACTGGTTTTCCCTGTGGAGCGGTTTGTCTCCCGTTTCACTGTCCAGAATTTGCACAAACCCCGTAGTGCATTACAGCTACACCTCTGGGTAAGTAGGGTGTGTTCTTTTTGCATAACAAAACACAAACTTAGCAGACACAAGAAGAGCAGAAAAACACTTTAGTTGTATGTTAAAATGAATTCAAATTGAATCGAAAGCCTTTATTAACACTGCACAAGGTACAGTGAAATTACTTTATACTCCTAAAAAAACGATGCCTTCAGAACAACACACATAACACTTCACAATACAAATAAATACATAAAAAATAAATACTATCATACAGAACATACAGAAATTTATAAAATGTTCTCTTCTAAGCTATTAAGCCATTTAAACTCTCAAATAATAACTGTTTAATTTAACCACTTGTCGACCGCCCCACGCAGATTAACTGCGGCAGGGCGGATCGGCTGCGCATAAGCACGTAGATCTACGTGATTATGTGCACGCGGTCTTAGCCGACAAAGCTGCACTCCCGCTGTGATTAGACAGCAGGAGCCAGACAGCAGGAGGAGCGGGCTTGATCGCCGCCGGCCTCCCGCGATATTCGGGGAAACTGACAGAAGAGCCGCCTGCCTATGTAAACAAAGCAGACGGCTCTCCTGTCAGACAGGCATAGTGAGATTGTGTGTTTCAGCCAAGCTGAAACACCAATCTCTGTGTGCCTGTCACAGAGCCCTCCACAGTTAGTAAGCACATTTAGGCTTACATTTAACCCCCTTGATCACCCCCAGTATTAACCCCTTCCCTGCCAGTGTCATTTATACAGTAACCATACATATTATTTAGCATTGATTACTGTATTAATGTCACTGGTCCCCAAAAAGTGTCAAAAATGTCAGGGGTCCGATCTGTCCACTGCAATGTCGCAGTACTGCTAAAAATTGCTGATCGCCGCCATTACTAATAAAAACAAAAAGAAAATGAAAAGTCCAAAAATCTATCCCATAGTTTGTAAACGTTATAACTTTTGCGCAAACCTATTAAAATACGCTTTTTGGGATTTTTTTTACCAAAAATATGTAGCAGAATACAAATTGGCCTGAACTGATAAAAAGTTTGATTTTTAAAGATTTTTTATTGGGAATGTTTTATAGCAGAAAGTAAAAAATATTGTGTTTTGCTCTTTTTTTGTTTATAGCGCAAAATCTAAAAACTGCAGAGGTGATCAAATACCACCAAAATTATTCATGGAATGCATAGGTTTTACAAAATAGCCATTATCTCAACTTTGAGACATCAAAAACCAGCACTTAGGCCTGTGCAGAGCTGTAAACCGCTAATTTAGTTCTGGCAGGATGTCTGTTTCTTCCGTCCAGGCCTTTCATAAATCTTTGACCAAATCCATGAAGGATAACCAGAACTAAAAGGCAATTTATAGAGCTCTGCCCAATTCAAAACTTAACAAATACACACACGATTCAAAAACTCAGACAGGAACATGACATGTTAACAATAAGTATTAAGTATGTATTTCAATAAGAAATGTCATACTGAAAGAATTAATGTCATACATGACCACACCGGCACATATGGAAGGGAAGATGGCTGTCGGATATTCCCTGGGTGACAGGTTTGTCTGGGCTATCCTATGATTGGTATTCCTGGATGCGAGATTCAATGCTGGGGCATGATCTATCAGTTTCGGGAACGCAACCGGTACATATTGGAAGATATGAATAGTGGTATAAAACTGTCTAGAGGAGGGACCTGATATTGTCATAAACTCAGGACACCCCATGGCCACTCAGTTTTATTGGTCAGGGGCATCTGTCAACACCCCTTTGATCCCAGAGAAAAAGGGAGATCCCTAACCAGTTGATAGAGTTCTGATGGTACCATCAAAGCAGGAACATCTATCAAGTTTGAGAACCGATAACACCTGGCTCATCGACTGAACTCTTATAACACCCAGGACATTGACTGCAAGTATTCATCCTCTTCAATTCTACATTATTTTGCTATTGCTGAATTATGTCCTATTTCTTTGAAACACCTTTTTTCTGTAAATATTTTACTTGCACCAACTTTGACTTTTTCTTTTTTAAAACTTTATTTTGAAAAGTGTTAACCTTGTTCTTAAGCTCTTAATGCAAGCTAACAAACAACCTGTCTCTTGAAGAGTGCTACTGTATAGAATAAATCCTAAGAACGTACCTGTCTGTGGTGACAGTGTGTGTTACAGACGGTTATTCTAGAAGAGCCTGGTATGCTATTTTCTAAAAAATGTTTTAATGCCGATACTTTTTTTGATTACATTCTGCTGTCAGTAGGAAATCCCACTGACCGCAGATGAGTCCTGTCTGTCAAGGACACGGCGGCCGACGGCTCCTTAACAACCAGTTATTCACTGTTTGTTAAGGACGTTGGCAACTGCAGGCATTAAATTCCGCTAGCCTTCACTAGTACAATATTGCATCACTTCATAAAATGGCTCATGCAATATTTTAGTAGTGTTTCTAGTGAATTGTAAACAAATTTTTGAAAAATGCAGCGTTTTACTGCGGATCCTGAAGCGGTAGATACCACTTTTTGAATTGAGCGCAAGGCCTTTAAAGAGCAACTCCACTTTCTTTGTGCAAAAACAATCCCCTCTGGGTGATCAAATGTACTTTGCTGAGATTATAACAAGCTTTGACGCAGATTCCAACATTATTCTTCTCTGAAGAGATAGCTGTTTTTTCACAGAGTGCTATGCAGACGGAATCTAAATAGAAGGGTCTGCTTTATTATAATCACCTGGTGCACTCTCAGTGTTCTAATGAGAAAAGCTTCATTGTCTGCTTCCCTTTAGAAAATTTTAACCCTGGGGAGTATCTCACCAAAACTGATACTCCTATTGCAGGAAGTGCCTTAAATGTGACTTGTATCTTAGTGTAGATTACTGCGAAAACAAACAATCACACAAGCAGAAAATTGCAATCTGTACAGAATGCCTCTAGGTTGCCATATTGCATTGAATTTTACAGAAATTTACAGGGCCTGCAGATTGAAATGAAAATGTAATTTTAAATAACATTAAATTACAAAGGTGAGGCGCTGATATACTGACCCATTGGGAGACACGAGAATGATTGATTTACAAGGAGTGTTGCGTGATATTAGGACATGTAATGCTTATGCTTTTAATTTGTTTGTGAGTAGCTTTTTTATGATCAATACATTTTAATCATTTATTATGTTAATGCTTTCGGGAGCTTTTCTGATGTTTGAGGAATTTATAAATGGGAAGAGTTTGAAGCACATGGAACATCCAAGAACCAGATGAAATATCGGGACTAGTGTTTTATCCAAGTGTTATTTGCCAGTCATTTCTATGTTAGGCAAATTTGTCTGGTGAGTTATTCACACTAAGGGGGTTAGGTGGAGCACTTCGGGTGACTTTTGAAGATAGAGACCTGCATGTGGGATTTCCTTCTTATTTTTCCAATAAATTTTCATTGAAGTATATCAGTTACAGAAAATGAAAAAACAAACACAAGGGCGCACCAACCTAGTGCATTATCCTTTAACCACTTGCCGACCGCCGCACGACTATATACTGCGGCGGTCAGCCCCTCACAGGCAGAGTGACGTATCGGTACGTCACTAGCCTGGGAGGGTCTGGGGAGCGAGCGCGCGCGTGACCAGCGGACCCGATGTCCGCCGGTCACTCTGCGATCGTCGGGGGAGAGGGAGAAAGGCAGGCAGCTTGTGTAAACAAGCTGCCTGTCAGTTCTCCCTGTGTAGAGACACTGATCATACGGATCTACTATGTAGAACCGTTGATCAGTGTAACTACACCTCAAGCCACAGCCAATCACAGTTAGAATCACGCCCCTAGGGACACACACAGCCCCTCCCTCTCAAATAAAGTTAACCCCTTCACTGCCAGTGTATTTTTACAGTAACAGTGCATATATATAGCACTGATTAGTGTAGAAATGTCACTGGTAACCCCAAAAGTGTCAAAAATGTCAGTCAAGGGTCCGATCTGTCCGCCGCAATGTCGCAGTACCGCAAAAAAAATCGCAGATCGCTGCCATTACGCGTTAAAAAAAAAACAACAAAAATGACAAAAATCTTTCCCTTTGTTAGTAAACGCGATAACTTTTGCGCAAACCAATCAAAATACGCTTTTTGCGATTTTTTTTACCAAACATATGTAGCATAAAACAAATTGGCCGAAAATGTTAAAAAATTTTGATTTTTACTTTTTTTTGGGGGGGAATTTCATATAAAAAAAATGTGAAAAATATTGTTATTTTTGCAAAATTGACGCTCTTTTTTTGTTTATAGCGCGTGATCAAAAAATCGCACAGGTGATCAAATACCACCAAAAGAAAGCTCTGTTTGTGGGAAAAAAAGGACGTCAAATTCTTTTAGGTACAGCGTCGCACGACCGCGCAATTGTCCGTTAAAGTCACGCAGTGCCGAATCGCAAAATACCCCCTGGTCAGGAAGGGGGTAAAATCTTCCGGGGCTTAAGTGGTTAAAAGATTTGTTTTAGATTGTCTACACTGCATATCATACATTTCAAGAATAGGCCATTCACAAAGGTGCCCAATGAACCAGTATGGACAATCTAGAAAAAGGTAAACCTATAAAACTCTTCACGTGGAGGGATTCTTTTCTCTGAGAGTTTGGGATTTTCCTTGACACTAACATCACTACTCTTCATTTCTTTTGTTGGAACTGTTTGGCACCTATAATTTAGAGAAATCCTGATATCCAGCACCTTTAATGAAGATTAAATTACAATATGGATTACATGTGTAGTAATTGTATATGCTAGAATATTATTTTTTAATTTTCTATATTTATTCCATGAAAGTGTTACCCTTGTCTGATTGATTTAAATCCCCAGCATTAATAACAACTAAATGAGAATAATCCTGTTTGTTCATGGTGTTACATAAGTGGTCAAGAGCTGTGCTAGAATTTGCGCCTGAGGTGTATGATTACGGCTGTAACAATTACCACTGTCAAAGCTCTCAGCAAATAGAACGGTCTACACTACAGTGGTCCACTGACATCAGCAAAATCACTACTATTTTCTTTAACTTTTACTGTCTATATACCAGTAATTTAAAATACAATTACAACCCAACCCCTCCACTCTTTGCAGAGTCTTTGTTTCGTTCATGTAATTGTTCTCTCTAATGTAATTTTCTATTGTTGGTTACCTTTTCCCCACATTGTACCAACTCTTTTGGTTTAGCAGGAAACCTGCAATATAGTAAGAGTTCTGTTAAAGGTTCTCATTTTCCCTGGAGCCAAAGAAAGTCAAGAAGTGTGCAAGGCTGACATGCATTAAACTATTGAGATTGTTGGACAACAGTTCAACAACATTTCAAAGCATCAAAACTTTTTTCTTTTTTTTTTTAATAAATTTATTTTTATTAAACATTTTTTGAATGTTTTTAAGGTGCATGTGCAAAGCTTGGTCAAACAGCATGGTCAAAACAACCAGTAGAAAACATTGTCACCTGCGACTAGTACATCATACTCCTCATCCTGAATTAAAATAGGGATATAAAAAAAAATTCCAGTAAAGAGTCAAGCACCATCTCCAGGGTATAAAGAGCAAAGGGAAAAGCATTCAATTCAATAGAACATATACTGAGGTCCAGAAATGGACAGTCAAATTACCACAATGTATTATGAAACACAACTGTAAGAACCTAAAGTAGTGCAAAAGGGTTAAGTAGAGACAGAATTTTTTTTCTCTTACATCCTCTGACAGTCGCCGCCCGTTCAGTCACCCTTCACTAGTGGGTAATGGCGCCCTCTGTAGGAGCAAGCTAGGCAGTTTGAAATGTTAATAAAAAAACTTTCTATACTTAGACACATCTCTAGGGGGCCGTCCCTCAGCCACTATCCTAATCCAGTTATCACTGTTCCTCAGTTTTATGCTGCCTAGCATCAGGAGTAGGCTAGCTCTTCCCTACTGGGACCTAGTGTCTCAGTTCCTTTATGTTTTTTTCTTAAAAAGTGTTTTTTCTTTTCAAAATAGCCTGTTATTTCTCTCACTATTCCTAGTTAGTCAGGGAATTTCCTGGAGGACTACAAGCGACAGCAGAGCTGGGCCTTGCACTGGATAATATAGATCCTTATGGACTCCCAGCCTGCCAATGAGCTTCGCAGGTCACTGGTGCGCCCTGGTCTCACAACCACAGTGCCCCTCGGGATGGGGATGAGCCTGCGGAGATCCATCTTTGCCGGGGGTGTCTCTACTCCGGAATGACCGTGTGTTGCTAGCAACTCTCCCTGGCTGACGGCACCCCCACTCAGGGTGGGAGGTCTCCCGTATCAGAGCGGTGCCTGCATTCTCTGGACTGGTGAGTACTACTACCCCTTTGTCCCTGGGACTAGAACCTGTAGGAGGGTTCTGTGGGCCCACTCTTAGGGGATGGTGGTCTTTGTGATATCCCCCTTCTGGCCAGAGTGGTAAGTTTCCCTCCCTCCCTGGCCCTGCTGAGGGCACTGTGCGGTGCACTTGCTGTACCTGGGGGGCATGGGGGGCTCTGTAGCATCCAGGGGTTCTCTCTGGGGTCCCCTGTGGTGGCCAGATAGTGCTTGTGTGCTTTATTTGGTGCCGTTTGGCACGGCCGCCATCTTGGGTGAGGGCAGGCTGGCTGGGCTCATTGTAAGGGCAGCAGCCATTTTACCTCCCCGTTCTGGCGCCGATCGGGCGCCATCTTGGGTGTGGACAAACGCCTAGTAAGGACGGCAGCCATTTTGCCTGTGATTCCCCCCATTGACTTTGATTAGGCACCATTTTTTTGTGGCTCAGGGCGGGCATAGGCCTTTGGGGGGTGAGGTCACTTCCTCCCTCCTCTCCTTTTCACTGAACAGCGTGTGGAAAACACTGACACTGTGGGGGATTTTTACCGTTTTTTTCAGGCATTATCATGTTAAAACGTTTTTCTCTTGTGACTATCACCTTCTCGGAAGGGGCTCCACAGGCAGTGGGGTCTGCGGGAACCGCCGTTTTAAAGGGCCAGCGTCCCATTTATTTTAAATTACAATAATGGACTCCCAGGATAACAATTTACCCACAGACCTGGTTGTGGCTTCAGGTACTCCTGAATCCTCTTCCATGGCTTCGTTATATACTGCTCTTGCGACTTTGGCATCCAAAGTGGATCTGCTGATGTCTGAACACGCTTATCACAAATGGCCTATGCCCTCAAAGTCTTCTGACTCAGAGACTGATTTGGTTGCCACAGACAACGTCCCCCTTTCGGATAGTGAGGGAGAGGAGCCTTCCTCCATGACGGCGTGGGAACGTGCCGCGGTTGATGTGCTTATTAGCTCAGTTAAGGAGACTTTACATCTTGATGATGAGCCCTCCCTGTCGGGTAAGCGGGTTTCCTTCGGGTCCTGCACAGCCCAGAAGTCGGGTCCGGTTTTTCCCCTGTGCCAAGGAGTTTCACAAAACTGTGAACGACCAGTTGCATTAAGCATATGCTGATGGTACCTAAGCGGTTTTCATACCGTTATCCTTTTGCGGATCCTGTTAATAACCGGTGGACAGTGTCACCTGCGGTGGACCACACTGTTTCTGGACTATGTAAATCCACTTTAATGCCGTGGAGGACTCCCCGGTGTTTCAGGATCCGGGAGATAGGCGTGGGAGACGCCTTCCCGCCATATCTACTTGGTGGCGGGCTCCCTGCTCACACCTGTGTTAGCTTCGGGGATGGTTTCCCAAGCTATTGCGGAATGGACCAGGGCACTAAGACGCACGTTAGTGGCGTAATCGACTTTTTGGGGACACTCTAGATGAGTTGATCAAAGGGCTTACGGGGGGGGGGGGGCAAGAGTACTCTTTTGCCCCAGGCCTCTATGGGTAAATCCCCCCGCGCTATGCGGGGTCCTTCCCTTAAGGCTCATTGTGGGTCCTTTCGTGCCTTTGGGGCACAGGATAAAAGGGAAGTCCTTCAAGTCCTCAGGTGGTAACAAGAAGCCATAGTCAGGTAAGACCAAGGGCGGTCAGGCCAGTTCGGCGGCCCAGTCCACCTCTGCCTGAAGGGACGCCCTCACCCGTTTCAGGGGTGGGGGATGTCTGCGTTGTTTTCAGGAACCCTGGTTGTCCCGAATCCGGGACTGGTGGGTTCACAAACTGATTCGTTCAGGGTAAAAGATCGTGTTTCGATCTCCCCCCGCAGATGTTTTTTTCCATCAAATCTCCATCTGACTCCCGTTTGTAAGGGTACAAAAGTTCAGGATGGAATCCATCCGGTCGGTGGTGGCATCGTTGAGTCCGGGGGACTTTCTGACCTGCATCGGCTTGCAGGATGCGTATCTGCACATCCCTATCTGTGAGGGTCCTCAGCGGTACCTTTGCTTCGCTGTGGCAGAGGAGCATTATCAGTTGTGGCGTTGCCCTTCGGGCCTCGCTTCAGCTCCCAGGGTATTCACCAAGGTTTTGGCTCCAGTGCTGGCTTCACTGAGTTTGAAGGGGATTGCGGTCCTTGATTGTCTGGACGACCTCCTGTTAAGGTCGAGTTCGTTTGCCACTCTGGCGAGCGATCTGTCGCTCACGGTTCAGACACTCCAGGAATTCGGGTGGACCGTCAACTTCCAGAATTCGTCTCTGCCTCCTTCCGTTCGCCTCCCGTACCTGGGGATGATACTGGACTCTGCTCCGGCGAAAGTCTTTCTCCCGGAGGACAAGCTCCGGACCTTGCAGGGCGAGATCAGGTTCCTCAGGGACAACAAGCTCTCCTCTTTGCGGGCCTGCATGCGGTCCCTGGGTCTGATGGTTTCGACCTTTTGCTCAGTTTCACACGAGAACTCTTGCCAGGTGGGACAGAACGCCTCAGTCGTTGGACAGGAGGATTTCTCGGAAGATCGGATCTTTTTTGGTGACCCCTTTTACCAACTCTGACTCAAGGCAAGTCCTTCTGGCCTCTGCTGTGGACGGTGATCACCACGGATGCCAGCCTGACGGGCTGGGGTGGAGTTCTGGGCACGCTTTGTGCCCAGGGGACGTGGTCGGCGGAGGAGGCCGATAAACGCGGCCTTGCCGATAAACGTTTTGGAGCTCCGTGCAATCAAGCTGTGCTTGTTTCGTTGGTCAACTCGGATTCAGGGTTGCCCGGTTCGGGTACAGACGGACAACGCCACGGCTGTGGCGTACATCAATCACCAAGGGGGCACCATGAGTGCCCGAGCGGCCAGGGAAGTCATTTCAGAAACCACATCAGAGAAACCTTAGGGGTCTGAAATTCTGGGGGATCGAAAAAGTTGTTCATCATTGGAGAGGTGGTAATTTTATTCGACAACTTAGTCGCCGTGAATCCTTTTGGATCTATGAGGCCAAAGTTTTAACGCCTCTAGGATTGAACGTCGACTTTGACCTCAATAGTTTTATATCTGATAGATAAAATTGTGTTTTACGGTCATTGAAAATATATATTTATTTTTATAGAAAAAAATTTTTTTATATAAAAAATATTTTTACATATAAGATTTTATTTATGGATTTGAGTGTTTTATATTTATGAAATTGTATTTTAGATGTACATATCCTATTTATGTTCAGCCCTTGCATTTTATAGTTATATGTCCTATTGTGTTTAATATGTTTTTAACAGAGTAACGCAGTGTGCTGCCATCTTGTGGTTGTTTACTGGTGTGACCATGGGTCTATGTGGATCAATAGTATGAATTGTTTAGCGATTCAATTATTGGAATTTTGCATGTAATTGCATTATTCAAATGAATTCTAAATGGCCCCTATCCAGATTTAACTAGAAAAAATAAAAGTTTTTATTTTTCTACAACATAGTCTGTTAGAGGCAAACTTCCTTAGTTTCTAGTAAGGAACATCCATTCCACTTCCGGGTCGAAGGCAAGTTTCCATAGTGATAGTGTGGATAAAGGAGGAAGTAGTGTATAGTCTGCCCCGCCTATCTATTTCCTGTAAGAGGAGGCCTGGAGTCTCCACGGCGACAGTGAACGCCGAAGACAGGAAGGGGCGGAGCTTACCATTATATAGAGCCGGATCAGAGACACATTGTCATCCCTGCTGAGGAAGTCCACGCCCATCTCGGACGTAACGCGTACAGGGATTGGTCCATCTGATCCATGGCCATAACCAGGAAGTAATACAGCACGGTCCCAGCACGCTGCAGGCTCTGCATACCTTTACTCGCTTTTATATGTTGGATATCATGTAAGTGCGATTCCTTTGCTTATGAGCTAATCAAGTGTTACATACAGAGAGCACTAGATCCCCTTTTCTTTTATTTCATGGCTTGGGGGATGCATCCTGGATTGGTGCTTATCCTTGACATTATACTGCGGTAAAGGATTGCTTCTGCGGCATCTGATGTTTGAGACCTTGGAGCTGTGTTCCCTGATTCTATTGAGAGATATATGTGTTTTGTCCCTGTAGGGTCGCGTTATTAAGGTGAGAGGCAGAGATTGCTTGGTGGAGGGAAGCTGCAAGCACGGAAGTCACATTTACTGTGTGTTTTTTCACCGAACCACAAGTGGACTACCTTTCCTTGCATATCTTCAAACTATGGACTGCCTCTCGCAATACTTATATCAATATCATTGTGCATTTTTATTTTTTCTCTGTGGGATATCTATCAGAGGGTTATAGACTGCGCTGCACTACTGTTTTATACATTGTTTTAAGGTGTTTTTGATTGCCCTTGAAGTGTTAGCTGCTGGTCTACATATTGTTTCTCATAATTCAGCGCTGAATCTTTAACACAAAAAATTACTTATTTTCCAATCTATACGATTTAGCTGCAGAATATGGAAATTTCCCAGTATTTAGAAAAAAGAGAAATAAAAATTAATGAGATCTTTTCAAATAAACCAACAATGTAAAAAGATCCTGGAGATCTTTTTTATTTAAGAAGTTGGGGTATTTATTTGAAAAGAAAAGAAAAGTTTGGTGGGATATAGTGCCCTTTGAACACTATATATCAGCGAAATTAATCCCACGTCGCTTAAGGTGGGATGTACCCTCAAACGATGGCTTACTGGATAATGAGTCCCTGAAAGAGTGGGAGGAATTTTTTAACAGTAAAGGCCTGGAACTTTTAGTGTTTTTACTGTCGGGGTTATTGGGGGTTGATTAAAATAATAATAGGTAAAAAGAAAAATGATTTTAAAAGCCATGTATATTTCATATTATGCATATAAGAGATTCTGAACAGGATGGCGTCCATCTTGTTTTTAAGGTGAAACAAAGTTCATATATATACTTGTTAAACAAAATGTCTCTCACAGGCTTACAAAGGGTCTATGGTTTCAACAGAGATCTTTGTATTTCTATGTAATCGTAAATAAGATCCCTTTTGACATCTCGATCAGATAAAACTTAGTCAGTCTGACGCTATGTTAAGGGGGATATCTCAGTCTGTCTATAAGTATATAACAATGGACAATACCCCAGTATATTCTAGCAGACATTTAAAGATGAACCATATAAGTTTTTATAGATACATTATCATATGTGAGAAGATATTAGCCATAATTATGTCATTATATTATGTAAGGCATATACATATATATTTAGGAATGTTATATCACATTTTGGGTTTATATTCTTACAATAGTAATCTTTCTTAGAATACATTATGTTTAAGTGTAGGACAGATGTATCTCGCCACTAATTACCTCATTTCAGAGAAGTTTGTGTCGTAAATATTCCAAACCTAGACTAGATGCCTGACAGTTATGTCAGAATCCAAATAAGTAATGGCTATTCACTAGCCAGAGGTCAGAGAGGTCATCAGATAAGGACATGGTGGTAAAAGTGTTAAATACAAAATCTAATGAACGGTACGACACTGCCCTCTGGAGACAAAATACCAGGTGCAGTCTTGAGATAATTTGAGATATTCCAATATAAAAATATTATATTGTGTTAAATAATATAATTATTGAAATGGCATTACTTGCCAAGATGAATAATGGAAATACAGGTGGACATTTGTGTATGTACTGGGAGTCTGGAGAAAGTTTTATGTTGTGTTATATGATTAATCTCACATATAGAGAAATCATTTAACTTTATTATCCAAGTATGGGGTTAATTATCAAAAGAGGTGTCTATGATCTCACCAGTTTAGGTATAGAATATCCTGACCAATGGAGATAATGTTTCATCCCTCTGGGTTTTACTTATGGTAATTTTTATAGCTCTTTGTTCTTACCATATAAAAGACCAACCCAGATGAGAGAGACACAACACTTTACACTACTGACAACACACCTCACACTTACACCACACACGCTATTACATTTTTCAATAGACTCATCCAGACATACTCCCTAATCCACATCATTCATCTGAAACTTGAAGGGAATCCACCATCTTAAGAAAGGCATCCATCTTAGGACTCTAGCGGCCATCTTAAGTGTGGTAATTATGCCTTGCTGTATTATTTGATTTTATTCAACAATTGTTTATTCTTTCCTTATATGTTTTATATTGCATATTTAAGGGTAATGAGATTACAATCCCAGCCGTATAAGCCATGGTATATTTTTCTCTAAAAAGCTGATTTTTGTTTTTATACATTTTTATTAATATCAGATTTAGTGCATTATTTGCAATTTTAAGTCTTCCGTTTTGCATGGCTTATTCTCATTCCTTCTGCAGTGGAATGACTTTGGGCTATGTGATTCGCAGACCATTGTAGTCTGTTTATATAGAACATTAATTTATGGCTTATACTATACCTGGGAAGAAATGGTAATCTTGCTTTTACTTTGGTTTCACTTTCACTTTGTTTTAGTTTCACTTTGTTTCAGTTTCACTTTCATTATTGAGCTAAACATCACATTGCATTGATTATTTGAAGTTAGTATTTTTTCTGTAGAGTTATCTTTTTGTGTCACTTCTTGTTTGATCATATATCGTGTTTGCATGTCTTGAGAATAAATATTTTTATATATATTCCACGCTGTAGACTGTACTCACTAAGATTGGTATATGCTTTTAAAAAGAAATTAATCAATTAAAAAGAATTCTCGACATTGATTTATGGAATAAGTGGAGACTCTCCTACAGCACAGATCTTTGCTTATTAACCATAAATAAATACACTGCTATATTCAGAGCAGTATAAATATTCTGACATAAGTACGAGCGCAAGATATTTATTATTAAATATTCTTACATATAATGGAGGCACCGCTGGGATAATTATTGATTTCTTACATATGCCAATCATAAATATTGATCAGGTGACATAATCAATAACTTTAAAAAAAAAATTTTTTTTTTGGAATTTTTTTTTATTAATTATGAATGTAATAGAAATGCCTTAAAATGTCCACAGCAGGTAATATTCATGCTGCCAACTCTGGCAAGGTGTCAGTCCCTAGTGGTAATGCCACAACCCTAGTAGATTTGGCACAGATCATAAATGTGTGGAAGCACCTCTCTGAGTCTGAAATGGTGGAATATGTAAATGCTGGTTAGAGTCATATATCAAAATCCTCAAAAGTCGGGCCAATAAAGGGCATCTGACATGGGTAGAGGACAACCTGTATGTATGAACTCACCAATAGCTTATCTAACACCAAAAGACGTCAGAAAGTGTGATCACATACTTTTTAGTCATGGCTAATCTTACTGTATCTTTGTGAGGAACTGCACCAGAAGGCTCAGCAAAAAGGAGTTTAGTAAAGTTTCAATCTCAACTCCAAATAAATGAGAGAATGAGATTAGGAACCTCCTTGAGCAGGTGAAAGTAACCTCTATTGGGACACATCAGTTAGAGAATGTAGCGTGAAACTGCAAGATAAAGTAGAACTGTGGCAGAAGTCTTATCAAGAAAGCTGTAATGAAAGCAATCATGTGAAAGTGAAATGTAAATGATTAATGCAATAATTAGGAAGTTTTGAGCAAGGAAAAATGTTTTTCTAGCAAAAGTTGCCGAGTAACCAGCAGTGGAAAATTAAAAAAAAAAAAAATGTAACAGTTCAAATTCATGACAGGAACTCATAAGTAAATAAATAAGAGAGTTTCATAAGGTCATGGTGTCCATGCAAAAAGGCAATGCTTTATTAGTCCTGCATTTTAAATATGAAAAAATTGTTCATAGACCCAGATATGATTCCCAGTCTGTTGGTTATGACCCAGACAGTGGGGGGGAATCAGGCAAAGAGTCCATGTCCTACCCCAGCCACATTCCTAATATAGGAGGGCAGGAATTGGGCAGCCATGCATAAATAGGTATGAGTCATATCAGGTCACTGCAAAAAGACTAGCACCCCTAAAAGACACCATACACCTCTAGAAATTTAAAAAGTTTTAAAAAGAGTACTGTCCTGATTTTTAGAAAAGGGTCCTTAGACATTATTGATTACCCTGAGGCCTATGAAAACAACTTTCTGTGTTGTGCCTGCAGGATGTAATTTAAAATGCAGCCCATACAAAAACTTTACTGCTGCTAGAGCTGTTATCTACAATTTAAAATGTACACAGCACCAAAGCTCCATTGAATTATTTTTTTTTTTTTGCTGTACTCAAAAGTGCTTAACACCCTTCAATGAAGGAGCTGAGTACAACCATCAGGAATTTAAATCCCTGTGCTTTGAGGCATTGCCCATGCATATAATAATAATAAATTTGGCAAAGGAGCAAGACATGCCACCTAGGCCCCAAGGGGAACACCGGATACCTTAAGGAGGACACCGGACATCCCATTAACAAGGGGGGAACACCCGCAAATAAATAGGGATTTGCCCCATCCTAAGGTTTCCCAAAATCCTCGGGAAGATTAAGTGACATAAGGCCCAGACCTCACGCCAGAACCGAGTAACTGGTCCTGATGGGGATCTGTCCCATCTGTCTGATCCCGAGAGACAAAGGCACCGCAGGAGGCGGAGCCAATAATCTAATTCTGTAAAAGTTTTCAGCTGAGTAGAAGCCAAATGGAACAGCTGATCACTTGGTTCACTCAGGGCACTACAGCCCAGAACTAAAATCAGCCCTCTTTAGGAACAAATCCTATGGCCAGCCAAAGGCCACAAAATCCTTAAATGCCCAAGTGATAAGGAATCAGTAGGGATACACTGAATAGAGGTATAGGATACAGAGGTTCTAACACCATTTTATTCCAGGTCACAGCATTGAGGATCCTGAAATCCCTATCAGGGAATCTTGGTTGTTATATACTAACTACCCTCCTATTTTTCAGTGGTCACTTCATCCCTCTGACTCAAACAGGTCACTCAAAGCGGGCACATTTTTGAAAAATCGCCAATGACGGTGATACCAAGGAAGATCAAACCCTAATGACGTAATGCAGTCAAGAGGTTAAAGGTTGTATACGGTAACCAAGAAGGAATCCTCAATGCCAGGTAGTTTTATTGCCTACAATAAATTGCATTGATGCCCCATAGGGGGAGATATATATATATATATTTTTTTTTTCCTAAGTAGTAGGTAAATTTTAACAAAATATTGTATCAATGTACAATTGTCCAATGTGTAGTATCCATGGCGATGAATACATCACCAGGTTAATAAGCCCCTGAAGTCAGTCGCCCTAGGAAAGGTCGCATATATAGTCTCACCTTCCCTGGTGGTCATATAAAGGACTGATCACACGGTCTATTAAAGGAGAACTCTGAGAAAGCTTAGGGTACCAACATCGCATTGAAATGTCAATTGATAAGAATGTATATTCATACTGTATGTTTCATCCAATAGGAGGGGATTAACCTTCCATGCCAGGTCGTTGATTGGTACAGACGATGATGTTTGCCAAAGACACAGCGATCGGATGGGTCATCTCTCCTTAAAGCCCAGCTCTGGATGGAACACCTCATTGAATTGGATCCCTCTTCAGGAATCAAGCTGCGAGACGCCCCAGATTCTTGTTGACGGAGAGGAAGATTTGTTTCAACAGATCTTTGTGCATTTGATCCAAGGAAATCCATTGAGAGGAATCGCACTACCTCCTGTTTTCAGTTGAAGGAGATGTGAGAATGGTGCATTGCACATGTGAGAAAACCTCTGTCGAGGTGTATGACACTCTAGGCCATGCTGAAACCATTCATTATCCAACCAATATCCAAGGTTGAACATCCAAACAGATTTCTCGGATTCCTGATTGCCAACATCGTTTTACTGCGCTTTGAATGGTAGTTGCTAATGCCATTGCGGCAGTTAATTTCTGTCTCCATCAAGACTTTGCAAGCTGATGATGCAGATTTCAAGGAACATTTGTGTTTCTTTACCAGGAGATCAGAATTCAAAGAGACTAACAAGAAACAGTTTGTGACATAGCTAACGCTAAGCAAAGTCGCTACGAACTGACATTTTGAACTGATTTTTTTTTTCTCTTTTCTCATTTTTTTTTTTTTTTTATCGCTTTACTTAAGAGTTATGAACAATTCCCAATATGAACTATTCTCTTACAAAAAGAGAACAAGACATTTTTTTTTTTCCACTACTCCTTAAAAAGCTTTCTTTCCAGATAGGCCTAAGTTGCTCACTTGTCTACTGGGAAGAAAGGGGGGGATATGTCGGGGTTATTGGGGGTTGATTAAAATAATAATAGGTAAAAAGAAAAATGATTTTAAAAGCCATGTATATTTCATATTATGCATATAAGAGATTCTGAACAGGATGGCGTCCATCTTGTTTTTAAGGTGAAACAAAGTTCATATATATACTTGTTAAACAAAATGTCTCTCACAGGCTTACAAAGGGTCTATGGTTTCAACAGAGATCTTTGTATTTCTATGTAATCGTAAATAAGATCCCTTTTGACATCTCGATCAGATAAAACTTAGTCAGTCTGACGCTATGTTAAGGGGGATATCTCAGTCTGTCTATAAGTATATAACAATGGACAATACCCCAGTATATTCTAGCAGACATTTAAAGATGAACCATATAAGTTTTTATAGATACATTATCATATGTGAGAAGATATTAGCCATAATTATGTCATTATATTATGTAAGGCATATACATATATATTTAGGAATGTTATATCACATTTTGGGTTTATATTCTTACAATAGTAATCTTTCTTAGAATACATTATGTTTAAGTGTAGGACAGATGTATCTCGCCACTAATTACCTCATTTCAGAGAAGTTTGTGTCGTAAATATTCCAAACCTAGACTAGATGCCTGACAGTTATGTCAGAATCCAAATAAGTAATGGCTATTCACTAGCCAGAGGTCAGAGAGGTCATCAGATAAGGACATGGTGGTAAAAGTGTTAAATACAAAATCTAATGAACGGTACGACACTGCCCTCTGGAGACAAAATACCAGGTGCAGTCTTGAGATAATTTGAGATATTCCAATATAAAAATATTATATTGTGTTAAATAATATAATTATTGAAATGGCATTACTTGCCAAGATGAATAATGGAAATACAGGTGGACATTTGTGTATGTACTGGGAGTCTGGAGAAAGTTTTATGTTGTGTTATATGATTAATCTCACATATAGAGAAATCATTTAACTTTATTATCCAAGTATGGGGTTAATTATCAAAAGAGGTGTCTATGATCTCACCAGTTTAGGTATAGAATATCCTGACCAATGGAGATAATGTTTCATCCCTCTGGGTTTTACTTATGGTAATTTTTATAGCTCTTTGTTCTTACCATATAAAAGACCAACCCAGATGAGAGAGACACAACACTTTACACTACTGACAACACACCTCACACTTACACCACACACGCTATTACATTTTTCAATAGACTCATCCAGACATACTCCCTAATCCACATCATTCATCTGAAACTTGAAGGGAATCCACCATCTTAAGAAAGGCATCCATCTTAGGACTCTAGCGGCCATCTTAAGTGTGGTAATTATGCCTTGCTGTATTATTTGATTTTATTCAACAATTGTTTATTCTTTCCTTATATGTTTTATATTGCATATTTAAGGGTAATGAGATTACAATCCCAGCCGTATAAGCCATGGTATATTTTTCTCTAAAAAGCTGATTTTTGTTTTTATACATTTTTATTAATATCAGATTTAGTGCATTATTTGCAATTTTAAGTCTTCCGTTTTGCATGGCTTATTCTCATTCCTTCTGCAGTGGAATGACTTTGGGCTATGTGATTCGCAGACCATTGTAGTCTGTTTATATAGAACATTAATTTATGGCTTATACTATACCTGGGAAGAAATGGTAATCTTGCTTTTACTTTGGTTTCACTTTCACTTTGTTTTAGTTTCACTTTGTTTCAGTTTCACTTTCATTATTGAGCTAAACATCACATTGCATTGATTATTTGAAGTTAGTATTTTTTCTGTAGAGTTATCTTTTTGTGTCACTTCTTGTTTGATCATATATCGTGTTTGCATGTCTTGAGAATAAATATTTTTATATATATTCCACGCTGTAGACTGTACTCACTAAGATTGGTATATGCTTTTAAAAAGAAATTAATCAATTAAAAAGAATTCTCGACATTGATTTATGGAATAAGTGGAGACTCTCCTACAGCACAGATCTTTGCTTATTAACCATAAATAAATACACTGCTATATTCAGAGCAGTATAAATATTCTGACATAAGTACGAGCGCAAGATATTTATTATTAAATATTCTTACATTACTTAATCGTAAGAGGAAAAAAATGACCGTTTTAGAAACACAGATTAAGGATATTAAAGAAAAAGTCGAATTAACTAAGGACCATCCTGAATTAACCAAATTAACTAATGATCTCAAATCCAAAATGGAAAAATGGGATAGAGACCCAAGAAAAAAAGAAAAGTAAATTCCAACGAGATCTGGCAGATTTTGGTGAAAAAGATCTATAAGTGGCAACAATCTTATCAGATAGGCCATACCACTCTAGAAATGGAAACTAATGATACTTCCCAGACTAATGGTAATACTGATCAACAGGAAGTAGTCCCACAAAGGAATACTTATTATGTCCCAGTACACACTTCCCAAAATTTTCATACCCCTCGTGGAAAGAAAATTAGTTATAACCAGAGGGGAAGAGGTAAAGGAAATTCCTTTAATGCTCCCCCCTCCAATAACTATTCCTTTTCCCAAAAACCTGCCAATAGAGAAGGAGACGATTGGCAGGTAGCTAAAGGGAGAGGAAGAGGGAGAGGTAGAGGAAAAGGGAGAGGAAGAGGCAGATCTCAGCAGAGAGGTTATGCTGATCAAAGAAATCACCCAGAGGTGTCATCGTATAACCGCTTTACCCCCCTTCAAGAATCTGAGGAAACTTCAGATCGTCGGTATTTTTTAGAGGAAGGGAGGTCCCCGTGGAGGGGACCACGGACCCAAACCCACTCCCCATACCCGGGGACCCCGACCCAGAATCTGTCTTGGAGAGGGAATCAGTATCAAGTAGAAGATGCCAATTACAGTATAGGCAAAAGAAAAAACAGAGAGGATGTCGAGGAGGACGACGAACCAAAAAGACAGAGACCCAGATAGGCAAAGGAATTTATAACCTTAGTGGGGTTCCCCTCACGGAGGACGAACTTAAAGTCCTCAATAAGGGGTTGAAGTTTGCACCTATTAGGAATTTAAATAAATTCCAAACATATGTCAATATCCAAAAATTTACGTGACAGTTAAGTTTAAAAAAATACTTTATGTCTAATCCTATCACTCGCAAGTCCATCCCCTCTATTAACCATCATTCCTCCCTTAGGAATAAATCTACTTTCAATCCGCCGGGCCAAGACACTAAAAACGTAGATGTGTTTAAACATATGGTATGTAGTGATCTAGAGAAACTGAAATACAAAAAGGCTTTTGATCCTCAATGTATTAAAAGAGGAATTCAGTCTCTAGAAAATAGAAGTGACATCGTCATACGCCCGGCGGACAAAGGGGGGGGGGCTTAGTGGTACTAAGTGGCACATATTACAAGAGCGAAATGCTGACACTCCTAAGGGACCAATCGACCTATCAGGTTTTATCTAAAGATCCAATGTTTAAGTTCAAGGAAGAACTACATTGGCTGGTCCCCAAGGGTGAATCAAGTGGTATACTCAGCAAAAAAGAGGCCCTTTACCTAGACCCCCTTTTCTGTAGGAGGCCTATTATTTATTGTTTGCCAAAAATTCACAAACAATTAGAAAATCCCCCGGGCCGTCCCATAGTAAATGGGATAGATTCCATTACAGCCAGGCTGGGACAGTATATTGATTTCTTTCTAAAGCCAGTTGTGCAAAAAACTAAATCTTTTCTTAAAGACACAAAGCACATTATACAAATACTGAACACGCTACCTAGTTCCTCTGAGTGTATAATGATCACAGCTGATGTTGGATCATTATATACCATCATTGATCACTCAGACGCACTAAGTGCGGTAAAATGGGCTCTGTCTGACTCAGATCTATCCAGAAAACAAAAAAAGTTTCTCCAGAGGAGTTTGAAATTCTGTCTCAAGAAAAACTACTTTTGGTATGACCATTGTTTTTATTTGCAAGTCAAAGGAGTTGCGATGGGGGCTAAGTTCGCTCCCAGTGTGGCCAACTTGTTCATGGCCCACTGGGAGGAGGACGTTATTTTTGAGAACTCACCCCCACAACTCAAATGCTACTGACGTTATATAGATGACGTGTTCATGATATGGGAAGGTGACAGGGATAGCCTCGAAATGTTCATGAACAAACTAAATAATAACGATAAAAACATCATCTTAACTTGGAACTTGAAAAATGAACATATTGTTTTTCTGGATTTAGAAGTATATAAGGCTGATGGGGTTTTTAAAACACGCAATTATTTTAAACCTACGGACCGCAATTCTTTTATTCCTCTAGATAGCTGTCATCACAGACAGTGGCTGTGTAATATCCCCCATGGACAATTCACACGGTTAAGGCGGAATTGCACCACTGAGGAGGATTTTATGTCACAGTCTGATGTTTTAGCTAAAAGGTTTTTAGAGAAGAGATACACACAGAAAGATGTGAAAAAAGAATTGGAATGGGTCAAAAATACCAACAGAGAAAGTCTACTGGATGAATCTAGATCTAAAGAGGTGAATAATGATTTTAGGATGGTTTTAGATTTTAATATCTAACATAAAAGTCGAACGAATCATCCGCCAGCATTGGGCCATTTTAAAAGAGGATAGGGTTTTAGGTCCGGCTTTATCTGAACAACCTAAATTTGTGTATCGAAAAGCACCATGCCTGAGAGATAAAGTTGCCCCAGGAGTTGTAGATCCCCCACGTACTAAGAACAATGGGTTATTCCCCTTTTTAGCAGGTTTTTATGCATGTGGCAAGTGCGCCACTTGTAAAAGTTGCAAGAGAAATATCAAAAGGCGGAAAGATTTTACATCCACATTCACACAAAACAATTCCAAAATTAAGAACTTGATAACATGTGCCACACAAGGTGTGGTTTACATGTTAGAGTGTGACTGTGGGTTGCAATATATTGGACGTACATCAAGAGCTTTACATGTACGGGTTGGCAAACGTGAACAACATTTGCAAAGGGCTAGTAACCAATAATGTATCAAGGCATTTCAGAAACCACCATCAGAGAAACCCTAGGGGTCTGAAATTCTGGGGGATCAAAAAAGTTGTTCATCATTGGAGAAGTGGTAATTTTATTCGACAACTTAGTCGCCGTGAATCCTTTTGGATCTGTGAGGCCAAAGTTTTAACGCCTCTAGGATTGAACGTCGACTTTGACCTCAATTGTTTTATATCTGATAGATAAAATTGTGTTTTACGGTCATTGAAAATATATATTTATTTTTATAGAATTTTTTTTGGATTTGAGTGTTTTATATTTATGAAATTGTATTTTAGGTGTACATATCCTATTTATGTTCAGCACTTGCATTTTATAGTTACGTATATGTCCTATTGTGTTTAATATGTTTTTAACAGAGTAACGCAGTGTGCTGCCATCTTGTGGTTGTTTACTGGTGTGACCATGGGTCTATCTGGATCAATAGTATGAATTGTTTAGCGATTCAATTATTGGAATTTTGCATGTAATTGCATTATTCAAATGAATTCTAAATGGCCCCTATCCAGATTTAACTAGAAAAAATAAAAGTTTTTATTTTTCTACAACATAGTCTGTTAGAGGCAAACTTCCTTAGTTTCTAGTAAGGAACATCCATTCCACTTCCGGGTCGAAGGCAAGTTTCCATAGTGATAGTGTGGATAAAGGAGGAAGTAGTGTATAGTCTACCCCGCCTATCTATTTCCTGTAAGAGGAGGCCTGGAGTCTCCACGGCGATGGTGAACGCCGAAGACAGGAAGGGGCGGAGCTTACCATTATATAGAGTCGGATCAGAGACACATTGTCATCCCTGCTGAGGAAGTCCACGGCCATCTCGGACGTAACGCGTACAGGGATTGGTCCATCTGATCCATGGCCATAACCAGGAAATAATACAGCACGGTCCCAGCACGCTGCAGGCTCTGCATACTGTTACTCGCTTTTATATGTCGGATATCATGTAAGTGCGATTCCTTTGCTTATGAGCTAATTAAATGTTACATACAGAGAGCACTAGATCCCCTTTTCTTTTATTTCATGGCTTGGGGGATGCATCCTGGATTGGTGCTTATCCTTGACATTATACTGCGGTAAAGGATTGCTTCTGCGGCATCTGATGTTTGAGACCTTGGAGCTGTGTTCCCTGATTCTATTGAGAGTTATGTGTTTTGACCCTGTAGGGTCGCGTTATTAAGGTGAGAGGCAGAGATTGCTTGGTGGAGTGAAGCTGCAAGCACGGAAGTCACATTTACTGTGTGTTTTTTCACCGAACCACAAGTGGACTACCTTTCCTTTCTTGCATATCTTCAAACTATGGACTGTCTCTCGCAATACTTATATCAATATCATTGTGCATTTTTATTTTTTCTCTGTGGGATATCTATCAGAGGGTTATAGACTGCGCTGCACTACTGTTTTATACACTGGTTGATTCGTTACCTTTTTGGTAGTTTGTGTCTTCCCACCCCTCACACCTGCACTGCTTTGGGACATCCCACTAGTGAAGGCTGACTGAACAGGCTGCGACTGTCAGGACGTAAGAGAAAATAGAATTTTTGTAAGAACTTACCGTAAAATTATTTAGTCCTCTGACGGTTGCTGCACAGTTACTGCACACTAGACATTCCCACCAGCTGATATGTGCATACCGAAAAAGGCACTTTCAAATGTTTTCAGACAGAAAGAGGACACCGATGGTGTCGCAGAGAAGAAGAAAAAAGGGGAAGGAGTGAGACAGATAGAAAGAATAGGGAGAGAAGAAGAAAAAAAGCGGGGAGGGGGACCACAGTGGGGTTGTCAAAACTAGGCAGTAAGCTCTCATATGAGTACACTCAGCTATTTATGATTAGGATAAGTATTCATCCGAAAAGTGAAACATGTCCCAGTGAAACCAGCACATATTGTGCTCCTCTGTCTTGTCTCTGAGGACAGCAGTGAGGTGTTCCATTTGCTGAATATCATTCACTCTGGCAAACAATTGCGATATAAGGGGAGGTGCTTGTTGTTTCCAAATACTGCAAATGCAAGCCCTAGCGGCATTCAGGTGATGCTTCAATAAGGATTTACAGTATTTCTTAATTGACATAGGCGTCACGTTAAGTATAGCAGCTGGGTTGTCGAATAGAGAGTAGTCTGTGAGTTTGTGCATGATTTGCAAAACCTGTTGCCAAAAAAGGACAAATCATGGGATAATCCCAAAAGATGTGAATAAGTGTGCTAGTCTGGGTACCACAATGCCAACAAAGAGGGTTTTGACCGGGGAAAAGGGATGCTAGTATTGACGGCGTACGATACCATCGTGTCAAGATTTTATAAGAGGTCTCTTGATATTTACTGAAAAGGAAAGATTTGTGTGCAAGGAAGAGTGTCCGATTCTTTTGGTCCTCCGAGAATGAGGTATTTAGATCTCCTTCCCATTTGAGCAGATATGAGGAATCTTGCTGGAAAGTAGCTGCAAATAAAATTACATAAGAAACGGAGAGGGGTTTTCGAATCGGTCCCTCTCCCACACAGAGATTTCAAATGATGTTGGTTTTTCTTCAAAACTTGGAATGGATCTGAGAAAGTATGATAATTGTAACAATTTCCACTGTCCCAAAGCAAAATAGTGAAATTAACTGTACAGGTCTGAAAGCCGGGCCCAGCCAGATTGGCTAAGAAAAGAAGCTCTAATATTATTCCCATCTACTTGAAGTTCAAAAGTTCTGTCAGTAAATCCCGGAGCAAAGTCTGGGTGACCATGGGGGAGTCAGTGAAGAGGGGAAGCTGGGAGTCGCTGCTATCCTATAATATCTAGATATTTCAGTCAAGGTGGCTTCAGTTAGGGAGTGGGGGGTCACCAACTGAGAGTATGGGGTTTCTACCTATGGAAGGCCGGCTAAAGGGGATGCTACAGATTCTTTTTCCAATGACACTCATAGCTTATGAGGGGCATGTCTGTACCAATCAATCACTCTGGTTATATGGACCTCTGTACAGCATAAGGCAGGGTCAGGAAGGCTGACACCACCTCTAAGCTTGGGTCTTTGCATGAGGGATTGCTTAAGACGGGGGGAATTTTCCTCGTCAGACATGTTTAATAAAAGCTGTCCGGAGTTTACGAAAGAACTAGTGTGGTAGTTTTACCATTAATGCTTGTAAAAGGTATAGAAGGCGTGGCATCATGTTCATTTTTAAAACATTATATGTGCCAAACCAAGAAACTGCTAGAATTTTCCATGTCTCTAAATCAGCTGAGAGGGTATCTAACAATGGTTGGAAATTGTATTGAAAAATAAAGTGAAGATTAGACTGTATTCTGGTCCCTAAATATTGGATAGCCTGAGGAGCTCACTCAGGTGGGCAATCGCTTTAGGGGGAGGTTAACATTGAGAGCTTCCGATTTTTGTAAATTAACTTTAAAGTCTGCCAAGTTCCCATATGTCAGAATTTCAGACAAAAGGACTGGTAAGGAGGTAGGAGGATTTGATAAATAAAACAGATTGTCTGCATAAGCAGCGCTTTGTGATTGTATGTACTAATTTCCAGTCCAGTGATATCTTTGTCCCAAATATGTTGCAATAGAGGTTCTAATGATAGAACAAAAAGGAGCAGGGAAAGGGGGCATTCCTGCCTCATAGTAGAGGCATAATGAATCCAACCACCCTAGACCTTATCAAACTTGGAAATTACACCTATTTTTGAGTACATGACTTTATAAAAGTGAAGAGCTCTTTTCACCAAGGCCTTCCAAGAGCAGGCTCAAAGACCTTCTTCAGGGACAGGATAATGAGTTTCCTTGTGTAGTAGAGCAAAAGTGTAAGCAAAGTACAAAGGACTATAGTAGATGTCATGGTGTCTACCAAACTTAAGAGACATACCCAGATAGAGGGAGAGGAGAAATAGTAGTAACCGACTGTATAGAGGCCAGTACATCTAACCAATATTGTTGCAAAGGTGGGCAGTCCAAAAAAATGTGAATGAGATTAGGGGTGTACCGATCCGACATATTCCGTCCCGATACCGATACCTGGGCTTTGTGTATCTGTTAATATGCGATACCGAACCGGTACTATTGTTGAATTAATACTAATAATAAACTGTATACCTTACACCTTATACCTTCCTTGAAGAGACTAAAGGCACCAGACTTTACTAACTAAACATAACTAAGACAAAATAACAGATGTATGTAATGTATTGAATTCTTATTTATTTAAAAAACAATTGTGCATTCAAATCGAAAATAGATTGTAATCAAACTTCTTTAAATACTTTAAATAAATGTTAAATAAAATGTAGCAGTAGAACTCTTTGGCTCGCTCCATGTTGATTCTAGCATTCGACACACATGTGAAGCTGACAAATGACATAGGTTCTGCTGCGATGAAAAAAAAAAAAAACCTGGATCGGCCCGTGGATCTGTTAATTTTTCCGATTTCAGATCCAGCTATTTTGTCAGTATCGAGGGCGATATCCGATCCTAATATCGGATCGGTGCACCCCTAAATGAGATTAGTATTGGCATGAGAACAATGCCAACGGGAGGCAGATAGATCCCTGTAAATTCTAGCCAGTTTAGCTGTGGTCAGATAGACTGCGCAGAAACTTATAATGGATCAATTGGCCTCTAGCTGATACTAATCTTGCAAAGGGGGTTTTCCATAATTCATCCCAATCGTCAACATTTAATTCAAGGACATCAGCCACCCATGTTGCTTGAGGCTGCCCATACCTACATTAGCCTTCCCAGGAATAATTGTTTTTATATATTAGACAATGGCTTAGTAAGGCCACCATCCCTCAACATTTTTTCAAGGGTGGTTGGCTGAAAGGAGGCTTGGCTGAAAGGAGGCAAACCTGAACTGCAGATAACAAAAGAAGTGAGGGGGAGCTGGTATAAGGATTTCAGCTCATTAAAGGAGATAAAGGCACCATTGCATTAAACAAAAAAGAAAAAAAATTGTGCTGTCTGATAAAAAACTAAAAACCATATCCTCTATCACAGTGTTGAATGATCCACATACACTCAACATCTTCCAGCTTCTTAATACCAAACCTGGTCCATAAGATGGGATTGGATAATTGTAGAAATGGGGCAAGCTAGGGTTTGTCCACAGTGGAGAGGGTGGAGAAAATGAGTGGGAGTCACCAAACTCCATCCCATGAACTACTCTCCAAACTCTAATAACAGATCTCATGGAGCAAGTCTGAGTATGTGGAGACTTCAGGCTCCTATATAGGACTTTATAAGAACCATGCTGAGTCATCAAAAGGAGAAGTTAGCCATCAACGGGTGAAAACCAGTTGACCAGCTAGAAAGTATTTATGAAAATTATGCACTGCAAAACTTCCTATCATCTAAGGTTGCTGCAGGCCCCGGTTTGATCCTGGGTGTACCTGAGAGTAGGAGGGAAACAATCAAAGAAATAAAGTCACAGACTGGATTATTGAGGGGAATACCAAGGTACTTAATTTGGGTTACCCACTGAAGAGGGGCAATGGAGGGATTATTTAGTAATGGCAAGGTGGTGGCAGCAATATGCTGTGGGAATGTTTTTCCAGCAAACTGCAAGACTAGTCAGGATTTAGGGGAAGATGAATACAGCAATATACAGAGACATCCCTAGTGAAAACTTGCTCCAGAGCGCTCTGAACCGCAGATAAGAGTGAAGATTCATCTTCCAACAGGGCAACAACCCTAAGCACACAGCCAAGATAACAAAGGAGTGGCTACAGGACAACTCTGTGAATGCCCTTGAGTGGCCCAGCCAGAGCCCAGACTTGAACCTGATTGTACATCTCTGGAGAGATCTGTAAATGGCTGTTCACCGATGCTCCCCTTCCAACCTGATGGAGCTTGAGAGGTGCCGCAAAAAATAATTGGAAAAACTGCCCAAAAATAGGTGTGCCAAGCTTGTAGCATTATACTCAACAAGACTTGAGGCTGTAATTGGTGCCAAAGGTGCTTTAACAAAGCATTGAGCAAAGACTGTGATTACTTATGTACATGGGATTTCTTTATTTTAATTAAATTTGCAAAGATTTCAAACAAACTTCTTTCCTGTTGTCATTATGGGGTATTGTTTGTAGACTTTTGAGGAAAATAATACATTTAATCAATTTCGGAATAGGGCTGTAACATAACAAAATGTGGAAAAAGTGAAGTGCTGTGAATACTTTCCGGATGCACTGTATATGTTAGGAACATTTCACCTATAGATGAGAACAGGTAACCACTGCCCTTTCCCTCAAAATAATATAAAAGCTTCTACCAATATGCATTTTCAGTTCTTGACAATGCTGATCCAGAAGCATGTATTGCTCTTGCAAGAGCTTGTTCAATGTTCTCCTGATTTTCAGGTGTCATTTTCTCTATAAATGAAGATTTTGTGTATTTTTCTGAGGCTGTGGTGTTTAACGCTTTCTTAATTGAAAATGCTGCTGGTAAAGAAACATTTTGTGATTATCCAGAAGCAGCAGAAAGAGTGTTTCTGGAATGAGAACTCTGAAGGGAAAAGCTACTTGCACTTTCATTATGATCTTTATCATTTTATTTCATAAAATGTTTTTTTTAATGTCTTTAGGGCACCTCTGACATGCCAGGATATGTTTTTGTCTTCCTTGTAGCATTTGAGAAAATAATATTTCTTCTCACAATTTTTGAAAATTGCAGCTTTGCTCTTGACAGAAATTGCCCTGTGGAAATGTTTCCAAACTCCAGATGTTGGGTCCCACCGTTTTACAGAGAGGAGGAAAGGAAAACACAATTTACTGACCAAACTATAGGGAAACAGTATGCTGTGATGGTGGAGAACATTATTAGAAATCATTTAAAGGTTATAAACTAATTTGTCAGACAAATTTACCCTCTTACCTGTCAATTAAGGCAGTAAACTATCATCTACTTTATCTCAACAATCACCCAACTGTAGGTGGTACAAGATGAAGTCCACAAGCAAACAAAACTTGAGCCTTTCCCCAGCAGTGCCCCCTAGAGGCAGAATGCATATTTATTTCTCTTGTTTGAGAGCTGCATTGAGAAGTACAGTGGTCATTTCCATTCCAGGGTTTGCTTGTCTTCAGCGAAGAGAACTTGCAAAAATGTATACAGTAAAACCTTGGTTTGAGAGTAACTTGGTTTGAGAGCGCTTTGCAAGACAAGCAAATTTTTAAAATAAATTTTGACTTGATATACAAGCGATGTCTTGATATACAAGTAGCGTCATGTATAAAAAAAAGAAGAGAGGAGCCTCTAAAGTTTAGCAATATGGTTACATTTAATGAAGGTTCAATATTTAGCAACTCACATGGTTGATGATTAAAACAGGCACATCTAAGTATGCAGGCATCCGGGGTAAAGCTGTCCACATAGACCATCCTCTGCACAGCCATCTTCGTCATCCCTTCCCCGCTGCACTCCACGAGTGATTCAAAGCCTCACTTTCAGATCACTCTACTGCAGGCTATTCTTCCCGGTCATGATTGCAGACTGACAGTGGTGAGAGCCGGTGGTTCAGAAGATGGTCTATGTGGACAGCTTTACCCCGGATGCCTGCATACTTAGATGTGCCTATTTTAATCATCAACCATGTGAGTTGCTAAATGTTGATCCTTCATTAAATGTAACCATATTGCTACACTCTCATTTCTCTTATATTCTGTAGCTCTGCTAGATTTTGCTTCTAATCCCCTTGGGAAGGCTGCATATTGTGGATGGACATTTTATGGTTACACAACCTATCACATTGCTATAATCTTTGTATATAGACTATAAACTGAAGGACTTGTGGAACGAATCATCTGAGTTTCCATTATTTCTTATGGGGAAATTAGTTTTGATATAAGAGTGCTTTGGATTACAAGCATGTTTCCAGAACGAATTATGCTCGCAATCCAAGGTTTTACTGTAATTTTAATTTAATAATACTGATTATTTAGTAATCATTTACTGTATTTTCTGGCGTATAAGACTACTTTTGAACCTCAAAAAATTCCCCCAAAAATGGGGGGTCGTCTTATACGCCAAGTATAATATCTTCTAGGTAACCTAAGTATAAGTATTACCGGTAGATGAAAATTAGGGGGGTCGTCTTATACGCCGGAAAATACGGTACTTAAGGTCTTCATGTTGTAAAGTTTGAATACCATGTCATAGATCTATTATTTATAACATATTCCACACTTCTTTCTTTATTCCAAAAAACAAACCGGTTTAAAAAAAGAAAAAAAACCTGTTCTTTTCCTCTAATTTTTCTTTTTTTTTTTTTTTTGCAGGCCTTCCCATCTCTAGGTGGGGAACACCCTTGTGTAGTTTTGTTTCATAAGCTTACTGGAGTTCAGATTTAAAATGAAGCACCACATGCCATCTGCTTGCTCCTTGCCTAATTCTAACCCTCCTTGTAATCAATGCAATGACATGGGCAGAGCATAAAAAGTTGACAGAATATGTTTTAATACTTAATATGCACTCTTAGTATAATTTTTCCATTTCGTAAAAATAAATGGACATGATTTGCACAGTGACATGGAAAATGAAGATCTCATAAAGCAAATACTGCTAATGAGTGTGATGATTTTTATAGCCTTGCATACTTAACACTTCAATATATCAGGCTGTGTTTGTAGCACTTCTCTATTAAAAGCGTTCCCTGTATTAATGGTCTCCCACAGCCCTGCCGAGACTTGCTAGGTCTTGGACTATTAATGGCTTTTGGTTTCTTCACACATTGCTTTTTTTCCCAATTAGCATAACTTGGGTTAAAGTGTTTAATCCTCTATTTTCAGTTTCAGGATTTTATTGGCCATTGATTTTCATTTTCAATTTTATCAGTGGCAGTATACTGCTAGGGGTGAATAGGGTGTGTATAAGGACCTTTTATGAAGATATTAACAGTGTTTTCTTCCCTTGCAAAAACTTCATTTTGCTCAAGTGATCCTGACACATAATGAACAGGCTTCACATAGAATTTTCCCAGAGAAGCTTATTGCTGCCATCTAAGTCACTTACTGTATATTATACAATGCTCTGTCTCTTTCTGCATCATCCTCTTTTCTACCAATAATTGTGTTACAATGTATCATTCCCTAAAGCAAGGCTTACAGAATGTGAGCCCAATAATTGACACATATGAAAAAATGTGTACATAATAAGCCAAACATGCATTGCTATAAAAAGATTATATTGTCTAAAAAAATAAAATAGAAAAAACATTCTGCAAAATAATAATAGCTACATGGCAGGCGGTGACTTCTCTCGGCTAGTTTGCAGATGCCTGTGTCCCCAGCTGCGTGTTGTGCTTATATACACTGGTCACTATGTCATCCTGTGCCCTTTAGAGCCTATTCACACGACTAGGCTGTGTCAATGGGTTGTTAGCGGTAACCTATGTTACATGTGTTTGTGCACTGCAGTGTCATTAATTGTTAACGGTATCCCAACACACCTACTGTGCGTAGTCTTGCGCTAGCAAAAATTCTGCATGATTAATTTTTAATCTGTTGCAATGCATTGGGTAGCTTATTCAAACGTTAACGCGCACTTACAGGCATGTACTTGTAAATCGAACCTGATTGTACATAGTGCTAACCCACTGTCTTCAGGAGACTGGACACTGCCAAACCAGCTGTAAGGACACACAAAAAAGTGCTAGAAATGGCTGAATGAAATTTTCATGCACAATATAATGTTATTGAATGTGAATAAACCAACTACAGCTTCCCCATCAAAAGTACCCCCCAATAAACTTTAAAAGGGGCCAACATTGTCAACCCACCCCCAGCCTTGCATACCGACACACATCAACCACCCCAGCACAGGCACTAAACTAAAGAAGGTGCAGTCTGAAAAAGTTACCTCCGCTCTAAAGCCAGGGTAGATAAAAATCAATTATTTTTTAAATTAAAAAAAAAATATCTGATATTTTTTGATTTAAATCAGATTTTTTTTTTTAATCAAATTTATTTTAATAAAATGCTTTTGGAGTAAAAATCTAAAGATAGTTTTCTATTTTAGATACAAGAATAATTTAGTCTATTCAGCATGAAATGGAGCTTGGTTATTTATGTAGTGTGTGTATATATATATATATATATATATATATATATATATATATATATATATATATTCTGCATTATTTACATTTTTGGTAAACTTATTCAATGAATCCAAGCTCTGCAAGCTGAGATAACATGCACTGCATTGATGCATTCACACAATTTCACACTAACTACCAGCAGGAATGAGTCATTACATATAAAGGGCACCTTTCATTTCAGACCCATTGTGGCAGCTCATGTCCACTCACCTGCTTCCACCACGTCCCTCACTTTGTTGTGTCACTGCCGCATCACCAGCTGTCCCATTAAAGTGAAAGGAACTGTCGGTGAGTCAACAGCGGGTCAGAGGAGGAGCCCCTGCGGGACAGAGATGACAGTTGCTCTTTAAAAATTATGATTTAAATCAAGTTGATTCAAATCCACCCTTTCTAGAGCACAGGCTAGCAGTAATTCTCCACAATGACACTGACAGTTGTATATAATATATGCTAGTAAACAGAGCTGCTTCATAATCAGTCTATGATGACTAACTCCTAGGCTATGGATAGCAATAGATCGGTGATGGTGAACCTTGGCGTCCCAGATGTTTTGAAACTACATTTCCCATGATGCTCATGCACTCTGCAGTGTTGTTGAGCATTATGGGAAATGTAGTTCCAAAACATCTGGGGTGCCAAGGTTCGCCATCACTGCAATAGACTCTTAAGTAGGGTTGCCACTGTTTCTTCCGGCCAAACCCGAATGCTTTAGGGGTGCATGGCAATTTTTTTTGTAGTATACACTATAGGATTGTAAAAGACTTGGCTTGGGACACCTTTTGGGTGCCCCAAGGAGAGTAGTAATGTATTGCACGTAGTGCATCACAGTGAATGGTGGGCATGGCTAAATTACAGTAATAGTGTGAGGGGCCTAAAGAGGCATGGTAAAATAAAAGTATTCTTGTACGCATAAAATATGCTTAGAGTGTCAGTAGGGCAGTGGATGGTGTGTTGACAGTGTCAGTAGAGCAGTGGACAGTTTCCTCCTGCAGCCTCTGAATGCCGAGGGAGAGGAGGAGAAGCTAGATTTCCGCCACTGCAAGAGAAAATTACAGACAATCGGTTCTAGTAAATGCCGCCCTCACCCTCCATCCAGGTGTGACAGGGAGGCCGCACAGGCACCCTGGAGCGAGGGGAGGAACAGTCCAGTCTGAGTAATGTGTCCAGGTTTCAAGCAGACTGAAACCTGGATAGATGATTTAAAACCCGGACTGTCCCAGTGAATCCCAGACAGGTGACGACCCTAATCTGAAGCATCCAAAAAAGTAATGCACAGGACAGGGACAAATAGCTTATAGCAGCTCTGACAGCAATGTGAGTTCAGATCAGCAAGGCACAGCACTCCAATAAGCAGAAGCAGAGGTATATCAGATAAAGCACATGAAGCCACTAAAGCAGACATGCAGAGGCATAATGGCAAGGCAAAAAGGAGCATTGCATGGACACTTAAGACTGCCCAGTATTACTCCCCGCCTGCCTGCCTTGCTAGTGTCCTAGGAGAATGGACATCTTTTGCTTTTCCCTAGATGTTTTTTTTTTTGCTAGCAAGGTGCTCATCTAGGCAACCTTGATGCAATGTTCTGAGTTAGTCGCAGAGTGCTTTACAGGTCCAGGACCATGGTCCACCTGTTCAAGGGAACCCTGTCCCTTAAGATTCCTTTGGAATTATGCCCACCAAGAGGGTAAAGACTCCCCTGCATCTTGCATATCTACCTGGTGCACAGTCCAGTGGCAGGAGAGGGAGCTACAACATAATTTAGAATGTTGGTACCATTGTACTTGTTTACTGCCCATGTGTTCCTACTTAGCCTGCATAGCCTACTTTTGGTTGTTTGTGCTGCATATTCATGTGCCATTTTGGACTACACACATGAAATGATAGAACAGGAATACTACGCCAGCCCTGATGCAGCAAAAAACAGGGGCGAGATACAAAGTCATGTGCCACATCCTAAAAATCTTGAAATGGGAGAACAGGGGAAAAAAAAAAAAAGACTTTAAAGGCACCATACGTAAAAACAACAACACTTTATTGTTGATTATCATAAAACCAGAAAAGGTACGTCAACCATCCCCGGAGGGGCGGAGACAATTGGTCAAAATACAGGTGGCACAGTGACAGAAACCCTGCCACTAGGACATACAAGGTAACAGGAGTAGACAAGGTAACAATAAAGGTAATAGCAACATAGGTGAGGGCGCTATACGCTACAATCGGGCAGCACCCGAAGGAGAGTAACGCAGAACGTCCTCAACAACAAGGGTACAATTTCCACAAGGGAACAAGTTCATGTAGCCAGATGCTCTACATGTTTCGCCTGATGTTCAAGCTTCTTCCGGAGCTGTTGGGATACACGTTCTGTATAGCAAAATGAACCATAATTAGTAAAACGACAAAGAGAATAATATACATAATACAAGTTGAGTACATCCAGCTGGTTTACAAAACCATGCTCTCGTGGCCCCCGGATGAGTGACCCTTGTGCCATCCATTGCAGCCATGATAAGGTTGGAGAGTCACTCCTCTCCCTCCTTTTTCCCTCCCTCCCCTTATGTGTGCTGGATCAGTATACTTATTTATGAATATTCCAATTGTATAGCATTATATGTGCAATTGTTTGTTAAGCTGTGTGACATGGTGCATATTTGTAAACCAGCTGGACCGACTCTGTGACATCAGCACACAGCGGGCTTCAGACCACTGTGTGCTGAAAACGGGTCACAGGAGTGCAGCCAGAACTGCACTCCTGTGAATCATAGGAAAAATACAGCCAAATGAGCTTTGGCTTCACTTCTCCTTTAACTCTAGGTGGCTCCCAACTCCTGCTTATCTGAGAGGAGTTTTCTGCTACAATGTCTGAGTTTATGGGAAAAATTACAGCCATGTTGGTTAAATCAGAACGCAGGGCCTGCAAACAGGTGCCCATGCCCTCTACTTTAGTGGCCATCTCAAATTTTCCTCTAGGTGCAGCTTCTTCTGCACATTCAGCTGATGAGGATAGGGATTGCATCTTGACCAATTTTGAGGACCTTGTACATAGGGATTCTCAGTCAACTGACATCTTTTTCAAGTTTTAGGATAAAATTTCATTCCTTTTTAATAGAATTCAAAAAAATTTCCGCGCTAGTGTGATAAGTGAGATAATGATAAATGTCAGCAGCCAACACAAAATCAACCAACAATGACTCAAATTAATAATAAAACGTAAAAGTGTAGCGCTAAAAGTAAAAAATGATAAATAGTGTCCAAATGAATAAACAGCTGATAATCACAATACTGTGTATATGAGAAAAAAGGAAAACAATAGTGTCCAAATGAATGTGCATGCGGATTGATTTGACTTCACACCAGTTTTCTATGGGACTCATTCATTTGGACACTATTGTTTTCCTTTTTTCTCATATACACAGTATTGTGATTATCAGCTGTTTATTCATTTGGACACTATCATTTTTTACTTTTAGCGCTACACTTTTACGTTTTATTATTCCTTTTTAATGCAGGGTGCACATGCTTTGACCTGAAGTAACCTGTAGTGGATATGCCAAAGGTCACCAGTTTGGGTTTTAAAAAAGTATCAAAGTTTGAAATTAATTGTAATATACTTACATTCAGACAGATGCTTGGTATGAATTTAATTGTATGGGTAACCATGATTATGAATTATATGTAGAGTTTGAGAGCTGGGTTGTATGGAAAGTGCATCTCCAGGTTAGGTAGTGTCGGGCTGAAAATGTAGATTGATCCTAAAGATTTTTGACCTGGGTATATAAAAAAAAGGTGTCTGGTTTGCAAGTTTTCACTAAGTTTTGGTATAATGGCCATTACGCTTTTAGGACCAGCTAATTAAAGTCTTTGCTGATCAGTGCTCTGGACTACCAGGTGCTATTAATGTATATAATGACAACCAATTAGCGATTTACAGTCCCTCACTGACCGATGTGTGGATTTTGGCAATGCAGGATTTATGGTCCTGCTGAAAGGATTTTCTGTTCACTTTGATTGTGTTTATTATAGGCTGTGGAGATTCATTCACAACCCCAATTGCTTTGCCCGGCAATATCCTATTGATTAGGGGGTTCCTAAAATGGACTTTCCCTGTTGTGGACAGTAGCAGGACCTGTGCATAGAACCCCTTTCTAAGGTATTAAATTCAATTAGAGTCACTGCCCTGCAACCAGCCATTGTATCCATATTGTACTGCCAGGCCATGGCTGTCTGTTCCAAGGACATGTCCCAAGACCCCAGTGCTATCCTGATTGATCCTACCAAAATGTGATGCGCCAGAAATAATTTTATTTAAATTTATTTCTGGCGCATCACATTTTGGTAGGATTTATAGTTTATTGTGATTTGTGAAACACGATTGGTGTATGCTGCCGGATACCACTTATATACTTTCACACACCTGATTTATGCACAGTGAATTGAGGTTGAGTTATTTTATCACATATATTGGGTTTGCGCTGATAGTTTTTTTGTATTTCTATCCTGATTGATCCTACTGTCTTCCAACAACTGCATCTCTTGCCTGTCGTCCTACTTCATTATGTTAAAGGGCTTGGGGAAATTATTTGACACATATCCAGAATAAGTCTTATTTTGTATACATGCGGATAACCCTTTGGCTCAAATATTGGTCTGTGGAGCTCTAGTGCAAAAAATACCTAATGCATATGTCCTTTGATGGGGAACATCTCTTTGATAAATCCCTGGACAATTTTATCAAGGAGGTCACCCATTATGCCCCAGAGAAAGAATGTGAAACCTTATTATGGTAAACACTCTTCTTCTGAGCTTAGAAGTTCTCCCAGACCTCCAAGTATAATGTAAAGAATGGAACTTCGTTCTACTGTAAATCCTGGACCTCCAAATCCTCCACAAGCAAGTCTTGGGGGCGCCAATACTTATCAAAGTGGGGGGCGGGAAGGTCTGCTGTCCTTTGGAGCCATCTGATCCTGGGATGTTTCAGATGTTTGTGTTTGGAATAAGACTACAAGCTAAAATTTTGGTTTCTACCTCCACCCCACTTCATGTTGTCAGACTTGCCAGTGTCTACACGAAGATTTACAGGACAGACCTCCACCGTCTGCAAGATAAATTGCCAGGTGGATTCTGAAACGTATTATTCAAACTTATGATCTCACATCTCAGAGAGGGTTCTTTCTTTTCCTATCAGAGCATACTCCACTAGATCGGTTGGTGCCTCTTGGGCTTTTTAACATTAGGCATCTGTTTCTCAGATTTTCATGGTTGCCACCTGGTCTTCAGTTCACATGATTTTACAGGTTGGACGTTCAAGCTTAGCTAATGCTGACTTTGGTTGTAAGGTTTTTCACGTGGCTGTGTAGCTCTGTTGAACCCACTCTAACTTTATATTTTTTTTGGGCCTTATCTGTTTGTTTACTGTGTTCCCCACCCCTCAGTTGGGTTGTTTTTGAACATCCAAGTGTAACTGAACACTCATCCTTTAATTAATCCTTGATTAAAGCAGAATTAAATCCATTGTTTAGACTGATCCCAAAACAGATGCATTCAAGGCATGCTGTGAATGATTGTGGTTTCAGTTCCTTGTTCCTTATTGCAGATGGGGAGTCCATAGTATTTAGAAATAGTTGGGGCATGCTGTACAAACAGCTACCTCTTGAGAAAGGGGTATGTTACACCTTAAATTGTTGGGGTTCTCCAGAATCCCCTTCTTGAGCACTGAAAAATTGTCATTCTTGACTATACTGCCATTGATTTAAATCTGTTTTGTGTTAATGTACAGTGAGGGGAAAAGGTATTTGATCCCCTGCTGATTTTGTACTTTTGCCCACTGACAAAGAAATGATCAGTCTATAATTTTCTTTCAATATTTTTTTTCATTGTAGTTTTAAACATCATATATAAAAAAACATCCACAATATCTAAATAAATGTCAACAAGAGGATGCACCCTCTGAATGCATGTATGACAAAGTCAGACCTAACATACAGTCTCTATCCAATATGGTGATCTTATGTCTAGGGCTGCGAAGCCTGCTGTATCAGGAGCCTATTACAAAAATTTGTATATAGGAAAATTTATGAAGTAGTATTCAGATAAACTGTAGGTCCACATATGTCGATTACCTAGAAAGGGAGGGAAACGGTAATTGCCAAGAATTGTTTCAGTGCTTCATAACACAATTCCTCAAACCCAAAGAGCAATGGAAATTGAAGAGGCTTCAAAGTCTCCCTTCAACATCCACTCAAGAATTCTTTAAAGAGCATAACAAAAACAATAATGGAAAGAAAGGAGGAAAAAGAAAAGGAAAGAACGTTAGAGAAAAGGCCAGAGTTGTACCCTCAGTCCGATCCTCCATCCACAAGACATCCCAATGTCTAGGGAGTTTGGAGGTACCCAATCCAGGGGTTCCACACCTTGTCAAACCTAGCTTGTTTACCTTTTCGGATACTGGCAAATTTTTCATTGACAATAATCCAAGATATTTTGTGTTTCACCAATGTGACATTGATTACGGGTGATTTCCAAGCCCTTGCAATAGTATTTTAGCTACTAAAAAAAATAAAGAAAATTAGAGTTCGAAGATGTCTCTTCTAAAGGGTCAGCGAACAACGCAGTTTAGGCACCTCCTGGGTATGTTCAGACCTGTCACTGAGTGGACAAGATTGAACACTCTGATGCAGAAACGTCGGACCTTTGTCAGGACTACCAGATATGGAACATATCACTCTTCTGCCCGCATCGCCTGAAGCAAAGGGGTGAGGTATCAGGGTATATTTTTGCGAGCCTTGTCGGAACGAGAGACCAACGCGATAGCACCTTGTAATTTGCCTCAACCAGGGAAGTGTTGAGTATATCCTTGGGCGCCATAGTCGACCATTTTGTCCACACCTGCTCCTCAATGGTCTCTCCTAGACCTGATTCCTACGCTGTTTAAAAGGAATGCTTATTGCCCTGACTATTGAATAGGGCATATAACTCTGTGATTCCTCCTCGTAAGTCAGGATGGAATATACTGTATTTTCTGGCGTATAAGACTACTTTTGAACCTCAAAAAAATCCCCCAAAAATGGGAGGTCGTCTTATACGCCGAGTATAATATCTCCAAGGTAACCTAAGTATAAGTATTACCGGTAGATCATGTAATAGGGGGGTCGTCTTATACGCCCAGTCGTCTTATACGCCGGAAAATACGGTACATTTGTTCTCAATTAGAGTCCTGGTGGTTATATCAGTTTGGTCCTTATTTAGGGTCTGCAGATAACGAGTGATTTGGCACAGATGAGAAGTCTCCAGAGTGAGCATCCTGTAGTGTTTCCCTAAAATAGGAAGGCTGTCTAATCCCCTTGTGATCAATAAAATGCGCTATCCTTGACAGACCATTGTCAGTCCACCACTTAAACTGTTTGTGGCCCTCCAGCCGAACCCAGTCAGGCAATGTCGCAGCAAAGATTTGATATAGCTGGACCTAAAGAGGTCAGCTCTAAAATATTGCAAGAATTGAGGCACCCCCAGTCCTGCTTGCCCTTTGGGTAAGTATAAAATGGAGCGGGCCACCCAACATCCACCATTATTCCACATGAATTTATAAATCAAAGATTGCAGCTTCTGGAAAAACACAGACGGAACTGGAATCAGACGAGACCAAAAGTATTCGAGGAAGAACTGTCATGTTGACAGCCGCTATTCTACCCATCCAGGAAACAGCGTAGGCTGGCCAGTTCAGGTTACATTTAATAGAGACATAAGGGAGAGTATATTTAACCTGTTATATCGTTTCACTGTCAGAGGTCAGTTTGACACAAACGTATGGGAGTACTTGAGTGCTCCATTTAAAGGAAAAAGTTCAAGTTTAGCGCTTCCGATATTGCTTGATTGACCCCTAAACCTGATATGGTTCCAAATTTGGACAATGTGGCAAATAAATTAGGAAAGGTTGTAATAGGATCCGTAATGAATAACAACAGATCATCGGCAAATAGGCATTTATGAGTTGTGCCTCCACATGAAATGCCATGAGTATTAGGGCTAGACCTGATGGCTTTTGCCAGTGTCTCAGTTGCTAGAGAGGGGAAAGAGGGAATCCCTGGCTGGTCCCCCTTCCAAATATGTAAAAGATTTGATTCACGACCATGCCCAATGATATTAGATGAAGGGTTAAATTATAACTCACTTAAAATGGTAAGAAATTTAGATCCACAATTCCATTTCCTTAGTATGTGGAACAGGAAGGGCCAAAATACCATAGTCAAAGGCTTTGTGTAGGTTCAGTGACAACAACATACCTCGCCAGGTGCCCCCCTCATCCCAATTGGAACGCAATAAGAAGAACAAATCTATCGCCCGTTAGGTCTGGTCTGCAGCCTTTCGCCCTGGGACAAATTCTACCTAATCAATGTATAGATCAGCCTATAATTTTAATGGTAGGTTTATTTTAGCAGTGAGAGACAGAATAAACACAAATATATCCAGAAAAATGCATTTAAAAAAAGTTATAAATTGATTTACATTTTAATGAGTAAAATACGTTTTTAAACCCTTCGCAAAACATGACTTAGAACTTGGTGGCAAACTCCTTGTTGGCAATCAGAGAGGTCAGGCGTTTCTTGTAGTTGGCCACCAAGATGGAAACACTCATCTCAGGAGAGATTTCATAATACTCCTCTTTGCAGATCCTCTCTAAATCGTGAAGGTTTGGAGCCTGACGTTTGGTAACTTGAACCTTCAGCTCCCTCCACCTACTTTCTATGGGATTAAGGTCTGGAGACTGGTTAAGCCACTCCAGGACCTTTAATGTGCTTCTACTTGAGCCACTTCTTTGTTGCCTCGGTTGTGTGTTTTAAATCATTGTCATGCTGGAATACCAATCCACGACCCATTTTCAATGCCCTGGCTGAGGGAAGGAGGTTCTCACCCATAATTTGATGGTACATGGCCCTGTCCATCGTCCCTTTGATGCAGTGAAGTTATCCTGTCCCCTTAGCAGAAAAACACCCCCAAGCATAATTTTTCCACCTCCATGTTTGACGGTGAGGATGGTGTTCTTGGGGTCATAGGCAGTGCTCCTACTATGAGATGAGTTGATGCCAAAGAGCTCGATATTGGTCTCCTCTGCCCACAATACTTTCACCCAGTTCTCCTCTTAACCATTCAATGTTTATTCTTAAAGGCGTAGTGTGTTACCAATGGTTTTCTTGGTGTCTATAGTCCCAGCTACCTTGAGATCATTGACAAGATTCTCCCGTGTAGTTCTGGGCTGATTCCTCACCGTACTTATGATCATTGAAACTCCACGAGGTGAGATCATGCATGGAGCCCCAGACCGAGGGAGATTGACAGTTATTTTGTGTTTCTTCCATTTGCGAATAATCTAATCATGTTGTCACCCTCTCACCAAGCTGCTTGGCCATGGTCTTGTAGCCCATTCCAGCCTTGTGTAGGTCTGCAATCTTGTCCCTGACATCCTTGGACAGCTCTTTGGTCTTGGCCATGGTGGAGAGATTGGAATCTGATTGATTGATTGCTTCTGTGGACAGGTGTCTTTTATACAGGTAACAAGCTGAGATTAGGAGCACTCCCTTTACGAGAGGGATCGTTACCTGTACCTGTATTGAAGACACCTGGGAGCCTAGAAATTATGCTGATTGATAGGGGATTAAAGACTTTTTTCACTCAATAAAATGCAAATCAATTTATAACTTTTTTTTTAAATGAAATTTTCTGGATATTTTTGTTTGTTATTCTGTCTCTCACTGTTAAAATAAACCTACCATTAAGAGCCGGTTCACACTAATCCGACTCAAAGTCACCCCGACTTCGGGCGACTTTGAAGTCGCCCGTGCAGCGCGACTTCATCGCAGCTTGCAAACGACTTCTCATACTAGAAGTCAATGCAAGTCGCTCCGACTTCGCCAAAAAATAGTGCAGGAACCTTTTTCTAAGTCGGAGCGACTTGAGTCGCTCTGATTAGAACGGTTCCATTGCAACACCAAGACTGATCATTGCTTTGTCAGTGGGCAAATGTATAAAATCAGCAGGGGATCAAATACTTATTCCCCTCACTGTATATGTCCGGGCTGATGTTGAATAGATGTATAGTTTTTATCGGTACATTTAAGATGGTATTTACTTTTTATTATGCTCCAGAAAGTGACAGAATCTTACTAACTTCACTGCTAAGAACTTGTTTTTTTTTTTTTTTTTTTTGGACAGTGGAGAAACTTTTATTAATTGTGCTGTAATACTGCAAGGATTTTATTTAAAAAGTTTAATCTGCTAAAAGTATGTTGTCATTTTGTATACTGAGTGACAGGGGGTGCTCTTGTCTACTTGTTAGGAATTCACATTACGAGTTGATCCCTTTTGGCAGTCAAGTATATGAGACATTATGAACCATCTCTGGACTGTTAATACAATGTCCCCCACACACTTCTATTCACTTAACTTTGTGATTCTTATTCTTAATTTGAGCCAAGCCAAGTTTTAGAAATATGTGATTGAAGCAGACGTTTCCTGACCTACAGGTTATTCACTTTACTCAGCGTGAATTGGAATAGGATTATTTCACTGGCAATGACTGCTTCTATTAGAAGCTTCTGAGAATGGTCTTTTCTTTGTGACAGATTCCCTTATCTTCCTGGCAGACAACACAGACATACATTTGGATGTAGAGTTGAAGAAGACTGCTTTTTTTTTTTTTTTAAAGCCCGAAGCGTGTGAATCACACTCAAAAAAGACTTAGCACCCGGTGCATAAAAAAGTGCACACACGCAAACGTGAACACACAAAAACTGCACAGGGTGTGCGAAATGGTCTGGCCTCCGAAGAGGTTGGACCTATACCTTGATCCCCCGGGGCGCAAGACTCCTGACAGGGACTGAGGTACTTCCTATGGTTTGCCTGGCCGAGAACTGGCAAACCCCGTTCTCCAGGGGGACTTCCGAAACAGCCCACCCTAAGTACTGGGTGGGGCTCCCCCGAAGGGAGACCCCCATGAGAGAGGGCGAACTAAGCCAAAAGGCCATGTCCACCCCCTCCCAAGACTTTCAAGGTAGGCCCAAAGACCCACACCGTACTCGTCGTGCAGGAAGAGAAGAGTGAAAGTGAAGTGACACACCACAAAGAAAAATACACACAAACAAAAAGGTGGGGAAGGGGAAGTGGAGGAGTGAATTAGTGCCTAAGTGAAAAACAAAGGCAGGCCTTCCGGCCGGAATACAAATTCCTCTGGTCGAAGCCAAAAGGCCTTGCCCAAGAGGCAGGTGCTTAAAAAAGTGTGCGTAGGTGCAGTGACCATGGTGCTGAAAAACTCAAGGCGAGCTGCCCCTCACCAGTGAGAATTAAGGCACCCCTGGGCTGCCACCCCAGGGGCACATACACTATGGGCTTTTTCTTGAAGAAGACTGCTGTATAAATTAATCCATTTGATTCATCCAGTCTCTAAAGTAAAACAAGAAATGTTTTCTCTTTGCAGGTTGCGGTACCGGCAAGTACCTTAGTGTGAACGCCGAGACGTATAATCTGGGCTGTGATTACTGTGAGCCTCTAGTGGAGATTGGTAGGAATAACAACCTTGAAGTCATGGTGTGTGACAACCTGAATCTGCCTTTTCGAGACCAGTGCTTTGACACTGTCATCTCCATTGGAGGTAAGTCTAACACATTTGTCTCCAGACCAGATTAATTCCATTTGTTCAAATTTTAATAATAGCTAATGATTTACATATATTTATTTTCAAATTGTTTGGGAATATTCCCTGAAGCTGTTGCACAAGGGAATTTTTTGAAGAAACATACACTCCTCAGCCACTTTATTAGGTACACTCTGCAGGTACCGGGTTGGACCCCATTTTGCCTTCAAAATGGCCTTAATTCTTCGTGGCATAGATTCAAGAAGGTGTTGGAAACATTTCTCAGATTTTGGTCCATATTGACATGATAGCATCACACAGTTGATGCAGATTTGTCGGCTGCACATCCATGATGCCAATCTCCCATTCCACCACATCCTAAAGTGCTCTAGGAGGCCATTGGAGTACAGTGAACTCATTGCCATGTTGAAGAAACCAGTTTGAGATGATTTGAGCTTTGTGACATGGTGCATTATCCTGCTGGAAGTAGCCATCAGAAGATGGGTACTCTGTAGGGATGGACCTGGTCAGCAAAAATGCTTAGGTAGGCCGTGACATTTAACCACTTTACCGCTGCTCACTAGAGCTCTACTGCGGCAAAGTGGTTCGTTATCGTCTGGCAACGTAGACCTACATCGCCAGACACGCCCCCTTCGCGGCGGCACGCGCGCGCCGCCGGGGGCTCGCTCCCACTGTGACTGAAGACTGAATCGGGCCAGGGGAGGAGCAGTGGCGATCGCCGCTGCTCTTCCCCGATCGTCGGGGAATCGAGTCTGGAAATCCGCCCTCTTGTGTAAACAAAGTGGGCGGATCTCCTAAGTGACAGGCAGGGTCAGATTGCAGGGTTCAGCATAGCTGAACCTGCGATCTGTCCCTGTGTCATAGTCACCTCCCCCCACACATGTCAGTAAGCACCAGGCATACATTAACCCCTCCCTCTCCAAAAAAATTAACCCCTTCCCTGCCAGTGTCATTTTTACAGTAACAGTGCATATTTATAGCACTGATTACTCTAGTAATGTCACTGGTAACCCCAAAAGTGTCAAAAATGTCAGTCAAGGGTCCAATCTGTCCACCGCAATGTCGCAGTCCCGCAAAAAAAATCGCAGATCGCCGCCATTACTCGTAAAAAAAACCCACCAAAAACGACAGAAATCTTTCCCTTAGTTAGTAAACGCAATAACTTTTGCGCAAACCAATCAAAATAAGCTTATTGCGATTTTTTTTTAACCAAACATAGGTAGCAGAAAACAAATTGGCCTAAAATGATAAAAAAATTTGATTTTTACATTTTTTTGGGGGGGAATTTCATATAAAAAAATTTGAAAAATATTGTTATTTTTTCAAAATTGTCGCTATTTTTTTGTTTATAGCGCAAAAAGTAAAAATCGCACAAGTGATCAAATACCACCAAAAGAATGCTCTGTTTGTGGGAAAAAAAGGACGTAAATTTCGTTTGGGTACGGCGTTGCACGACCGCGCAATTGTCAGTTAAATTCGCACAGCGCCGAATCGCAAAAAGTGGCCCAGACGTAAGACAGCAAAATCCTCCGGTGGTAAAGTGGTTAAACAATGTTCAGTTGGTACTAAGGTGCCCAAAGTGTGCCAAGAAAATATCTCCCACACCATTACACCACCAGCCTGAACAGTTGATACAAGGCAGAATGGATCCATGCTTTCATGTTGTTTACGCCAAACTCTGACCCTACCATCTGAATGTGGCAGCTGAAATCAAGACTCATCTGACCAGGCAACGTTTTTCCAATCTTCTATTGTCAAATTTTAGTGAGCCTGTGCAAATTGTAGCCTCAGTTTCCTATTCTTAGCTGACAGGAGGGGCACCCGGAGTGGTCTTCTGCTGCTGTAGCTCCTCTTCTTCAAGGTCTAATGTGTAGTGGATTCAGAGATGGTATTCTGCATACCTTGGTTGTAACCAGTGATTTTTTGAGTTGCTGTTGCCTTTCTATCATCTCTCTCCAGTCTGCCCATTCTCCTCTGACCTCTGACATCAACCAGGCATTTTCCTCCACACAACTGCCGCTCACTGGATAGTTTCTTTTTTTCTGACCATTCCCTGTAAACTCTAGAGATGGTTGTGCATAAAAATCTCAGTAGATCAGCAGTTTTTGAAATACTCAGACCAGCCCGTCTGGAACCAACAACCATGCCACATTCAAAGTCACCTAAATTCCCTTTCTTTCCTATTCTGATGCTCGGTTTGAACTTTCAGCAAGTCATCTTCACCATGTGTAGATGCCTAAATGCATTGAATTGCTGCCATGTGATTGGCTGATTAGCAATTTGTTACAAAGCAATTGAACAGGTATACCTTTTTTCCAAGAAAAAAATAGGGTAAGGAATATTTATTATGTCTCAGATACATGTCTGGGATGCCCCTTGAGTATAGATGATTATGAATCAGAGGACACATAATCGCTGTGGGCCAAGTATCTGCACTGGAAGGGTCAAAGATCTCAGTGCTGCACACCGTCAGTGCAACATTGTGTGCCCACTATACATAGTATATAGTTGGTAAATTGATGCAATAAAATGCACTGATGAATCTGCTCAGGGATTTGGTTGAGATTTTCAGAATAAGAAATAGTCAGTCATTGGCGATACTAAGGCATGTTATTTCGGTTATTGAAAACCTAGAATTTGTACTTTCTTTTCCTTTTGAGTTAAAAGAAGGTCTTCTAAAAAGAGAAGAAATATAGAGATAAAGTTTTAGATTTAGATTTGAAAAAGGGGTCTAAAGTAAATTACAGAATGTAAAAATTGGTCCAACACCAGCCAAAGTCCATTTATTAGTTTAAGATTGTATTGAACTTAGTTTGAACATATCTTGTATGATATCCTATATTAAACATATATTGCGATATTGTATATCTTATCCTATTAACCACTTGACCTCCATATGATTTACCCCCCTACATGAATGCAATTTTTTGCGATACTGCACTGCGTTAGTGTTTCACTAAAAATTGTGCGGCCGTGCAAGACTTTACCCAAATCATTTTTTTCCCACAAATAGAGCTTTCTTTTTGTGGTATTTTAACACCTCTTTTTTTTTTTTTTTTGCGCGCTATAAACAATTTTTTTAAAATCCAATATTGTTTACTTTCTGCTATAAAACATATATCCAATGAAAAAATTAAAAAAATCAAATTTCTTCATAATATGTGTTCTGCTACATGTTTTTGATACAAAAAATCCCAATAAGCGTACATAGATTTTTTTGGTTGAAAATGTAATCTTTATTTGCATAAAAGATATACAAAAAACAATACTTTGTCGGGGTACATTCTCCCGTGTAGCGCATAAATACACTACATTACAATACATTTCCGGTCATACTAATAAATACTTTCAATCACATACATTCATTCTGCGGTATGATGCCTGATGTGTTGTGCGGAGTAAGGATACCCCGTGCCATCACATCATGCATGACGCCGCAATACCCCTGAAGCATGAAACTAAAAACATTGTCTATACGTTACATTACTCAAACTGTATCAATACTATAACATTTCAAAAAAGCAACAGGTGTGATGGGGGGGGGGGGGGGGTGGGAGAGAGGGGTAAGGGGAGGGGAATGAAATCACAGGCCCGAAGCTTTATTGAATGGACAAAGACACACAAGGGAGAGTGGGGGAAGGGGAAATCTTCAGACCTCCTCTTCCTCCATGAGATCCATCAGGTTATAGTCTCTGAGCAGACTGTGAACCAGTCCGCGACAGTCCTCAATGGACATCCTCTCCCGCTGGTGGATAAGGCATTTTCTGGCGCACCATAAAGCGTCCTTAAAGCAACACAACACCCGCCAGGCGTTGTCAATGTCCTCCTGTGAAAATGTTCAGTGAAAAAGTCCATTCAGCACAGCAAAATGTGTGATGGCAGTCTGTGGAACAAAGTCTCTAAGTTCAGGTTCCAAGGCCCTCAACAGGCTCTGTGCAAATGAGCACTCCCAGAAAACGTGGAATGACGTTTCCTCATGGATGATACAAAAGGGGCAGTGCCTGTATCTGCACAAGTTTCTGGCATGCATAAATGTCCTGAGTGGCAATCCCCCCTGGACAGCCATCCACGCCAGATCTTTATGCCTGTTGGTGAGTCCCTTTGAAGAAACATTCCTCCAGACCACTTTGCATGTGGCTGAAGGGAGGCCTGGAACAGTCTCAGCAATGTCCAATGCTCTGATCAACTTGTAGATAGTTTTTGGCTTCCACAAGTCGGGCTTAACTCCATGTAGCCCCTGCTCCTTGATGAACTTGAAAGTGTCCAAGTAGTACCAAGGAGTGTCCCAGTTGTAGGGGATGGAGCTGTCCCATTTTCCCATCCAAGGGACCTCCAGAGAGGCAGGAGGAAAAAACGGGACATGAAGTTGCCTCCAGAGTCCTAAGTTCTGTCAATCAAAGTTCTGCGGATGCAGTTGCAGGCAAAGAACACCCCCAGTAGCGTGGCGATGTCGGGCACTCCCTTACCGCCCTTGAGGGGTTCCTTGAACATGACTGCTCGCTTCACTCTGTCCATCTTGGAGCCCCAGATGAAGTGGAACACCGCCCTGGTGATGGCCTTACAGGTGTTGACCCGCGGGGGCCAGGCCTGGGCGAGGTACTGCAACACAGGGAGAATCTCCCTGCGGAGTACCAGTGTTTTCCCTTCGATGGTGAGTTCTCTGAGGCTCCATAGTCCAAACTTCTGTCTCATCTTGGACAGTCTCTCCTCCCAAGACTTCAGGGCTGCGCCCTCAGCTCCAAACCAAACTCCAAGAATTTTGATGAAGTCCGCCTTGATGCTGAAAGGGATGGATGCAGAAGAAGGCAGGAACCACTTTCCGAAGAGCATGATCTCTGACTTCCCGCAGTTGACTTTTGCCCCTGAAGCTTTGCCGAAGTCCTCACAGGTCTGGACGAGTGAGTTGATGGAGCGCTGGTCAGCACAGAACACCGTTACGTCGTCTATGTAGAGTGAGCACTTGACAACCCTTCTGTCCGGTCCCGGTGCGGTGATCCCTCTGATCTCTGGGTTCTGTCGGATGCATTCGGCAAAGAGCTCTATACAGCAAACAAAAAGCAGAGGTGAGAGAGGGCAGCCTTGTCTGACCCCAGAGAGAACAGGGAAAGGGTCAGTTTTCCAGCCATTCACCAACACCGTACTACAAATGTCATTATACATCACATTCACATACAAACAAAACATGTCCCCAAGACCAGACCTGCGCAGAGCTCTGCATATAAACTCATGGGAGACACGGTCAAAGGCCTTTTCCTGGTCAAGACTGACCAGGGCCGCGTGCACACGGCGGCCTCGAATGTACTGGACCGTGTCCCGGACAAGCGCGAGGCTGTCCGCAATCCTGCGACCAGGAATGCCACAAGTCTGATCCGGGTGGATGATCTGTCCGATGACAGATTTCAGCCTGTTGGCCAGAACCTTGGCGAGGATTTTGTAGTCCACGTTCAAGAGAGAGATGGGACGCCAGTTTTTCAGATCCCCTCTCTCCCCCTTACGCTTATACAAAATCGTGATCATTCCCTCCCTCAGCGACGGAGGCATTGTGCCCTCCACCACCATCTCCTCGTACAGCTCGAGCAGGTCCGGGCCAACGAGATCCCACAGCGCTACATAGAGCTCCGCTGGGAGACCGTCGCAGCCCGGGGTCCTGCCTTGCCTAAAGGATCTGACGGCAGAGTGCAGCTCCTCCAGCGCCAAGGGGGCGTTAATTGCCGACATACCTGCAGGATCAATTTGGTTAGTGATACCTGACAAGAACCTGTCGGCCTCAGCCGTATCTGTTTCTTTTGGGGAGTAGAGGTTGGTGTAGTAGTCGCTGACCACTTGCATCACAGCCTCCTTCCCCTTCTGGAGTGTTCCGGTCTCGTCCCGCAGCTCAGACAGGGGTGTGTGTCCTGAGTGAAGTTTCCTGAAAAAGAAAAAGTTACATTTCTCACCTTTCTCAAGATTCTCCACCTTGGACTGATGTTGCAGTCTCCTGAGTTCCCTCTTCCTGGCACACACTTGCTGGCGTCCCCTAGCCTGAAAGAAGCTGTGTAGCTTGACTTTCACAAACTCCCAGTAATCGCTTACCTTTCTGAAGAACCTCTTGTCCTCCTTCCAGGTAATGTAGGCCTCCCTGAGTTCCTCCAGCAGTTCCTCATTTTCCAGCAGGGTACCATTCAGCTTCCAGTAGCCCGGACCGGGGGCAAAGCCCTCGCCCAGGTCACCCCGAAAGTGAATGGCCCTGTGGTCAGAGAAAAAGCAGGGGACCATGGAGAACCCGCAATGTCTGACTGTCTTGGAGTTTGGATTCTATCCTAGAATGCACAGATCCATCAAGACGGCACCACGAATAGTTCACGGAACCTTTCCCCATGGATCCCACGGCGTCCTTCAAGGAAGCCTCTGCAATCATCTCCCTGAGCAGCCTAGACGTGGTGTCGAGCTTTGCGTACATGCTGGAGCTGCGTCCATCCTCCTCAATCGGACAGTTAAAATCACCGCCAATTACTACTGCCCTGGTGGTGACGAGTTGGGTCCGCAGGGTCTGGAAAAGCTCCAGTCGCTCATTCTTATCTGGGGAGGCGTACACGTTGATGAGCCTAACTGGCTCTCCCGCCTATGAGCCGTCTACGACCAAAAGACGGCCACAGACGAGCTCCTGGACAGAGTCAACCGTGAAACGACTACCCCTGACAAGAATGGCTACCCCTGCAGACTTACAATCGACACCCCCGGACCAGTAGGAGGGACCATGGGTCCACTGGGAGGACAGATGAGTGTACCTCCTCGAGAAGGGTAGGGCACACTCCTGAAGCATGTAGACATCACTCTGCTGGGTGGAAAGAAAGGTCAGCGCCACCTGTCTTCTAGATGCATCCTTGATGCTCCTAACATTAATGGAAAAGATGGAAATCTCTGCCATCATGTAAAGGAGATGAAGGGGCTAGTAAGCAGGTGGGCTGAACTTACCTCCCCTGAGGGGGGGGTGGTTCTTCCACTGCCTCTTGTGCCTGTCCGGTGTCCTGGTTCAGGCCGTTCTCCTCGAGGATACTGTCCATCAGGTCTTGGGTGAGGTCAGTCCCTGGGGGGGCCAGATCCTTACCTTCCTGCATTTCTCCTTCGTCTTCCCCCGCAGACTCGAGGTCCTCCACCACTGGGTCCGGTCCAGCAATGTCATTTTGCTGGGTCACTGTGGGCCGCTTGGTGGGTTCTTCGGTTGTCGGACTGTCTAAGTTCCTTTTCCGGCTTTTGCCTTTGCTGGTGGGGGCTGTGGTGGGTGGGGCGGTGGGCAGGGTGGGGAAGTCCTCCATGGAGGACAGGGCGGGGGGGGGGTTGGGAGGGGGGAGGGGCAGGTGGGGTCACCTCCGACTCAGAGGGGGTGGGGAGGGATGAATCGGAGGAGGTGGTAGGGGCCTGGGGAGGGGGGGACTCACCAGTGGCTTTCCGGGGTTCCTTCGCTGTCTTTTCCCCTGGCTTCTTTTTCCCAGCGCTGTCTGGAGCTTTGACCTTGGTCAGGGCTCCAGCGTAGGACCGGGATCTCTGGGGGTAGTCTCTGTAGACGTGCTCCGCCAATCCGCAGAGGTTACAGGTCTTGGACCTCGGGCAATCCTTGGTCTCGTGGCCTGTAGCCCGACAGAACCTGCAAGAAGGTTCCTGACATCCCGTACTTACGTGACCCTGCTTGCCGCACCTGTGACAGGTCTGGGGCATGTCTGCGTAGTACAGGAGTCCTGCGGAGGCTCCCAGAGAGAAGTAGGGCTTCAGGTGCTGGAGATCCCCCGAAGGCTCTCTCCTTAACCTGCAAGAAACTGCCCACTTACCTGTCCAGAAGCCGTTGACATCGAGGATTCTGACTGGGTCTTTGGCCACGATGCAAAACCTCTGGAGGTAGGTAGCGATGTCTTTTCCTGGGGTATGGGGATTCCTCATGGACACCGTCACCTGCCTTTCATCCCGTTGAATGGGAATATTCGCAACAAAGTTGCGGAAAGGGGAATCCGGGCCACAATTCTTCACCGCTTCCCAGTACCTTCTACAGACCTGTAGAGACACAAAAGTTTTATATAAAATATACTTTTCATGAAGGTCTGTACGGACAGTGTCTCCACCTTGCTGAACCCCTGTTCGAGGATCATTTTCTTGCCGAAGATTTCCGGGGTCATGTCGGGGACTCTTCCGTCCACCTCCTTCAGCTGCAGCACCACTGTCTGCCTCATCCAGGGTTCCAGGGTAGGAAGCCCGTCTGCGGACCTGGTTGGCCTTGCTGAGCCCGACTGGCTAACGGCCGCCGGGGTGGGGGTGGGGGTTGAGGCGACTTCTCCCGGAGTCTTGGCAGAAGTGGCGGGGACGTGCTTTTTCTTCCCGGTGCTCTTCCCCATGACGGAGGAGTTTGTCGGTAGTCGCTTCAGGCAGACTTCGGCGGCTTCCTTCTTATTCCTTGGCGTCTTCACTCTTTCGTAGCCTTTAAAAAGGCCCTTGTGCACCTACTGCCCGAAGGTAGTAGCGCAGAGTGGGGGGGGGAGGAGGGAAGATCGCAATCCCGTTCCTTGTGGAGGCTAAGCCTCTCACCCAATAGCAGCGAGTAGGTGAAGCCGAATTTAATCGACGATCCTACAAGGCCGAGCAGAGAGTACCCCACAAGGACCAAATGGCTTGGATAGATACAAGTGTTTCTCAACATCCTAGCCGTAAAGCAGAGACACCCCTAAGGGCTAAAGTCGATACTACACTTGATCTTAGCCAAAAGGCCGAGAAGCGATATATATAGATTGGTTTACGTAAACGTTATAGCGTCTACAAACTATGGGATACATTTATGGCATTTTTTTTCTCTTATGCTTGTAATGGCAGCAATCAGCAACTTATAGTGGGACTGCGATATTGCGGTGGAAATCGGACACTTTTGACACTTTATGGGAACCAATGACGCTAATACAGTGATCACTGCTAAAAAATATGCACTGTCACTGTACTAATGACACTGGCGGGGAAGGGGCTAAACATCTAGGGCGATCAAAGAGTTAAATGTGCGCCTAGCCAGTGTTTGTGTTTACTATGTGTGCTGCTTTTACTAGGGGAAGAGATGCCTTGCAGGAACACAGAATCCATGCCTTCCCCCTGTCAGAACTTGGATCTGCTTTGTTTACATAGGCAGATCCCTGCTCTGCTTAGTTTCCAGAGATCAGCTGGTGGGGGAGAACATTGAGTGCCCGACACCTGCAGATCGGATTCTGCTGTGAATTTTCACAGCAGAAGCAGCCCGCAGGCAGCGCACGTGCCCCCTGCAGGCAGAAGTCCGGTATCACGTGTATATACGTGATCTGGTGCACAGCTGTAAAACTGCTATAGGGCGGTCACTAAGTGGTTAATGCCTGTTACTCCATTGAGGAGATTCCTCCTCACCATGTGGCCACTTGGATATTAAATTAGGTAAAATATTCCCAGTGGGGACAACAACAGAGGCACTAACCCTTCCTCATTGTTAAAAGTGTTTGCAGGCTTCATTCACACAGAAACCAAGGTGCTAAAAAATAACGCATAACCAGCAGTTACAGCTGTCAAGCAAGCACAGTAGGGAGTTCATCTTACTCTTATAATATACTTCCCAGATCTTTCCATTAATGTTTTTGAGCACATCTTGGACTCCCGAGGTCGCCTGATATGAGAAAAAAATAAGAGGAGATGGCAGCAACAGTGATGGAGGGAATGCAGATATCTCATCTCTGATAGGGCACTTTGGGAGTAAAGTATGCTGTATATACTTGGGCATTATGTAAATAGCCCTAGAGACCCACATTACCATAGTTCCTCCTTAACCACTTTAGCCCCAGAAGATTTGGCTGCTCAAAGACCAGGCCCCATTTTGTGATTCGCCACTGCGTGACTTTAACGGACAATTGTGCGGTCGTGCGACGCTGTACCCAAATGAAATTGACGTCCTTATTTTCCCACAAAAAGAATTTTCTTTTGGTGGTATTTGATCACCTGTGCGATTTTTATTTTTTGCACTATAAACAAAAAAAGAGCGATAATTTTGAAAAAAATAACAATATTTTTCACATTTTTTTTATATGAAATTCTCAACAAAAAAAATCTAAAAATCTAAATATTTTAACATTTTAGGCCAATTTGTTTTCTGCTACATATTTTTGGTAAAAAAAATTGCAATAAGCGTATTTTGATTGGTTTGCGCAAAAGTTATTTCGTTTACTAACTACAGGAAAGATTTATGTCATTTTTATTGTTTTTTTTAACTAGTAATGGCGGCGATCTGCGATTTTTTTTTGCGGGACTGCGACATTGCGGCAGACAAATCGGACCCCTGACTGACATTTTTGACACTTTTGGGAGTACCAGTGACATTACTACAGTAATCAGTGCTATAAATATGCACTGTTACTGTAAAAAGACACTGGCAGGGAAGGGGTTACCTTACTGGTGATCAAGGGGTTAAGTGTGTCCCTAGGGGGCGTGATTCCAACTGTCAGAGGGCGTGGCTTATGATGTAATCGCAGAGACTTGTGATCCTACATAGCAGGATCACATAGCCTCTGTGATTACTTCAGTGAGAATGACAGGTGGCTGTATTTACATCAGCCATCTGTCCTTCTCTCACTGCAGAGGGAGATCGCGAGTGGCTGGCGGCCATCGGAGTCGCCAGGCACGCACACTGACTCCCCAGCCGATGAACGGGGGCGGGAGCGGGCCTCCAGCGGTGCGCGATCGCCCTCTAGCTCCTTCCAGGCTAGCGCTGTTCATGTACGGTACTTTGCCTGGGAGCGCCAGACTGCCGCCGTACAGCTGTGGCAGGCGGGCGGGCGGTCGGCAAGTCGTTAAGAAGCATTTTTATATTCAATGCAGGGAACTAATTAAGCTTCCTGTGCCATTAGAGTGGCACAGGAAACTATTAGGAGTGACGTGTGGCAACCTAATGAAGCAGATAGACCCATTTGAGATCTATCTGCACCACCTGTGCCAGTTCCCAATTCAGAATAGAAACTAGTGCAGGTCTGCCCATAATTAACAGAGGGAATACAGCAGTTTTCCATGTAGAAGCTGTCAGCAGACAGCTCACATTCTCCTCTCTGCCCGTGCAGTGATTGCAGAAGTGAGCTGAGCCCAGGGGGCAGGGATGGCAGAGTGATGGGAGCATGCAGCTCCAGCTCTCCTGTTCTCTGTGCTGCCTGTCACAGGCACGGCAGAAAAGAAAACTGATTAATCCTAATTAACAAAGAGGCTTACGCCCCTTTTGTTAATTAAGAACAGCATCTGCTCCATTTTATGCTTGGATAAATGATGTAAGCATTGTTAATTCCTCCCAAAATGTTTTACAGAGACATATGGGCAGAGCTCTGCTAAACTATCTTAAAAATAATGTACATTTAAATTTTCAGTTTTTGTTACGGTCATTGGCAAGTATTCCTACCTATTTGCAATCACTATAATAATAATATGTGGGTATGACAGCACAGTATTTTACATTACATTTCTCTCCTAGTCCTTATTTCTATTCTGGTCGTTCACTAAATTCCCTAGTTAGTTCCACTGTTCCTTATACTGCTGACCTATTGCAGAGGATTCAGGTACTGTCATTCTTCATAATGTGCATCAAGGTAAGCAATTTGACAGTTTGCTGGTTCTCCCCTGGGAAGATGGCTGCTGTCAGTGCTGATGGTTATGAAATGTTACTGAATTGTCCTTCAAATATAGATTGAAGTTCTATTTTGTATAGTGAAAATGCATAATATACAATGACAGTGAATATTTTCTGTCAACTGGGGTAGTATTCAGGCACTCATTAGAATTGAAGAAGCTGATTAGTTAAGCAGCAAATGTCTTTAAAATGACAGAAGTTCGGTTAAATTTTACTACCTAACTGATCTCAACATGCTAACACAATGGACTATGTTCATACACTGGAATTTTTATGCGATTTATCATTACCTTTAATTTTAGCCTCAGAAAAAAAACTCTCTTTGGTGTTTTTGGATATACTTCTGAAATTGATCCGTCTCGTATACAGTATCTCTCAAAAGTGAGTAAACCCCTCACATTTTTGTAAATATTTTATTATATCTTTTCATGTGACAACACTGAAGAAATGACACTTTGCTACAATGTCCAAAGTAGTGAGTGTACAGCTTGTATAACAGTGTAAATTTGCTGTCCCCTCAAAATAACTCAATACACAGCCATTAATGTCTAAACTGCTGGCAACTAAAGTGAATACACCCCTAAGTGAAATTGTCCAAATTGGGCCGAAAGTGTCAATATTTTGTGTGGCCACCATTATTTTCCAGCTCTGCCTTAACCTTCATGGGCATGGAGTTGGCCAGAGCTTCACAGGTTGTCACTGGAGTCCTCTTCCACTCCTCCATTACGACATCACGGAGCTGGGGGGATGTTAGAGACCTTGCGCTCCTCCACCTTCCATTTGAGGATGCCACACAGATGCTCAATAGGGGTTAGGTCTGTAGACATGCTTGGCTAGTCCATCACCTTTAACCTTAACTTCTTTAGCAAGGCAGTGGTCATCTTGGAGGTGTGTTTGGAGTCATTATTATGTTGGAATAATGCCCTGCGGCCCAGTCTCTGAAGGGAGGAGGTCATGCTCTGCTTCAGTATGTCACAGTACATGTTGGCATTCATGGTTCTCCTAATGCACTGTAGCTCCCCAGTGCCAGCAGCACTCATGCAGCCCCAGACCATGACACTCCCACCACCATTCTTGATTGTAGGCAAGACACACTTGTCTTTGTACTCCTCACCTGGTTGCCGCCACACACGCTTGACACCATCTAAACCACATAAGTTTATCTTGGTCTCATCAGACCACAGGACATGGTTCCAGAAATCCATGTCCTTAGTCTACTTGTCTTCAGCAAACTGTTTGCGGGCTTTCTTGTGCATTATCTTTAGAAGAGGCTTCCTTCTGGGACGACAGCCATGCACACCAATTTGATGCAGTGTGCGGCTTATGGCACTGTGGTACTGACAGGCTGACCTCCCCACCTCTTCAATCTCTGCAGCAATGTTGGCAGCACTCATACGTCTATTTCTCAAGGGCAACCTCTAGATATGAGGCTAAGCACGTGCACTCAACTTGTTTGGTCAACCATGGTGAAGTCTGTTCTGAGAGGAACCTGTTCTGTTAAACTGCTGTATGGTCTTGGCCACCATGCTGCAACTCAGTTTCAAGGTCTTGGCAATCTTCTTATAGCCTAGGCCATCTTTATGTAGAGCTACAATTCTTTTTTTCAGATCCTCATAGAGTTCTTTGCCATGAGGTGCCATGTTGAATTTCCAGTGACCAGTATGAGAGAGTGAGAGCGATAACACCAAATTTAACACACCTGCTCCCCATTCACACCTGAGAGCTCGTAAAACTAACAAGTTACATGACACCGGGGGAGGGAAAATGTTGAATTGGGTTCAATTTGGAGATTTTGACTTAGGGGTGTACTCACTTTTGTTGCCAGCGGTTTTGACATTAATGCCTGTGTGTTGAGTTATTTTGAGGGGAAAGCAAATTCACACTGTTATACAAGCAGTACACTCCCTACATTAGATTGTAGCAAAGTGTCATTTCTCCAGTGTTGTCACATGAAAAGGTATAATAAAATATTTACAAAAATGTGAGGGGTGTACTCACTTTTGTGAGATACTGTATATGTATATGTATGTGTAATACATATATATATCATTTGTCACTTATATATAATTTAACTGAGCATATAAGTAAAAAAAAAAAAACACAATTTTAATTAATACAGTTTAAAACTATAATAGACATTAGATACATCACAAAGACAATAATATGTGTCCTTTCAATAAGGTCTACACATTTTGCAGATACTGTATATCATGTCCTCAGGACCCGCAAAAGTTTTGTATATTCAGAGAGCATGTTTACAATTAGGGATGGGCCAAACTACCCCCTATTCGGTTCGCACTAGAACACCGCAAGGGGGGGAAAAGTTTGTTCGAACATTCGAACTCCATTAAAGTCTATAAGACTCAAACCTGAAAAATCAAGTCCTCATTTTAAAGGCTTAAATGCAAGTTATTGCCCAAAAAAAGTGTATGGGGACCTGGGTACGGCCCTGGGGGACATGTACCAATGCAAAAAAATATTTTAAAACAATCGTTTTTAAAGGAGCAGTGATGTTTAAGATGCTTAAAGTGAAACAATAAAAATGAAAAATTCCTTTAAATATCGTGGTTGGGGGGTCCCCTTAATGTGCCTGTAAAGTGGCACATTTGTGCAATGTATGTAGCCTGCTGCAACAATACTGACATTTCTAAAGGAAAAAAATGTAATTTAAACTTGCCTGCGGCTGTAATGTATTGTCGGCTCCCAGCAATACAGATAAAAAAAATTTAAAAAATGGCGTAGGGCCCCCCCTAGTCCCTTTGTGTTTGGTATGGATTTGGATTTGGTACACCAAAATGATTAAAAAAAAAACACGCAGGCGCAGGAACGAGCTCTGCTGTAAAAATTTAGATACAACATTTAAATCACATGTACTTGTCATACAGGTGCAGAAAAATTGGGCCTTGGGTGTTGGTGGTGCCTGAACACCGCAACACCTCGCAGTTACTCTTGCTGAGTGCAGGAACGGGCCCTGTTAAAAATTAGATACAAAATTTAAATCGCATGTACTTTTCATACAGGTGCAGAAAAATGGGCCTTGGTTGTTGGTGGTGCCTGAACACTGTAACCCCTCGCAGTTACTAGCTGATATATACTGCACTGGCGGATATATACACTGGACTTGGCTGATATATATACTGCACTAACAAATATATACTGCACTAGCTGATATATACTGCACTGGTTTATTTATATATATATATATATATATATATATATATATATATACTATTGAAAAGAAAGGGGTGCGCTGATTAGGTGAAAGGCTGCAACCAGATGATAGGACGTGTATATGTTTAAAAGTGATGGTGCGCTTTTCTTAAATGTGAAAAATCATATATTGAACAATATATAACAAAAATGGGGAAAAAAAAAAACCCAATCAAAATCACAGTGATAGGTGAGTAGGTGTAAAATGAACAAACAAAATAGTCAAATAACACTCGATGTGACTATACAAATACACATTAAAATAAAAGTCCATTGAATAATGTGATCCAAAATGTGAAAAAATGGTGAAGAAAGTCCAATTAAAAATCAAGGTGATGATGTAGTGTTCCCTCCACCGGGTGAAATGCCTCCTTACCTGGCGGAAAGAAGGTAAGTGCCTGATAATGATATTCTAATATGGAAACCAGTGTTCTATTTCCACCTGCACGCGTGCAAGGTCACCCAGGTGATAAATAAATACAAGCCTCTTACCAGATGTAAGAGACAATCAAGCCTCTAAATATCCTGATCATGAGGATGCTTCTTTAACACCATGGATGGATGAAATCATTCACACTTTCTTCCCTCTGTATATACCAACGTGTGTCTCCTATCCTTTTGGGGTGATGGACTCCCCGCGATGTTCCAAAGTACATAAAAGAATGGATGGGACTAATAGTGCATTACCTTTTATATGCAATTTATTGATATACAGATTTGCACTTACAGTTAGGTTGAAAGTTCGGGCAGAAAATCATATATTGACAGGCTGAGGATCTCTAGGTGCATCGGGTCCGGCTGCAGCATGGACCGCCGATGACGCAATGACGGCACGCCTCCCTCCTGACGCGTTTCCTCCAATAGGGCTTCAACTTCTCCCATCTCAAGTTGAAGCCCTATTGGAGGAAACGCGTCAGGAGGGAGGCGTGCCGTCATTGCGTCATCGGCGGTCCGTGCTGCAGCCGGACCCGATGCACCTAGAGATCCTCAGCCTGTCAATATATGATTTTCTGCCCGAACTTTCAACCTAACTGTAAGTGCAAATCTGTATATCAATAAATTGCATATAAAAGGTAATGCACTATTAGTCCCATCCATTCTTTTATGTACTTTGGAACATCGCGGGGAGTCCATCACCCCAAAAGGATAGGAGACACACGTTGGTATATACAGAGGGAAGAAAGTGTGAATGATTTCATCCATCCATGGTGTTAAAGAAGCATCCTCATGATCAGGATATTTAGAGGCTTGATTGTCTCTTACATCTGGTAAGAGGCTTGTATTTATTTATCACCTGGGTGACCTTGCACGCGTGCAGGTGGAAATAGAACACTGGTTTCCATATTAGAATATCATTATCAGGCACTTACCTTCTTTCCGCCAGGTAAGGAGGCATTTCACCCGGTGGAGGGAACACTACATCATCACCTTGATTTTTAATTGGACTTTCTTCACCATTTTTTCACATTTTGGATCACATTATTCAATGGACTTTTATTTTAATGTGTATTTGTATAGTCACATCGAGTGTTATTTGACTATTTTGTTTGTTCATTTTACACCTACTCACCTATCACTGTGATTTTGATTGGGTTTTTTTTTTTTCCCCATTTTTGTTATATATTGTTCAATATATGATTTTTCACATTTAAGAAAAGCGCACCATCACTTTTAAACATATATATATACTACACTAGCTGATATATTAATATATAAAATGCACAATCCACTAACTACCTGCCTAATCTCACTCCTATCTCATCCACTAACACACTACACTGGGCTGCCGTGTAAGCAGCCTTATATAGTGTGGGGCGTCGACTTAGCCCCTGAGCAATGATTGGCTAAAGCTACAGGAAATTGTGCTATGATTGGCCAAAGTATACAGGTCAGGTGCATGCTTTGGCCAATCACAAGCACTTAATGCACTGCAATTGTGCAGTGCATTATGGGGCGCTCATTGGCTGGCGAATTTCCCATGAAGAGCCCTGTTTTTTCGTGTGTTCAGCGAACACACGAACACCCGATGTTTGAGTCAAACTTGCGTTCGACTCGAACTCGAAGCTTAACACTGTTTACAATCATAAAAACACACTGACATATCGCATAGGTACAAGGCCAATCACATTTTGCATTATATACATGGATATATCAGTATCAACCAAAAAGAAAAAGCATATGTAAAAGATATACATTGTTTCATACAGGTTGATAAATTCCTCAAGATATAATAGGAAAGAAAGCATAGCACAAACCATATCTGCCAATGTTGTGAGATTTCTTACCCCAGACAGGGGGCAAAATGCAGAGATGTGAAGGGGAGAGTCAGTAGTTTTCCATGCCTGCCAGCCCATAGAAGAATATCCCTCAGGTATATAGTATATACACCAAAAAAAGTCCAACAATCCAAGCTGTATAAAATAAAGGCAAAATATAACTGTAAAGAAAAATGTGTAGGTGAGGGTATAGGTTAAGATCAACATAGTCCAAAAAAACCTCACCTAACCTTATAGTTGATGAATAAAGTGTACCAAGTGAACTGGTATGCAGTTAAACACCAGGGTCTTAGATAGATGGAGTAGATGTAATAGGTGAACAAATATACTGATCGGTGGAAATAATTTCATATATGCTCATCAGATACCCCGCCAGTTGATGGTCATCTATGGTAAAATATACAAAAGTGGGTATAGCCTGAATAAGCAGCCATACTCACAAATATAATAGAAAAGCTAAAAAAACAAAATAAGGATCAAAGGAGATTCACTACCTGTAATTACCTCTGGCTGGACAAACAGCAGGTCTAAAGCCCCGTACACACATACCGATTGTCGGCCGAACGATCGGCCGTCTTTTGTCCAGTGCTGTTGTGTTGGTTGAAAAGTGCTCAAGACTGCACACGAATTTTGTCGGCCAACAACAACCAACTTCAGAAGTGATGTCATGTGATGGTTAACTTTCCGTGTGTTTTTTCTTCTCTGAGCATGCCCAGTCTTGCTCATCTGCTTTTTGTCGGCCGAAATCTGTACTGACTGACGAACAATCGGCCGTTCTTTGTTGGCCTACAAAAATTATATAGCCTGCACACCAGATTTTGTTCGGACGAAAAGTCGCAGTCGGTTGTCGGAAGCAGCATACTAACAAGCCGACAATCGGCCGATCGGACGTTGGCCGAATATTTACGGCCGACAATCGGTACGTGTGTACGGGACATAACACTCCACCTCAAACTTAGCCAAAAGCTGCCCATAACAGGTAATCTATATATACCCCCATCAAAGATCACCTCCAAGGGATACCTATTATGTCATGGGTGGGGTCAATAAATGAACCCCATGTGTGCTCACGTCACACTGGCGGGCCTCTCCTGCCCCTGTGTGTATCCTCATATCATTGGAATATCATCCTTGCTAAAGGACAGCCTTCCAGAGAGACCGGACACAAGGTTTTGTTGATATAAACACCAATGACTCTCATGGGTGTGGTAAGCTGGCGCCCGGACTGGAAGTGACACAAATCCAAAAATGTATTAAGAAATCTATTATACTTAGCCGCCAGGTGTACCAAGATGGCGGCCGTGCGCTAATGTACAGGGAAAAAGACACATCCCCAGATGAAACTGGGTGTACTAAGGTGGCATTCAGACCAGGATGCACATCCACATAGACCTCTGGCCAACCCACCAATATCATGATAGCTACGCCAGGGCTATCACGCCCACCTGCACATAAGATGTGCACAAAAAAAATCAGGGCGGCAAACATGCAGGGGGAGGATATGGGCCGGCAAGTCAGGAACAGCTGAACCCTCCCCCATCTCCGCAAGATGGATAGAAATTGTCTATGCTGGATTAAAATAAGTTAAAATAGAACAATTAAAGAGAAATCTTATTGGAAATATCAAATCTTCATATCCTGAGGAATGTGTACAAAGTTTGTTACATCTATGAATCATATCATATACTGTATAACATGAAATGGATATGTAGAAGATCATAAATCACAGCAAAGGACCAATATCAACAACAGAGTACGCATAATGTACCATTCCCCAAGCCAAGGGTGAAGAGTTAACCCAGGGTTAAAAAGGGGAGTACCTGATCGAGTTATTATCCACTTCAGCTGCTTTTTTTGGTGTTATTTGATCACCTCTGAGGTTTTTATTTTTTTGCACTATAGTGGCAATTTTGGAAAAAAAAAATAAAATATTTTTACTTTCTGCTATAAAAACACCCAATAAAAATATTTAAAAAAATCGAATTCCTTCATCAGTGTAGGCCAATATGTATTCTGCTACATGTTTTTGGTAAAAAAAAAAACTTGATTGGTTTGCACAAAAGTTATAGAGTCTAAAAACTATGGGATATTTTTTGGAATTTTTATTTATTTCTTTTTACTAGTAATAGTGGCGATCAATGACTTATAGCGGTACAGCGACATTGTGGGGGACAAGTCAGACACTAAGGGGTTTATTTACTAAAGCTAGAGAGGGCAAAATTATTCTCAATTCTGCAGAAAAACCAATCAGCTTCTAACCTCAACTTGTTTAATTAGGTTTTAGTAATAAACCTGGAAGCTGATTGGTTTCTCTGCAGAATTGGGACTAATTTTGCCCTCTCTAGCTTTAGTAAACCCCTAAGTGACACTTTTTGGTGACCAGTGCCACCAATACAGTAATCAGTGCTAAAAAATGTGTACTGTCACTGTATTAAAAAATGTACTAAATGTACTAATGTACATTAAAATGTAAAAAAATGTACTAATGTACTAAAAAATGTGTACTGTCACTGGCAGGGAAGGGGTTACCATCAGGGGTGAGCAAAGGGTTAAATGTGTCCTTAGAGAGTGGTTTCTAAATTTGTGAGGGAGGCACTTGTACTGTGTAAAGAAAGAGATCCATGTTCCTGCTTAGCAGAAACACAAGATCTCTGTCCTCCCTGGTCACGGAACAGCGATCTACCTTGTTTACATGGGCAAACCGCCGTTCTGCTTCTGTCGGGAACAATCAGCTAGTCCCGGCGGACATCGGGTATGCCGGACCTGTTCATTGGCTCCCGCTGTGTCCAATCACAGCGGGAGCTGGTCGCTAACCCAGAAGTCCCGAAGACGTACAGGTACATGATTTCCCCTGTAGGAGCTCCCGCCCCACAGTACATATGTACTGTGGGGAGGTAGGCAAGCGGTTAAGGCCCATGGCTTTGTGGCCTGAAGAGAGTAGATCCACCGGGTCTCCGTTTGTAAGATCCTGCGATCAAAATCACCCCTTTTTTTGGACTGGATGTATGCGTGCTAGGGCCATAAATCTCAGACTATCAGGTTTATATTGATGTTTTTCAACAAAGTGTTTGGCTATGGGTTTTTCAACTATACAAAGGCTCCGTCATCCACTTCACCCTTGGCTTAGGGAATGGTATAATATGCATACTCTGATGTTGATATTGGTCCTTTGATGTGATATATGATGTACTATACATCCATTTCATGTTATAGAATATGATTCATAGATGTAACAAACCCTGTACACATTCCCCATGATATGATGATTTGAGATTTCCAGATATCTGATTTCTCTTTAACTGTTCTATTTTAATTTATTTTAATTCAGCATAGATAATTTCTATCTATCTTGCAAAGATGGGGAGGGTTCGGCTGTTCTTGACTTGCCGGGCCATTTCCTCCCCCTGCATGTTGTTGCCCAGATTGTTTTTGTGCGTATCTTATTTGCGGGTGGGCGTGATAGCCCTGAGGTGGCCCGGATGTTGGTGGGGTGGCTGGAGATCTATGTGGATGTGCATCCTGATATGGATTCCACCTTTAGTACACCCAGTTTCAGATGAGTATGTGTTCTTTTCCCTGTTCATTAGCGCATAGCCACCATCTGGGTACACCCGGTGGCTATGTATAATAGATTTTTTGATGCATTTCCAGGTTTGGGTCACTTCCAGCGGTGCACTTTCGGTCCAGAGGCCAACTTACCACGCCCGAGAGTCATGGGTGTTTATATCAACAGAACAATGTGTCCTGTCTCTTTGGAAGGTTGTCCTCTAGCAAGGATTCCATTCCAATGATGTGAGGATACACACACAGGGGCAGGAGAGTCCCGCAAGTGTGGCGTGAGCACACATGGGGTTTATTTATTGACCCCATCCACGACATAACAGGTGGCCCTTGGAGGTGAACCTTGATGGGGGGTATATATAGATCACCTGTTATGGGCAGCTTTTAGCTCAGTTTGAGATGGAGAATTATGGCTGGTTCAAACTAGTACGATGGCAGACATCGCATGTGATTCACATCACATTGCTGTGCAGATCACATACGATGTCTGGGTCATGCGAATTCAGCCATACAAACTGAATGGCTGAATTTGCATCGCATTCAGACCAAACTCGTGCAGTACCTTTTTATGCACACCAGAATCAGATTGCATGGCTCTTAATACTCATGCGATCTGATTTTGCAAATCACGCTGCATTTTGAAAACGTTTATTTAACATACACTTTGCAATCAGTTTTCATAAACAGGTTGCGATTATCATGCGGTGCGAATTCGCTGTAAATTAACACCACATCTAGTGTGAACAGGGGCTTAGACCTGCTGTTTGTCCATCCAGAGGTAATGACAGGTATTTGAATCTCTTTGGATCCTTATTTTGTTTTATGGCTTTTCTATTATATTTGTGAGTATGGCTGCCTATTCGGACTTAACCCAAATTTGTATTTTTTACTATAGATGACCATCAACTGGCTGGGTCTCTGATCTGCATATATGGACTTATTTCCACCAATCAGTATATTTGTTCATCTACTCCATCTACACCATTTAAGACCCTGGTGTATAACTGCATACCAGCTCACTTGATAGACTTTATTCATCCACTATCAGGTTAGGTGAGGTGTATATGGACTATGTTGATCTTAGCCTATAGCCTCACTTACACATTTTTTCTTTATAGTTATTTTTTGCCTTTATTTTATACAGCTTGGATTGTTGGACTATATTTTGGTGTATATACTATTTACCCGAAGGATATCCTCCTATGGGCCAGCAGGCATGGAAAGCTACTGACTCTCCCCTTCACATCTCTGCACATTGCCATTATCCTATTTGGGGTAAAATCTCACAACATTGGCAAATATGGTTTGTGCTATGCTTTCTTTCCTATTGTATCACAAGGAATGTATAACCCTATATAAACTAATCTATATCTGCTATTTCTTTTTGGCTGATACTGATATATCCATGTATATCATGCAAAATGTGATTGGCCTTGTACCTATGCACTATGTCAAAGCGATAACTTATTTTGTTTGTTTATGGCTTTTTCTATCTTTTTTTCTCTGTAGATTTGTTTATATGATTGTAAACAAGCTCTCCTGAAGAAGCGATATATCCCTGAAACACGTAGACCCTATTGAAAGAATACAGACTGTTTTTGTGGTTTTAAACTGTATTTAATAAAATTGTGTTTTCTCTTTCGTTCATCAACGAACACAGCGCTCTATTAATCATGACTATAGGGTTATATCACCCCCTGCAGGAGTAGGACTAGGCAGAACAAAAAACTTGGCTATGCCCATGGACCAACCTCAGCTAGTATCTAACCCCCTCTCTGCTATAGGAATTCAGTTTTATTCTTTCTAGTCAGGAGTAACAACCTAGGCTCCCTGCTGGGATCTCTTGATCCTAGCAATTTTCTCTCCTTCCATGCATCTTTTTGCATTTTTTTCCTGGGAAATCTACAACCAACTGGGCGATGGGCTAGATAATCTAGATCCAGTGGTCCCCCCAGTCCAGCCAGTGAGGGCATGCAGACCGCAGCTATGCACTAGGTCGGCTGCGACATAACCTCATGGACAGAGGCTGGCGAGGTAAATGTCTCTTAGGGCCACATACAACTGAGCGCTGGTCTTAATCACAGAGCCGTCTGGGCTGACAGCACCTCCGCTTCGGTGGCAAGGAGTTCTGTCTGGAGCATCACCTGCACCATGGAGCCGTAAGTACAGCCCCTCCTCTCCCCATATTGTGCAGTTTGGGGTGGACGTGGTTATCCTCCAGGGATTTTCAGGCCTGTCTGCGAGTTACCTTCTCCCATCCTAAAAATCCCTCAGTTAAGCTGGGTTTCAGTGCAGAGGATGTAGCAGAGACTCTTGGGTGTCTGACCCTTATACCCCCCCTCTGAAAAGTCCATGGGGTGGAGGGCGCAGCAGAGACGCTTGGATGTATGTCCTGCCGTGTGCAGTGTAGAGTACAGTACATTGAGGGTTCCATTGCAGAGTGCGTAGCGGTGCAGAGGGCACAGCGGAGTTCCCTGGATGTATGTCCAGCCATGTGCAGTGTAGAGTACAGTATCTTGGGGGGCTCCTATTGCAGAGGGCACGGTGGTAAAGGGGGCACAGCGATGCAGAGGGCGCAGGGTGGATCTTGACAGCCTGTACCCAAGCATTCAGTGTGGCGGTGGCCATGTTTGGGAAGTCATGACGTCACGGTGGCCTTTTTCCCTTGGTTTGCTATGGTCTCTGGCCGGTGGCCATGTTTGTGTAGTCTGTGACATCACGGCGGCCATTTTCCCTTAGTCTGTCTTGATGCTGGAGACGGCTAGAGCCGCAGGGTGATGCCTGGGCTCCTCCTCCCCCTCTTCCTCCTCCTCTTCCCCCTCCTCCTCTTCCCCCTCTTCCTCCTCCTCTTTCTCCTCTTCCTCCTCCTCCCTCTTCCTCCTCCTCCCTCTTCCTCTCCCTCCTCCTACCTCTTCCTTCTCCTCCTCCTCTTCCTCTTTTCCCAGGATATATGAACTGGATGGCACTTAGCTCCTCCGGCTGGTAGTGGTGAGTCCTTGGGGGTCCCTAGCTCTCTCTCTCTGCTAGTAGGTGCCCTGAGTGTGGGGGATCCATAGTAGTGCCAAAAACCTTTTGTGCTGCGGGGTCTCCCTTATCCTATGGAGCCTCCAGGGTCACATCTCCACTGACTCCCTCATGGAGGTGGCAGGTCCCTTGGAATCCCAACTCCCCGTTGTTGCACTGAGGGCGGTCCTACATTCCTCGGTATCCCAGGTGGAAGTGACGTGTGGGCAAAGGCCCAGAAGTAAGCGTCCCCCACCTTCTCCTGCTCAGTCTCTCTCATCTGATTCTGAGCCTGGTGCCGCCGTGGGCCTGGCCCGTCCAGTGGGACTTGATATGAAGCCCTGTACCAAAAGGGACAGCCAAATCTATGGCCACATCAGCCACATCCTCCATTTTAAAGTAAAAGTGCGTCCACCAGAGATTTCTCATTCGCTGCTGCGACTGTGGAGGAGTCATTCTAACTATCAGATGGACCGGAAGTCACCCAGTACAGCTAAGGTGTTTTCTTATCTTCCTTATTTTGACAGATTTATCTATAAAGAGTAGGAGCAACCAAAGCAACCCTTTGTGGTCCTCAAACGTTACCCCTTTGAGGAATCACTTTTAAAAAAGTGGACCAGTCCACCAGTGGTGGACCCTCCTGTTTCCAGGTTGAATAAAGCAACCATGATCCCAGTACAGGTATCCCCATCCTTTAAAGACCCGGCTGACAGGAAAGTTGAGGCTGTGGCTTGAAGGGAAGCACCCTCATCGCAAATGTAGGCCCTCCTTCTGAGCTCATAAAAAATTGTTTTGTGCCCCCAGGGCTGCAGACAAGGGAAATACAGTAGATCTTTTAAATCTTCCCTGTGAAGTTCCAAGCAACCTTGGCCTGGTAAGCCTAAAGCTGGCTTCTCAGCACCGGCAGACAAGTGTGTTTCACCAACTGTTGTCATACAGACAGTTCTCTCTCCCTATTTGCATACAGGTTCTGGGTCTTGTGGTATCCACCTTCAAAACAGTTCTGTTTGCACAATCCAGCTACGGAGTCCTTTCGGAGATCAGGCTTGCTTTTTTGGTTACACAAGGACCAAAGAAAGCTGGCCTGCTTCTTCGGTTACCATCTCTCTAGATGGATCAGACAGACGTTGACTCAGGCCTGTTCTATTAAAGGTCAGGTTCCTCCTTTCCCTGTCACGGCGCATTCTACTCGGGCGCTGAGTACTTCTTGGGCCTTCCGTCATCAAGCATCAATATCTTAGGTTTGCAAGGCGGCCACTTGGTCGTCGGTGCATACTTTCACCAAATTCTACAAAGCTGATATTTTGGCATCTGCAGGTGCTTCTTTTGGCTGCAAGGCTTTGCAGGCTGCTGTTCAAGAGGGGCTTTTCCCTCTTGAGGGGTGTTTTTTTTTTTTACATTTTTTATTTCATTTGGGGCTCCTGTGTCCTGGTTGAGCTCCTGTGACCAGGTTAGGGCTGTTGTGTTTAGCCTTGGGTTATTTTTCACACCCCTCATTTTCCTTTTGGCACTGCTTTTGGACATTCCTATACTCATGAATAATGGAGCGCTGTGTCCGTCCATGAATGAAAGAGAAAATGGGATGTTTTTGCTCACCGTAAAATCCATTTCTCTGAGTTCATCGACTGACACAGCGCCCACCGCCCAAAGGAGTTCTTGATACTTCTAACACTGCTTGCTACAAAACTGAATACCTATAGCAGAGAGGGGGTTATATACCAGCTTAGGACGGCCCATAGGCTTAGCCTGGTTTTTTGTTCTGCCTAGCCCAACTCCTGCAGCAGGTGATATAACCCTATAGTCATGATTAATAGAGTGCTGTGTCAGTCGATGAACTCAGAGAAATGGATTTTATGGTGAGTAAAAAAATCCCTTTTTTTTTCTTCTAATTATGTGCTCTGTTGAATTATACCTAAGTGACACTAGGGGTATATTTAGAATTCCAAAAACCTCCCTTACCTTTCCTTCACCTTAAATCCAATTAGTACAGTCTTTTGAAAAAACATTTAGTCCCCGTTCACACTGGGGCGACCTGTGAGGCGACCTGGTCGCCTCACAGGTCGCCGTAGTTCGCCTTCCATAGAGAAGCTGCGGACCCGTTCTAATAGAAAAATTAGACTTAGAAAAAGGGTCCGGAGCTTCTTTGGGGCGACCCGGAGCGACCGTCATAGACTTCAATGTTATGAAGTCCATGCCGGCCGCTCCGAGGTCGCGGCGCGCTGCTCGCACCGCGACCTTGGAGGTCGTCCCGGGAAGTCGGATCGCCCCAGTGTGAACGGGGCCTTAGAGATTGCACAGTATCTGTTATCTTTCAATAAACAAAATATTTATTTTAATGCCTTCTGCAAAGATTTACCATTTTTTTTTATTTTAGAAGGTATCATTTTGATTTGCCACCTTTAAAAAAAAAATTAATGCAATTATTGCAGCTATAACAGGAATTATGAAAATGGTGACAAACAATTGCTAGGCAGTTCCTGGCTCACAATGTTCTCATGTTGTTAAGCAATCGAGAAAAAAGATTTTATTATAAAAGCGAAGTAAAAAACATTTATTAATAAGTTGACAGATAATGCTGGGTTCTGTTTTTTGTCCTAGTTATTCATCATTTCTCCACAAAACAAAGAAGAATTCGTGCAATAAAAGAAATGTCCAGAATCCTGCTTCCAGGGGGTCAGATAATGCTATATGTATGGGCCATGGAACAAAAGAGCCGCAGGTTTGAAAAGCAAGATGTGTTTGTGCCATGGAACAAAGCATTGCTGTCTCGATGCACCTCTGACACAAGCCAATGTGAAAGCATACCGAACTTTGATTTGAATTCCAAGCAGCACAACACAGCCTTGAAGTCGATGAGAGAGAATGAGACCATCAATTTACATAATCTGAAACAAACACTGGAATCTAAACAAGCACATAATTCTGGCAACTGTGTAGCAGCTGAATCATGCTGCATTAAGTTTTCTAATGAAGAAACAAGACTATACAGTGCCATTGGAAGATCAATCCGGTCCTGGTTCTTCTCTCGATCCCTTGATGAGTCCTCTTTAAGGAGGCAGATTGACAAAATGAAGTCTCTGAGCCCTGTCAGTGGTTGGGTTAATAGCACTGTATCTGTGCAGCCTTCTCGACACTGTAGTCTAGACCTTGGACATCAGAGATTGATTCTCAAGGAGCACAGCTTTGATGATGACGATGTTTTCATTAAAAACAGTTCCCATGAAAAGCAGCAGTGGTTCCTAACTTTAGATTCCTCAAAAACAGGAGATGGAAGGCACTGTGAATTGGCTCAGGATGGCACAAAGGAAGCCGGTTTTCAGACCGATTCTAAGAACTGCACTTGCATTTGTAGCAATGAGAGCGTTAAGTGTAACCAAACCAGAGTTTTAAAGAGAACATCTACGACTGAGTCCAGTGATTCAGTCCTGGATGAAACTGTAGCTGCCAGTGATCAGGAGGCTGATACTTTAGAAACCAAGGCATTTTTGAGATATTACCACGTGTTCCGTGAGGGAGAATTACGGAGTCTTTTGGAGAGTGACATCCCAGAACTGCATGTTATCAGCTGCTGCTTTGACCATGGCAACTGGTGTATAATTGCAGAAAAGAATTAATCTTGTGCTGCAGACTGCAAACATTTACCAAGTAAGCAGTTGAAGGGAAGCTGTTAGTATAGAATTACAGTGGGTATAGCAAAGAATCCCCCCCCCCCCCCAAAATAATCACATTTTGTTGCTTTGCAGCCTGAAATAAAGACAGACACAGTTTTTGTTCTATTCCGGTCGTATTTACTCAGTGCAACTTATAATATCTAAGTGAAATATAACCCCAACATGTCGATAAAAAAAAATGAAGGACAGAAGGATTACCCCCCCCCAAAACCTGACTTGTAAACTCTATTCTGGTCGTATTTACTCAGTGCAACTTATAATATCTAAGTGAAATATAACCCCAACATGTCGAAAAAAAAATTAAGGACAGAAGGATTACCCCCCCCCCCCCAAAACCTGACTTGTAAACGTAATCAGGTGTAGCTAATCACCTTCTTAATGGCACGAAAAGCCAGTTGAATGTCAACTGTGATCAGTTGTGGTCATATTAATTAGCTCCGCATGAAAAGAGCTTTCCTGGAGCATTTCAGTCCCTGGTAGTGCAACTGAAGCAAACAATCAACTATGGGTAGCAAGGTACGGTCAGAAGATCTCCGGGATAAAGTTGTGGATGGGCACAAGTCAGGAGATAGATACAAAATATTTTCAAAGGCTTTATCAATGCCTAGAAGCACAGTGAAATCTATTATTAAGAAGTGGAAGGTATTTGGTATAACACAAACCCTCCCTGGATCAGGATGTCGCTTCATGCTGAGTGAAAGAGCCAGGAGGTAACTGATTAGAGAGGCTACCGAGTGGCCTACAGCAACTCTGAAGCAGTTGCAGGAATTTATGACAAATAGTGGTCATTGTGTGCATGTGACAACAATATCACAAGTTCTCCACAAATGTGGCTTGTATGGGAGGGTTGCAAGAAAAAAGCCACTCCTCAAGAAAGGCCATATGCAGTCACGACTGAGCTTTGCCAAACCTTGAAGATTCTGAGGCTACATGGAAAAAAGTGTTATGGTTGATGAGACTAAAATTTTATTATTTGGCCTCAACACCAAACAATATAATAGTACAGTAAAGCATTAGGGTGGTAATATCCTGTTATGGGGTGTTTCTCTGCAGCAGGGACTGGAGCACTTGTTGCGATAGAAGAAAAAATGGATGGGGCAAAATACCATCAAATTCTTGAGGAAAATCTGCTGCCCTCTGACAGAAAGTTGTCCATGGGAAGAAAGATCACACAGTGAGAAAAAGGCGAATGTCCTTGCATGGCCTAGTCAGAGCCCAGAATTATAATTTTGTACCCTAAAAACAAAAAAACAGATCCTGTTCCCTTAGAGCATGTTATACAGCGAAGTGCTTGTGCTGTGTAATTTGGCCCCTTTTATCATCTAAAAACCTGGCTGATCCTGCCTGCTTATACACTCCCCCCTGTAAACTGACCACCGTTTATCTCGGCTGCTGAGCTCTGAACCATGATCCGTTTACGTGCCTCCGTCATCCGCAGCCCTGCTCTGTCTTTCTCTGTCCTTTCTTCTCTCCACTCTCCCCTCCCCTCCTCTCTCCCCTCTCCCTTTTCCCCTCCCCTCCCTGCCTGTCTGCTTTGTGTCAGTGCCTGCCCCCTCCACTCCTGCTGCTATTATAACTACAATAAAAACATCCACTCCCTTCTGTAATATAACGTTATGTGCCCCTGTGTCTCTGTTATATAAAAAATATGCCGATCTGTACCTATCTCAGAGTGTCTCTTGGCGCTCATGTGAATCCTCAGCTCTCCTTCCTTCCCGGCTGACATCAGTGGGAGTGCTCGGCTTTGCCCGCTAGAAATGTCAGCCAGGCAGAGGAGAGAGCTGAGGAGTCACGTCAGTGCCGGGAGACACTCTGAGATAGCTAGAGATTGGCATATTTTTTATATAACACAGACAAAGGAGCACATAACATTTTGTTACAGAATGGATGGGACGTTTTTGTTGTGTTGACTTAACAACCACTATAAACCCCGCTAAAAATCTATGAAATTACTTGAAGACTGCAGTCAACAAACGGTCGCCATCAAATTACCTGAACTTAATGTCATGGTGCCAGGAAACTGGACCACATGAAGATGCAAGTAAAATAAAGTAGTTTATTATAGCAACAACAATAAACGCACAACAAGAGTGAGGAGAAAGATCAGGAACAGCCGGGGTCAAATACAGAGTGGGTTGTCATCCAAGCCAGGATCGAGTCTAGAAGTGGATAGACATCCAAGCTGGGGTCGAGTCCAGAGGGGTAGTCTGCCGATGCCGGGTCATGTGCTGATGCAGAATCGAGAGCCAAGAAAGTCGTCAGCCAAGCCAGGTCATGCGCGGAGGAACATGGAGAACAGAAGACTGCTAGTAGTGATGCACCTTGGAGCACAAACACAAGGGCAAAGGACTGCAAGCTATCAGGTGATATATATAGTCAGGTGTGCAACATCATCACTGAGCGACGCCCAGGCAGCAGGCAAGTGATGATGCAAACAGAATTTATAAAAGACAGCAGTCTGCACGTGTTCAAGATGGCAGCCAACAGGAAGGCAAGGTAAGACCTTGACACTTGAGCAGTTCTGCAAAGAAGAGTGGGCAAATACTGCAAAGTCTAGATGTGCAAAGTTAGAAGAGACATACCCCAATAGACTAAAGGCTGTAATTAAACCAAAAGGGGGTTCAACAAAATACTCACTACTTACAAAATACTTTTTCCAACTCTGTGATTCTGTTTTTGATTTTTTTATGTTTTTTTCTGATTTGTTGGTGTTATCTTTTTTTTTGGATGTTATAAGTTGCACTGAGTGAATACGGCTGGATAAAACAAAAACTGTGTCTGTCTTCATTTCAGGCTGCAAAGCAACAAAATGTGATTATTTTAAAGGGGGTATTTCCTTTCTATACCCACTGTATGAGATCAGTCATTGCTGAATTGCTTTTGGTGGTACATGGTCCTGGGATGTCATCCTTCTCCTTCCTTGTGTGACGTGGATTATTTAGCACAATTTTATGTTTAATGCAATCACTTAAAAATGTGTATCTTTAGCATTTAACCCCCAATTAAATGCAGCAGAGCACTTCTAGATGATAGTGTCTAGGCACCCCTTCTCTCCCAGCCTGACAGGAGCCTGTTATGCAAATAGCAGCAGCCGATAAACCTACATAAACTAATGAAGACTAACACTGGTGGCTGCTGTTCTCATGTAGCTGCACACCAAGCGTTTACCTGTGTACATCCTCTGTCAGCCTGTCATTAATTTATATGGGATGAGCGGGCGCTGCTATTCGCATGACCAGGTCAGTCCAACTGCAAAGATCTGCCACTGGAATCCAGAGAATGCCCCTAACCAGCCATGCGAAGGAGGACTTATACTGATGGCATCTACAGGGGTCCAGATTTTGGAACACAAGGAGCTTCCCATTCATAGCTTGTGCCTGCAATATGGTGGTCTGCACACAGCAATGCAGACTGAATGACAAAGTGGGTAATAGGGCATCTGCGGTGTGCTTACTGTTACTGTAAGTGCTACATCATTCACAACTGACATGCCTCACACTGTTTGAATGATAAGGTTGTCTAGACTAGGTCCATTTTCTGGTGTCCCAACACCTGATATATACTTGTTTTTCACAGTCAATGATCAACCAAGTAGTAGAAGTAATAAAGACGACAGCCCTGGACCAATCAAAATAGATAACAAAGTGGGACTGGGCAATAAAGCATCTGCAGAGTGCATACTGTGTTGTATCATTCAAAAGGGATGTGCTTAACATTGTTTTAATGATAAGGTTGTCTAGACTAGGCCCACTTTCTGGTGTTGCAACCTCTGATATATACATGTTTATTCCAAGCCAATAACTAACCAAGTAGTAGGAAGAATAAAGATGACAGCCTTGAACCTTTGTTCAGATGTTGTAACTTCTATATCATCTAGACAGGTTCTGTTCAACATGTTGTTAGGTCAGCAGTTTTTGCAAATGGGTAAGTGCCGATGTCCACAGTGGAAAATTGTTTGTTTTTGGATCATAAGCCGCTGTGCCCAATTCATTTTGACCATCCTGCTGATCTAATAACATTTTAGGCTCATTTGGAGCGTGCAATGGCATACCTTCATTATTTCCTAAACACTCTGGAAGTTTCTATGGTGTATATGGTACATGACTTTAGGTATGCATGCTCGGCCCAGATCAAATTGTGAGCTTGTGAAAGATTTCTCTACCTTCCCTTGTGCTGTGCAGTTAGTGTGGTTCATCTAAACTAAATTTTATAGTTCACCTGAAGGTGAGATCTCATATTGCTGCACAATCATTGAGATATAATGCTATTCTACTGGCACAGTTATATGTGAAGACTGAACTTCAGACCACAAAGCCATGTGAACAATCCAGCTTTCACTTGCAAGTGGTCAGTATGATCTAGGGGCCTCTGTCACTTTACAGGTTTGGAAGCAATCAATAGACTTTAGTTTACCCCAGAAATAGTGTTTTTTTTTTAATCAATATAAACCTGTCTTTTGTTTTAGCATTAAATCAAAGATGAGTATTGGTTCTGTATTTTATTGTATTTTTTATTTTTTTTGTATGGTAACATCACTATTTTGTTATTTATTTTATTTGCTATTAGTGCATACAACAATACTTGAAACTATTTTATACAAATTAGCCATTAGCTCGTTATCATATATTTTTACTATGCATGTTTCTCTACTGTAAATGTTCCTTAATTTATTTTATTATAATAAATGAGTATTAAAGCAATACTACATGTGAAAAATATTGTCAAATATCATATCCACAATTGTATCTTTATATTGTTTATGGTGGTTCAGTCCAGACCTATGTGTTCAACATAACTACAGTATGTCATTTTGAATACAGGTTAATATGCTTTTATGTATAAGGTATTTTATTTTGCTGAATATTAAATAATTAAAGTGGATGATCTTTATAACTATCAGCGTTGCTGTATTTATTGCATGGCATCTTAGTATAATATTTAGGTAGGTAAAATAAAAAAATTTCTGATGAAAACCTGTAGTGAGAGAAATGTGACTGCCCTCCTTTCGAAAATTCCAGTTGCCTGGAAATCACTATTAGTAATCATTTCCAAATCTCTGATGGGGACTAAGTATGCAGTAAGTGATGCATTTATTTATTTTTGTAGCATAATATAGTGTGTGTGTGTGTCTATACAGTATCTTACAAAAGTGAGTACACCCCTCACATTTTTGTAAATATTTTTATAATACCTTTTCCTGTGACAACACTGAAGAAATGGCTCTTTGCTACAATGTAAAGTAGTGAGTGTACAGCTTTTATAACAGTGTAAATTTGCTGTCCCCTCATAATAACTCAACACACAGCCATTACTGTCTAAACCGCTGGCAACAAAACGAAATACACCCCATACGGGGAAATGTCCACAGTAGGCCCAAAGTGTCAACATTTTTTTATTTAAGAGTTTGTGCGTTCATGCTTTACGATAAAAATCCTTTAGCCCAAATTGTTCTAGAGCCTTCAAGATATTTTCAGGACGAAGGTGCATGATTAACATTTACATTCTGTGTTTAGCACATACTTTAAGACCAAACAAAGAGGAGTATTGGTGGCATTTCACCGCACAACACCTTTTACCCTTCAGACAGAAATTAAGGATTCTGAAGGGAGATACCTCATTCTCCTAGGGTATTTATCTGATTCTCCAATCACAGTAGTATCTTACTATGCCCAAAACAAAACTCCAAAACCTTTCCTTTCCATTTTACTACAGGTGGTTTATACTCATAAAATGGGCACACTTTTAATTTGTGGAGATTCAAATCAAGTCCTACATTTATTTATTTTTAGATAAATCCCCAATTCCCATTACCTCCATCCCCCGGAAACAAACAATTCAAAAATTACTGCAACAATATTCTCTTCTAAAATAGTGTTTGTTTGGGAAAAGTATGGACTTTAACGGCACTAGTAAAAATAACAATTTTTATTGATTAACAATTAAAAAAGGACATAACAACATTGATACTTCGCCTCAATAGAGAAGTTGATACATTGAACCACCAACAAGAAAAATTGGTATATGGATATACAGAGTACTTAATGCAGTAATAATATAGGCATATGTCACATCATACAGATCTCACAGACGATGACAGGGGTGTGTGTTGTCGTCCATAAGGTCGATTGATGTGATGTGTGTTGTGCAGGTATTTCATACAGCCAGAATGCTCTACATGTTTCACTTGAAACAGCTTCCTCTGGGGCTACTGGTACATTTGCTCTGCATAATTAAAACATTGACATTAGCTAGGGTATATAGATATATACATAGCAATATACAATACGATTTGGACACTGTATGGTGGTGCTAAAAAGAAAGCCAGTGAAGCCAGCAAGAAGTAATTATAAACATACACATATAAGATACATTTAAATGAATATCAATCACCTAGAGTTTGTCAAGGTATGTTGATAAGGCTCATGGGAAACACCTGGATAGGACCAGGGGAGGGGACCACATATGGGGATCAGTGCACAGTAAAAATAATGGTAGGAGGACTAGGTGTAAGGGATAAAAGATAACCACCTAACCTAACATACCTGAGTATATCTAAATTATATCACAATGGTAAAAAGGCAAATCCGAAGTACTATAACGAGGAAGATGGAGTTTGATGCCAGAAACATCATATGAGTAATGATAGTTGTTAGGGAACGTAGTTCATAATGGTACATTTAGACCACCTAGGATGTTAATTGTGGGATAATACATTTATTATAGGTGGTACATTTAGACCACCTAGGATGTTAATTATGGGATAATAAATTTATATTCAGAGGCAAGAAGATGATAAAGGTAGCAGAGGCCTCTGAATATAAATTTATTATCCCATAATTAACATCCTAGGTGGTCTAAATGTACCATTATGAACTACATTAAACAAACATCCGGGTCTGGATGGCTTTTCAGCCTTATATTACAAGAAATTTGCTCATATTCTAACCCCAATCTGAATCTCTAACAGCAAATATTTCAATGATCCCCAAACCTCTCTCTGATGAAACATCTAGCTCCAATTATAGGCCTATCTCACTGCTTAACCTGGACATTAAACTTCTAGTGAAAGTCTTAACAACCCTTTAAACAAAATAATAGGCTCTTTAAAACATAGAGACCAAGTTGGCTTCATCCCACTGTGCCAATCGGGAGATAATGTACATAGGGCAACGTTGCTGATGCATGCTGCCAAGTCACATCAAATTCCTCTTTGCTTCTTGTCGTTAGATATCAAAAAAGCATTTGATATGGTTTCATGGCCCTACTTGAATTATGTCCTACAGCGTTGGGGATTCAGCCCTCACTTCCTAAGTTGGATCTCATCTTTATATGATTAAACTAAAGCGTATGGTAAATATGCAGGATATAAATCAAATCTGTTCAATATCTGCAGAGGTACACGCCAAGGTTGTCCATTTTCTCCACCCCTATTCGCCTTACTCATCGAACCCCTTGCCCAATCAATTCGCTCTGACCCTTCAATTAAAGGACTTGAATCAGCTGTACATCAACATAAACGTTGCCTATTTGCCATGACATTTTAATTTTTATGTCCTCTCCTCATATCTCCGGCCCTAATCTTATTCATAAACTTGATCACTTTGCCCACATCTCAGGTCTAACTAAAAATATAAAGCACCGCATATACAGTGGGTACGGAAAGTATTCAGACCCCCTTAAATTTTTCACTCTTTGTTATATTGCAGCCATTTGCTAAAATCATTTAGGTTCATTCTTCTTCCTCATGAATGTACACATAGCACCCCATACTGACAGAAAAATACAGAATTGTTGACATTGTTGCAGATTTATTAAAAAAGAAAAACTGAAATATCACATGGTCCTAAGTATTCAGACCCTTTGCTGTGACACTCATATATTTAACTCAGGTGCTTTCCATTTCTTCTGATCATTCTTGAGATGGTTCTACACCTTCATTTGAGTCCAGCTGTGTTTGATTATACTGATTGGACTTGATTAGGAAAGCCACACACCTGTCTATATAAGACCTTCCAGATCACAATGCATGTCAGAGCAAATGAGAATCATGAGGTCAAAGGAACTGCCTGAAGAGCTCAGAGATAGAATTGTGGCAAGGCACAGATCTGGCCAAGGTTAAAAAAAGATTTCTGCTGCACTTAAGGTTCCTAAGAGCACAGTGGCCTCCATAATCCTCAAATGGAAGACGTTTGGGACGACCAGAACCCTTCCTAGAGCTGGCTGTCCGGCCAAACTGAGCTATCGGGGGAGAAGAGCCTTGGTGAGAGAGGTAAAGAAGAACCCAAAGATCACTGTGGCTGAGCTCCAGAGATGCAGTCAGGAGATGGGAGAAAGTTGTAGAAAGTCAACCATCACTGCAGCCCTCCACCAGTCGGGGCTTTATGGCAGAGTAGCCCGACGGAAGCCTCTCCTCAGTGTAAGACACATGAAAGCCTGCATGGAGTTTGCTAAAAAACACCTGAAGGACTCCAAGATGGTGAGAAATAAGATTCTCTGGTCTGATGAGACCAAAATATAACTTTTTGGCCTTAATTCTAAGCGGTATGTGTGGAGAAAACCAGGCACTGCTCATCACCTGTCCAATACAGTCCCAACAGTGAAGCATGGTGGTGGCAGCATCAATCTGTGGGGGTGTTTTTCAGCTGCAGGGACAGGACGACTGGTTGCAATTGAGGGAAAGATGAATGCGGCCAAGTACAGGGATATCCTGGACAAAAACCTTCTCCAGAGTGCTCTGGACCTCAGACTGGGCCGAAGGTTTACCTTCCAACAAGACAATGACCCTAAGTACACAGCTAAAATAACGAAGGAGTGGCTTCACAACAACTCCGTGACTGTTCTTGAATGGCCCAGCCAGAGCCCTGACTTAAACCCAATTGAGCATATCTGGAGAGACCTAAAAATGGCTGTCCACCAACGTTTACCATCCAACCTGACAGAACTGGAGAGGATCTGCAAGGAGGAATGGCAGAGGATCCCCAAATCCAGGTGTAAAAGACTTGTTGCATCTTTCCCAAAAAGACTCCTGGCTGTATTAGATCAAAAGGGGGCTTCTACTAAATACTGACCAAAGGGTCTGAATACTTAGGACCATGTGATATTTCAGTTTTTCTTTTTTAATAAATCTGCAACAATGTCAACAATTCTGTGTTTTTCTGTCAGTATGGGGTGCTATGTGTACATTCATGAGGAAGAAGAATGAACTTAAATGATTTTAGCAAATGGCTGCATTATAACAAAGAGTGAAAAATTTAAGGGGGTCTGAATACTTTCCGTACCCACTGTATCTCTACCCCCCTCAGCTGTACAACAAGCTCAAACATCTCTTCCTTTTTTTTGTGGTCCACTACCAATCTTCTCTACTTAGGAATCACTCTTACACCTAATCCTGCTGAAATCTTCACAGCCAATTTCCCCCCTATCAGTAATTTCCCCCAAATTACTGACTTACTAACACAATGGTCTTCTCTTCCCTTATCTTTAAAAAGGTAAAATAAAGTCATTAAAATGAATATATTACCTAAAATTCTTTATCTTTTCCGGGTTCGGCCCATTTCTGTTCCAGCATACTTTTTAAGAATAGAATGAAGGTTCTTCTAAACCCTGCCTGCCCAAGCATACCCTCTACCTTCCAAAAATTCCTAATTTATCCACCAATTACCATGTGGCTAATCTGGCATAAATTTCCAAATACCATGCAACCAGCGAAATCCCACTCTGGTTAGCTTTGGAATCTATTGGTTATGAGCCATTATCTATATCTAATCTCTTATGGTTAAGACCAGCTGATCATAAAAGATTTACTATCCAGTTACTAAACATTCCCTTAACATCTGGGACAGCTTTAAATTGATTTATAGCCTTCAATCCCCACATATCCCACTATTATCGTTTATTAAAAATCCTCTTTTTTACCCTGCCTGGAATTTTCCTAATCTTTTAAAATATGGATTACCTCTAAATGAACTAGACTTCATGATCTGATGTCCTCTACTTCCTTTACAACCATCTGCACCATCTACAGGAGTAGTACTAGGTAGTGAAAAAAAAAATTCACTGACACGCCTACAGGGGCTGTCCTTCACGGCATAACCCCACACACACTCTGCCACAAGCCAGTTTTTTGCTGCCTAGTGAAGGAGTAGGACCTAGGTTTCCTGCTGGGACTCGGTCTCGGCCTCAGTTTTTTTATTCTTTTAAGAATATTTCTATTTATTTCTCTATTTACTCACTATCGCTAGCTAGTGTCAGGGGGATCCTCCTGGTGAACTACAAGCGACAGCCGGCTGAAGTTTCGCACTGGATAATATAGATCCTTATGGTCTCCCAGCCTGGCCGACGAGTGGGAGCAGGTTATGGTCCAACCAGGCCTTGCCACGACAGAGCCCCTGTGAGTGGATTTCTCGCCAGGACGCATCGACCTGGAATGCCCTGAGCTGCAGCGTACCCCTCGGTTGACAGCACCCTCATTCAGGGTGGGAGGTGGTCTGTACGGAGCCCACCTGGTCCATGGTATGGCGAGTAAAGGTGAGTAAACTGTGCCCCCCATTTCCCTAGCGGCCTCTGGGGGGGTGTGGGCCCACTCCTGGGGATAGTAGGACCCCGGTTTCCTAAAAGATCCCCCTGGCTTGTCAGGATTCTGGTGCTATATGTCGGCACCTGGCGCCCTGGGGGGGGGGGGGGGGGTGTACAATGTTACCTTATCCTGTGGGGTCTTTCTGATAGATCCCTGGTGTGGCCTCATGTCTGGGTCCTGACTGCATAGTAGCGTTTTCAGACGCCATCTTAAGTGTGGGCATCGGCTCCCTGTGTGTGAGGTGCAGTGGCAATTTTCCCTGGGCTTCCTATACGTTTGCATTGGCACCATTGTAGTGTAGTCTGGAGCTACGCAGGCAGTTTGGCCTCTTGTGCTTGATGTCATTTATTGTAGTACACTTCCTGTGCTCAGTTCTCCATGCTGCAGACGCTGCTGGTTCCTCTCTGAGGTGGTACAGGATTAGAGGGCTTTTAGGGCATTCCCTGCTCACTCTGCTACCTGCCATTAGCTTAAAGGGTACCTCCGGTTACATTACAATCGGTTGGTGCGGACCGCGATTTAAAGGGGCAGTACACATTTTTACTAAAACATTGCAAGGGAGTCCCAAGCGGTTAATTCTCCATCTGACCACCTCAGTGCATCTGCCGGTGCATCTGGTTTGCAGTCCCTTATGTCTCTTTCTGCGGCATTGAAAAATCTGGCATAAAAGCTGGACTTTGTAAGGAAACAAGTCTCTAGCAAAAAACGGCCACTGCCTTCTCTGTCCTCTGATTCAGAGCCTGATATGGTCGCCACGGTCAACCCCCTTCCTGAGGGATCCCTGTCCTAGTCAGATGGCAAGGAGGATATGTCCTCCTCAGCTGCAGCACACAGTGGAAGCACTGATTTTATCAATGAGGGAAACTTTAAAATTGACTGATGAGCCCCCACAGTCAGGAACACGGGTAGTTTTTGGCTCCCACAATGCCCAGAAATCGGGTCAGGTGTTTCTTTGTCCAGGGGATTTTCATGATATTGTGAATGAGCAATGGCGGCGCATTAAACACATGCTAGTGGTGCCGAAGTGCTTTAAACGCCATTACCCCTTTGCTGACTCGGTCTCGAACAGCTGAACGGTGCCTGTTTCCAGTTGAAACAAATCTACGGTGGTACCCGCGGAAGATTTCCCGGCGTTTATGGGCCCGGTGGACAGACGGGTGTAATCCCTTTCCCGCCACTTACATATTTTGGTCGGTACTAAAACAGATATTTGTGTCCGTTCTGGTTTCTCAGACGGTAACTGAATGGGTTAAGGTCCTTAGGGGTAACTTGAACACTGAGATGGTTCCCCGACCTTGATTGAGCTCATGGACCAGATGGCCCAGGCCCTGTTGTTTCTGTGCGATGTGGCCTTGGACGCGGCCCCTCTGGTTGCCAGAGTGTCAGTGGTAGGGATTGCCATACGCAGTATGGTGTGACTGAAGAGCTGGTCGGCGGACCAGGCTTCTAAGAAGGCCTTAACAGATCTCCCTTTTCTGGGTGAACATTTGTTTGAATGAGTTGATTAAAGGGTTAATGGGGGTAAGAGTACTATTCTCCCCCAATCCTCCAAAGTCAAGGCGCCCCGTGGTAGGCAGGGGCCCTCCTTCACGGTTCATAGGCGTTTTTTTTTTGTGCCTCAGGGGCACAAGAAAAAGGTAATCCATTCAGGACCTCTGGAGGGAGCAAAAAGGCTTGGTCCGGTAAGCCCAAGACAAGCCAGTCCGGTTCGGCGGACAAATCCTCTTCTGCATGAAGGGCGCCCTCACCCGTTTCTGGGGTGGGGCGACATCTGCGTTGCTTTCAGGGACCCTGGACATCCTTGATTCAGCGCAGATGGGTCCACGAACTGATTTGTTCAGAGTACAAGATCAAATTTTGGTCTCGCCCATCAGACAGATTCTGTCCCTCAAATCTTCGTCTGTCTCCGGATCGCTTGCGGGATCTCCGGGAGGCAGTGCAGGACCTCTTAACACAAGGAGTGATTGTGCCTGTTCCTCCGCAGGTTCACGGTGCCCAGGAAAGAGTGCAAGGTGCTTCCAATTTTGGACCTCAAGTCACTGAACTGCTTTGTGCGGGTGCAGAAGTTTCGGATGGAATCCATTCGGTCGGTAGTAGCGTCTTTAAATCAGGAGGATTTTCTAGCCTCTATCGACATCAAAGATAATACCTACACATCCCTATATATGAGAGACATCCGAGGTATCTCCATTTTGCAGTGGCGGAGGAGCACTTTCAACTTGTAGTGTTACCCTTTGGTCTCGCCTCCGCCCCCAGAGTCTTCACCAAGGTTTTGGCCCTGGTGTTGGCATTGCTGGGCAAATGAGGGATTGCGATCCTAGGATATCTGAACGATCTTCTGCTGAGAGCGCACTCTCACTCAGCCTTGTTGGGCAACCTGGAAATCAGGGTTCAGACCCTTCAAGAGTTCGGGTGGACCATCAACTTCAAGAAATCAGCACTGACCCTGTTGGTGCGACTGGATTACCTAGGACAGACTCTGGACTCCACTTTGGTGAGGGTCTTTCTTCCCGGGGACAAACTTCAGAAGTTGCAGGGAGAGCTCCGGTTTCAGATGGAAAACTATCTCTCCTCTCTACGGACATGCATGAGAGCCTTGGGTCTGATGGTGTCGACCTTCGAGGTGGTCCCATTCTCTCAGTTTCATTCCAGGCCTCTGCAGACAGAGATTCTTGTCAAGTGGAACAAAGATCCACGGTCCTTAGACAGTATGATATGTTTGAGCCGCCTCACAAGGTCAACACTCTCTTGGTGGCTTCTGTAGCCCGTCTTAAGCCAGGGCAAGTCCTTTCTACCGCTTTTGTGGACGGTGGTCACCATGGATGCCCACCTGTCGGGCTGGGGTGGAGTGCTGGACAATCTTTGTGCCCAGGCACTCTGGTCGACAGAGGAATCTTCCTTACCAATCATTGTTCTAGAACTCAGAGCGATCAAGTTTTGCCTGCTCCGCGGGATGAATCGGCTATGAGGTTCCCGTTTCAGATCCAATCGGACAATGCCATGGTTGTGGCCTACATCAATCATCAAGGGGGCACCAAGAGTGCCTGGGCAGCCCAGGAGGTGGCCGAGATTTTGACATGGGCCGAGGAACATGTTTCGACTCTCTCCGCAGTTCACATTTCGGGTTTGGAGAATTGGCAGGCGGATTACCTCAGTCGTCAGGTTCTGGATCAAGGGGAATTCAGGCTTATTCATTGAAGGGTCAGGTTCCTCCTTTCCCTGTAAAAGCGCATTTTATTAGGGCGCTGAGTGCCTCTTGGGCTTTTCGCCATCAGGCCTCTGTTACTCAAGTATGTAAGGTGGCGACCTGGTCATCCGTGCATAAGTTTACAGAATGCTACAAGGTAGATTTATTGGTATCTTCGGATGCCTCCTTTGGCCGCAAGGTTTTGGAGGCTGCTGTTTAAAGAAACTTGTTTTTTTCTCTTTCAGGGGTTATTTTTTTCTTTTTGGGTACACTCCTGTTGTTCCTGGTTGATTTTGTTACCCAGTTGGCTATGTCTTTAGCCTTTCGGAAATACGTTAACTGTTTTTGGTTGCGTTCTTCCCACCCCTCATGCCTACACTGCTTTGGGAAGTCCCAATGGTCAAGAAGCATAGCTGCTGCGTCTGTCAATGGACGATAGAGAAAACTGGATTTTTGTAAGAACTTATCGTAAAATCCTTTTCTCTGAAGTCCATTGACAGACGCAGCAGTTTGTGTCTTCTTTTTCACTGCTTGCTATGAAACTGGCTTGTGGCAGAGTGTGTGTGGGGTTATGCCGTGAAGGACAGCCCCTGTAGGGTTGTTAGTGTATTTTTTTTTCACTACCTAGTATTACTCCTGTAGATGGCGCATCACATAACCCAATGGTCAAGAAGCATAGCTGCTGCGTCTGTCAATGGACTTCAGAGGAAAGGATTTTACGGTAAGTTCTTACAAAAATCCATTTTTTTATGCTCTATATCAAAGGAAACTAGCACTTGATAAATTGTGTGTATGAAAACATGACCTCTATGCTAAAGGCCTTTTTTCGAATCTTTATGCCCGACCTATTTCTAAACCTAATTCTAGTCCACCTTTGTCTGTAGCGAAGTGGGAATCTGATCTTGGACTTTCGCTGGAAACTGCCTCGTCACAAAATATAGTTGAATTAGAGACTAATTATAGAGTGCTCATACGCTGGTATTTGGTACCTACCAGAATTGAGAAATTTGCCCCCAATTACTCCTCATCTTGTTTTCGAGGTGATACTAATCATGGATCATACCTTCATACATGGTGGAATTGTCTGGTAGTCAACAGATTTTGGAAAGATATATTTGTTATGATCTTAATATTATTTACAGTGCCCATCTCTCCTGTTCCTTTGATAGCGCTTTTAAATTTTAAACTGAGAACTCTTTCCCGTAACCAGTTCAAACTCTTTCTGCAAGTCACTACAGCTGCGAAACAAACCATCGCTAAAGCCTGGAAATCCCCAACCCTGATATTAAATGAAACCAAGCATAGAATTAATCAAGCTATGATTCATGCCCAAATAGAGGCTATAACTCAAGACAAAATTCCCAAATTTAGGAAAATATGGCTCCCTTGGGTGACATATTATCCACCTTCTAACTTTGATGAATCCCTGTTGATACCCCGGCAATTTTTAATCACCTTACCTTACCTTATTATCAGTGGTGGCTGGTGCGTTGGGGGCGCAGGGGCGCCGCCCTCCCTATCCATGCCTCTGGCCCCCTAATCTACATGCGGGGCGCCAGACGCATGGAGTTCAATTTTTTTTTTTTAATCACCTGATTAGAGCCAGAGGCTCTAATAGGCTTCAGAAAATGGTGGACCCAGGGCGCACCCATTGTGTGACAATAGCGAATGAAAATTTGCTATTGTCACACGGATCCTCCTCCTGGCCAATCAGGAAGTGGGTCCAAGACCCGCTTCCTAAATTGCCGAAAGGCAAAAACCATGCCATTGGCCGAGGAGGAGGCGGGAGGACTCGAGCAGACGCCGGGGGACTGAGGAGAAGCCGCCGCTGCAGGTAAGTGCACTGGTCTGTCTGCATTGAAGGGGGCACGGCACGCTGGTCTGTCTGCATTGAAGGGAGCACGGCATGCTGCACTGGTCTCTCTGCATTGAAGGGGCACGCTGGTCTCTCTGCATTGAAGGGGGCACGGCATGCTGCGCTGGTCTCTCTGCATTGAAGGGGGCACGCTGGTCTCTCTGCATTGAAGGGGGCACGCTGGTCTGTCTGCATTGAAAGGGGGCACGCTGGTCTGTCTGCATTGAAAGGGGGCACGCTGGTCTGTCTGTATTGAAAGGGGGCACGCTGATCTGTCTGCATTGAAGGGGGCACGGCACGTCGTGCTGGTCTCTCTGCATTGAAGGGGGCATGCTGGTCTCTCTGCATTGAAGGTTGAAGGGGGCACGCTGGACTGTCTGCATTGAAAGGGGGCACGCTGGTCTGTCTGCATTGAAAGGGGGCACGGTGGTCTGTCTGCATTGAAAGGGGACACGCTGGTCTGTCTGCATTGAAGGGGGCACGGCACGCTGGTCTGTCCGCATTGAAAGGGGGGATGCTGGTCTCTCTGCATTGAAAGGGGGCACCCTGGTCTGTCTGCATTGAAAGTGGGCACGCTGTTCTGTCTGCATTGAAAGGGGGCATGCTGGTCTATCTGCATTCAAAGGGGGCACGCTGGTCTCTGCATTGAAAGGGGGCACGCTGGTCGCTCTGCATTGAAAGGGGGCACGCTGGTCACTCTGCATTGAAAGGGGGCACGCTGGTCACTCTGCATTGAAAGGGGGCATGCTGGTCACTCTGCATTGAAAGGGTCACAGCATGCTGGTCACTCTGCATTGAAAGGGGCACGGTACGCTGGTCACTCTGCATTGAAAGGGGCATGGCACGATGGTCACTCTGCATTGAAGGGGGCACAGTATACCTTAATTACTGAAGGCCCCTTTCACACTTTTGTGACCTAAAAGTCACACAATTTTTTACAGCGTTTTTTGCCGCAAAGCAATGCCTATTACATTTTTCTGTTTGCGCCCCCCCAAAATTTTTGAGCACCAGCCGCCATTGCTTATTATAATCATCAAATAAGTAATGACGCACATTACCTCAGAGATTCCTCCTTTTCTTCTTCCTACTCTTCTTTCTCTTCTCTTTCTATTTTTCTTCCTATTATACTCTGTAATCCTTTTCCTCCTTTTCTTCTCTTTCATCAGGTTCAAGTAGCAGTACCTTTAATTCCGCTTTTAACTTTTTTAATGCTCCTGTATGTTGTATAATTTCCATAGTTCCTTAACATTCTTTTTTGAATATTACTGTTATTCAAAGTTTACTATTAGCTTGAGACTTCATCATACTTTTATAGTTAATGTGAGGTTTCAGCCTCTATTGATTAATTTAGGGATTTTCTTTCAAAGTTATTATTTGTATGACTAAGATATGAGACATACAGTTCTATTCAAAATCATTCAACCCCCACTGAAATTGATTGTTTTGGCCAGTTTGACATCGGTTTTGATCAATCAGTCATCCTGCTTACAATTAAATGAAAGAGGCACGTGTAGGTCAGACAAATATAACATAACATTTATAATGAAATAACCACAAATGTCTTTTCTGTGCTCACATCATTATCAGTTTTATTCAACCCCCAAGTGACATTCAATCTTAGTACTTAGTACAACATCCATTTACAGTTATAACAGCTTTTAAACGTGAAGCATAGCTTGACACAAGTGTCTTGCAGCGATCTACGGGTATCTTCGCCCATTCGTCATGGGCAAAAGCCTCCAGTTCAGTCACATTCTTAGGCTTGTGCACTGCAACTGCTTTCTTTAAGTCCCACCAGAGGTTCTCAATCGGATTTAAGTCTGGTGACTGTGATGGCCACTCCAAAATGTTCCAGCCTTTAATCTGCAACCATGCTCTAGTGGACTTGGAGGTATGCTTGGGATCATTGTCCTGTTGAAAGGTCCAACGTCTCCCAAGCCTCAGGTTTGTGACGGACTGCATCACATTGTCATCCAATATCTCCTGGTAATGAAGAGAATTCATGGTACCTTGCACACGCTGAAGCTTCCCTGTACCTGCAAAAGCAAAACAGCCCTAAAGCATGATTGACCCTCCGCCATGCTTCACAGTAGGCAAGGTGTTCTTTTCTTCATAGGCCTTGTTCTTCCTCCTCCAAACATAGCGTTGATCCATGGGCCCAAACAGTTCTAATTTTGTTTCATCAGTCCACAGAACACTATCCCAAAACTTCTGTGGTTTGTCCACATGACTTTTGGCATACTGCAGTCGACTCTTCTTATTCTTTGGAGCCAGCAAGGGGGTGCGCCTGGGAGTTCTGGCATGGAGGCCTTCATTACGCAGTGTGCGCCGTATTGTCTGAGCAGAAATTTCAGTACCCACATCTGACAAATCTTTTCTCAGTTCCTCAGCAGTCACACGGGGACTTTTCTCCACTCTACGCTCCAGGTAGCGCACAGCAGTCGAAGTCAGCATCTTCTTTCTGCCACAACCAGGTAGCGTTTCAACAGTGCCCTTTGCCTTGAATTTGCTGGGGCTGGGTCACGGGTCCGTGTTTGAATGGATACAGGGACTCGGCTCATGCAGGGCCGTTTGAAGGAATTTGGGGGCCCCAAGCAAAATGGACATGGAGACCCCCCCGACCACCCCGCACATACGCAAAGCCTACAGGAACCACAGCATAGCCATACAGTTTATAGAGAGAGGAGGGGGACAGATAAACAAAAAGAGACATAGGAAGACTAAGATTAGAAGGGAGATAGAAAAAAAAAGAAAGAAGTTTTCAGACCTGTCGGCACTCGGCAGATGTAGAAGCAGAGGGTCCTAGCAGCTACTCACCCTGATGCTATCTACTCCTCACTCATCCACACCAGCTGCAGGAGTTTTAATTGCTTTTAGAGCCCTGCTATCTGTATACAGTAGGAGCTGTCAGTCTGCACTGTCCATGGGCTGGTCCATACTCTGCATAAAGTCTAGCTGGTAGGCCAGGGATCTCTCTTGTGTCTGCAGATCTTATCAGACTTTTTACAAACCTGTTGAGGCAGAGAGGGGCCCCCTTGAGGGAGATCCCGATAACAGTGTCATTGCACTTTACTGCATTGACGATCAAAGGGGCGCTCACAGCCTTACACAGTGTCGTTGCATTTATTCTTAACCAGTAATTGTCTTGGGGCCCCAGGCCAGCTCGGGGCCCCAAGCAATTGCTTGGTTTGCCTGCCTTGTAGCAACGGGCTGGGCTCATGTGCCCCTATAGCAAGCTGCTTGATGTGGGGGCACTCAACAGGAGGGAAGGGCCAGGAGCTGCAGCCAGGGACCTGAGAAGAGGAGGATCCGGGCCACTGCACAGAGCAGGTAAGTATAAAATGTTTGTTATTTATTTATTTATTTTTAAAACGAGACTTTACAATCACTTTAAGTGCTTAAGTGCTCAGGACAAGTGATGTTTTACAGTTATGATGTGCATTTAGAATTTTATGTTTATTAGCATGCTTCTTATGCCTGTAAGCAGAGGTAAATGAGTGGTGTTTTATGCTAGAATAATTGTATCGCTCACACTATCCAACACCTTTATACAGTAGTAGTCTTGTTCATTGTACTATTTCAAATTACAACAGGTATAGTCTCTATCTGGCCCATGTATGTTTAGATTCCATGTACTGAAAACTGCCTAATATGTTTTATAGTTTGCTTTTTAGAATAAGTTGACCAGATTTTGAAATGAAATCAAGGGACACCCTATTAACCATGCTGACTTTTATTGGGGGTTGGGGCATAGGCAGGGATAATAGCAGCATGTGACACACGCTACACCATATGTTTGGTGTAGCCTATTGTGATAACTGTGGGAGTTGCTTAAAGGGGTATAGTTTATTAACACCTAAGCCAACTTTACTCTGGGTCAAGAGTGCATAACACAGAATATAGAGGCCAAAAGTAAATAAAGCACAGAGTGCTTCCCAAACAAATGTAGCAGGATTTCCAGGCATTGGGCCTGATGTGGGTCTGCCATGGTTACCGGTGACACCTTCAGCCCATTTAAGCTGAATATCCAAGTGTGAGATTTGAGTCAAGGACCAATCCGGCATCTTTGGTTTGTTTTGTTTATTTGATATTGGGGATGGGAGAAGGGTGCGTGGGATACTCCTCTGGCTCAACTAGGTACAAATGGGACACTGGAAAAAAAATGCCTTTCAGTGCTGTCTTGACCCCGGCTGGATGCCGACCAACGCTTGCTGGCGCTTGAAAAACACTGATTGGCTGTACTGTACTTGAACTTGACTTATGACACTCTGGTTAGCTCAAAAGTCCCGGACTGTACTGAGAACTGACTCCTGACGCTCTGGTTAGCTCAAAAGTACCGAACACTGCTCCCTCCAGTCCTTTCTGACTGAGGTAGCCTCTGAATACTGCTTCTGCTGCTGCAACTCTCAACACTGTACACTGCACGCTGTACACTTTTAACACTTCAGGGCCCAACTGCTGGCGCCCCCTCTGTACTTCAGGGTCCTCTCACTAGGCACCCCCTCTACACTTCAGGGTCCTCTCACTAGGCACCCCCTCTACACTTCAGGGTCCTCTCACTAGGAACCCCCTCTATGCTTCAGGGTCCACATACTGGCACCCCCTTTGCTCTTCAGGGTCAACACTGGCACTCCCTTCACCCTTGCTCCTGCACTGGCTAGCTAGCTCCTGGATCCCTCTGACCTTCACCGAAGTGGTCCCCTCTCTCTAGGCAGACCCCCAGGGGCAGTTTGCAGTACTCACGAACTGGGAATGCTTTCCTGAAACTGGACCCCTTTCAGCTCCTCTGGTCCTCTGCACCGGATCCTCTCTGCAGCTCAGCTCAGACTTCTGTCCCCTCTCACTAGGCAAGTCGCCTGGGACACCTGATTCCTCTGACAGGAGGAGAGACAGCCGCACTCTCCCTCCTGGGACTCTGCTTCCCGCCAAAGATGCTGCGTTATGTGCTCCCCTCAAACTTATACCCACTCCCAGATTGCTGTGCAGCAGAATCTGCCTTTCTGGGGTTACATACAAGCCTGAGTGTGCCATTGGCCGGGTTTCCTCCACTGTCCAATGAGAGCCCTCTCATAGAGCACAGTGGGGAGACTCCCCAGTCTCAACAGCCACACACCTGGGAACCATGATAACCTGACTGAAAACATGGCCCTGCTGTTAAGCAGACAAGGCCCACTATACTTTTACCTAGCACCTACTTTGTAGGGTGCTACACAAACATTCCTCCCTTATCCCAAACTTATCCTCCCCGTAGCACCTTTTACAGATGCAGAAATCACCATATGCTTGGAGGATGGGGAGGAGCCGGTGGCATCAGATGAAGCATGCCACACCTCAAGCAACCCCCTGCCTTTCTCTGCACAGGCAGTCGCCAGCATGCTCATGTGACAGGTCATGTCCCAGACAACTTTAAATGATGGCTGCCAGCAGAGGGCTCTCCAAGTCACAATCCATTTCAGTATAGTACTGTCACAAAGTGTCTACAGCTACTGATTTACTGCTTCACGTGGCACACTCTCTACCTTCTTCCCTCACATTGAAACACTGTGCACAGGGCAGCTGCTCCTCATTGGTGCCCACCCACCCATCCCCCTGTTCCAGCCCTGTACCCTAGTGTAGTGTTGACGAACTGGCTCCAGGCCTGCCACTGCGAGTCACCATCACAAAAGAGAGCAATGTGGCAAATAGTTAACTTACTTTACCTCCTGTAAATCTGTTGACACAAGCTAAGGGGGGAGGGACTGGATAGACCACATGATAGCATGTGGCATCATTAATAACCCTGAACACAGCCAGGAGCAGACACACTCCTCCCCTCCTCCTCCTCCTGCACCAGGCCAATCACAGAAATGCTGTTAGGACATATTTCCCTGCAGCTGCCTGGGCCGGGGACATCATTATTAAAGCTGGAAAGAAATCAGATTCTTTTAACATTATTTATATTGGGACAAAATCATGAAAAACGTTTCCCAGGGATGGCCTACTAAAATCATGGACTTTCCCCTGAAACTGGGGATGTCTGGTCATGCTATTGTACAATTGTACTATTGTGTGTCACTCCTATTTTTTCTCTATACTAAATTCACATCACTCCCAGCAAATGAGGTTGATAGTGGTAGTGCTTGCAGTTTAAGGAGGTACAGAGCAGCAATAATTACAAACATGAGAAGAGTGTGTGGGCGCCCCCTAGCTGCAGCATAAGGCTGAATGCTCCAGCTAGTGGTCTACAGGAAAATGAGCAACCTGGAGGCAGGATTGTTTAGCTAGTTTCAGGCACTACATGCAGACTGCCATGTTTGCTACATATGCACAGATGTGGCCTTTTCCACTACCTTTCTTCTTATCTGTATCAATGTTAACTTCTTTTTAGTCTTTAGTACGCGCTCACTCAGGACCCTGCATTCTACATCTGGTTAAAGGTTCTCTGTAGGTCCAACACGGTTACCCACAACAATCTCCTAGGCAGATCAGATTTAAACCCATCACAAAAAAACACACCTTCCCAGATATTGGCTGTCCACATTAAACTCCATCTTTAGGGGGGTGTGGCCGGATAAGGACCTGAGCAGACATGCCTGTGGTGAGCTCCTGCCATCCTGATTGAATCTTGTGGATTCCTGGAGTGTCTTCGGTCTCCATTGCTCTGTGACACCCAGAGGACCCTGGTGCAGAGCTGAACATTCCTATGGCACCCAAGCGGCAATCCTCCTCTGCCCAGGCCACCTGTGGACAGGGGATGGTTCCGGCCCTCCCCTTGTGTACCAATGCCATCTTTCTCAGCAGACTGCAGGCTCTACCATCCCACCACCAGACAACCCGAGGGCGCCAGACACATCCCTGATTCTGGCAGTGATCCAGCAAAGCAAGACATCCTTGCTGGTTTGTATCAATCACCTGGCAGAGGAATGCAACCTGATCAGGAACGACCTGGATAAGATCCGAAGCCGTCTGAAGGAATCAGAGACACCTGTTTCAGCTGTAGAGGATTGCATGGAGCAACATGCTGGTATGATTGCTGATCTGCAGCAAACAGTGAAGTATTTGATGTCCAAAGGTGATGATGCTGAAAATCGCATGTGTTGCAACAATGTGCGGGTACTCGGCCTCCCTGAAGGGGCTGAAGGAGAGCTCCCAGCAGATTTTGCAGAGGCTTCCTTCATAGATATTTTACACCTCCCAGATGCTCCTGTCACCTATGTTGCTGAACGGGCCCATCGGGTACCTATGGGCCGATATATTCCCGGGGCCCCTCCTCGCCATTTCCTTGTCTGATTCCTGAATTATTGTGACTGCAGTCGCATTTTCTCTAAAGCCAGGAAATAGCTGAATCTACAGTATGGAAATGCAAAGGTCATGCTAATCCCGAATTTTTCCCAAGAGCTCCAAAAGAAGCGTAAGACCTTTAATGATGTCCACCGACGTCTCAAAAAGTTCAACATGAAGTACAGCATGCTTTACCCAAGTCGCCTAAGGGTCCAACATGATGGTATGACCAAATTCTTTGATACCCCTGAGGAAGCAGATACTTGGCTCACTGGGCTTCAGTGAGCTTCCCGTGCTGCTCACTCCACTCACAGGCCTGTTTATGGTTCCATGGCGCCCTTAAACTAATTGAACTGCCTGCCTGCCTTCCTGGAAATCTGTTTTGATCCAGAAGACTCCTGCTACTATCTCTGAAGCCTTATTCACCAGTTATGCTTAGCTGTTTATTTACCTTCCTTACTGTCTCCAAGGTACAGTGGGTACGGAAAGTATTCAGACCCCCTTAAATTTTTCACTCTTTGTTATATTGCAGCCATTTGCTAAAATCATTTAAGTTCATTCTTCTTCCTCATGAATGTACACATAGCACCCCATACTGACAGAAAAACACAGAATTGTTGACATTGTTGCAGATTTATTAAAAAAGAAAAACTGAAATATCACATGGTCCTAAGTATTCAGACCCTTTGCTCAGTATTTAGTAGAAGCCCCCTTTTGACCTAATACAGCCAGGAGGCTTTTTGGGAAAGATGCAACAAGTCTTTCACGCCTGGATTTGGGGATCCTCTGCCATTCCTCCTTGCAGATCCTCTCCAGTTCTGTCAGGTTGGATGGTAAACGTTGGGTGACAGCCATTTTTAGGTCTCTCCAGAGATGCTCAATTGGGTTTAAGTCAGGGCTCTGGCTGGGCCATTCAAGAACAGTCACGGAGTTGTTGTGAAGCCACTCCTTCGTTATTTTAGCTGTGTGCTTAGGGTCATTGTCTTGTTGGAAGGTAAACCTTCGGCCCAGTCTGAGGTCCAGAGCACTCTGGAGAAGGTTTTTGTCCAGGATATCCCTGTACTTGGCCGCATTCATCTTTCCCTCGATTGCAACCAGTCGTCCTGCAGCTGAAAAACACCCCCACAGCATGATGCTGCCACCACCATGCTTCACTGTTGGGACTGTATTGGACAGGTGATGAGCAGTGCCTGGTTTTCTCCACACATACCGCTTAGAATTAAGGCCAAAAAGTTATATTTTGGTCTCATCAGCCCAGAGAATCTTATTTCTCACCATCTTGGAGTCCTTCAGGTGTTTTTTAGCAAACTCCATGCGGGCTTTCATGTGTCTTACACTGAGGAGAGGCTTCCGTCGGGCCACTCTGCCATAAAGCCCCGACTGGTGGAGAGCTGCAGTGATGGTTGACTTTCTACAACTTTCTCCCATCTCCTGACTGCATCTCTGGAGCTCAGCCACAGTGATCTTTGGGTTCTTCTTTACCTCTCTCACCAAGGCTCTTCTCCCCCGATAGCTCAGTTTGGCCGGACGGCCAGCTCTAGGAAGGGTTCTGGTCGTCCCAAACGTCTTCCATTTGAGGATTATGGAGGCCACTGTGCTCTTAGGAACCTTAAGTGCAGCAGAAATCTTTTTGTAACCTTGGCCAGATCTGTGCCTTGCCACAATTCTGTATCTGAGCTCTTCAGGCAGTTCCTTTGACCTCATGATTCTCATTTGCTCTGACATGCATAGTGATCTGGAAGGTCTTATATAGACAGATGTGTGGCTTTCCTAATCAAGTCCAATCAGTATAATCAAACACAGCTGGACTCAAATGAAGGTGTAGAACCATCTCAAGGATGATCAGAAGAAATGGAAAGCACCTGAGTTAAATATATGAGTGTCATAGCAAAGGGTCTGAATACTTAGGACCATGTGATATTTCAGTTTTTCTTTTTTAATAAATCTGCAACAATGTCAACAATTCTGTGTTTTTCTGTCAGTATGGGGTGCCATGTGTACATTCATGAGGAAGAAGAATGAACTTAAATGATTTTAGCAAATGGCTGCAATATAACAAAGAGTGAAAAATTTAAGGGGGTCTGAATACTTTCCGTACCCACTGTATCTTTGATCATTCAGGATCGATTCCACAGTGACACTGTACTGTTCCCACACATAGAAAGAATCCACTGTCTTCCACCCTTGGAGGTTTTTTCCCCAGAACGGAAAAAGGAAAACTAACCGATTCTGGTCGGATCTTGCTGCCAAGGATGAGTTTGTAATCAGGTTTCGGGTATAAATCTGAACTCATTTTTTTTTGTTGTTGGGGTTTTTCATGGTCAGTAGGGAGTTTATCATTTTTTTTTTTTTTTTATTGTTCTGCACACTCTATGTCCACTGGAGGATTGGTTCTTTAATTACAATTTGTCGGTATTTATCCTACTCAGGGCTGTTATGCATTACATTCTCTCTCAGAGGTCACGTGGGTTACATTCCCACACTTGTTTGCTAACTAGTTCTTTGGTTAAGAGTACCTGATAGTCATGGAACTTACACTTATTTCATGGAATGTCCGGGGTCTGAATGACCTGATTAAAAAAGCTTTGATGTTTAAGTATTTGAATCTGCATAAACCCCATATACTGTTCCTGCAGGAACCTCATCTCCTGAGCAATAAGATCCTTGCTCTTTGCAGACCCTGGATACAACAATCATTCGATGCTACATATTCCAGTTATGCAAGGGGAGTGGCTATCTTGCTAAATAAGTAATTTGCATATAAGTTTGTACACTTGGTAACAGACCCAGAGGAAAGATATATTATTCTTCTACTTGAGATCAAAGTGATTGTGCATGCTCTGGTTAATGTGTAGGTTCCCCCTCCATTCAACCAGCAATCCTGTACACTGTGTATGAAAAATTAGCCACTTTACAATTCTCCAGACTATACATAGCTGGAGATTTTAACTCCATTCTAGATCCATGTTTAGACTTGTCCAACCTGAACAGAGTGTATTACCCGATTTACTTCAATTGGCACAATCCTTTAATTACACTGAAATTTGGAGATGGAAGCATCAGACCTCTAGGGCCTACTCCTTCCACTCCACCACTCACAAATCCAGATCAAGGATACACCTGGTATTTGGTAACACCTGCGTCCTGGCAGCAGTGCGGGAGGTCCCATACTTACCTGCGTGCCACTCAAATCATGCCCCTCTAGCTTTTAAATTGAGGTTGTCGTAGGAACGGGGTCAAAATTGTTGGCGGTTAGCTACTAAGTGGTTACAGGACCCCAAGGTTGATGCGATGGTCTCCCCAAAATTACACAAATACTGGGAACCTAATGAAGGCATTGCCTCGACTCATGTGGTCTGGGAGGCCTTTAAGGCCAATACGAGGGGAGAATACATCTCCGCTATTAAAGTGGTGCATTCTAAGCTATTGTATCAAGTGCGACAGTTGGAAGGCAGTGAATCCAAGGTGGCGGTGGCTTTTTCTGTCTCCCAGACATCGGATCATTTCGGGCCAATTGGCTTACGCGAGAAGAGCATTGTCTCTACATCCCCCCTCGGATACACATTTAGATCTTAGTTCATTGCCCGGAAGGATCTTCGAGTTTGGGGAGAAAAACAGCAAATTGCTAGAAAATCTAGTAGCTAATTCCAAAATGCAAACGGTGGTGTCTGAAATCTGTTCCTCGGATGGTCGAGTTATCTCTGACCCTGACCTAATCCTGAATGAGATTAGGAAATTTTATGAGAGCCTCTAAAGAGCAATTCCTGGTTGGCCAGCTGAAAGGCTCAGTGAGTACTTTTTGGAGTTTTTGGACAAAGATTTTACTGTTGAAGAAATTGAAATGGCGATCCATTCGTTTCCCAGCAGTAAAACGCCGGGCCTGGATGTTTGCCCGGCGAATGATACAGAGCGTATGCGGCCCTAATTGCACCTAAACTTTTACAGGTGTATGCCGAGTGTAAAGAGCAGATGTCCTCGCCCCCTTCTATGCACCAGGCACATATCATCTTCATCCCTAAGCCAGGCAAAGATAAAACCCAATGTGACTCCTATAGGCCAATTTCCTTCCTAAACTATGACTGCAAGATACTGACAAAAATGTTAGAAACCAGGTTACAGATGATCCTCCCATATCTGATTAACATCGACCAAACTGGATTCATCCCAGGGAAGTCGATAGATATAAATCTGCGTATTTACACATATACAATTGCCTTCATCTAAGACCTCTACTAGGATGTTGGTGGCGCTAGACATTGAGAAAGCAATCAATTCGGTGGCCTGGTCCTACATGTCCTCAGTTCTCAAAGCCATGGATTTTAGGGTTGAATTACGCAGATGGATTGACATCTTGTATAAATGCCCGACAGCTCGGATTAAACTGGATAGTGCTCTCTCGTCCCCCCTTCACAATTGGGGTATGAGACAGGGTTGCCCGTTGTCACCAGCACTTTGGTGATGGAGTCGCTTTCCATGGCCCTCAGACAGGCTTATGTGGTTAAGGGCATCAAAGTTGGTTTCATAGATGAAAAGCTGGCCTTGTATGCGTATGACTCTATCATCTTTTTAAAGGATCCTTGTCCTCTCTTAAAGAAAACCCTAAACATCCTCTCTGGTTTCACTGACTGCTTGGGACTCAAAGTCAACTGGGACAAATCCCAAATGTTACCAATTGACACTGCAGCAAGATCCCTAATGCACCCTAATCTCCCTTTATTATGGACTAACAAAATTAAATATCTTGGCATCTACATCCCCCCAGCTGCCTCTGATTATTACTCACTGATCCTAGAGCCTTTGATACAAACTATGAAGGCTAGGCTGAAAGCCTGGGCACATCTCCCCCTTTCCCTAATCGGGCAAATTAATTTGTTTAAAATGAAGCTCTTGCTGGCATTTCTTTATGTTCTTAGGCACTCCCCAGTGTGGATACCCAAAGAGGTTTTTTGCCTGATAAATACTGTCTTGCTCTCCTTTGTTTGGGGCTCAGGTCAACCCAGATTTAAGTTAACAGTGTTACAAAGACCATGGGGTGAGGGGGGTCCTGCTTGTGCTGACCTTTATAAATATTTCTTGGCTGTCTAATTGTCCCATGCACATAACTGGCTAATCTCAGGCGAGTCCAATGCAGCAGTGGTTCTAGAGGCAACTTGTTTGGGCTCTTATGAGGTGCTAAGTGATCTGCTTTATTAAGAGCCCTGCACACCTTTCCCCCTGACAAAGGCCATAACAACTGTTCTAAAACCATGGTCTGCAGCTAATTCCCTTCGCCCTATATGTCCCGGCCACATCTCACCACATACTCCTCTCTGGTTCAATTCAAAGCTGCTGGAGTTCATGTTTATTCCTGATCCTAGTGTGTGGGCATTCAAAGGTATTAAATATTTATACCAGATATGTACTGGAGGCTGGATGCGGACATTCGATGAGTTAAAACAATTATATGGTTTGTACCTATTCAGATTTCTACAGCTCAGACATGCTTTAAATTCACAGTTTGAAAGTTATGTGACTTTCTATACTTTGACTCTGGAGGATCTGCTCAGGGATGAGTCCATGGTCAAACCTTTATCTATAAAAATCATCGCCTCTGATGATAATTGTGATGAAACGCGTAATGCGGAACCTACGACCCGACGCAAGCATGCCTGATATGCCTGTTTGTTTCCCATCAAATGTGAGTGTATTTCTTATTATAAAAAATTGTGAGTTTTTAACTACTAGACTATGGTAGCCTTCTTATATCTCTGGGGTTCAGCTGGCTGGTTTCATTCACTGCCTTTGGATTGGAAGTCCACCTAAATGTGATTGTGGAGTACTGTTTAATCAGGATTAGCCACTACACTTCTGGTCCATCAGCATTGCAGTTATGACCTGCTCTATTTATATGCCCTAATGACCTCTCTATAATTTGTGGGTCTATATGATTCGGTAAGCCTCTTTCATCACCGTGCTAACGTGTGTTTTCAGATCACGAGAGTCGGTTTGGGGACTTGTCCTTTTATAGTTCTTTGATTCACATCTATTAACTTTTTTATAATTCTTTTGGCGCTGCATCCTTTTGTTTTATTATAAAAATCTATTGCCCAACTTGCACATGGGGATGGGGGTCTCTCAAGGCAAAGTGGGTGGGAGACTTTCCTTCATTAGATGAAAAAGATTGGGAAGAAATGTGGAGGTGCTCCTTCTCCCACCTGGTCTCTATCAGGGACAGATTAATTTAATTCAAAACCTTACATAGGGTCACACCCATGCGTCTACATAAAATATACCCTTCTATACCAGATTCCTGTTGGAGGTTTGCTTCTCCATCAGCAGACTTTACTGATGTGTTCTGGTCCTGTTCTCAGATCAAAAAATTCTGGTCTGAGGTCAGCATATGCATACTGTCTGTCACCACCGTCCAAATACCGCTAACAGTGGAGGTATGTCTGTTAGGACTTGTTGACCCCTTGGCCCCTGGCTGGGCAGTCAGAACCGTTATGGGGTTGCTACTTTACTATGCGCACAAGGCCGTTGTTCTCAGGTGGAAATCCCCCACTGCACTATCAATACATTTTTGGAAGAATTTGGTAAATTTGGCTCTACCATTGTATAAGGCCACTTATCTATCTCGCAGCTGTGCCAAAAAAATTCACAAAGTGTGGGACATATGGGTGGAAGCCTTTTCTACAAATGCAGATGCTATAGACGAATAACCAGTATACTGTTCTGTATTTAAATACAAGTGGAATAGTGACTTTGTTCATATATACTTCAGTAGGAGATTAATTCCCTAGGTGCCCGGGTCCTGGGAGAATGTGTACGTCATCATTTTACAGAGCTGTTCAGCCCTGAGTGCTATGAGTGTTCTTTGTATCATCCTTATGAGCTGACTTGCTCATGTGGTCCGAGCATACCGACATGTAGGTTGTTTTCTTGTTTTTTTTTTTAGCTATGGTACTTTTTTTTTTTTTTTTTTAGTGTTTGGTTCCTGTTTTGTGTACGAGCCTGGGAATGCCCGATAGGCTCTGTTCTGTACTAACCTTTGAAAAACAACAATAAAAACAAGTTTAAAAGACATATTTAGACCCACACATTATTTCTTATTCATGATATTACCCTACTTGTAAACTTGTTTTTGTGATTAAATTCTTCACTTAAATAGTTGCAAATGGTCCATGGCAATAGGATAAGTACAGTTCAAATTATATGGTAAACAGTAGCATTAAAACTGTCAACAGAAATGGCAAGCAGGCCCAAAGGTGGCTCTCTTACAATGTTCAGTACAATTCCAGGGGGAAATGTGGTATTCATAATTACTATTGCATTTCCTCAGCTTCTTCTTAGTTCCCATTCCAGGACCACCTCTCCCTTGAAGGGGAGAACACACACCCAGCTCCTCTTCTACATCTTGTGTACTCTCTTCCTTCAACCTCCCACCTCTAAGGCCCCTTTCACACATACGGTCCGTTCAGTTAATCAGTTCAGTCACGTCAAAATGTATCAGTTTTCCATCCGTTTTCCATCCGTTTTTTATCCGTTTTTCATCCGTTTTTCGTCAGTTGTTATTTGTTTTTCATCCGTTGTCATCCCTTTTCATCCGTTGTCATACGTTTTTCATCCGTTGTCATCTGTTTTTCATCCGTTTTTCGTCCGATCCATTTTTTTGACGATGAAAAAATAAGGCATTCATCCGTTCAAAAAAACGGACATTGACGGAAGTGGATGAAAACGGATGTTAACTGATGATCATCCGTTGTTATCTGTTTTTACATAGAGATACATTGATGTCCGTTTTTCATCTGTCAATGGATGGATGAAAAACGGACAAACGGACAGCATGTGTGAAACGGGCCTAAGGGCTCTTTCACACGGTCCGCCTCCATAGGCGGATCCGTGCTGCTCAGCGCGGATCGATCTGCTGATCCCCGCTGAGCCGGCGGATGACAGCTCCGTCTCCGCTTGCAGTGGGGAGAGGGAGGTGTCACAGCTCCCGCTGCTCTCTATGGGGGATCGGATGAGAGCGGTCCGCCTGTCCGCTCTAATCCGATCCAATCCCTGAACGGATGGAAAAATAGGGTTTCCATCCGTCCAGATTTCACGGACAGGATCGGATACGGATGGCAGTGGGTGTCAGCGGCGGTGTCTCCGCTGACATCCACTGCCCCATAGAGCTGCATGGAGGATCCGATCAGATCCGCCTAAAAAACTGACAGGCGGATCTGATCGGATCGCCTGTGTGAAAGAGACCTAAGGGCCCTTTCACACGGGCGTTCCGCATGTCCGTATATCATCCTATTTTTTTGCGGATGATATACTGACATAATGTATGTCAATGGGATTGCGGATGTCAGCAGATGACTATCCGCTGACATCCGATTTTCGTCCTTTCAGTTCTGTTCCGTTTTTTGGAACGGAACAGAACCCTATTTTCCTTCCGTTTAAAAAACAGAACGGATGCAAAATCGGATGTCATCCGCTGACATCCGCAATGCCCATAGACATACATTATGTCCGTATATCATCCTCAAACGGATGGGATGATATGCAGACATACGGAGTTCTTAGGTATAGAAGAAGAGACTTAGGGCTCTTTCACACGGAGAGGACCGCATTGCGATCCGCTCCCGCACTTGTGTCATCCGCTCCGTGAAAAAAAAAAAAAAAAGTGCCGGAGCGGATCGCAATGCCTACAGGAAGGATTTTACAGTGAAGTAACACTTTCCTACAAGTTGGTGGGGTGCTTTGCCAGCACAGGTGTAGTTGAGGCTTGTCATAAAGCAGGCCATATCCCATATAGAGAAATACAATCATTTCACATTACATATTCTTTCATCCTGTATAATATAAAAAGAGAAAATCACATTCTGTTTCTTGTCAGAAGCATTTGAGGCTTATTACACCCATTCAGCTTTACTCTATCAGGGAGCGTTCTTCTCTGCTTTCTTCAGTGTGGAACTCCCACAAACCTCCACCCCTGTTCTTCCCATGTGGTGTGATCCTTCTGCTGGGGCTGTGTATTTACAGGCTGCTGCAGATAGACACTGAGGGATTTTTAAATTTTATAAGAGTAAAAGAACAGTCAGCTTAAAGAGGGGACAGCAGCTCAATGCTGGCTGTTCCTCTCTCTCCCACATGAACACCCATAAATTGGGCTTCAAAATGGACTGGAGCCAAAGCCTTTAAAAGAGGTGCTTTTATTCCACAATGTGGCCACTGATTGGATCAGGACCAATTGCTATATACACTTGGTTACCAGGGGGATGAAGTGCAAATAAAAAAGTTTGGGAGAATTCTCTTAGGGTCCATGCAAACTGAGCAGCAAAAGTGCAGTTTTTACAGGTAAATCATGTTTTTTTTTCTTCGGCCTGTAGAAGCAGCTCTACGTTAGCCTATTTGTTCATGCACATTAGGGAGTTTACAGGCATTTTTTCAGAGGAGTGTTTAGAGGCAGAAAAAAAAAAAATCTTAAGTCGTGTTTTTGAGTAGAGCTTTCGGGCAGAAAAAACACTTAACGCTCATAAAAGCGGCATTTAGAAGCGTTCAGTGTTTTCAAGTGTACATTGAAAAATGAGCAGAGGGGAATGTTTTGGAAAAAAACACTTATAAAGATAATGCCCATAAACTCTCCTAAACTCTTGTGCATTACGAGCCACTATGAGCATTTTTAATGCCGCAATTTTTGCTCCATATATGCATGGGCCCTTAGTCTTAAAATATAGGTCTTAGTCTACAAATGAACAAGTGTAAGCAGCGCTAAATCCTCCTATCTACTGTGAACATATCAATAAGTGCAAAAAATGCTGTGCAAATATACTGTGAATAACGGGCATACATTAATATTGATCCAATTGATCCATAAATGATAAACATGCATAAACTGTAAAACATCTAAAGTGCAGTACAAAAAGTGCATATATAGTGCTTATATATATTGTCAAGATAAGGGATTGGCTGGCGCTCTGGTACAGTGTGATACGGTCAGTATGAAGGTATAACAAATAGTCAAAAAAGCAATGATCAAAAATGGCAGATTACCTATGTAACAATTGGCAGATGTAAAGTAAAGTCCGTTCGGTGGATGTAACCACAAGGGTGGTGAACAAAGGAATGGATGAGAAGACTGCACAGAGGGCCGGCTCTGCCGCACAGGAAGTCAATCTGTGAACAAGGTAAAGGAAAAAACGGGCGGAGCGCCTCTAAGTGCAGTATGTTTTATTAAAGTCTAAGCATACAATAACATGGCAACTCACAGGAAATAAGATGATAATCGACTCAAAAGTCATGAGGTTAGCTGTCCATAGCGCCACTGCCGAGAGGAAGGATATGGTGGAAAATCCTATCCGGTGGATGGATGACAGGAAGATGCCGGCTCTCTCTTCCGGGACCGACTCTCGAGGCAGGCTAGGACTCAGCGTCGACGAAACACGACGCGTTTCAAAGCATGCGCCAAGCTCATGGGGAGCATGCACGCTCTTTTTTCAAGTGTTGATGCAGAGACCACTCAGGTTTTTTCCTTATATATATTGTGAAAAGGCCTGGAACAGTGCAAAAAATAGGGCCTGGAACAGTGCAAAAAACAGTATGCAGTCCAAAGTAATAAGTCCCTTGTGCAGATAACAACAGCCCAATGAAGGTGGACAGTAGTGGACAGTAGTGGTGGCACCCTTCCGATTCACTGCCAAACTGTGGTAAAATTTCAAACTCACCTGAGCCGTATGCCGCTTTTCCCTACTTCCGGGTGCGGCGCGGCTCCCAGGACTGCTACACGGCTCACCGCAAGGTGCCAGGAAGACCAAGGACAATTTGCAAGGGTACCAGATAATATATACTACAGTGTCTGCTGGATTTTATATATATTTTTAATAAAATTGGAGTATTTTAATCGTACTACACCATGAGGAGCCCTCTTCATTTTTATTTTTTTTTCCAAATTCGACTTTATTGAACAAAAAATGGAGTATAAAGTACAGAATGCGTATAAACAGAGGTAGGATACATCAGAGTTAAACTTGATAAAGTACCGTAACAAATATAGATACAAATATCTGAAATATTCATAACACATCTGTATGCATATCGTAGTGGCCCTCTTCATTTTTTCGCCCTCTGAAAATGCAGACAGGAAAAGCATCCATCTATCTATTGGGACACCAGCCTTTCAGCGCAAGGAGACCCCTAAGCGTATATTGATCTTTAGTTGACATATGCCAGCTAAGATCAACACCATGTTTTAAAGTTTATGCATATTTACTGTATCATTTATGGATCAATTGTGTCTATAGCACTGATCAAGCACGGCACTTTCTATTATCCATTGGATGTTAATTACCTTTAAAGCATTTCTTTCTGATGCTGAATAAATCAATTAATTAATTTATTCCCATTATTCACAGTATATTTGCACAGGATTTTTTGCACTTATTGATATGTTCACAGTAGATAGGAGGATTTAGCGCTGCTAATAGGGACTAAGCATAGAGTAAATAGGCTGACTGAGTTCCAGTGCCACTCCACAGTTTCCACTGGTGAAAAGCTGTGTTTCAGGCTAGTTGGACAACAGCTGGAGGGCTACTCATCATCACTGCAGATCTTGTCTTCTGGTCTCCAACACCAAGACAAATGCCACATCATAATCATCCTCAGGGGCCTCTGCAACTGGACTTTGCTACAACATTTATCTGGAGGTAGCTTTAATAATACCTATTCATATCCAGGTACAGTATATGTATACAATTGCTCCAGGACTCATGTTTGACCCTTTGCTAATAACAACTGTTTGTACATTGGTTGTAGGTTGTTCATTTAAAGATACTCACCTCTAGGGGTTTTTGAGGCAGCAGCTTATCCCATAGATCAGGCTAACCCAGGCTATTTAATCCCGTGGCGCGAGTGGCTTTTTCTACTTAGTCTGGAAAAATACGTTTTTAGGTGTTTTTAAAAGATTGAAGTTGGAGATTATCCACAATATAAAGCTATAGTATAACAAACGTCTCCTGTACATCTTGTGGTAACACCTGGGTGATATGTGTAATAGACTGTGTCTGTCATATTAAGAAAGGATTAGAATCTGAAACAGTCTAGAATGTTCCACTCGTCATCACTAGGGTCTTGACCTATTTATGACTTGTCACTATTAACTACCTCGTTTTACAGTTTTGTATAGTCTTCACTGCATTTCAGAGCACAGCAGAGGGTTTTTGTGTGGGAAATAGCTGACACTATGTCAAGGGCTCACAGTGCGTTCATCGTTGAATTTTATTGCTGTTAAGTCTTCCCTCAAACAGACAACTTAGCATATTTGTGGACAGACAGATGACAGAAGTGTGTTTTCCAGTCATCAGGGAAACATTCAGGTGGTTATGCATTTGCCCACGCTTGTTTTCCAGCCGAATGTAACTAAGACTAATCAGAGCATGCCTTCCATTTACAGTCATGGTGGCAGACTATTTTTACATGTATGAATCCAGCAATAAGAATGTACAACTAAAGCAGAACACTTGGATGGTGTATTGTTTCATTATTCTGTTACTGTTTCATATTTTCTATAAAAATGTATTTGAGTTAAATATTAGAGGGCAATCAGATATGAACAGTCATTGTTCAATTATTTACTTGCATGGGTCTTGGCTAGTTCACCCATATACGCTCAGCTTGACTTAGCATTTACACTGTATTACCAAAAGGATTGGGACACCTGCCTTTACATGCACATGAACTTTAAAGGCATCCTGGTCTTAGTCCCTAGGGTTCAATATTGTGTTGGGCCACCCTTTTCAGCTATAACAGCTGCAACTCTTCTGGGAAGGCTGTCCACAAGGTTTAGGAGTGTGTCTATTGGAATGTTTGTCCATTTTTCCAGAAGTGCATTTGTGAGGCCAGGCACTGATGTAGACGAGAAGGCCTGGCTCGCAGTCTGCTCGCAGTCTGCGCTCTAATTTACTTCAAAGTATATCGGATTGAGGTCAGGACTCTGTGCAAGCCAATCGGGTTCCTTCAACCCAAACTCATCCATGTCTTTATGGACCTTGTTTGTGAACTGGTGAGCAGTCATGTTGAAACAGGAAGAGCCATCCCCAAACTGTTCCCACAAAGTTGGGACCATGAAATTGTTCAAAATGTCTTGGTATGCTGACGCCTTAGGAGTTCCCTTCACTGGAACTAAAGGGCCCAGCCCAACCCCTGAAAAACAACCCCACATCATAATGCCCCTCCACGAAATGATGTCCTGGGTCCTGACCTCAACTGGATAGAACACCTCTGGAATGAATTAGAGAAGAGACTGCGAGCCAGGCCTTCTCGTCCACAAATGCGCTTCTGGAAAAATGGTTAAACATACCCATAGACACACTCCTAAACCTTGTGGACAGCCTTCCCAGAAGAGTTGAAGCTGTTATAGCTGCAAAGAGTGGGCAAACTCAATATTGAACCCTACAGACTAAGACTGGGATGCCAATAAAGTGCATGTGTAAAGGCAGGTGTCCCAATACTTTTGGTAATAAAGTGTATGTTTAAGGATGTAGAGAAAGTGGAAGAAGACTGCAAAGGCAAGAAATTTCCCTCAATCAAGAGCAGTCAGGTTGTGGTCATTCGTCTGACCCATGAACATGAGAACATTGGTCCATCCATCTCTAAAAGGGGAACATATTCTGGTGATAGCTGTTAAATGTGGGATTCCCCCTCAATTTATGGATTTGCTTTCTTTTTCTGTTGTGCCTCTGGGGTAGGAATTGAGGGTACATCTTCCCAAAAGGCACAGATAAAATCTGACAACAGTTCTAGCCTTTCTAAAAAAAAAAAAAAGCTTGGTTACATTACAACCTTTTGTATGCTACTGTTACTACTGTCTTTTCATTATTATTTTTGATATTATGGGGAAAAAATATTCTAGTTTTGTGTGGGATCTGTCTAGAAGTCTTCCTACCATCTAATGCCTGCATTGTCCAAGTGATATCTGGGAGACCACATCTGATGAAATGACAGCAGGAAATGAGTGGTGCTGGGAAATGAAATGTACACTCAAGTTGAACAAAAAATTTTAAATTTAGGAGATAGACATTGTGCGTGTTACATTTATTTGGCTGTTAGATTCCCTATTTTCTGAATAGTTTTGAACCAAAACACACGTAGGGTTTAGGAACAAAGGATATACAGTGTAGAAACCTGTAACTGTAATCTAAAAGACCAACCTGAAACACTTTAAAAATCATAAGGAATTGATCTAGAGATTATGTTTGAAATAAATTCATATATTCTTTTAAAGTGTTTTAGACCAGGCCCTCGCTGACCTCTTTTAGCTGTATGTACTATGAAGTAATTCCTCCTAAAGGTCTCAACAGAGACTCCAAAGTTGGGTTTAATTTGGTTTCTAGCATGTTATAGCACCTACTGTTTGTCTAGTATAGAAGGCTTACAGACTTGTAAGTCTATGCTGTCATAGAAAAAAAGGACAAAAGAGCTACAATATCAGTGCCTCTGCTGTGAACTTTAAAAATGTATTTTCCACAGTGCCTGCCTACAGAGATCAGTGATACCTTGTAATAAAGCTAATTTACCATTTGTTAAGAACAATAAAATACTAGAATATCCATAGTCTGATTAAAGGTGTATTTTAAAGCTGAATCCCAGGTATTGTTTTTGCATAGTTACATTGGTCCAGCTTGGACAAATGTATGTATTTAATTCTATACCTGTGGTAGCCCTGTGGAAGTAGGGCATCACTGTAGTAGTCAGCATGAAGCAAGGCAACTGCTTGGCATGGGACTCAAAAAATAATGAGAATCACTGTAGTAGTGGTGAGTATTACAGTCCCCCCCCCCCCCACAGTGACCACATGTTTTCACTATGCAGCAAGGCAACTGCTTGGCATGGGACTCAGAAGATAATAAGAATCATTGTAGTAGCTGTGACAACTACTGTGATTCTCCGCTTCCACAGGAATCCCACAGGTATGGAATATGCACACTTACAATTATCCAAGCTGGACCAATATAACTGGGCTTCAAAAATGTCATACCTGATATTCAGATTTAAGGAAAATTAAGTGGATTACAGCTGCAGGGCTTACTGTATAACATCATCAGTGTTCACGCATTGATTTTACTAGCTGTCTAGAGTCCCCAAGACATAGAGGAATGTGGTTGGTGATTCAGCCCAGTTGCATTCATCTGAACTGAAATATTATTTTTGTGTAACATGTCCATTTAAAGCCAAAAGGGAAAAATATGTTTTTGTAAAAAAAAAAAAAAATAGTGCTGATGAATTATTGTCAGGCACCAGAGGATATACCAGATGTTCAATACAAGGACTTCATATCATCCTATCACAGCATGAACTAGAATGTGTTTCCTTCCTTGCTTTGTTTTAGTTTGTTTGGGTGAAGCTAATTCATATACAGAATGCAATCATTAATTAGATTTTTGTATTATCACAGAACAGAATAACATAACTATAGATGAGTCTTTGAAGAAGGCAAGAATATACAGTTACATGGAATGCAGAGTCATTTCTGGAATTTGGTATTTGGGCTGAAATGTCAAACGTTATTAAGTATTTTCTTGGCAAGATAAGCAAAACAAATTATGAAATAAAACATCAAACCACTCATATTTTCTTCTGTCATGTATGAAATATATTTAATGTGAACCTGTCATATGAGAAATATGTAGGATGTCTTTGTTGACCTCTTTCAGTATATGCTAGTTAACAGGCTGCTATGCTGACCTGCTGGCTTTATAAGCAGTGCGAAATATTGTATTTTGTATATAGTTTATTCCATTTTTATTTTAGCCATGACTAATTAATTATAGGATGTTTAAAATAAACAATGTATATTTTTACAGCAGGTAAATATGAAATATTGAATATTAATACATTGCAGTCTTCTATTCAGCCAGTAGGTGGAGATTTAGGCTCCTTTTACCATGTTTTTCTTTATCCTTTGTAAAAAAAAAAACCTGGATTTAAAGCCAGAATTTAAAAGTAATTAACAAAAAAAAGTAAATAAATCGAATGACATTTACCTTATTGGTTGGCTTTGCTAAAAGGTTTTAATCAGACAGAACGAGCCTAAAGGTAGGGAGCTTCTGCTTTGCTGTCTTTTTAGCTAACCCATAGTGCTTTAGGAAGCCTTTGTGATGCACTATTGAAGCAAGAGTAACTATTGAACACTGACTACATCACAGAGAGTTTGAATACCTTTATTCAAACTCAATAATGATTACCCAAATCATCCACATTGTCAGGAAATTAAAAATTCTATATTTTATTAATAACATATACAGTTATACGTATAAACCATTCAATGGAAAACCAAAGCTTAATAGCATTACTGTAGACACATACCGGAAACGTAACTGTTTTTGAAACTGTTAAATTGATGGGTTTACTTCCACTTTAAGGCTCATGTCTGGGACTCCCTTCCTACCCCACTACCCTTTACCTTCACCTTTTTCTAACGAATTGCTAGGTTTATTTAATTATATAAAAAGCCTCTAAAATTCTCTTTTAGTTACATAAACATGTGGCCACATGAGCTCTGGATCCAGAGTCCTTCTGCATTGCAGAAATTGGCATGGGTCCCTACTAGCTCTAGAAGACCTCAATGGTGTAATGATGAGGGGCAGCAACAAGAATGGTAAACAGTATGGCCACCTACAATGTTGGATAGGTCTCCACTACCAGAAAAGGTACTGAAGAGGGTCATGTAAAATATGCAAGTATTACATACAAAGAAATAGATCAAGTAGGTAAATTTTGCATTTGATATTGTGTTTATACACTGCTCAAAAAAATTAAAGGAACACTTTTTAGTCAGAGTATAGTATCAAGTCAATTAACCTCTGGAATATTGATCTGGTCAGTTAAGTAGCAGAGGGGGTTGTTAATCAGTTTCAGCTACTTTGGTGTTAATGAAATTAACAACAGGGGCGCTAGATGGGCAACGATGAGACGACCTCCAAAACAGAATGGTTTTACAGGTAGAGGCCACTGAACTTTTCTCCCTACTCATCTTATCTGACTGTTTTTTACTAGTTTTTCATTTGGCTAGGGTCAGTGTCACTACTGGTAGCATGAGGCGATGCCTGGACTCTATAGAGGTTGCCCAGGCATTCCAACTCCTCCAGGATGGCACATCAATACGTGCCATTGCCAGAAGATTTGCTGTGTTTCCCACAACAGTTTCAAGAGCATGGAGGAAACCGGTAGTTACTCTAGGAGAGCTGGACAGGGCCGTAGAAGGTCCTTAACCCATCAGAAGGACAGGTATCTGCTCCTTTGTGCAAGGAAGAACAGGATGAGCACTACCAGAGCCCTACAAAATGACCTCCAGCACTGGTGTGAATGTCTCTGACCAAACAATCAGAAACAGGCTTCAGGATGGTGGCCTGAGGGCCCAACATCCTCTAGTGGGCCCTGTGCTCATTGCCTGGCACCGTGGAGCTTGATTGGCATTTTCCATTGAACACCAAAATTGGCAGGTCTGCCACTGGCGCCCTGTGCTTTTTCACAGATGAGAGCAGGTTCACCCTGAGCACATGCGACAGATGTGAAAGGGTCTGTAGAAGCTGTGTAAAATGTTATGCTGCCTGTAACATTGTTCAGCATGACCGGTTTGGTGGTGGGTCAGTGATGGTCTGGGGAGGCATATCCATGGAGGGATGCACAGACCTCTACAGGCTAGACAATGGCACCCTGACTGCCATTAGGTATTTGGATGAAATCCTTTGACCCATTGTCAGACCCTACGCTGGTGCAGTGGGTCCTGGGTTCCTCCTAGTGCACGACAATGCCCGGCCTTATGTGGTGAGACTACGCAGCCAGTTCCTGGGGGATGAAGGAATTCATACCATTGAATGGCCCCCATTCTTGTCTGACCTAAATCCAATAGAACACCTCTGGGACATTATATTTTGGTCCATCTGATGCAACTAGATTGCACCTCTGTCTGTTTAGTAGCTCAGTAATGCCCTGGTCCAGATCTGAGAAGAGATACCTCCAGTACACCATCCGTCGTCTCAAAAGGAGCATGCCCTGATGTTGTCAGGCATGCATACAAGCACATGGGGGCCATACAAACTACTGAGTACCATTCTGAGTTCTGCAATACAATTTCAGCAAAATGGACTAGCCTGCTGCATAATTTTTCCACTTTGTCTTTAAATTTAGCCCTCTGTAGGTTGATAATTTTAATTTCCAAAAATTGATGTGGCGCCCTTTCATTCCTAACACATTACCCAGTCCATATCAGTATAGATATCAAGCATGATATATTTTTTCATTGACATCTGATGTATTTTCAAAGTGTTCCTTTAATTTTTTTGAGCAGTGTATAAAAGGGTTCATGACAACAGATAATATAATTATCTATTTAGATTCACCATTTTCAATTAGGTACATAGCAGCACTATCTGAACCATACTAAAAAGTGTCAAAGAATAAACAACACAAAAAAAAAAAAAAAAACAATTATACTACCCCAAATTTTCAAAAAATAATAAAAACACCCAGTGTAAAATGTGAAGTTAAACAAATCACTTCTGTAAGTATCTTCTAATAAATCATGCGATCTTCATACCACACCTCGTGCCACCACTTCCCCATAGGGTATACACTCACCAAATTAATTTGCCTCACACTCCCATGTTTGGCAAAATTGAGATGAATCTCTCCACCATCAGCAATCTCCAGATCACGTTTTAGAAGCCAAGAATAAAATCACTAATATCTATTCAAGGCTCTCTGCCCACTATCAGTGTACTCCTAGGGACACTTGGAAGTGAACAAAAGAAAATGTACTCCTGTGGCCTAAAGAGCTTTGGCCATTTTTCTCTATAAGCCACAATATTGTCCAAGCTTATTACAATAGCATCTATCATAGTACTAGCATTATTGATTAAAACTACAATTATACTTCAAAGTGTATGCAAGCCATAACAATGAACTTCCATTTTTGCCTCCTTTTGGTCTGTTATATATACCACTGAAAGCACTTTGTTACAGTATATATGTTTGATACGTGCAAAAAATATCTGTCCTGCCAAAAAAAAATCCAATGCTGTCCTGCGCACATTGCTGTGTTACCTCAAATAGTTTCATCAGCCCTGCCCATGGTACCTACTGTATGCGCATATAGAAAACATTTCCCTATGTAATGAAGATAAGCAGAGGGGGAGGTGTTCTGTTGTCCTAACTGACTTCCTGTCCTAGGGTGACTCCTCCATAGTTACAGTACAATGAATGAGTGTTGTCACCCTAGGATAAGAAGTGGGTTAGTGGAAGGATCACCAAAAAAATAAAACGAATGCAGCCACCAAATCAAAGGACTGATGAGCTGCATTATTTTACATTGCTGTTCTTGAATTTAGATAAACTGATGTCCACGACGTGGAGTCTGGACATCATCTCCCAAAGGGCATCCCTCTCCTAATGGTGACTGTAATATGCGTTTGATGACATGCAAGAAATGTGAGTGTGCTACCTTATGTTTTACTTAATAAAGCCTTTAAAAACGGTATCACGCTATTGGGATTATGCTTTTTTTTCTCTCCATATGCTGCTGAGCTTCTGTTGACTGTGCTGGTGTGATTCCCGGTGTGGATACTCTGGACCAGTGACCTTCATTATAAGCTTAAATGCTCAAACACGAAAGTGGGTTGAGCCACAGCATCTGGTGAGTGGGCATTTCTCCTCCCCCCTTGGAGCACGGTGGTGGTGGTGATCCCCTTGAGAAACACGTTTCTTTACGTAGTCATCCCAGGAGATAGATTGAAGGATTATGGACTGTTTATGACATCTCTCAGTCTTTCCCTGTTGCCTATGTGACATCTGTTGAACTATTGGACTTTGAGCGGTGTGCAAATTATTTATTTATGGCGTTGGGTCCTCTCAAGACCATACCAGACCCTTCGGTTTAGTAAGGATTTTGAGGGGAACCTCGCACCAAAAAAAAAAACGGTGTAGGGCCCTCCCCATAATCCTTACCAGACCCTTATCCAAGCATGCAGCCTGGCAGGTAAGGAAAAGGAGAGGACAAGTAAGCACCCCCCCCTCCTGGACCATAGCAGGACACATATGCCCTCAACATGCAAGAGGTGGGTGCTTTGAGGCGGGAGGCTCTGAGCCCCCAACCTAAAGCAGCTTGTCACCATGTTGATGGGGACAAGGGCGTCTTCCGAACAACCCTGGGCAGTGGTTGTGGGGGTCTGTGGGCAGGGGCTTATCGAAATAGGGGGGCCCCCAGATCCAAGCCCCCCTATGTAAATGAGTATGGGGTACATTGTACCCCTACCTAGTCAGCCCTAAAAAAAAACAGTGTCGTGTAAATAAAAACAAGAGACAGTTTTTTAAAAGTTCTTTATTAAAAGTGAAGAATGTCCCCCACCTTAGCTCCCAAAGTGTCTTCTTTCTCAGGCTCCTCCACCAATGTGTGTTTTTCCTCCGGTCTTCTCCATCTAGTGCTGTGTTCTTCTTCTGGTCTTCTCCCTCTGCTGCTGTCTGCCGCTGCTCAGGGTTGTCAGGAAGAGGCCCTTGTCCCCATCAACATGGGAACAAGGTGCTTTAGGGTGGGGGGGGGGGGGACACAGCCCCCCCCCTACCCCAAAGCACACAACACCTCCATGTTGAGGGCATGTGGCCTGGTATGGCTGTTTTCTCATTCCTCTCTCCTTTCCTGACCCGTCAGGCTGCATGCTCAGACAAGGGTTTGGTATGGATTTTGGGGGGACCCCACGCCTTTTTTTTTGGCGTGGGGTCAAGATCCTCAGAGCACAAGTTGCATGCCATAAGTTGGATCAGTTAAGATGATGATCCTGACTTCCATTCAAATTAATGGGCTGAAATCATGCCCAAGTCAGACTAAGGTAGTGCAGGAAGCATTTTCAAAGTTGGACCGACAAAAGTCGGACCAGTTAAGATGATTCTCATGGGAACCATTGATTTTGACATGTCATGCCACTTGTGCTCTTGAAGTCGGAGCACATATCAAACCAGTGTGAACCAACCCTTAAATTTATGCTGCCTTTGCCATTGAGCAGCTTTTTGAAGCCCTTGCAGAAAACTGAATAAAAGCAGCAACAGAGTTGGAGCTGTAGACGTTGCTCTGTACTTATGTATATGCTTCTGATCATTTTTCGGCAAGGTTGCTCCAAGACGTAATTCCTTTTCTACACTGTAAATGTAATCTGTATTGGAAATACGTTAGTGAATTGCTGCATTTTTAAGAGCTCTTTTGTTTGTGACAGATTCCCTTTATGCTATTGAAGGTCATTTTACCTTTGTGTTCAGCTGCCCAGACTTAAAAAGTATAGGTGCATGGTATCCGATATCTGAATAAGTGAACTCTGATCTCCACCTGTGTCTTAGTGGTGAAGATATGAATCGTTGAGATGAAATGTATATGATAAAGAGGATCAAGAGACATAGGAAATGAAAGGGAGCTCGTTAAAGCAGGACATTTGAGACTGAAAACTCACTCATCTTGAAGCAGCAGGATGAGAGAAACAATTAAAAGCTCTAATGGCTGAGCAGTCTTCAGTCATCAATACAGAGTGAACAGAATGCCAATGCAGTTCAGTGTGCTCACAAGCAAAAATCAATGCTGAAGCAGAATGCATAATGTATATATATACAGATATACAGAGTGTGTATTATATATTATATAGAACTTCCTTACGGTGTATTAGGCAGTATGAAAGCAATGGTACTGGGGTTCATAGCAACCAATTAACCTTAGTTTACTGAAGCCATATATATGAAAATGAATTTCTAGTTGGTTGTTAATACAGGATAGTGCCTTTTTATGTTTTATGAAACACATGTATTTCCCTCTCTGTAATATCTTACTGTAGGATTCAGTTTGCCTTACAATATTGCCTTATACTATGAATGTTTGAAGGTCTTTTATGGTCTAACATCCTGGTGTCCAACCTGCGGCCCTCCGGCACTTTTTTGTGGCCCTCTGGGGCCCTGTTGTTGCAGCGATCTCTAGCAGTGTAATATGTCTTCAGTTTATGACTGGATTGCAGTGTTGGGGGTAACGAGTTACAAAGTAACGGATTACAGTAACTACATTACTTTTTTGGGCAACGGAGTAACGTAAGGCATTACAATAATAATATTGGTAACTACACTATTTTACTAGGCTATAGGAATGGGCTTTCCTGCGTTACCCCAGCCGTATGATGCTGCGCAGGCGTGTGATGTAATTTTGGCGCCAACATGCCGTCTATCCACATTTCCACCCCAGTGCATTTGAGGCAGCCCACTGGACAGTTTGACACCTCACACTGACGTGACGCTGGGTGCATCAGGGTCAGCGGCCTGCTGTTTCAAATCCAGATTCCCGAATACTTATCTTGGCATGATCATCATCCACTTTCTTGGTAAGTCTTCATTTTCATCTCCTGCCGGTCTTCTCTATGCAGTTTCCCCACCTCACCTATGTAACAACCCAGGCAGGCACTGCGGTTAGTTGGGTGTATTCTTTATCACTTACTCCCTTGAGTCCCTTCCCTTCCCCTTCCTTTTCTTTATGGCACTTATTTTAGTCGATTATGACACCTCCTTAGTTTTTCAGTTTGTTTTCACACCCAGTCTGAATGATCACTCATTTCTTACTTTCTTCATACACTGCCTGCACTTACCTTACCTCCCAGTTTCCCTTTCTATCAGTTCACGCTGTCACTTTCTCATTCACAGTGTCAGTATGCAAGTGGCATGAAGCGTTTTATATAATATTTATATACATGCTTACTTACTTTATACTTATTTCACTCCTCCATGTGGCCACCAGCAACAATCCAATCTTTATCCACACTCCCTTCTGTGTGTAGTGTTTTTTGCCCCATCCGCGGGCCCCATGCGCCCTCAGCTCCCGTGGGAGACGCTTTACATGCCCCCTCACTGCCATATCTACTGTGTAAGTTATGTGGGGATTTTCTCCTCCCCCCCCCCCTCCTCCAGTTTCCATTTTGGGGCTTATCTACCAGTTTCTACCATCCAGTTTACTCATGTCATTTTAAAATGGCCTTCTTTATCCTGTTGTTTCTGGATTTTACAGTGAGGCCTATTTCTTTGTGCAGAAGGGGATATTGTTCTTTCATATGGTTCAATATTTATACAATATTTATACAAAAAACTCTATGCAGAAAGAGTAAAATGTTTGTCCGTGTATCTTCTTCTACACGGTCAATTAAGAAAGAGGAGAGTAAATTAACCACTTTACCGCTGAGTACCGTAGTACTACTGCGGCAAAGTGGCTCTTGTAGGTCTGACGACATAAATCTTTCCCTTTGTTAGTAAACGCAATAACTTTTGCGCAAACCAATCAAAATACGCTTATTGCGATTTTTTTTAACAAACATGGGTAGCAGAAAACAAATTGGCCAAAAATTTTAAAAAAATTGGTTTTTACATCTTTTTTGGGGGGAATTTCATATAAAAAAATGTTAAAAATATTGTTATTTTTTCAAAATAAACGCTGTTTTTTTGTTTATAGCACAAAAAGTAAAAATCGCACAGGTGATCAAACACCACCAAAAGAAAGCTCTGTTTGTGGGAAAAAAAGGACGTAAATTTTGTTTGGGTATGGCGTCGCATGACCGCACAATTGTCAGTCAAAGTCGCACAGCGCCGAATCGCAAAAAGTGGCCCAGACGTAAGACAGCAAAATGCTCTAGTGGTAAAGTGGTTAATAAGTAGTGAAGTTACTTTTCAAATGCAGTAACTAGTAAAGTAATCTCGTTACAATTTACAGAAGTAACTAGTAACTAACTTTAGTATGTAAGAGCAATTGTCTGATTTACTTGGATAACTTGGATTAGTGTACAAACGGAAAATGCTCCTTATATCAGTGTTAAAGTGGTAGAAAAGCCCACTTGGAGATTTTTAGCTACAGGTAAGCCATATTATAAGATTACCTGTAGGTAAAAATCACCAAGCAGGCTTTACTACCGCTTTAAAATGATTACTTCTAAAACGTGCATAGTTTAGGAGATATTCACCCTGGATGCAGCCAGTTACTTCACCGGCGCATGAGCTCTGAAGGACCAGGGCCAGCCTACGGAACTTTGAGAGGGGTGGCAGAGGGGGTTCGTTAAAGGGTAACTCCACTTTTGTGGGGGGAAAAAATAGCAAATGAAGAAAAAATAATAAAGCATATACAACTGTGACACAAGATATATTGTAATTGAATGGTATAAAAATTACCTTTCCCATTAGTGCTGCCAATCAGTGCCCCATCATCAGTGTCACTTATCAATGCTGCCTACCAGTGCCAATCAGTGCTGCCTATTATTGCCCATCATTGCCACCTATCAGTGCCACCTCTCACTGTTGCCTATCAGTGCCACCCATCAGTGAAGCCTCATCAGTGCCTCTTGATCAGTGCCACCTATCAATGTCCGTCAGTGCTGCTTATCATTGCCCATCAGTGCAGCCTATCAGTGCAGCTTCATCAGTGCCTCCTGATCAGTGTCCATCAGTGCCACCTCATTAGTGCAGCTTATCATTGCCCATCGGTGCAGCCTATCAGTGCAGCCTCAGCAGTGCAGATCAGTGAAGAAGAAACATTACCATATCATGATATAAAATAATGGATGCGGGGGCCTTTTGGTGGATGTGAGGGGGGTGGGGGGCAGAATTTAATTTTTGGACCCAGGCAGCACAATGCCTTGGGCCAGCCCTGTGAAGGTCTGTCATATCTTGTCAGATCTTCAGAGCTTCGTACCAGAACCGAGGGCTGTGACGTCATTACAATCACATAACCAGACCGCACGAAACTGGAAGAAAGACCGGGGGAAGATGTCAGTCTTCTCAGCGGCGACAGCACAGCAGCTTTTAAACATCCACAGTTTACTACTGTTTTAAGGCTGAATTCACAATAAAAAGCAGACCTGCAGGAGCGATTTACCACTCCAGCAGCTTTCCATTGCCGGATGCGGTACAGGGCAGTGTGGTACGTGATTCAGCACATCACATGGTTCCCTTTTTTTTTTTTTTGTACATACTTTACGAAGTGTACAAAACGTACACTTCATTATTGACAATGTGTGGCAGCATGTGGCACTGCCATACATTGTCGTGCCATTTGGCATTGTGTGCTTTTTAGTGCAGCACGACCATATACTGTACTGCAGTGTGTATGGGACACACAGAAAACAATTGTTTCCTGTGCGTCCATGCAGTGACAGACGACAAACGTCTGTCACCGTAATTTCACATAATGTGAAATAGCCCGAAAAGGTTTGCAAAACAGACTTTTATACCGACCCTGTCCAACGCCTCCTTTCTGTGCGTGTGCGAAGTAATGTAACAAAAATCCAGTGTCTTTTTCATTTTTTTTTAAGTATAGTGGGCTTTACTGAAAATTATTCACAGCCAAACATGCTTAAAATATATTATCTGATGGTGTGTGATTCGATAAAAACAATCAAATCTGCAACCAATCCAATAGCAATAACTTCCCTTCCGATTTGATAAAACATCGATCATCCAGGGCAGAATATTATCAATTGTTTTGCATCAATCTTCAGCACTGGGAACATTTGTTCATGAATATGGTCGTATTTTGATAATTCAGTTTATGAGTAGTGTTGAGCGAACACGGACTGTATTATTCGTGTTCGTACCGAATAATTGGATTTTTGTTACCCGAACACGAACACGGACACTTTACTGTATATTCGGGTAAAAATCCGTGTTCGGTCGTTTTATTTCCGGGTTTTGCATGCTTTGGCGCTCTTTTCATGGCGGGCTTTCAACAGCCAATCAACAATCGTTTAACTGGTGTGCCTTAAGCCATCCCAGCCATGCCTGCAAATGTCTCAGTAGCTGTGATTGGCCGTCTGAAGCATGTGACCAAGTCTTTATAAGTTCGAGGCAGCCGCACCGGCGTCATTATGCTGCTTAGATCAGGGACAGAGCACACATCAACGTGCTGGCTGCTGATTAGGGAAAGATAGGCAGGAAAAAACCATTTGTGTCCGGATAGAATTGAGGGACAGGTCGGAGTGTTTAGGCAGGGCGAGTTGTAGGCATTTTAGGGATAGAGTCTGCTGAATTATAGGGTCAGTGTGTTCTACAAACTACAATCGATATTGCTGTGTGGGGTGGGGTCTGCACTTAGTTCTCCTGTTCTACGATCTCTTCTCAGTCCTGTTAGGGACAGAGTCTGCTGAATTTTAGGGAAAGTGTGTTCTACAAACTACAATCGATATTGCTGTGTGGTGTGGGAAAGGAGATAGGCAGGTGTCAGTGATCCACATCCATTTTCTGTGTGTGGGCTGCAGTGAACACAATCTTTTTGGGGTGCAGTGAATACAATCCTTTTGGAGTGCAGTGAACAAAATCTTTGTGGGGTGCAGTGAACAAAACCTTTGTGGGGGTACAGTGAACACAATCTTTGTGGGGTGCAGTGAAGACAATCCTTGTGGGGTGCAGTGAAGACAATCCTTGTGGGGTGCAGTGAACAAAATCTTTGGGGGGTACAGTGAACACAATCTTTGTGGGGTGCAGTGAAGACAATCCTTGTGGGGTGCAGTGAAGACAATCCTTGTGGGGTGCAGTGAAGACAATCCTTGTGGGGTGCAGTGAACAAAATCTTTGGGGGGTACAGTGAACACAATCTTTGTGGGGTGCAGTGAACAAAACCTTTGTGGGGTACAGTGAACACAATCTTTGTGGGGTGCAGTGAACAAAACCTTTGTGGGGTACAGTGAACACAATCTTTGTGGGGTGCAGTGAAGACAATCCTTTTGGAGTGCAGTGAACACAATCTTTGTGGGGTACAGTGAACACAATCTTTGTGGGGTGCAGTGAACAAAACCTTTGTGGGGTACAGTGAACACAATCTTTGTGGGGTGCAGTGAACACAATCTTTGTGGGGTGCAGTGAACAAAACCTTTGTGGGGTGCAGTGAACACAACCTTTGTGGGGTACAGTGAACACAATCTTTGTGGGGTGCAGTGAACAAAACCTTTGTGGGGTACAGTGAACACAATCTTTGTGGGGTACAGTGAACACAATCTTTGTGGGGGTGCAGTGAACAAAACCTTTGTGGGGTACAGTGAACACAATCTTTGTGGGGTGCAGTGAACAAAACCTTTGTGGGGTACAGTGAACACAATCTTTGTGGGGTGCAGTGAAGACAATCCTTTTGGAGTGCAGTGAACAAAATCTTTGTGGGGTACAGTGAACACAATCTTTGTGGGGTGCAGTGAACAAAATCTTTGTGGGGTACAGTGAACACAATCTTTGTGGGGTGCAGTGAAGACAATCCTTGTGGGGTGCAGTGAAGACAATCCTTGTGGGGTGCAGTGAACAAAATCTTTGGGGGGTACAGTGAACACAATCTTTGTGGGGTGCAGTGAACAAAACCTTTGTGGGGTACAGTGAACACAATCTTTGTGGGGTGCAGTGAACAAAACCTTTGTGGGGTACAGTGAACACAATCTTTGTGGGGTGCAGTGAAGACAATCCTTTTGGAGTGCAGTGAACAAAATCTTTGTGGGGTACAGTGAACACAATCTTTGTGGGGTGCAGTGAACAAAACCTTTGTGGGGTACAGTGAACACAATCTTTGTGGGGTGCAGTGAACACAATCTTTGTGGGGTGCAGTGAACAAAACCTTTGTGGGGTGCAGTGAACACAACCTTTGTGGGGTACAGTGAACACAATCTTTGTGGGGTGCAGTGAACAAAACCTTTGTGGGGTACAGTGAACACAATCTTTGTGGGGTACAGTGAACACAATCTTTGTGGGGTGCAGTGAACAAAACCTTTGTGGGGTACAGTGAACACAATCTTTGTGGGGTGCAGTGAACACAATCTTTGTGGGGTGCAGTGAACAAAACTTTTGTGGGGTGCAGTGAACACAACCTTTGTGGGGTACAGTGAACACAATCTTTGTGGGGTGCAGTGAACAAAACCTTTGTGGGGTACAGTGAACACACAGTGAACACAATCTTTGTGGGGTACAGTGAACACAATCTTTGTGGGGTGCAGTGAACAAAACCTTTGTGGGGTACAGTGAACACAATCTTTGTGGGGTGCAGTGAAGACAATCCTTTTGGAGTGCAGTGAACAAAATCTTTGTGGGGTACAGTGAACACAATCTTTGTGGGGTGCAGTGAACAAAATCTTTGTGGGGTACAGTGAACACAATCTTTGTGGGGTGCAGTGAAGACAATCCTTGTGGGGTGCAGTGAAGACAATCCTTGTGGGGTGCAGTGAACAAAATCTTTGGGGGGTACAGTGAACACAATCTTTGTGGGGTGCAGTGAACAAAACCTTTGTGGGGTACAGTGAACACAATCTTTGTGGGGTGCAGTGAACAAAACCTTTGTGGGGTACAGTGAACACAATCTTTGTGGGGTGCAGTGAAGACAATCCTTTTGGAGTGCAGTGGACACAATCTTTGTGGGGTACAGTGAACAAAACCTTTGTGGGGTACAGTGAACACAATCTTTGTGGGGTGCAGAGAAGACAATCCTTTTGGGGTGCAGTGAACACAATCTTTGTGGGGTGCAGTGAACAAAACCTTTGTGGGGTACAGTGAACACAATCTTTGTGGGGTGCAGTGAACAAAACCTTTGTGGGGTACAGTGAACACAATATTTGTGGGGTACAGTGAACACAATCTTTGTGGGGTACAGTGAACACAATCTCATACTTCTGAAGCTTTGAGGGTGCTGCCTGTTCTATACTCCTCCTCCTCCTCCTCATCCATCCTTTTAGGTGTACAAACAATAGTAATTGGGGCCTAGTGTGCTTCTGTACGTGTGAAAAACATACACTTTTTTTGATCATATTTCCTATTCCGTTATTCGATAAAAACCTTTGGGGCTCAATTAAATTGCGGAATAGTCTGTGTCGGTACGTGTGAGATCCACCTTTCCAAGTTTTTGGGGTTCATCTCATACTTCTGAAGCTTTGAGGGTGCTGCCTGTTCTATACTCCTCCTCCTCCTCTTCCTCATCCATCCTTTTAGGTGTACAAACAATAGTAATTGGGGCCTAGTGTGCTTCTGTACGTGTGAAAAACATACACTTTTTTTTGATCATATTTCCTATTCCGCTATTCCATAAAAACCTTTGGGGTTCAATTAAATTGCGGAATAGTCTGTGTCGGTACGTGTGAGATCCACCTTTCCAAGTTTTTGGGGTTCATCTCATACTTCTGAAGCTTTGAGGGTGCTGCCTGTTCTATACTCCTCCTCCTCCTCCTCCTCATCCATCCTTTTAGGTGTACAAACAATAGTAATTGGGGCCTAGTGTGCTTCTGTACGTGTGAAAAACATACACTTTTTTTTTATCATATTTCCTATTCCGCTATTCAATAAAAACCTTTGTGGCTCAATTAAATTGCGGAATAGTCTGTGTCGGTACGTGTGAGATCCACCTTTCCAAGTTTTTGGGGTTCATCTCATACTTCTGAAGATTTGAGGGTGCTGCCTGTTCCATACTCCTCTTCCTCATCCTCCCTTTAGGGTAGGATAAAAATTTAATCGGGCCTAGTCTGTGTTTGTACGTGTGAGATACACAGTTTTTTATCCTATTCCGCTATTCAATACACACCCTTTTGGTGTAAAAAACATTAAATTGCGGCATAGTTTGCATATTTGACTGTGAGATACACCCGTGCGATACTGTTGTTCTTTTGTTCCGCTATTCAATAAAGACCTTTCTAGGGCAAGATCTTAAATTTCAGAAATATGAGGAGAGCGTCAAATAGGGGCCGTGGCCTGGGCCGTGGTGGTGCTGCTGCTAGAGCTCCTGTTGCAAGGAGAGGACGTGGTCGATCTGTGCCAGCTACACGCACAAGTGAAACACCTTCCTCAAGTGTGAGTAGGCGACAGAACCTGCATCAGTATTTGGTAGGGCATCATACGCCCCTAGAAGTGATGAGGCCAGAACAAGTGGAGGCGATAGTAGATTGGTTTGCTGCTGACAGTGCCTCCAGTTCCTTCACATTGTCTCCCACCCAGTCTACTGCAGAAAGGTCACAGTTGGCACCTGCAGCCGATGTCCAACCGTCTTTCACCTCACCCCCTTGCAAATCAGGCAAGCAGTCTGAGCCCCAAGCCATACAGCAGTCTCTTCTTCTTTTTGATGACTCTGTCAGCAGGGTTTCCCAGGGCCATCCACCTAGCCCTGCCCCAGAAGTGGAAGAGATTGAGTGCAGCGATGCCCAACCACTTATTTCTCAAGATGAGTACATGCAAGGATCATCGCAGCACGTCTCCGATGATGACGAAACGCAGGTGCCAACTGCTGCGGCGTTAAGCATTGTGGAGACCGACAAGGAGGGCAGGGGTGAAGACTGGGTGGAAGATGATGTGGAGGACGATGAGGTCCTCGACCCCACATGGAATGAACGTCATGCAGGTGACCTGAGTAGTTTGGAGGAAGAGGCGGTGGTGCACAGCAGAAGAGGGAGCAGGGTGCAGAAGCGGAGCGGCCGTGCCCTAGACATTACGCCCGCTACTACCCAACGCAGCAAGGGAACGAGCGCACCAAAGTCAGCTCAAAGGAGTTCTCTAGCGTGGAAGTTCTTTAGAAAATGTGCTGATGACAGGACACGAGTGGTTTGCACCCTGTGCAATCAGAGCTTGAAGCGAAGCATAAACCTTCTCAACCTGAGCACAACCTGCATGATCAGGCATCTAAGTGCAAAGCACGAGCTGCAGTGGAGTACACACCTTCAAAACCAAGAAACGTCTCTGGCTCATCCTGCTTCCTCTTCTGCTGCAGTCTCGGCCGCTCCAACCACATCTGTAGTGATACCGGCACCTGCCACCCCGCAAACAGACGATCTGTCAGCAACACCACCACCTGGGTCACCAACAACCATCTCCACAATGTCCCGTGGAAGCGTTCAGCTTTCCATCTCCCAAACACTTGAGAGGAAGAGGAAGTACCCCCCTACCCACCCGCGATCCCTGGCCCTGAATGCCAGCATTTCAAAATTATTGGCCTTTGAAATGCTGTCATTCCGTCTGGTGGAGACGCACAGTTTTAAAAACCTTATGTCGGTGGCTGTCCCACAGTACTTCGTGCCCAGCCGCCACTACTTTTCCAGGCAAGCCATCCCTTCCCTGCACAACCAAGTGGGGGAAAAAATCAGGTGTGCACTGCGCAACGCCATCTGTGCCAAGGTCCACCTAACTACCGATACGTGGACCAGTAAGCACGGTCAGGGGCGTTATATCTCCCTAACGGCACACTGGGTAAATGCAGTGGCGGATGGGCCTGAGGCGGATAGCAATTTGGCGCATGTCCTTCCACCACCGAGGATTGCAGGGCGCTTCAGTTTGCCTCCTGTTCCTAACTCCTCCTACTCCGCTTCCTCATCCTCTACCGCCTCCTCATCCGGACAGCGTAACACCTTCACCACCAACTTCAGCACGGCCAGGGGTAAATGACAGCAGGCAGTTTTACAACTTGCCTGTTTGGGGGACAAACCACACACCGCGCAGGAGTTGTGGAGGAGCATGGAACAGCAGACAAATGAGTGGTTGCTGCCAGCGAGCCTCAAGCCCGGCCTGGTGGTGTGCGATAACGGGAGAAATCTCATAGCAGCTCTGGGCCTAGCCGGTTTGACGCACATCCCTTGCCTGGCGCATGTGCTGAATTTGGTGGTGCAGAGGTTCCTTAAAAACTACCCCGATATGTCAGAGCTGCTGCAGAAAGTGCGGGCCGTTTGTGCGCACTTTCGGCGTTCTCACCCTGCTGCTGCTCGCCTGGCAGCGCTGCAGCGTAACTTCGGCCTTCCCGCTCACCGCCTCATATGTGACGTGCCCACAAGGTGGAACTCCACCTTGCACATGCTGGAAAGACTGTGTGAGCAGCAGCAGGCCATAGTGGAGTTTCAGCTGCAGCACGCACGCGTGAGTCGCTCTACGGAACAGCACCACTTCACCACCAATAACTGGGCCTCCATGCGAGACCTGTGTGCCCTGTTGCACTGTTTTGAGTACTCCACCAACATGGCCAGTGGCAATGACGCCGTTCTCAGCTTAACTATCCCACTTCTATACCTCCTTGAAAAAACAATTCGGGCGATGATGGAAGAGGATGTGGCACAGGATGAGGAGGAGGAGGAGGATGAAGAGGTAACATTTCCAAGGCTTTCAGGGCAGTCATTCGCAAGGGGCTCCGAGGGTGGGTTCCTGCACACACAAACGCCAGGGACACAATTGTCCAGCAGGGGCACAGTTCTGGAGGATGAGGAGGATGAGGAGGAGGAGGAGCTGGAGGAGGAGATGGAACCATGTTCACAGCAGGGTGGCACCCAGGCCAGCTCATGGCCATCACTGGTGCGTGGCTGGGGGGATACAGAGGACACGGACGATACACCTCCCACAGAGGACAGCCTTTCGTCGCCTCTGGGCAGCCTGGCACACATGAGCGATTACATGCTGCAGTGTCTCCACAACGACCGCCGAGTTGCCCACATTCTAACTTGTGCTGATTACTGGGTGGCCACGCTGCTGGATCCCCGTTACAAGGACAACGTACCGTCCTTAATTCACTCACTGGAGCGCGATCGCAAGATGCGCGAGTACAAGCGCACGCTGGTAGACGCGATGCTGCTGGCATTCCCATCTGACAGCGGGGCCACAGTGGAAGCACAAGGCAGAGGAGGAGGAGGTCGCCAACTCAACCAGGGCACCGCCAGCACCTCAGAAGGCAGGGTTAGCATGGCCGAAATGTGGAAAAGCTTTGTCAGCACGCCACAACAAACAGCAGCACCAGCAGCTCAGATGGAACGTCTTAGCAGGAGGCAGCATTTTACCAACATGGTGGAGCAGTATGTGTGCACACGCCTACATGTAGTGAATGAGGGGTCTGCCCCCTTCAACTTCTGGGTCTCCAAATTGGGCACATGGCCTGAGCTTGCCCTTTACGCCTTGGAGGTGCTGGCGTGCCCTGCAGCTAGTGTATTATCTGAACGGGTATTTAGCACGGCTGGGGGTGTTATAACAGACAAGCGCAGCCGCCTGTCCAGAGACAATGTGGACAAGCTCACGTTCATTAAAATGAACCAGGCATGGATCCCACGGGACTTTTCCGTACCTTGTGCAGAATAGCAATGGATACCGACCTTACCCAGCCATTGTTCCATTTTTGCTCTTTCTCACTCTTTTGGGGTGTACCCTCATTTAAAATTTGTGAAAAGAAGCAGTGTTGGCTACCTCGTCCTCCTCCTCAGGGCCAGATTAACGTAGGGGCTATTGGAGCTGCAGCTCCATGCAGGCCCCTACCTTTTATATAGGCCCCGGGTTGGCCATATTCACTGTGACCGCTCTTCTGTCACTTGTAAACACAGAAGTCTGGCTTCTATGCTCGCTTCCCCAGGCAGCACCCTCAGAACCTCCCCACACAGCGCGAAGGCCGGACAAGGAGGGACAATTGCCCGATGCATGGATGTGTTTATGGGCTTCAGAGACAGCATCCCATGTTGAATTAGGCATGCATGGCTGCACCCTTCCTCCTCTGGGTGCATGCCAAGGCACGGCCCTTAAGGCCCTTCAAAATCCTCAGCACCAAGACCATGATGCTCTTAATCCGGCCCTGGTCCTCCTCCACCGCCGCTTCCACCTACACCGCCCATAGGTGTGCGCAGCCTATTGCATTAGGGTGTGCACCCCAAAGTTGAAATACACATGCATGTGTTTGCCTACATGTACATGGCCCCGATACATTACTCTCCCTGCTGGCAAAGAGAAATAGAGCAGAGCAGGTGCGAGGGAGATCTTTCCCATCTCCTCACTGGCAAACAGAGCGATAATGCTATGTGCCCTAGGTGATTAGGGTGTGCCCAGGTACACCAGGCACACCCTGTGCGCACGCCTATGACACCGCCACATCCACCACCACCTCAACCTCCCTCCTACTCCATATGGGCCTCGTCCTTCAGAGATGAAGAACATTGTTTTATTTTTCTGTTTTTTTTTTGTTGTTTTAAGTTATTTCCCTATCCACATTTGTTTGCAGAGCACTTGCCATGCTCTTAACTACGTTTTGCTGCCATTTGCAGCACTCTAGCCCTTTCCATTGGTGTTTTAGAGCCATTTTAGTGCCTTAAAGTTCGGGTCCCCATTGACTTCAATGGGGTTCGGTGTCCGGGAAAAGTTCGGTAAAAGTCCGGGACACGGACCCGGACTTTTTTTTAAAGTTCGGCCGAACCCGTCGAACACGGACATCTAGGTGTCCGCTCAACCCTATTTATGAGCTTACATGATGGAAAACAGATGTGAGTGAAAAATGATTGTATGTGCATCTATGGTCAAAATGTAGAATCAATTATTAATTTCCACATAAAATTTAAATTATTTCTAGCCTACTCATATTAATCAAAATGATCTAGATGAAACTTACTTTGTGAGATCCCAAGACATTTGCTTCTTTGAATTTTGTGACATGTAATTATTATGTGAAAAGTGAATATTGCTATTAAATAAACCGTGCTCTCAAACACTAAGCATTATATGCTAATGATATATAAGTGTATAAAATTAAGGGAAAAAATTGTCCATCAACACCAAAGTGCTCCAAAATGGTAACGTAATCGCGAATACTCCTACTACTTCAAGGAACCGTGAGCAGTGATAGCTGATCTTCTACCACCAGTAAATGAAATATCTAATCACCAGAAGTAGAATTTTACACGCATGTCCAATCAATGAGGTCTCCCTCATGCCAATAGATACTCTCCATTAGTACTGCTAATCCAGTTGAACTCCAAGATTTTTGTCATAAAGTATAAAGAAGAACAAAAGGCCCCTCATAGTGTAGTATTTTCAGTTTAATTCATGCGCATAATGATTAAAAACACTTACAAGATCGTAAATACATAAGAGCTGATCGTGCAGCAGGGACGCCATTTTGCGTTCCACAGTAGAGGAAATGACGTGTTCCGTTGTATTACCCTGTGAGTAGGCACTGTTGTGTCACACATTTCACAGAACCTGCCTTCTGAACTACAGAGGTGCTGAGAGGGGGAGTTTTGGGAGGGGGAGTCAGTACAGGAATCACAAATTGTAGGCAGCAAGGTACTATGGAATATGTAGTCCTTAGAAATTGAAAATAAATTGCAGAGGTGAAGCTGCAAAGCATGCAGGGAATCCAGGAAGTTGTGGAAAAAGATGGCCACTAGACAGTCAGCACTGACAACACGTAAGGAGATTTTTCAAATGAGCTTATACTGGAATTGTAAAATATAACTATTGTTTGTATTGTTATTACAATGTTTATATTCAAAAATGATATGACCATAGATCTCCTTTAACTTATGATCCAGCCCCATTTTCCTGTGTGTGGCATATTGATATACTAGGAATTCGACTACAGATCAATTATTCCTATTGGAAGAGATTAAAAAAAGAAACATAATTTATCAAAGTGAGTATGCCCCCCCCCAATTAGACTTGACAATAAACCAAAACCAATGCACTGTCCAGTGATAGTGATAAAACATTATGAGGAGGCAGAAAAACACCTTAAGGAACGATTTCATGAAAAATAGATTTCAGTACAGATGATTTTGGGAGAATAAAGATTTTAAATATTGTTTGTTTGTGATGTGATCATCCGGGGCAGAATATTATCAATTTTTTTGAATCATTTTACAGGACTGGGATAATTTGCTCATGAATATGCTCATATTTTGATCATTCAGTTTATGAGCTTACATGATGGAAACACAGATGTGATTGATAACGATTACATGTGTATTTATGGTCAAAATGTAAAATCCTATATTAATTTCTATATTATTCCACAAATAAATGGTGATATTTGACCTTTACTGAGGGCACATCAGCTACCATTATACTGTGGCTGGTGATGACACTGATCATGTAAAACTTGTGGATATCTGCACTGGGCAAAATGTTAAAATCCAAATTAAATTCTGGTTCATGCATGGCAGTTTGCTTTTTCCCAATCAGAATTACCTATAAGTAGAATCTTAAATAATCTTATCTTTGTTCAGATAAAATACATTTGATGGTGATCATATTGAACAAATATGACAAGGAATTTCCAGCACAGGTGAAAAGACTTTCGCTGTAATGGCTTTGCCTCAAAGAAAAACTATGCTAAGTACACGAGACAATAAACTACTAAAAGAGTGCAGGCTGTTCAATTAGCAAAGGGAATGTTGGTAATTAAATGGAACCTGTATTTATTTTAAATGACTAATCATGCGCAAATGAAATAAAAAAAACAGGATTTTTGCTAGCATGTGATTTGGTTAATTTGAGTAAACACAGCTTCACCTTATTATCCAAGCTCTGTAAACATTCACTTTAGTACAATGCGTGTTCCTTTAGTAAATGAATCCTGATGTCTATATACAAAGTGCATTTTCCATCAAATAAAGTAAATTAAAACCAATAATAGGAACCATTAAAAAGAAAACTAAGGAATACCAAAGAAAGAAAATGATCATTTTTGAATGGTTGCTACAAGTGCCTTTGCATTAAGCCAGTGCAACTCTTAATAAATAAATTTGTATTCCTATCATTATTATTATTATTTAAGGTACTTATATAGCGCTGTCAATTTACGCAACGCTTTACATATACATTGCACATTCACATCAGTCTATCATAGCCCCATTTCTAATTTTGAAAAAGCTAGCATTATTTTTAACAGAAACTTGGATTGCTTCTGTCAGAAAACATGAGAAAAGTTTAATTATATTTCTTCATTGTTGTTATGTTACTGCTGAACAGGCTAGATCTGAGGAAAACATAAACTATAGTGTAGCACTGCCCCCCCCCGTAAGGACTGCCAGGTTTCACACCTTTGGGTTCCCCTGAGTTACCAGCATACAAAAATGACGGTTTCAAATCCCTACATTCTCCTTCCTTGGCTCGCTCCAATAATCAGTCCAGGGGTATTTTGGTTGTTTTGTGTTTATTATAAATAGGGATAGGAGAAGGGAATAGTGGGATACTCCAAATTAACTATGCACAATTGGTTGAGGACTCCTATCTTCAGGTACAGCCAGGCTGTTGATTCACCCCGCCACTATGGGTGAATTTAAGAATTTAGTCTCTTTTCCTTTGACGACATGGTGGACTAGCAGTTATCCTCAGGACACTCTTACTAGCATCCTCTTTCTCTTCGCTGCTGACACCCATCCACTGACTATCCTACACGTGGGGTGGCCCCCTCAGGTCAGGCTCCTTGACACGAGTCCCTGTACTCACGATACTGTGGTCCCAGGGTCTCTGGTGTCTCCCCATCAGTCAGCTCTCCTGGACCTCTGGGTTCCTCTCCTCTCATCTGTTCCTCTGGCCCTCAGGACGACCTGCTGCGACCACATGCCACTGCTACAGAGGAGGAGGCAGCCACCCCCTCCTTCCGGGACTCTGCTCTCCAGCCAAAGACCTAACAGCACTTGTGCTCCTGGCTTTTATACAGTATACCAGAATGCACTGAGGCAACCCGCCCCTGCCAATCACCAGGACTGTATCAAAGCCTATGCATCCCTTCGTCAGATTTCCTCCCACTGTACAACATGCCTCCCTTTTGGACCAGTGTAAAACACTCCTCTAGACCTAACTAATTGCATACTGAGCACAATGAGCAGACCTCACTAACAGATCCTGCATTCTGGTAGGCAGAGAACAATATAGATTTACCTGCAGCCCCTCTGGTAAGCAGATAAGGCTCAAAACTATACTTTCTCACTAGCACCTACCTAGGAGGGTGCTACAATAGAAAACCTTAGGATGTTAAACCAGTCCTAGCTGTAGGATCCAAAGTCCCAGCGCCAAAGGATCTTCAAACAATATATAGCCACAGATCACAGATGTGCAAAAAACACACTAATCCACAGCGCTCTTATTATATCTAATGCTCAATATAATAAATGTTGGCTTCCTTGATCCTCTAATTGCTATCCTGGTTAAACACTCCACACTGTTCCTCCTTTTTGTCAGTAATCTGGATCACACAGTAGGGCTGATGCATTAAAGCTGAAAAATGGAAAACGAGCACACAATCTAAATTGCTGCACATGGCAACAACTCTTGCGACTCTTGTTTATATTTCCCCTCCCAAAAAAGAAAAGAAAAGATTGATCGATTGGCTGCTTTTGGCAACAACTCAAATTGTGTTACATGTTTTTCTATAATTTTAATAAATCAGTCCTTGTGTGTAAGATCGCACTACTGATACTGTCTCCAACATATAATTCTGTGGTTCTGAGTGTGTAAACTCTAGACTAAGCAGATAAAGTAGGGCACTCTCTTAAAACACATTGTTAATTATTGATAACTCACCAAATTGTGAAAAAGTTTATCTCAAACAAACCTAACCGTGGTTTCAGTTTTTACCCCCTACAGGGGCATACAGCTTTGGGTAAATAGGAGTACAATACTGTACCATGTTTTACAAATGCATTTCGCAATGACTCCTTAGGGAGTTGCTGGAAATAACTGGGTTTCCCAGCTGTCTCCTGGCTACCTGCCCTGAATCTGGATCCAACAACTCAATGACAAATCCCTCAAAATAATCCAATTCTAATCCTTAGTGTCTTTTTACTATTTCACCTTCTTGAGGCACCATTGGAAAGGGTGTTTAGTCACGGTGCAGATCCCAGCAGCAAGAATCTACTGATTTCTGCTGCTGTGGGAACCTTGTTCATGCACAGGTTAGAGAGCAGGTGCTGATCTATATGCTGAAGTGGGAATTCCACCAAACAGGCTGGATTTAACTACTGTAGTTCTGGTTTTCAGCTTTAAAATACACCTATCCTTTAGGGGATTGTTTTACGATAGTTTTATCTTGGCACACAATTATCAAGCATCCCTGCAATAGATAACTAAAAAGGAAAACATTGTTACCAGAAAATAGGTTAAGTACACTTTTGGGTATGCTAAATTCAGCTTCTGAACTACTGAATGAGAAGGCTATCACCAAGGCTACCTATATGTCCTTGGATGGGGTAGCCTTTTCGTTTTTTTGTTTACAGTTTACAGTTACCGGCTTGTAAAGCATCACACCAAACCGATCTTGAGTTGATCCAATGCTTTGGAGGCCAAAGGAGACATCTGGGGTCTAATAGACTCCAAATGTGTCATTAAAGAGGGCCTGTCATTGCTTATTTTTATCACAAGGGATGTTTTTATTATTTGTTATGATAAAAAAAAAATGTAAGAAAGGATATAAAAACGAAAAAAAAAATTAAATAAATAAAAATAAATAGTAAAATAACATTTATATAATGTTTGGGGGTTATATTATGTTTTTTACATGAAGGAGAGGAATGTCGGAATTGGCCCGCACTGGAAGTGGTTAAATTGCTTACATGCAACAGCCTCATCTAATTACATCGAATTACTGTCGTTTTTTTGGGAGCCATATTTTTACTCTAAAAATGTACATGTAGAACTATATAGTATATATGGTAAAATTCTATTTTTACAATCATCTACACCGTAATTGATAACCCTAAAATAATCAAAACTAATAGAAATATTTCTGGCAGTTGTGTTTAAAGTGGAGTTCTGGCCTATTTTGCAACTTTAGTGATTCCTGGAGTGCCCGCTGTGCTGATCAACAATTGGGCATTTTCAATTTTTTTCAGGGGTCCCTTACCTTAATTTCAGGGCATTTTTGATTGTACTTCCTCCTTCTCCCCCCTCTGTGGCCAAGGCCACCGATATCACTTCCGCCTTTGCATTGCATCCTGGGAGCTGTTTGTCATCACTCCCAGGAGGCTGGAATCAGGAAGAACTCCCAGAACACTCCTTGGAATCAGGAAGAAGGACACAGCAGATTACACTGCAGCTTCAGATGCCCACATCCAAGATGGCCGCGCTCAGACAACATTTTTAAAAGTAAGATTTTGACTAAAATCCAATACTGTACACCTTGTAAGTATGAGAATAGCGGTTCTGTAATGGGCAATGCATTAGTATTATAGGGGTATTTTTAGTTAAAAAAGGTATTTGAAGTCGGAACTCCGCTTTAATTTAAAAAGCATGTTTAAAGTATAACTAAGGCCAGTATAACTAGATCACTTCCTGGTTGTGTCTCATTAGGGTGATTTCCTTCACTACCTGTCTTAGACTCCACAGGTTAGATTGTAACCCCCTCATCACTCTATCCAACGCTAACAAAAAATTTTTGCCTTTAATTATACTTTAAAACCCAACTCGGAAAAACTTGAAAATTCTGTCCTGCTGTGGTACTGCGCCAGCTCTGCAAAGGTTATTGCGCATTTAGGTCTTGGGGCATAGAAAAGTTTTATTTAGGTTTTCCTCCTTGACTAGACTAGTCCCTGCAGCATCTTCTCCCCCATGCTATGGTAGTCTATGGTCTTGATGTCATCAATAAACAAAAGATTTCCCAGCACACTTACCAGCCAGCCTGCAAAACAACCAAATTGGCCCTGTCTAGCAGTTTACGTAAAAAAAAACAGACAAATGACTCCCCCACCCAGGACCTCCACTTATTCCTCTTACGCGATAGGTGGAAACCTTGGGATCTGAAACCCCTACCTATGCCTATGCTGGTAATGCTGCTAGCCTGGCGACATCTCAACTCCTTTCAATCAAGTCAAAAGGCACCTATCTGAATGTCTTTCCCAATATGGGTTTTTGAGGCCATGATCCCTCTGTTACATACAAAACCCCTACCACCACATGGCATCTTCAATGTCTCAGATCACCTTATGGAGATTTTCCTTACACCCTGGAAGAGCTAGGAAAGATACACCAGCTACCTACACAGCATCAGTTCAGATGCCTATGAATGCTGCACTTTGTTAGTAAACACCCAGTCTCTAAAATCAAACTGCCCCAAAGACATGGAGCTTTCCCATCCAGAACAAGCTCAAATCACGAGGGATATCTCTTTTCTATAACATCCTCCAGGATAAAAACACTAAATGAGTAATTAACTCTTGCAGTGCAGGTGCAGTCCCACTGTAAGGGAGATTTTTCAAATTTTCCAGAGTTGGGCTTTAATCATTTATATCTGTGTCTTAATCCTTATTTCTACATTTTGTTTGATGTGTTAGTATCGTGTGTCCTCACTACAGTTGCTGATTTACAAGATTGACACTAGGTGGCCCCATAACCCCACCTGTAAATTACGATTCCACACAAATATCTATGAACACATCTATTGTATGGCAGAAAGATTTCATGAGAATAATTTATACTATTTAAAATGCATGTATTAATTCATATGCTACATGTTGCATTAAACATGATTACATACAAGATAATACTTATGTACGCCAGATTATGCACAGATGAGTTTCCCACAATGTCTGTTTTGGAAGTATTTGTGATTATACTCAGCAAATAGTTCAAGTGCATATTCCCTTCTGTAGCACTACCCCCCCAAGGGCTGCTGGTAACTGGCTCCCCTACTCCTGGGACAACAGGCCAGGCAGCACGCATTTCCAACACCTCCCTATGCCAGGCAACACGCATTTCCAACTTGCATCCAGACACAAGAAATCAGCCCATGGGCTTGTTTTGTTGTTTTCTTGAGGAAAACAATTTGGATAGGGCATAGGGATTATGGGATGCCCAATTTGACTTAAACAAAAATGAGGACAACTTCCTATGTACAGAGAAAAGATCCTGGACTGCTCTCCTTGCTAGAAACACCCAGTCTCTCGGCAAAGTCCCTTATGGACCAGGAGTTCTCAGCCCCTTTGTAAAATAGCACAAACTGTTGAAATGCTGCATGCAAGAGTATCCTCTCTCCTCCTGTTGAACTGCTCCTAGCTCCACTGCCTGAAGGTACTACCAGCCCTCCTGGCTGCTTGTCTACCAGCCCACCCGGCTGCTCGGAAGATATCCCAGAACAATGGTTAAAGGGTTAAGCACAGAGCTGTGAAATCTTGCTACATGTAACAGTCTTTCCCCATGTGAATCCCTGCGTGTGCTGATGTACTCACTCTGTCCTCCTTGCTCCATTCTGCTCTTAGGCAGGATTCATTCTCAAACTGGATACTGAATGGATTCCTTAAAGCCAGCCCCGGCCTTAGACTGGAGGCAGAGTCCCCCCCAAAAGACCCAGGGGTCCCCCTCCTAGGCCACCAACAGCCTCCTCAGCACTCCATCTTCCACCTGAATCCCTGCTGCTCAGGCTCCACCATATTTATGGGCTAGTTCAGCCACCCTGCCAGGCCTCCTGTCTGGGAATTGGCCCAAACTTCCATCAACATTTAGACCCAACCTCTTTATCTCCACCTACTAGCTTCTAGAAGTTTCCAGAGACCTCCAGAACAAGGGGGAGGTGATAGAGGGCTGGGCTGCAGAGCCTTCCAGCCTGATCTGCAGTATCCTGACCTTATTATAGACTCACACAGTTACCATGAGTCATACCAAAATAAATGTACCTACACTAACACTAGTAGCACATTAAATGGTGCTACATTTCCATACATTTGGAGGCAAGATTTAAATTTACAAGATCTATGAGCAACCTTTCCTACTGCAAATGCAGCACACACTTTGCATTCTGGATATTACCATTTAATGATTTACTTGATGTTACTTATTGGAATGTTCTTTCAATGTCTTTTTCAAGAGTATATCATCCTCTCCTACACTAGTCTGTCAGTATGCCTTAAAGTTTAGTTCCTTTTTTCTGTTTATACCACCTCTCTTGGCAGACTGATCTCTTTTTAATTGGGCTCCAATATTACTTGTTCCCAGATGACACCAAGATCAACTCACCCACTCCTGACCCTCTTGTTCCTGTTCTAAATTTTATTTTACAATATCAGTCATATCTTTTTTGGATATCTGAGATGTGCCTAAAAGTCAACCTGTATGAAACTGAGTTAAAACTGAGTTAAGTTATGCATAGACCTGAACCGAATGACAAGTGCTGTGTATCAATGATTTATCATGTTTGTTTGTTTTTTAAAGAAAATATAAATGTCACCTTTTTTTCATCAGGTTGCATTTTAGTGCAGTCGCTTTGCAGCCACTTTTTGTCTATATTCATGCACTCCAGCAATGGCTGCATGACATTTCTCAAGGCTGCTTCCTGATGGTGAGAACAGTGAGCCATCCCTAAAAAATATATGTTGAAACATGAAACTGGTAGTCTCCATTGGAAGTCTGTGTCACCCTTCAACAAAAAGTGCCTGAACAAGAACATTCTTGGTAGAATAGCAAGTTATTATTTTAATGAAAGCTACAGATTTAAATATATTAAAAATACTTTTGAAATTGCACTCACATGTTAAAGCCTGTATTAGCTTTTAGTGGTTGGCTTTAAATAAGCTTTAATCATCTTCCCATCATCCTTGTCTTTTTCCCCACCTTCACTGCTTACATCTCCAATTCCTGCAAATGCATTACTCGGATATGCACCTTCCAATTCCAAAGTCATCATAGACGATTCTCTCACTTTGACTACTGAAGTATTTTCCTGTTCGAGTTTCCACTAACCAAAGAACATTTCGGTAATAATTGTCTCTAGGCTTGCCCCCTGTTTAGTCAGGATTAAGGACCTAGGCTCCCTGCTGGGATCACTTGGTCATAGGAATTTTTTTCTTGGGAGATCTACAATCAACCGCTAGGCTGGGGACGGGCTGGATAATCTAGAACCAGTGATCCCCCCAGTGTAGCCAGTGAGTGCGTGCAGACTGCAGCTACCTGATAGGTCAGCCACGGCAAGTGACAGAGGCTTGCCCGCAAGTTAAACGTCTCGCAGGGTTGCATACGAGCGGCGCTGGTCTGAGTCACAGTGGTCCCTTGGCTGGCAACTCCCCTACTTCCGTGGCGAGGATTTCTGTCTTGAGCGTCACCGGCACCATGAAAAGGTAAGTACGGTCCTCCTTCTCCCTCTATTGGGCAGCTTGGAGTGGGCTGCTTGCGGGTTCCCTTCTCCCATCCTAAAGTGGGGGGGGTCCCAGGGCAGGAGGCGGAGAGCCCTGGGTGTCTCCCCCCGCCATTCCCCTTCTGTAAAGGTCTTAGGGACGTGTGTGTCCTGCCCTTGCGGTATGGGGGGGGGGGGGTTCCAGTGAAGAGGGCGCAGAGGAGACCCCTAGGTGCATGCCCTACTATGTGTGTGCAGTGTGAGATATAGTGTAGTTTGGGGTCCCAGTGCAGAGGATGCAGAGTGCACAGCGGAGTCCCCTTAAATGTTTGCCCTTCCCAGTGGAGTACAGTAATTTTGGGGGAGTCCCCTTGCAGAGGGCACAGCGGTGTAGAGGGCACAGAGAGGATCCAGGCAGCATGCTTTTGGCGTCTCCAGTGGCCAGTGGTCATGTTTGGGAAGTCCGATGACGTTACAGTGGCCATTTTCCTTTGCTTTGGCTGGTCTCCGGCCGGTGGCCATGTTTGTGTAGCCCGATGACATCATGGCGGCCATTTTCCCTTGGTCTGGTGAGACGCAGGAGACAGCCAGAGCCTCATGGAAATGCCGGAGCTCCTCCTCTTCTTCTTTCTCCTCTTCCTGTGCCCTGGATATATTAAGTAGATGGCGTCCATGGTGTTGCTGAGTCCTAATTGCGGTGATCCTCTGGCTGGTAGGGCGAGTCCTTGGGGGCCCTGTGTGTTTCTCTCTCTCTTCTGATACATACCCTGAGCATTGGGGGATCCTTAAGTGGTGCCAAAAAATCTTTTTGTACTGCAGGGTCTACTTTTTTCCTAAGGAGCCTCAGGGTCACATCTCCCCCACTGACCCCCTCATGGAGGTGGCAGATCCCTAGGAAGCCAAGCTTCCCATGGTTGCACTGACGCCTGTCCTACAGTCCTTAGTAGCATCCCCCACCTTCCCCTGCTCAGTTTGTCTCACCCGATTCTGAGCCTGATGCCGCCCCCTGATCTGTCTGATAGTGAGGATGATTCCTCCACGGTCACAGCAGAGAATGAGAAAGCGCTGGTAGATGCACTTATTACTGCAGTGCGTAAGACTTTGAAAATGGAGGATGCGGCTGATGTGGCCACGGACGTGGCTGTGTCTTTTGGTACGCATATGTCACCTCGCACACCAAAGTCGTTACCTTGTCTGCCTTATTTTGACAGGTTTACCTTGTATACAAACTTTTATTGAAATTTTTTCCTTGTATACAAACTTTTATTGAAAAGTTTGACAGGTTTACCTATAAGGAATGGGAACAACCAAAGTTACCTTTTATGATACCCAAACGTTTCTCAGTACGTTATGCCTTTGAGGAATCACTTTTTAAAAAGTGGACTAGTCCACCAGTGGTGGACCCTCCTTTTTCCAGGTTGAATAAAGCAACCATGATCCCAGTAGAGGAATCCCAGTTCTTTAAAGACCCAGCTGACAGGTAAGCGGAGGGTGTGGCATGCAGCATGTTTACTACGGCTAGTTTGGCATTGCCAGTGTTGGCCTCAGCCCTGGTGTCTCAGACCCTAACTGAATGGGGCAATCTTTTGTGCCAGGGCCTGGGGAGTGAGCAGGTTCCCGCTGCTTATGTTGACAAACCAGTTAGTCCAGGGGCTGCAGTTTATTTGCAGATGCAGCTTTGGATACAGCTCCTGTGTTGTCCAAGCTTTCTGTTTGTCAGTGTTACCTGATCCGAGGCCGAGATGCTGAGAGGGCTCCCCTTGCGGCTCAGTGCGGCACACCCCTGGAGATGGTACAGAGGGTGTGGCGCCCCAAGTGGCACGGGTTACCAGCTGCAGGCAGGTAGGTAGAACCAGAAGCAATCCGAGGGTGAACTGGAACAGGCTGGAACCACAGCAGGGTAGGAGTCTTCAAGGGCTCTGGAGCAGACGGGCTACCTTGTCCCAAGGAATAGTCTCAGGTAGCGGAGACAGGAACTGGCCGAGGTCTGGGACTGGAGCAGGCAGCAGGAACCGTGTTACAAGGCCATTTTAGGTATCAAACATATGTTAGCCCTGCTAGAGTCCGCATCAAGGGGAGTGCCGTCCCATACCGCCATGAAAAACTGGAGAAGGTAAGGTTCCAACTGTGCAGCAAATTTCTTATAATAGGCTGCGGAGAAGCCATCACGGCCAGAGTCTTAGAAGGCTTGGCTTGTTTGAGTACCGCCGATACCTCTTCTATTGTGATTTCCTTCTCCAAAATCTCTCAGTGGGAGGCGGAGAGAGAAGGGAGAGTGAGATCTTTAAGAAATATATCCATGGCGTCAGTTGAGGGGTTCTCCCACTCACCATGCAATGAGGAATAGTAAGTATGAAAAAGATCCATTACCTAGAGGTAGGAGAATCCGCGCTATGGAGAAGTAAAATAACACGGCTGCTGCCTACCTCAAAAATAAAGACTTTGAGGTCAGTATTTGAATATGTAAGGGGTAGTGAGGTACTTGGCACCGCCTGTAACTGTATGTGATATATGAAATGTGACTATAACAGTCTGGTTGCTGTAATTCATATACAGAAATATATATAATATATGGCTGGTGTAGGTGGGAACCACATAAATAGTAAAAATATATAAAGCACACTCAATATCAATAAATCATATATGAATATGTAAACAGGTAAGAATCACAATAAGAATATAAATATCAATATAAATATAAAGTGCAATAAAACAAATAAATATATAAATATAAAGTGCAGTTATGTGGAATTGATAGATAGTCACAATGAGGTATATATATATATATATATAAAGTGCTCCGTAGTGAGAGTGACCAAGAAGTGGCCTATAAACTATATATATTGTGGAATAAGAAAAAGGAAGTATAATATATAAATAAATGCGTGAATCAGCCAAGGCTGTAAAAGATAAAAGTGATTCCAATAAAGATAGAGGAATAAGTGATACCAAAGAAAAGGAGAAGAATCTCCACAAAAAGTGATGACAGTGCAGGAGGTCCTAGATTGGACCAGTGAAATAAATAATAATCACAATAATAGTGATAGTGGTAAAGTAATCTCGACCAAAAAGTGCTGAAGAGCTAAAGGTCCAGGCTAACACTAGTTAGTCATAGGGACCTATGAGCCATATAGACCAACCATGTATATGGTCCTGAAAAAAAGACATTTTTTAGCACAATAGGATTCTTCAAAAAAAATCGGTTAAAGATGAAAAACATAAAGTTCACAAAAAAGTGGAAGTGCAAAAGTTCAATAGGTGGTTCTTGTAGTGATCCAGGTGTCTCCGTGCTGGGTGAGGAAGAATGTGCTCCCCCTTTTCCTATCTCTCCCGCACTCACCGGAAATCGGCACCCCTGCAGGGGTAACCCGCGTGTAGGTGGCAAAATCTGCCCTCAGATGGATTTTACTCCTACGTGCCAATCTCTACAATGATGGGTCCTGTGGATCCTCTTTATCCCACTATCTATCAATTCCACATCACTGCACTTTATATTTATATATTTATTTGTATTATTGCACTTTATATTTATATTGATATTTATATTCTTATTGTGATTCTTACCTGTTTACATATTCATATATGATTTATTGATATTGAGTGTGCTTTATATATTTCTACTATTTATGTGGTTCCCACCTACACCAGCCATATATTATATATATTTCTGTATATGAATTACGGCAACCAGACTGTTATAGTCACATTTCATATATCACATACAGTTACAGGCGGCGTCAAGTACCTCACTACCCCTTACTTAAAGATCCATTACCGTCTGTGGATTCTGAGTTAGGGCACCATTAGATTGCCTAACCTTGGGGAGCACAGTTCGGCGAAATCGAGGCGTTAACTTACGGGCTAACATGGTGCCTGGTTTGTCCTTTAATGTGAAAAATGAGGCCTGAGTCCAACTGAGACAGGCAAAGATTCAGTTCCAACCAGACCTAATCTATTTTGTTTCTAAGGTCCAAGTTTGGGTTTTGTTTATGTTGGGTCAGTAGGTCAGACAACTCTTTCTCCTTGTCGCGTATAAGGGATTCTGCGTTCTTCTTGAGGCGGGATGCTTTTGTATAAGGGGACCCCTAATTGCAGCTTTATGGGGCGCCCAGTTAATCACTGGAGAAGTATCCTCGGGGTTATTCAAGACAAAAATGTATTTAAGATGTTGTTCTATATTGAAACAGACTGAGGGGTTACCTAATAGTGATTCATTCAGTCTCCATGGGGCAAGGCCCATAGTCACAGTTAAGGTGTCACACTATGTGGTGCACGAGGGAAAAAAACTTATAGTCCCTCCTGGATGGATTGAGTTCCTGTCATATATCAATCAAATTATGGTCGTGCAACATTTTAGCCAGTGTTGACCCAATTTTTGGGAAGTGTCTAAAAGAGGACGTGGGTCTTCCGGTTTTGTCAAAGATAGCATCCAGGGCTACATTCGAATCGCCCCCAAAGAGAACTACCTCCCTCAAGTCTTGGGAAACGGAATGAAGAAAGGCTCGAAAAAAGGGGAGTTGGCCCCAGTTAGGTGCATAATAGGAGATTAGTGAAACCGGGGAGCTTTCCATATATCCTACTAGCAGCAAAAAACGACCCACTGGGTCGCTAATCTTCTTGTCTAGCGAAAAGGGAACCCGCTTAGAAAAGCATATTGCGGTTCCCCCAGTCTTTCTCGGACCATTTGCCAAGTAAAAATGGGGGTAGTAATGATGTAAAAAGTTTGGGTTATAGTTTGGTGGAAAGTAAGCCTCCTGGAGGAGGAGCACATCTGCATGTAGAGATTTGTAATACTATAAGACCATCCTCCGTTTCAATGGAGAAATCAGCCCCTTTACATTGTGAGTGACAAATTTGAAGGGGAGCCGGTAGCAACGTCTGCCATGGTGCACAAAGGCTAAACAAAGAATCACCAACTTCCCCTGAAGTGACCACTTGAATTATTTTAATGTACACATACCCAATATAATACCCAATTTTAGGTCAAATTTGGCGTTGCACTGAGTAAATAGATACCAAACATATTACGCTTTAAAATTGCGCATGCTTGTGGAATGGCGCCAATCTATGATATTTAAAAATTTCCATAAGCGACGCTTTATAAGCCTTTATATGTTACCAGTTTAGAGTTACAGAGGAGGTCTGGTGCTAGAATTATTGCTCTCGCTCTGATGTTCATGGCAATACCTCACATGTGATCGCCGTTTACGTATGGGATCAACGCGTGCGTTTGCTTTTGCATGCAAGCACGGAAGGACAGGGGCACTTTAAAATGTTTTATTTATTTTTGATTTTTATACTGTTTCTTAAAAAAGAAGTTATTATTTGGTACAATGTGACAGATGTTTTTGTGCACTGTACACTGTGACAGATGTTGATGTGCACTGTGGACAGATACAGATAGTGCTTGGTGCACTGTTGATAGATAGCTGCAGTCTGTCTGATCTGTATGTAGCTGAACAGTAAAATCAGCTACACACAGATCACTGACAGGCTACAGTGATTCCCCTCTTTCCTCTCTCACTGAGCTCTCACTGAGCTCAGGAGGAGACCCCAGAAAAGAGGCATGTGCCTCTGTTCACATTGTGTGATGTCGTTGATTAGACACAGCCATCACATGATCCGGAGGGCCAATCAGAGAGCCCAAATCCCGATCTGTGATGTGTTGTGTCCGAGGGACACAGCCATCACAGGAACACGCTACTGTGTGGCCACACTTCTGACAGGATGTACAGGTACGTCCAGTCAGAACAGCGCTTGTCCAACCCGGCTGTTTATGTACAGTGGCCGGATGGGAAGGGATTAAAGGCTGCAAACATCTATACATATTGTACAGGTGCTGGGCGGCAGATATATTTCCCCACTATTTGGATTGTGGTTCTTTTAAGGATCATGGTTTGAAGGTAATGTTAAATACTAAGGGGTTCTCACCCATGCATGGTGAGGAATTCCAGGGTAGTCTGAAAGGAGATAACTGATTTTTAGTCCTTTTTAGGGACCTGGAATTACAGAGGTTCGAAGAGTTGTGGGTGGGAAAAACCTTCAAACCCTGATTTCAAGGACTCTTCTGAAGGGGTTAAGCTACATGTAAGGAAAGTCCTGAAAAGGAGCAGAAAACAGTCAGCACCTGGCTGTGAGAGAGAGCTGGACACACCTGAGTGAGCAGGTTGCACTGAGCTTCAGATTGAGCCAAGGTTGCTGAAGTGTGGAAATCTCTGCTATGGGACCCCTGAAGCAACAGGGAAATCCCAAAACCCCAGCGGTGAGCCATTACCTTGATTTCCATTTGAACTGGAGTTATAGACTGTTTTGTGTTTGTTAGCTGAAGTACGGTAAGTTATTTTGTTTTTGACTGCATGTTTTGAAGAGACCAATAAAGACTACTTACTTTTACAAGCGGCTTGCTGGTGATCTCGGGCTACCATATGACAGTATTGATATGTCTAAGCTAAACATTTGTAAAGGTGCATTTGTAGTAGTATTTTTTTAATTAATAAGGGTTATTCTCTTCATGAATCCCCACTTATATTTCTGACTTTGTACACATAAAATTTCCAAATTGTCACTCTCTTGTCACACTCTTCCACTGCCCTACTCATGTCTAGCAATCCCTATTCTCTGTTCTCAATTCTTCTGTAATCTTATTTTATTAGACTGGAATCTAGCTTTAAAATCTTTAAATAGTTTCTTAATTCTACCTACATATCCATCATCTTTGCTGCTAAACTCTAGGGGGAACAGTAATGAGTAGAAAAGTATTTTTTTAATTGCTTCCTCTAAGAGCACTTGGACAGACATATGCTGTCACTAGTTGAATGATCAAGCTTAAAACAGCTGTCATCTCTTTTCTATGGTCAACTTTTCTTTGCCCATGATGGAGTTCAGACTTCACTCTTAGGTGCATTCCTGTATTGGCTATTGTCTTCTCTGTTTGACCTTGACTTCTAATCTCTTCAATTTTAACAATCTACAGTGACTCTTTGCTGTCTGACTCTTTACTGTCTGGATTGGGATTTGGATTGTTGTTTAAGTGTGGTCTTTTTTGTTTCTGACTTTGACTCATATCATTTTTGAATTACTTTGACTGCAGTTTTCCATATTTTTTTAAACCTTAAAGCTGAGTTCCGGCCTCAAATACCTTTTTTAATTAAAAATACCCCTATAATACTAATCCATCGCCTTTTACAGAACCGCTATTCTCATACTTACAAGGTGTACAGTATTGGATTTTAGTCAAAATCTTACTTTTAAAAACGCTGTCTGGGCGTGGCCATCTTGGATGTGGGCATCTGAAGCTGCAGTGTAATTTGCTGTGTCATTCTTCCTGATTCCAGGGAGTGTTCTGGGAGTTCTTCATGATTTCAGCCTCCTAGGAGTGATGACAAACAGCTCCCAGGATGCAATGCTAAGGCGGAAGTGATGTCGGTGGCCGTGGCCACAGAGAGAGGAGAAGTAGGAAGTACAATCCAAAATGCCCTGAAAATAAGGTAAGGGACCCCCGAAAAAAATTGAAAATGCCCAATTGTTCATCAGCATAGCGAGCACTCCAGGAATCACTAAAATTGCAAAAAAGGCCGGAACTCCACTTTAAGGTCCACCAAACAAATAGTAGGTCTATCAAGCTGCTAATAGTGCAGACTGCAGCTAGATTGGTCTGGAAATTGGGAAGGAATTGGAATTCAAACAGAGAAAGCCCTTATTAAGTAAGGGTATGTTGGCTTTATTTACTACTAATGAAGTATTTTAGTTTTCATATAGCAGAAAAATCTCAGCTTTTGTGTAAGGGTTTGGTTGATGAGAATGAGGAAATGATACTGTTCATACATAACTCATTTTCCCTAATATAGAATTTCACAAAATGTACTAATGCTTAACAGCAGTGAATTGACCTCTGCAGCCCATATTCACTGGAAATTGCCATATCCGTTTCTGAGATCATTCTGGGAATAGCTAGCATTTAAATAAGCACTCACGGTCGAATGTTAAAGAGCAGATGGGCAAGTTAGTTCAGAATAAACAAATCATGATATTAAATTAAAATGTTAAGCAGCATGTATCACACAGTGACTTCATTTGGGCTCCAGGGTATCACTAAATGTTGAATAGGGATGATATCATTAAGCTCACCAACAGATCCTCCAACCATGAACCACTTTACAAGATATAAAATACTCTGCAATGAAACTCCCACTACTTGAAGAAAACCTGCTGCCATTTCAGAAACCCCTTTACAAGAGCTGACTATTCCCAAAAGATTGTAACCAGGAAAGCAAAGAAAAAATCAAGAGTAGAGCATTTTTTATGAAAATGAAGGTGGTGTCCATAAAAAGTGTTTAACAAGAAAGCAAAAGTTATGGACACAAAAAGTCTAAACATAAAAACAGCCACTGTTGGAATCCTGGCTCTGTTTTATTCCATGACCTTGGCTTAATCAGTGCTTCTTGTAGTCCTACCCCATGGTTTTGTTTTTCAATCAAAATGCTATTAAATGTACACTCCAGGCAAAACTGAAAACCGGTAAGATACGTAACACGGTTTACACTCACAGCACCTTTTAGTTTTTATTATCCAAACAGTACTGGAGTGCACCAGTCTACATTGATCACTTGTAAGTAGTAGAAAAAAACCCTGTTTGTGATGCAGGAGACACATCCACTGTGGGCTCCTTGCTGACTCTCACATTCAGAAAGCCTACCAATGTCAATGCCTTACATCCACCAATCAAACTCCAACCTGCTTTGGTAGTTTGAATGTGACTGGTGATAATGGGAGCAAAAGGAATGGAAATTGTTCAGCACATGCTTTAGGAAATATACTCCCAGTGACCATGTGGAGGCATTTCTGGATTGTGTCTGCAATAGATTACACAAAACTAGTGTAACTACACTATGCTAGTTTACTAAAGTTCTATTACAGTATACCTAAAGCCATGACTTTATATCCATTTTGGACAGAGTAATTGTTAAACTCTGGTCAGTTAATTTTCCATCCATATTGCTTTTAATAGATATCACCTAATTTCCTCGCCACAACAGGACACAACAGGAAGTGAGTAGAAATCTCTTCTTTTTTTTCCAAGCTCATTTTCTTAATTTTCACCTGTTAATCCTGCAAATAACACACTTCATGTCCCTGGGTGACTACGTCATTCCTTTACAGTGTCTGTGGAGGAAGCCATGTTTGTAACCAATTCTGCTCTTCTGATATGAACTAAAAACATGTCCGTATTCCTTCATCATCATTAAATTGGAGGCAGGACACTTGGTCTTTTACAGAGGATAGCTGGGAAGGAAGATATTCGTTGGTGCAGCTCACAGGAAGTGACAGGGACACTGCATTTCTGGCAGGATGAACAGGTATTTTCTGTATTTGCTGAAATAAAAATAAATGCAGATAATACATCTAAGGACGGTAAGCTGCCATATATACTATATTACACTTTTTTTGAGTTTTGTTATCCTTTAAGGTAAACTGAGTGGGGTTTTTCATTTAAACATAACTGCAGTGTTTCTGCAATAGCGTTACCTGTCTAGTGGGTGACCTGCTTTTTAAAATAGCTTTTAATTAGAATTACAAACATCTTACCTTATCTCTCAAAATCAAATATTTTCATGATCATAATAATCATTACCTGTCACCAAGTCCAATGAGGATGGCAGGACAATTGCTTGAGTATGGAAGCCTGGGCGTCCTTGATCAGATCAGGTCTTAGACTCACACTTTTCTTGGGATTTCCCTATAGTTTTTGAATCATTTGAATATATACAGTAATCTTAATGTTCTGGGTCATTACCAAAGCTCCTCCCACCTGAAAAGTTCTAAAATATTTCTCAAGTATTTTCTTGCAGTTGCTTTGGTAGATGCTCTGACCACATAAACTAGTGCATCTCAGTTTGAGGTGGTAACTCTGAAGTATGTGTGAACTACCAAATGCCTTGTGGCGTCTTTCGGTTTAGACAATATGTTACCTGAAAGTGCTCCGGAATAGATATGGTTTATCTGGGTGACATACCATTCCATTAGTGGTTAAATTAATGTGCTGTTAGGATTTGTTTTTTTTTATTGATTGACACAGTTGTTAGATTCTTTGATGTGTTGGGTTGGAGGTAGTGTTTTAATTCAATTTGTAAATTAATAAAATTTACATTTTATGGTGAAACCACATGGGCCTATTGTAGCACCTACTTATTTAGGAAGTCTGTTCCTTGCCACGGTTTGTTAGTTTTAAGATGCATGGTCCACTCCTATATTTACGGTTAAGCCACTGAACCTATAATTCTTGTGCTTCCCCTTTTTCTTGGTCCCTGCTAGGATCATTTCATTTTTGAACTACCACATGCCTTATCTTATAAATGAAAGCAAGCAAAAAGAAAATCCTTTCTTCCAATCATTACCATAGTTGAGGAATGACTGGCAAACTGTAAGCCTCATCCAAAAACTAGATTTTGAAAAACACTCTGGAACCGTTGGTCAAAAAACCCATTATTTCTTTTTATGACAATTTTGACACATCAGTAAGACTGAGTGCATAGTGTCTGGACCTCCAGGAGCTGTGAAAGCTTTGTGTGTAATAGTCATATGAGGTGACATGAGTTGCGTTGGTAGACTAAAGCCATCAGTCACCACTTAATCTTTATGGTGATGGAGCAGCACATTGAGAATTGCTTTGCAATGTGCTACATGACCTCCTACCACTTGAATAACAGGATTAAATACATTCCGATGAGGTTTATTGGAGCTTAAAATTGCATTAATTGCCATTAACCTGTAGGATCAAGCCTGACATATCTTATCATATCCTTACACCAAAGAGAGGCATTGCATATAACTATGAAATATGAGATTTCCAGAGCTCTACAGACTCCTCTTTTAATGCACAAACACACAAGGCTCTCTTGTATTTTCTAACTCACACTTGCTTCCTCTTTGCTTTACTTTGTTTTAAAATGTCATTATGAGAATGGTGGAAGTAGGCAAGATGTGGCTAGTATGATCTGTCAGGATAACATACTTGAATGAGAGGATTTTCATTTGCAGCACAAATTGGGAATGATGTAGATATTGCAATATTGTTTGTAAAATGTAATTTAGTAGTGACATTTCTATGTAAAACCTAAAGCAAATCCATGTAGGGCAAGAAATGGAATTACTTAAATGCCCTCCTCTCCTTGACATTACATACTCACCTTTCTAATCCGTTTAACCACTGGTAATGTGGACAATGCTAATTACTTACTGGGGAGCTGGGAGCTGGGACTCAGTGCATATGACATTGCTGCTGCTCAGCGATTGGCACTCTTAGCTTTTGGAATATCCAGGGCTTTTATCAGTGGTAATATACTGACACCTCTGGGTAGGGGAGAGTTCCTGCACTTATGTCTGAGGAAAAAAGCCCTGGGAACATCATAAACCACCCAAGAACTAAAAATACTGCATGATAACACTTTTCCACTAGGCAACACTAAGGCCGGGCATACATGGAGAAAATTTCTTTCCAGCAGTCACGGCTGCAGGAAAGAAATTTGCTTGATTCCCCTATCAACACAGACAGTGTTGATGCGGAAATCCCTCCTGCCAAGCCATTGTCATCTCCCGGCAGGGGGGCAGGAGAAGACAGTGAATATTGCTAGTGGCTAAAGCAGCCGCTAGTGATAATTGCAGGTAAAACCCGGCATGCTGGTTGTACCCAAGTTAATTGATTGATCAACTTGGTACATTCAGCCTGCCCATACATGGTTCAAATCTCATCGATTCAAACCTTGTATGACCTGCCTAACATTTAAAAAGTGGATAGAAATGGTAACAATTGTGCTTTTTTGCTGGCTAAACTTCCTTATAGCACAGAATGTACTTTGTTTACACAGCAGAGGGTATAGAGGCTTGCTTTGGTCTAACTACTTTTAACCACTTTCTGCAAACCGATGTACCTGTACGTCAGCCTTAAGAAGTGGTTGTACCAGGGTGATGCCTGCAGCTAGAAGCATGACCCCAGGACTGTTTTTTAGAGCCGGTGGTCAGCTTCTGGTGATAACAACCGATGTGGCTCAGCAGCTGCTTGCCTGTTATCACAAGGAGCGGGAGGAGATGCCCCCCCCCCACCTCCTTCTGCCGCTCTGCTTGGGTCTCCCGTCCCACCAGAAGACCCAAGCAACCAGCTGCCACATCCGCCGGCTGGTCAGAGTCCCGAATGAAGCCGTCACAATGTCACTTTCGGTTTACTCGGCTTCCAGTGGCGCCAATTTAAAATGACAATATTCAAAAATGTAGATTTTGGCGCTTTGAATACTTTTAAGTGCAAAGGAGAAATCTGGGGTCTTTGTCGCCATTACAAGAGTGTGCACAATTTTAAACCGTAACATGCGGTACTTGACCTACTGATTACCAACAATACAGACCTGATCAAAGATATAGAAATATGGGGCAACTTAGGAAACAGTGACCATAGGTCAACTAGTTTCAGTATTAATCATAGTAATAGAAAACACAAGGGTAATATAAGGACACTGAATTTCAAAAGAGCCAACTTCCCAAAACTGCGCTCAAATGGGAACTAGGAACCTATGGAGGAAAAATGGGAGTGCTTCAAGAGCATACTAAACAAAGGGATTGGCCGGTGTCTCCAAATGGGAATACATTTAAAAGAGCAAAAGCAAACCCTGGGTGGCTAAACTCCAACATAAAAATGCATATTAATACTAAAGAAAGGGCATTCAAAAAATACAAGGCTGAGGGGTCATTGGCTGTGGGAAGCATCATACTAACAAGCCAACAATCGGCAGATCGGTCGTCGGACGAAAATTCCCGGGCGAATTTCGACTCGTGTGTACGGGCCTTAAGTATAACAAGCATGCTTTACTGCATATACACACTGTTGTGGGTTTAGTAACACTTTTAGGCTATTTGGTTATTTTGCATCTTACTTTACACAGCATGCTAGAGAGGGAGAGCTTTGCCATTTACAGTTTGAGTTTATGTGGGAACACATATAGGTTCACAGCAGCAAACCCCAATTTTTAGTTGTTTTTTCCAGCATTTTTCTTTGCACATAGTAGCGTAATGGATCAGGCACTATATAATGATACTTTTTTTTGTGTATTAATTCTCTATTTAATGGGGGTGTGTCATTTGCCTACATTTGTTTTGCTAATAGGTGTCCCTCTTTCCCATCTTAGAAAGTTGGGAGGTATGCAGCCTATGTTTTAGCTAAACAGAGCTAGGCTGCAGCAAGTGGGGCCAGGAATAATTTGTATGAAAGAACAATGTAATTGTTTTGTAGGCAAGTACAACTAAATTATAAAAGATAACATTTTATTAACACACATCACCAGTACAGCACCCAACGCCAATAAAATAATCACAGCTTTTCTTTTTATCAAACACTCGGAGTCCCTGGTTGGTAAAATGTTTGTGACAATACTAACTGCATTGACATAATGATTCAAAGCTGATTCATTCTTAGTAAATCTTCTTATCCATACTATGCATCATGCCTTGACTGTGATTGCAGGCCTTGCTTTGTGCACCTCATGCTCCATAATACTGTGATTTCAATTCATCAATATATGCTTATTGAAGAGTGAAAACCATGACTGACACAATTTTCCATACTTTGGTTGAAGCTTTTCAAGCATCTTGCACCCTTTCACACCTTACAGAAACATGGGAAGTCTGGAATAGTAATGTGCAGGAACCATCTTGCCTCTTGTTTCTCACATGGGCCATTATGGCATTCCAACAACAGCAGATTTCATATAATGCACATACCATATAATAAAGTATGTCAACTGCACAATTACTAAGGGGCCTTTTAAGCTGGACTCTTAATCTTATCAACGGAAGAGATTGCATATTTCATTATAGTTTTTGTGCAGAAATCCTTAATGTGATTTCACTTGATGTGGTCCCTGTTCCACACCACTTATTTATTTAGGGATATGTTTCTGTTGAATTACATTTTCATTATTGTATTAGCAGTTTATATTAAAATGGTTTGGCATATTAAAATAGATGGACTGCATCCATTCAATATTCTACGTCACAAATGTACATATTTTGATTTGGTTGTCTGCCTATTGCTTTCTCTTCTCCTCTAAGGTATAGTTACACAGATTAAGGGCGGAGTTCCACCCTAATTTTGAACTTCACATCATGCATATCTATATCCCTATCTACACTCAATTTGGATATTTTTTTTTATGTTCCCTTACCTTATTTTTAATGAAAAATAACTCATCTTCCTCCCACTTCCTCCTTATGCGGCCGTGGCCGCCGATGTCATTTCCTGCTTTGCATTGACTCCTGGGAAATGAGTGTCATCAATCCCAGGAGTCAAACCGGAAGTGACGAGGGACACCAGTGCAGGCGTGTCATGCTCTGCCTGTGGATGGAGAACAGCTTCTGGGCATGCGTAGGAAAATGTGGGATGACGTGCCTCCCCCGGAAGTGACGAGGGGGGACACCAGTGCAGGCGTGTCATTCTCTGCCTGTGGATGGAGAACAGCTTCTGGGCATGCGCAGGAAGCTGTGGGATGACGCGCCTTCCCCCGGAAGTGACAAGGGTATAGCATTCTGGGATTTGTGAAATCCAGGAAGAGGGACACTGCGGCCACACTGCAGATGGCCGCGCTGGACAAGAACTTCACAAGTAATTCATCCTGCAGGTACACTAAACAGGGGACAGTTTAGAAGATATCATTGTTTAAATGCACTAGCCCTGACTATTCTAGGAGTATTTTTAGATAAAAAATAAAAATTTGACTGGAACTCTGCCTTAAGGACCTTTACCTGGATCATCAAAATTATAGCATAGAAACCTTTAAAAATCTAGTGGAAAGTCAATAAAAAGGCATAATTACGGTTCACTGCAGGCTTTTGTTTCCTGTAATTCTTTAAAACTGAATTCCAGTTACTATGCATAGGTACATTGATCCAGGTTGGGCCAATATACTGTATGCATGTGTCCTACCTGGCTGATCCCCAAGGAAGCTGATAGCTCCTGGGTCCCGTACTAAGCTGTGAACACACAAGATGGTTCACTCAATTCAGAGAACACTTTCTCAAAGAATTTAAAGCAATCTCTGATTGGAAAAGGTGGAGATAGTGATGTCACCTGTCCACCATGTCCAATCAGAAAACACTTTGTATTCTTTGAGAAAATGGCTCTATATGTTGCCAGTGCTGAGCAAGCCACTTATTATGTTCACTAAGCAGCAGGTCAGCTGCTTGCCATGGGACCCAAAAGCTAGCCGTGATCACTGTAGAAGCGGTGACTACTACAGTGATTCCCAGCCTCCACTGGGATCGGCCAGGTATGACGCATGAATACTTATATTGGTCCAAGCTAGACCAATGTATCTAGGCAAAATTATACATACCTGTAATTTAGCTTTAAATTTTCTTCTCTCTAGCACTTTCCCCTTTCCTTTAACTTCCTGGAGTTATAATCTGATCCCCTATGATGATGCACATAAACAGTAGTAAGGGGCATGAACAGACTGATAAATTAAAGGATTTTGAATTTTTTGAATATGAATAGCTTTGTGTCTGCCTCCTTGAGCATGTGACAGTACATTTCATCTGAGAGAAAAAAAAAAGCTACCCCTGGAAGGCACTGGTGATGTAGCCTTCCTGGGGGCATCTGGGAGTTCCTGGTTATGCTACCAGTGCTTCAACAGATCAGGAAGAGAGATTTAGTTATATGTAAAAAACAGACCCTTGCCCTGCTGGTTCTGATGTGTTGGAGAGCCCGACGGTGATCGACCCCATGGGCGGGTTGGGCTGCTCCACTCCTATATAAGTATGGCTAGCGGTACTCTGATTGTTGCTCATACGGACACTATTTGTGTCCCATGCTCAGTACATTTTTACTTGACTTGTCAGTGTACAACATGTTGCTGTTACGTATTTGTAACCAAAAAAAAAAAAAAAAAAAACCTGTATGTTATATTTCCATGCGCTCATTAGCGCAAATGTTTGTAAACTCCTTTTTCTCTTACTCTTTAATAAACTATTTTCCTTTGGTGGTATTTGATCACACCTGTGGGTTGTATTGCAAAACATATTGAATGAAAAAATGTAAAAAATCAAATTTTTTCATCAATTTAGGCCAATATGCATTCTGTTACATGTTGTTGCTAAAAAAAAAAAAAAAAAAAAAAGAAAATCCCAATAAGTGTATATTGATTGGTTTGCACAAAAGTTATAGTGTCTACAAACTATGGGATATTTTAATGGAATTTTTATTTATTTATTTTGTTTTACTAGTAATGACGGGCGATTAGCAACTTATAGCGGGACTCAGGGCCGGTCCGAGGCGGGTGCTTAGGGTGCAGTGCGCCCAGGCGCCGCAAGGTGGGGGGCGCACTATCCTCTCCCGGCTGCAAGTCTCTCACTGCAGCCTCGCCTTTCACTGAAAAAATACATTGGTTATAGCTGCTCCGCCTCTCTGCTGCCTCCTCAGCCAATGGGAACACAGTGGACACGCCCCCTTCCCCAGCGCGCCTTGTTTGATATCTCAGCAGGAGATGCCGACCTGGAGAAGAGAGGAGAGGAGAGTGCACTGCCTGCAGTGTGGGACGGGCTGCAGCCTTTATAGAAGAAGGTGAGCTGGGGAAAATAAACTAAATGTATTCTTGTCAGTGCTTCCCCTGCTGAGGAGGGGGGAGGGCTGTGTTTTCTCTTCCTGTCTCTGAGTCTGTTGTTTTTTCTGCGTGAGTAGCAGTGCACTGCTTCTGGAGGGAGTTTATGCTCTAACCTTCTCCTCCAATCTCTACTGCACCTCCCTACTCCATACCTGACCACCTCCCTCTCTTCTGCATTACCACATGCAATGTCTGTGAACTGCTGGAGCACTACAAGTACCAGCATGCCAGGAAATGGAGGCAGCAGCAGTGTGTTCAATCAGGCAGGCTGATATTTAGATGGAAAGTGCTGGTGTGTGTGTATACTGTGTGTGTACTGTGTGTATGTGTGTGTATATACTGTGTGTATGTATACTGTGTGTGTATACTGTGTGTGTATATACTGTGTGTATGTGTGTGTGTGTATACTGTGTGTATGTGTGTGTGTGTATACTGTGTGTGTATATACTGTATGTATACTGTGTGTATGTGTGTGTGTGTATACTGTGTATAGTGTGTATATGTATACTGTGTGTGTATATACTGTGTGTGTGTATATGTATACTGTGTGTGTATATACTGTGTGTATACTGTGTGTGTGCGTGTGTATACTGTGTGTATATATTGTGTGTATACTGTGTGTGTGTATACTGTGTGTATACTGTGTGTATATATTGTGTGTATATAGTGTGTGTGTATACTGTGTGTGTATACTGTGTGTATATATTGTGTGTATATAGTGTGTGTGTATACTGTGTGTGTATACTGTGTGTGTATACTGTGTGTGTGTGTATACGTGTATATACTGTGTGTTTGTGTACTGTGTGTGTATACACTGTGTGTGTTTGAGCTTTGGTTTGAGGTGCACACCCTAATGCCATAGGCTGCGCACGCCTATGTTTGTAGTTGTGAGCTGAGGGAAGGGGCGACAGTGGGGGAGGAAGACAGGACAGAGGGAGATGCCAGGTGAGAGTTCCAGCTTTAAAAAGGCAAGCACATGACAATGACAGATGATCAGGTGAGGTGTGAGGTGTAAACATTGATCGGATGGATCGCTGAGTGTAGTATAGCAGCTGCCTCTCCTTACAATCTTCCTCTGTCTGTTACTGCAAGCAGGCTGGGGGCTGCTCAGAGAGTTCCAGTCCAGCCCCTTTTTCCCATGCGGAGCTGTGGAGGAAGAAGTCTCATGGCATGTGTGTGAGTGACTCGGCCATGCCATCCCACAGCCTGAGCCTGCTGAAGTTTTAGTGTATGCTGGCAGTTTGTGACACTGATTAGCAGAGCCTGGGAGGGAGGCAGACTTTACCAGGGGACAAATCTCAGTCCCACACTGACAGATGAATTAAAGTGCCTGCCTGTGTATGGGCTGATCACAGTGTGATCACTGGGTTTGATAAGTTACAGTCAGACCATGTAATGTACACTACACATACACTTCCATAACATGACGGTGATGTCACATTACCTTTATGGAAGTGTATGTGTAGTGTACATTACATGCTCTGACTGTAACTTAGACTGAAGTTTAATGCATAGTAAAACGTTTTAGGCTTATGGAAGTGTATGTGTACTAATAATGCGCATTGTGCTGCACATTCACGAGCATATGGGGGGGCAGCAATTTTTATTTTGCCTAGGGGCCAAAAATCCTTGCACCAGCCCTGGAGAGGAGGAGCCATACAGAGGAAGCAATGGCTTTGCTCTCTACTGCAGCCGCCTACTTTCTCTGTACGGCTCCTCCTCTCACAGGCGGAGTGCATTTGATGTCACTCCGCCTGTGAGCCAGGACTATGGAGGCGCCGTTCTCACAGTGACATCCGCAGCCCCGCTGAGATGTCACACAAGAGCTTTACACCACAGAGCCCGGCACACCACAGAGGAGCCAGGAATCAGGACAGGCAGCCAAGAATCAGGACCAGCAGCCAGACCCCAGGACCAGCAGCCAAGAATCAGGACCAGAAGCCAGCCCCAAGGCCCCAGCAGCCAGACCCCAGGACCAGCAGCCGGAATACAGGACCAGCAGCCTAGCCCCAAAAACCAGGACCAGCAGCCAGGAATCAGGAGGACCAGCAGCCAGACCCCAGGACCAGCAGGCCAGCCCCAGCAGCCAGACCTTAGGACCAGCAGCAAAGCCCCAGAAGCCAGGCCCCAGGACCAGCAGCCAGCCCCAGTACCCATTATTTAAGATAAGTGAAGTCTTCTAGTCTTGGGCCTGGGCATCAAAGTGCTATTAATATAATATTGTTTATTTTTCTATTGTTCGGTGACACTCTAATGTAGTCTCTCATCGGGGATGGAGGGGACTCTTTCTATCAGAGACTCTCCAATAGTCACAGAGAGGGCTTCTGTAAGATAAACCCCCCTCCAGGTCCCATTAGACTCCGTTGTAGTCTCTAATGGGGCCTGGTGGGGGGTCTTTCTAACATAGACTTTAAAATGCACACAAAGATGACCTCTGTTCGAAAGACCCCCCTCCAGGTCCCATGATACAACCCCATTGTAGTCTCTAATGGGGGCCTGGTGGAGGCTCTTTCTAACAGACTCTCTAACAGAGGCCCTCTCTGTGTTCCTTGGAGAGACCCCCTCCAGGTCCCATTAGGAAAGGGGAGGGGTTAGTAAGATGACCACGTCCACACAGGGGGCGCCATAAATATTTCTGCACCCAGGCGTCTGTTACCCTAGGATCGGCCCTGGCGGGACTGCGACATTGCGATGGACGAATCAGACACTAAGTGACCCTTTTTACACTTTTGTGGGGACCAGTGACACTAATACAGTGATCAGTGCTAAAAAATATGCACTGTCACAATCAAAGGGTCAAATGTGTTCCCTGGGAGTGCTTTCTTAGTGTGGGGGGGGGGGGGTTCTTTAACTGCAAGAAGACAGAGATTCATGTTCCTGCTTAGCAGAAACACAGGATCTCCATCTTCCCCTCTCACAGAACGGCAATCTGCCTTAGGGTACCGGTAAACGTTGGGTCTGCCGCACCCGCTGATTGGCTCCTGCTGTGTCAAATCACAGCCGGAGCGGGTCACCAGTGGTGCATGCGTGCCCCAGACCCGAAAAGAAAAGTGTCGTACAGGTATGTGATTTCGCGCTGAAGGAACGCCCTGCCACTGTACCCGTACATGGGGCGGTCCAGAAGCGGTTAAAAACATGACTTGCAAATGTTTTTCTATCAGCACGCAGAGGAGCATGTACAAAAGATTTTAGTCCACTTGGGGCAAGGTTCAATTCAATGCTGAACTCCAGGCTCATATGTTAAAAAAAAGGACTTGACATTGTAGAGGAGAAATTGGTACTATATGGCGTCACTATAGTCAACAATGGAAAAAGGTTTGGAGCTTTTTAAAAATCTGCATCTTTATAAAGCTGTAGTGTACATTTAGTGTTTTCATGCTATAACATTCTACCAGACGAAGATGTTACTTTATCTAATTATTGGGCTGCAGCATGTACTTTTGAGCTGTACAAAACTGTACTGCAACTTTGTCATAAAAGCCCTGATATATTGTTGCACAATTTAGATTTACCACATGCTGTTAGATTATATTACCAATATCAATAGGAAGGAAAGCAAATGAAAAGACATCGTTATCAGACACAACAACCTGTATAGCTTGCAACATTCTTCTTCCTTCTCCATCAAAATTGAAAACACTTTACATGGCCCAACTGCAGGAAATCCATTGATTGCTTGAATTTACAATTTCCTCCTCTAAATAGCCATTGTGGCAACTGTCTATTTCACTTCATTCCTACAGCTATTTAAAGTTTTTCATATATCTCAAGGACTGAGCTGTGAGACTCTTGTATTTGAGTTCCAAGATCTGCACACCTTCCACCGCATTTATTATGGGTTCCCAATCTTCTGGAAGTATTCTAAATATATTGCATATTGTTAAAGCGGAACTCTGGCTATGTAAAACAATACTGGCTCCCCTATTTCCCCAAGTCTACTCAATCAGTAGCATGATTTTTATATGAGTGCGCTGACACTAACTAAAGGCAAACCTTATTTTTTAGTTTTAACACAGTGAAGATAGATTAGAATGCCACTTTTTGCAACTTGGCACTGTGCGAATTTAACTGACAATTGCGCGGTCAAGCAACGCCGTACCCAAACGAAATTTACGTCCTTTTTTTCCCACAAACAGAGCTTTCTTTTGGTGGTATTTGATCACCTCTGCGCTTTTGATTTTTTGCGATATTATTAAAAAAAGAGCGACAATTTTGAAAAAATAACAATATTTTTCTACTTTGACAGTTAAAAAATATCCAATATATTCAATTTTTGTCATATATTTAGGCCAAAATGTATTTAGCTACATGTCTTTGACAAAAAAATTCTCAATGAGCGTATTTTTAACCGCTTTAAGACCGGAAGATTTTACCCCATTCCTGACCAGGCCATATTTTGCGATTTGGCACTGCATTATTTTAACGGACAATTGCGCGGTCGTGCTACGCTGTACTCAAATTTTTTCCCCACAAATAGAGATTTCTTTTGGTGGTATTTGATCACCTGTGCAATTTTTAATTTTTGCGCTATAAACAAAAAAAGAGCGACAATTTCGAAAAAATAACAATATTTTGATGAAATTCCCCCCCCCCAAAAAATGTAAAAATCTAAATTTTTTTAACACTTTAGGCCAATTTGTTATCTGCTACATATGTTTGGTAAAAAAAAAAATCACAATAAGCGTATTTTGATTGGTTTGCGCAAAAGTTATCGCAGCTACTAACTACAGGAAATTTAATCCTTTTTATTTTTATTTTTTAACTAGTAATGGCGGCAATCTGGCGGTGATCTCCGATTTTTTTTTTTGCGGAACTGCGACATTGCGGTGGAGAGATCGGACCCCTAACTGACATTTTTGACACTTTTGGGGGTACCAGTGACATTACTACAGTAATCAGTGCTATAAATATGCACTGTTACTGTAATAATGACACTGGCAGGGAAGGGGGTTAACTTTATTGGTGATCAAGGGGTTAAATGTATGCCTGGTGCTTACTGACGTGTGTGGGGGGAGGGGACTGTGTGACACAGGCACCGATCGCAGGTTCAGCTATGCTGAATCCTGTAATCTGTCCCTGCCTGTCACATAGGAGATCCGCCCACTTTGTTTACACAAGCGGGCAGATCTCCTCACTCAATCCCTGACGATCGGGGAAGAGCGGCAGTTATCACCGCCTCTCCTCCCCTGGCCCGTCTCCAGCTGTGTCTCAATACAGCTGGAGCGAGCCTCCGGCGGCACGCGCGCCGCCCACAAGTAAGGGAGTCCAGCGACGTAGGTCTACGTCGCTGGACGATAACGATGACGATAACTTTGCCGCAGTACTCTCCATGTGAGCGGTCGGCAATGGGTTAAGGAGATTCCGCCTCTCTATTTGTCCTGTTTACCATTATCATTGGAAGTGAAAGTAAAAGACAATCCCAAATTTTGGGCTGTCCCCAGAAAAGTCATAGAGAGGAAATCTTTCAATGGGGTCCCTAGTACTGGTGACCAGGGGGTCCCCAAGGAATTCCGTTAATTTTCAGGGATTTCCTCTCACTGGCAGTTTGCCTATGGGACAGGAAATGAAGGGAAATCTTTGCAATGATATATAAATAGGGAAGAAAAATTTGACAGGGGTTATAACCCTCCCTTGTTCTATCTAAAATGAAAAAACAATTGCCTATTGTTCTACTTTAAAATGCAGTCCCATGACAGGTGGCACCCATGTCCTCAGGCCTTCAGGTTGAGAATGTGGTGGGTACTTTTAGCAGGGCTCATGTCCCATTCTGAAGATATGAATATTGGTCTTTTGAGAGCAGGAACAAAATTGGTTTGAGACCAGCATTGGCAGAACGGTGATCACAGCCATAACTATCAGGGTGGAAGATCATTGGAGTATGACTGGTTGCTCATGTGAAATAGTGAGCTACAAATTGATGAGGACCCGGGGTGAAGGGGGCCAGCATCCTCTATTACAGCCATTTGGTTTTTCCCAATTACAGACAATAGGCACTGACAGTCAGTTTACCAAACTTTTTTCTGTAGATATTCCCAGTAACATCTTGATTAAAATATAACATAATTCCAACCTGAAGCAGAAAGCAGTACCAATTTTCTATAGAGTTGCTATGGTGATGGAATTATGTCAGAAATTAAAAGCACATTAATAATAATCAATTGCCCGTCAGACCTGTGTAAAGCCTGACTCCAGGAAACTTAAAAACCATTGCTTGTTTTGTCTAGGGAAGAGGAGAAATACATTTGCTTACCTGATCCTCTGCTCTCCCAGGAGCTGACACTCCTTTACACTCTAGAGGTGGACTGTCCCTTGGCATCATCAGGTTAAATGCAGATCTATGGACTCTGCATTGGTTTGGATGATGTCAAGACCTTAGACCATTGGGGCATGATGGAAAAGACACTGTTAGGACCAGTCTAGCATTGAGGAGAAACAGATGATCACATACAGAATCTCACAAAAGTGAGTACACCCCTCACATTTTTGTAAATATTTTATTATACCTTTTCATGTGACAACACTGAAGAAATTACACTTTGCTATAATGTAAAGTAGTGAGTGTACAGCTTGTATAACAGTGTAAATTTTCTGTCCCCTCAAAATTACTTTAACACACAGACATTAATGTTTAAACCGCTGGCAACAAAAGTGAGTACACCTCCTAAGTGAAAATGTCTGAATTGGGCCCAGTTAGCCATTTTCCCTCTCCTGTGTCATGTGACTCGTTAGTGTTACAAGGTCTCAGGTGTGAACCTATTTGGTTCAGATGGCTGTCAAGCATGTGTGGCAACAACCAGGTGAGGAGTACAAAGACAAGTGTGTCTTGCCTACAGTCAAGCATGGTGGTGGGAGTGTCATGGTCTGGGGCTGCATGAGTGCTGCTGAAACTAGGGAGCTACAGTTCATTGAGGAAACCATGAATGCCAACATATACTGTGACATACTGTGAGTAAAGGTGATGGACTGGCCAAGCATGTCTCCAGACCTAAACCCTATTGAGCATCTGTGGGGCATCCTCAAATGGAAGGTGAAGGAACGCAAGGTCTCTAACATCCACCAGCTCTGTAATGTCGTCATGGAGGAGTAGAAGAGGACTAGGGTGGCCAACCTGTGAAGCTCTGGTGAACTCCATGCTCAAAAGAGTTAGGGCAGTGCTGGAAAATAATGGTCGCCACACAAAATATTGACACTTTGGGCCCAGTTTAGACATTTTATACTGAGGGGTGTACTCACTTTTGTTGCCAGCAGTTTAGACATTAATGGCTGTGTGTTGAGTTACTTTGAGGGGACAGCAAATTGACACTGTTATACAAGCTGTACACTCACTACTTTATATTGTAGCAAAGTGTGTTTTCTTCAGTGTTGTCACATGAAAAGATATAATAAAATATTTACAAAAATGTGAGGGGTGTACTCACTTGTGTGAGATGCTGTAAGTAGATCTCCTTTTCTGTGTCCCCTAGACCTAAACAAGCAATCAACCCTTGCAATGCTGGTTTTGGCCTCACTGCATGGGATAACTATAAAGCCTCTCGGAATTGGGCTGTAACATAGTTACACAGATGAAAAAAGACACTCCAATTTTCCTGTGTGTACCTAGTCAGCTGTTTATGCCCCCTATTAGGCAATGGAAGCAAACTGTTCTGTCTTAGCAGTGTTATGGTACACAGGCACCAGTGTTTACTAGCAGTAATACATGTGAAAGGGATTTCATTCTCAATTCCAGCTGTTTGCAAACTTTGTAACATGGAGGAACCCTTAACCGCTATGTACTTACGGCGGTCAGCCCCGTGCAGGCAAAGTGACGTACCGCTACATCACTAGCCTGTGAGCCAATAGGGGGCGAGCGCACGCCGCCGGAGGCGCGCTCCCGCCCCCGCTCGTTCATGGACACCTCCGTGCGAGTGACCAGCGGACCCAATGTCCGCCGGTCACTCGCGAACGTCAGTTACAGAGGGAGAAAGGCAGGCGGCTAATGTAAGCAAAGCCGCCTGTCATTCTTTCCTGTGTAACAGCAGAGATCATAAGATCCTGCTATGTAGGATCATAGATCTCTGCTGTTACATGAAAAGCCACATCCCTGCACAGTAAGAAGCACGCTCCTAAGGACACACTTAACCCCTCCTTCCCCAATAAAGTTAACCCCTTCCCTGCCAGTGTCATTTTTACAGTAACAGTGCACATGAATAGCACTGATTACTGTAGTAATGTCACTGGTACCCCCAAAAGTGTCAAAAATGTCAGTCAGGGCTCCGATCTGTCTGCCGCAATGTCGCAATCCCGCAAAAAAAACTTGCAGATCGCCGCCATTACTCGTTAAAAAAAAAAAAAAACAACAAAAATGACAAAATCTTTCCCTTAGTTAGTAAACGCAATAACTTTTGCGCAAACCAATCAAAATACACTTATTGCGATTTTTTTTTTTACCAAACATATGTAGCAGAAAACAAATTGGCCAAAAATGTTAAAAAATTTTGATTTTTACATTTTTTTGGGGGAATTTCATATAAAAAAATGTGAAAAATATTGTTATTTTTGCAAAATTGTCGCTCTTTTTTTGTTTATAGTGCATGATCAAAAAATCACAGAGGTGATCAAATACCACCAAAAGAAAGCTCTGTTTGTGGAAAAAAAGGACGTCAAAATCGTTTAGGTACAGCGTCGCACGACCGCGCAATTGTCCGTTATAGTCACGCAGTGCCGAATCGCAAAATAGGGCTTGGTCAGGAAGGGGGTAAAATCTTCCGGGGCTCAAGTGGTTAAAAAAGATTTTAGGTCTTAGGAAACCCCTGATCAATGATTACTATATGTCTATAGATTGGTATACATTACATAAGTTGAGATTTAAAGTAGAACTATAAGCAAAACTTTTTTTTTGATGGAGAAAGTAGGGGGAATAACCGCTGTCCCATTCCGGAGATTTCCCTTCACTTCACCATAGACAAACAGGAAGTGAGAAGAAATCCCTGCAACTAAGGTAATTTCTTGCGGACCCTCAAGTCACCAGAACTACTGTCCCCTTTGGAAGATTTGCCCTTTTCTGGGAACAACCCAAAATTTGTGATTTTCTTTTAGGTTCCCTTTCAATGATAATGGTAAACAGGACAAATAGAGAGGGTGAATCTTCCTAACGGGGACACAGACAGCAATAAAATCTGACAAGGGTTCTAATCTATTTCCACTGTATCCAAAATGGAAAAAAAAAAGTTTTGCCTTTAGTTATACTTTAAGAAAAAAAAAGGAAGAAATGTGGCACTCACAAAGTATTTAAGTATCCAGGGCTGTTCTATATAATAAAATTTTTTTTCAGTACCAAGAGGAAGGAAATATTTTTGTAGGACTTTTCAACATTCAAGAGGTCGACACGTTTCACATTAAGTTGCTTCCTCAGGACCTTTTTACCTTGGCAGCAAAGAGATATATCCTATTCACAAAAATAAGAAACTTAGAAATACATTGTACATAGCTCTTAAATGTTTCAAACCATAGCATGCAGTGCTCATAACATGACTTACATAACCACTCAAGAGCTTCAGTAATGATGGCCGAATGACTTATACAGGCACAGTCGACAGGGTGCAGGATATAATTTATACTTGGCTAAAACCTGGCGGATTTTCTAAAGGATCAAAAACTATTTAATAATATTGGGGTACTCCATTGACTACCCTATGTTAGGTTTCCCCATAAAATATTATTACTTAGCCCAAAAGATAAGCGTAGGAAGGATGATAAGGCGATATTATCTAAAGCCAACTCTAACAAGAAGAACCATAAATCGCAAATAGCCAACCTAAAACACTTTTGGGGTAATAGCATCAAAAACGGGCATAATCCGAGATACAGTGTAGTAATAGGGAAGTATTATACCACAATTTATAATATTTACCCCTAAATTTATGCACATAGGTGTCAATAAGACAACAAGATAGGTTGTTCAACAGACATATGCCGTGACATCTCCACATGCCAGGACTTTCACACCTATGAAACATGAGGAGACATACAGTATACCACTATATCAATCAATATAATGCTAGAGTGTATCCATACCATCCCTAGACTGGCAGTAGTGTTCGCACTTGTCAGCATCCAGCAATGTCCTTGGCCATCCGCCACCATACCAGCCAATACACCTGGATTGGTGGATGCAGTCTTCTGGGACCTGTCAGTGTCCAGCACCTCAGATGTTTTGGAACTACATTTCCCATGATGCTCAACTACACTGCAGAGTGCATAAGCATTATGGGAAATGTAATTCCAAAACATCTGGGGTGCCATGGTTCGCCATCACTGCTATAGGGTTTTAGAGTTTTGTCTGCTGACATCACATCCAAGATGGCGACACCCAACAGCAGTCTTAGGACCTTTCAATGTCTATGCAAGAGAAGCTTTTACAGCACATGCACAATATTTGTTAAATACACATAAAATCTTATTGGAAGACTGTTGTATATCCACTTGACTTCCGGAAGATTTACCCCCCTTCATAACCAGGCCATTTTTTGCGATATGGCACTGTGTTGCTTTAACTGACAATTGCGCGGTCATGCGACACTGTACCCAAATTAAATTTAAATAATTTTTTCCCCACAAATAGAGCTTACTTTTGGTTGTATTCGATCATCACTGCATGTTTTATTTTTTGCGCTATACACAAAAAAAAAAAAAAAAAATGCTGACAATTTAAAAAAAAAAAAAACAACAATATTTTTTACTTTCTGCAATAAAACACATCCAATAATAATAAAAAAAAAAAAAAAATCAAATTTCTTCATATATTTATGCCAATATGTATTCTACTACGTCTTTGGAAAACAAAATCCCAATAAGCATATATTGATTGGTTTACGCAAACGTTATAGGGTCTAAAAACTGTGGGATATCCAGTATTTATGGAATTTATAGGTATTTTTTTTTTTTTTCATACTAGTAATAGCGGCGATCAGCGACATTTAGCTGGACTGCGATCAGACACGACTCACACTTTTGATATTTTGCTAGGAATCAGTGACACTAATGTAGCACTGCCCCCTAGAGGGCTGCTGAGAATTACACTTCACGGGTCCCCTGGGCTACCATTAGCAACTGACAGTAGATAAACGGCATTAAAAGTTCTTGACTCAGGCAATAATCAGTCCAGGGGATTTGGTTTTTGTGTTTTATTTAGAACTGGGATGGGAGATGGGATGAGTGGGATACTCCAACTAGTAACTATGCACAATTCTGAGGACAACTGACTGTAGAATGCGGCAAGGCCGCTGCTTCACCCTGCCACTCAAGTGAAGATAAATTGACTGTTCCTGCTTGAATATTCTCTTCAAGGTTAACAACTTGGCACCCCCTTTACTCTCACTGCCTGTGTGCTGACATACGTCCGCTGACTCCTAGGCAGACCCGTTGGCAAGCTCCCCTGTATTCACAGACACTGTTTTTTCCAGAGATGCTCTGCCTTCACTGCCTGTGACCACCTTCCACACCTTCAGAAGAGGAGACAGCCATCACCCTCCTTCTGGGACTTGGCTTCCCACCCAAAGACCCCCCGTCACATGTGCCCTTGGCTTTTATAATGTATCCCAGAATGCATCACTGTTTGTGCCAACTCAATGAGATAGTTACAAAAGCCTGTGTGTCACTGGCTGGGTTTCCTCCACTGTCCAACAGGCATTTTGGATACAGTGGGGACACTCCCTCAGCCCAGATGAATCACACCCTGGACACATGCAACAGGCCTAACTATAAATCAGGCTCTCCTGATAAGCAGACAGAGCAACTATATTTTATCTGCCTAGTACCTACCTAGGAGGGTGCTACATCCACCCACCACCAAAATGAGCCATGTCCCCATTGGCTCTGGGGCAGCCACCCCCTACAAAAATCCTACTGGAAAAATCTATGGAGTATCCCACAAACCTGGAAAAGGGGAAAAGGGAAGAACGAATATACAATAATAAATTATGGCAGCTGCACACATTCATAGGAGAGAGGCAGCAAACAGAAAGGCTGATCATTCAGATCCCATTGTCATCACAAATCTTTTATACTGTGGAAGGCTTTTAAAGTTTGGTGCACTGTAGCACCTTGATTATGTGAGTACATCCTTGATTTTTAATAAAGTGGAGTTTTAAAAGATGTAAGCACTATTGGAAATTTTTCTTTTTTTTTAAGATCGATCAAAGGGGAATCCATCCAGAGTAGGATCCTCATCTGGGGGATCGATTGACCAACTTTGATCCAAGAGAGGTGACCCGGAAAGGGTAGACTGCACATTAGACCAGGCTTAAAGTGGTTGTAAACCCACTTTAATTACTTTTACCTATAGGTAAGCCTATATTAAAGCTTACCTATAGGTACTGTAAATATCTCCTGAACATGCACCGTTTAGGAGATATTTGCAGTGCATGCAGCCAATGACATCATCGGTGCATGCGCTCTGAAGAAACGGCTGCCCGCATGCGCAGGAGTGACGTCACGCGGCTCCGGCCTGTAATACTGCCGGAGACCACAGACCCGGAAGAAGACGGGTGAACATGGATGCGGCCAGCGGCGTGGACATCGTGGGCTTCGTTGGAGGTAAGTGTCACATAATGTGCTAATATGCGATGCATACTAGGACATTATGCATTTACTTTGCAGGGAAGAAAAAAAGAAATAAAAATGTTGAAGAGTTTACTTTCTCTTTAATAACTTGGTCACTGGAGCTGAGGTGAGGACCCATTCACACAGGGGTGCTTGAGGTGAAGGTGCGATTCACCAAGGTGCGATTCACCACGGAGGATTTGCTCTGATACACTTTTTCACTTTGAAAGCGTACTGTTTATATGATCACTCTTTTCACTTTTAAGTGGATTATTTATTCAATCACGGAGGTGATCGTTCACAGCACTATTGTCACTTTTTATGAGTGTATGTTGTTTGCCTAATTATATGAAAAATTTGAAATTATATATAAATTTTGGCACTTTATATATTTATATTTCACTATTTTGGTCACAATTTTGCCTGATTTTTTTAACACCTGATAATCCAGCACTTTTATATAGTTATATGATTAATTGAAGATTGGCACATGATAATTTATTTATTTGCATTTATTTATTTATACACTGGAAGCACTTTAATTGCACGGCACTAGTGATTTATTTATTTAACTCACACTTATGAGAGAGTGCTGTGCTCGCTGCAGGTAAAAATAGTGCTTAAACCTGTTTGCTCGCAGGATTATTTATTTTGATTTTATCTGTAGCCCACCACCATCAGAAGTCCCCACCCTGCCTTACATCACAATGCATCCCCCTTACCATGTGCTGCTCCTGGGAAGAAGCTGGAGGCGGAGCTGGGAAGCAGAAAGTGCAGGGTCTGGAGGTGAACCAGAGGAGGGCTGGAGTAAGCTGCCGGAGTCTGCTCAATGCTGAGACCAGTGGAGGCGGAGATGAAGGGGGTGCTGTGGTTGCACAGAGAGCTGCAGGAGTGGTGCAAGGGCCCCATGAAATGACCTGGAGGGCTGGATTCGGCTGGCGGACCTTGTGTTTGACACATGCAATCTAGATCGATCAAAGGGTTAACTGTGTGCCTAGCCAGTGTTTGTGTGTAAACAGTGTGGTGCTTTTACTAAGGGAAGAAATTGATTCTAGTTCCTGCTTTGCAGGAACACAGAATCCATACCTTCCCCCCTGTCAGAACGGCGATCTGCCTTATTTACAAAGTGAATGCCAGAGGACATCGAGGGACCGGTGTTCTAAAATTTTGTTGGACCCATGAAAATTCCGGACCTCGTCACTTCCGGTTACGCTACGTCATAACCCAGCTGGTGCGACAACTGGTACGAGCCCCGGTGCGCATGCGCACAAGACATTTCCCTGGTCCGATGAAATTTGAAGACTTTGCGAACAGCTGACTGAGAGGAGGCGGGGCTGAGGTGGGACGCACACACTGCCGCGGGAAAATTTTACAACACCGTCGCGTCATCGAGCAAGGAACATGTTGCAGAGCTGACTTAGAGGGGACTGTCTGTTGGAAATTAATGGTGGAAATGTGGATGTCGGGGACAGAAAATAATGTTAATGAGTACGGAAGTGGCTGAGGGCGGACGTTTCCATAGAGAAGGCGGAAGTCTAGAGACCTCAGGCGGAGGTATGTGTCAGTAAGGGCGGAAGTATCGGGAGAACAGGCAGAAGTGGCTCTATGTGAGGGTGGAAGTCTAGGGACCTCAGACGGTGTTCTAAAATTATATATATATATATATATATATATATATATATATATATATATATATATATATATATATATATACAGTGGGTACGAAAAGTATTCAGACCCCCTTAAATTTTTCACTCTTTGTTATATTGCAGCCATTTGCTAAAATCATTTAAGTTCATTCTTCTTCCTCATGAATGTACACATAGCACCCCATACTGACAGAAAAACACAGAATTGTTGACATTGTTGCAGATTTATTAAAAAAGAAAAACTGAAATATCACATGGTCCTAAGTATTCAGACCCTTTGCTGTGACACTCATATATTTAACTCAGGTGCTTTCCATTTCTTCTGATCATCCTTGAGATGGTTCTACACCTTCATTTGAGTCCAGCTGTGTTTGATTATACTGATTGGACTTGATTAGGAAAGCCACACACCTGTCTATATAAGACCTTCCAGATCACAATGCATGTCAGAGCAAATGAGAATCATGAGGTCAAAGGAACTGTCTGAAGAGCTCAGAGACAAAATTGTGGCAAGGCACAGATCTGGCCAAGGTTACAAAAAGATTTCTGCTGCACTTAAGGTTCCTAAGAGCACAGTGGCCTCCATAATCCTCAAATGGAAGACGTTTGGGACGACCAGAACCCTTCCTAGAGCTGGCCGTCCGGCCAAACTTAGCTATCGGGGGAGAAGAGCCTTGGTGAGAGAAGTAAAGAAGAACCCAAAGATCACTGTGGCTGAGCTCCAGAGATGCAGTCAGGAGATGGGAGAAAGTTGTAGAAAGTCAACCATCACTGCAGCCCTCCACCAGTCGGGGCTTTATGGCAGAGTGGCCCAACGGAAGCCTCTCCTCAGTGTAAGACACATGAAAGCCTGCATGGAGTTTGCTAAAAAACACCTGAAGGACTCCAAAATGGTGAGAAATAAGATTCTCTGGTCTGATGAGACCAAAATAGAACTTTTTGGCCTTAATTCTAAGCGGTATGTGTGGAGAAAACCAGGCACTGCTCATCACCTGTCCAATACAGTCCCAACAGTGAAGCATGGTGGTGGCAGCATCATGCTGTGGGGGTGTTTTTCAGCTGCAGGGACAGGACATAGTTACATAGTTACATAGTTAGTGAGGTTGAAAAAAGACATCAGTCCATCCAGTTCAACCTATGATGTGTGTGTGTGTTTGCTTTTAACCGTACATTGTATACCCCTGTATGTTGTGGTCTTTAAGGTGCCCATCTAATAGTTTTTTGAAACTATCAATGCTCCCTGCTGATACGACTGCTTGTGGAAGAAAATTCCACATCCTTACCGCCCTTACAGTGAAGAACCCCTTACGCATTTTAAGGTTAAACCGCCTTTCCTCTAGTTTTAGTGAGTGGCACGTGTCTTATTGTATTTCCTTACTCTGAATAGTTTGTTCCTTATGCTAGGGTCGCCAGCACAGTATTTGTACATTGATATCATATCCCCCCTCAAACGTCTCTTCTCTAGAGAGAATAGGTTCAGTGCTTGTAGTCTTTCCTCATAGCTGATGTCCTCCATTCCCCTAATTATTTTTGTTGCCCTTCTCTGGACTCTTTCCAATTCCAGCACACCCTTCCTGAGGACCGGTGCCCAGAACTGGACAGCATACTCCAGATGTGGCCGGACCAGAGTCTTGTAGAGCGGGAGAATAATCTCTTTATTTCTGGAGTGAATCCCCTTTTTTATACATCCCAATATTCTGTTGGCTTTGCTTGCAGCTGCTTGGCATTGCATGCCACTGCCAAGCCTGTTGTCTACCAGTACCCCCAAGTCTTTTTCCATCCTAGACTCCCCCAGAGGTTCCCCCCCCTAGTGAGTAGCTTGCTTTCTGGTTTCTGGCCCCCAAGTACATTACTTTACATTTATCAACATTAAACCTCATCTGCCATGTAGTTGCCCACCCCGTTATTTTGTTTAGGTCCGCTTGTAAGGTTTCCACATCCTGTATAGAAGATATTGGCATGCTTAGTTTAGTATCGTCCGCAAATACTGAGATTGTACTCAATATCCCCTCCTCTAGATCATTTATGAATAAATTAAACAGGACGACTGGTTGCAATCGAGGGAAAGATGAATGCGGCCAAGTACAGGGATATCCTGGACAAAAGCCTTCTCCAGAGTGCTCTGGACCTCAGACTGGGCCGAAGGTTTACCTTCCAACAAGACAATGACCCTAAGCACACAGCTAAAATAACGAAGGAATGGCTTCACAACAACTCCGTGACTGTTCTTGAATGGCCCAGCCAGAGCCCTGACTTAAACCCAATTGAGCATCTCTGGAGAGACCTAAAAATGGCTGTCCACCAACGTTTACCATCCAACCTGACAGAACTAGGGGGGGTTTGCAAGGAGGAATGGCAGAGGATCCCCAAATCCAGGTGTGAAAGACTTGTTGCATCTTTCCCAAAAAGACTCCTGGCTGTATTAGATCAAAAGGGGGCTTCTACTAAATACTGAGCAAAGGGTCTGAATACTTAGGGCCATGTGATATTTCAGTTTTTCTTTTTTAATAAATCTGCAACAATGTCAACAATTCTGTGTTTTTCTGTCAGTATGGGGTGCTATGTGTACATTCATGAGGAAGAAGAATGAACCTAAATGATTTTAGCAAATGGCTGCAATATAACAAAGAGTGAAAAATGTAAGGGGGTCTGAATACTTTTCGTACCCACTGTATATATATATATATTCACTTCCTTCCCGCCTCCTCTAAGTCAGCTCTGCAACATGTTCCTTGCCCGATGATGCGTGTTGTAAAATTCTCCCGCGGAGGTATTGCGTCCCACCTCAGCCCTTCCTCCTCTCAGTCAGCTGTTCGCAAAGTCTTAAAATTTCATCGGACCTGGAAAATGTCTTGTGCGCATGCGCACCGGGACTTGCACCAGCTGTCGCACCAGCTGGTGGTGACGTAGCGTCACCGGAAGTGACGAGGGTCCGAAATTTTCATGGGTCCAATGAAATTTTAGAACACCAGCATCGGCAGAACGACTTCTGCTGTGGATATTCACAGCAGAAGTGGCCAGCTAGTGGCGCCCACGCCCCCTGCAGGCAGACGTGATATATCTATATATATATATATATATATATATATATATATATATATATATATATATATATATATATGTACAAGATTCTGCACAGGAGAACTGCCCTGTAGCAGTAAAACTGCTATGGGTGGTCTTTAAGTGAATATATTCACCCACAGCTATCATACAGACCACACACATGTTTTTCCCAGTGAGAGTTTAACACATTATTAGAAGAGAAGAGGTAAAGGCTGAAGTTCCAGGAAGCAGCTGGTTACGGAAAGAGTGTGAGCTGAGAGGATGCTGAGACAGAATGTAATTATTGTTATGTGCATATCTCACTTCTGTCTTCTGCAAACCTGAACAATGGTGACAACATGGCATTTCACAGACAAATACAGACACAAACGGGCCCTATTTACACATTGTCAGTAGAGTGAAAAAGACACCTACTGCTGGCCTTGAGCAAGTGATAATTATTTAACAAGCCTTTCATTACCCTGGTATACATCTCCTTACTGATCTTGTAATGAACTGGAAAAAAGACCATTTACATATAATACGTAGAATGTTTACTTATCTGAGGATCCATTCACACCTGTTTGTTTTCCTGCAGTTAAACACATACATTTTATTGCATGAAAAAGCGTTTGAAGTAGAAACCCCATTATAATAGTATGCACCTAGTCTACAATACCACTACAGTCAAGCACATTTTTCTTATACAATAAGAAATGCAATTTTCAATGAGTTAAAGTGTAGGTCCTGTCAAAATATATATGTTTTAATTACATAGAGTGGAAGAGAATTGATTTTGTATTTTAGGTGAACAAACCTTTCCTTTAGGCCCTGTTCACACCTGAGCGTCTTTCAGCTCGTAAAATGCTCATCTCTGAAGTCTCAAAACGCCCAACAAGCAAAATCCCATTTCTTTCAATGGCCCCCTGTTCACATGTGAGAGTTTTGTCGCCTGAAGCTCAAAAAAAGTACATGAGCTTCTTTTTTGGCAGATTACAAGCATTTTTGTTATATGTCAATGCCTGCCTCCAAACACCTGCAAAAAATGCCTAAAAAAGCGGCTGAAAAAACGCCTGAAAAACGCCCAAAAAACACCTGAAAATGATACGCTCAGGTGTGAATGGAGCCATATTCGCTAAGCTAAATTAATATTATTTAACACTTTAGCAGGTAACCTAACAAAAAACTAGGAAATCCAGCATCAATCACATTGTCCAGCAGTCTAGATTCATCGTCAATCACGATGACCTGTGGACACAATGAGGATCCTCTCCTGTCAGACTCCTGTCGCAAATGGCAGCTCCCTGTCCAGCTGCTGAATGTTAACAAACTGGCCCGGAATGCTGGCTGATGTCACTGACCACATATGGTCATGACCACATGTGATCAATGAAGTTACCTGGTATCCCATCGCGTTCATGTTACAAACAGTATTGAGGCGGGGAAGGAACTGTCATTTAGTGGCAAAAGTTTTTTTTTTTTTAAATGTCACTTTCGCTAGAGCACATCCTACAAGTGCACCACTTCACATGCAGGTTTAAAGCAAACCCCCAAGCATGTTATATAAAGAAATTGTGTATTTTTTATTGTTGCTCTTTGGGCCCTATTAAAAGACCCAGATACCCAGCTTGCAAATTGGCCTTGTAAAAGGCAAGAAAATAAAAAACATTTGACGCCAATATAATTAATTTGGGTTCGGCCACAATGTTTGAGGTTGGCAGATTTCAGGCTGGATTTGTGGATTCTCCTGCAATAACCATTAGCTACTGCCTTGTGCTGTTGTTCACACTGTTCTGTTTCCAGGGATATTTTTCTATCAGTTACTTTCCTATACTTCTGTTTATACGGTTCTCTGTCTAGGTGTACCTTTTCATTTATGTACTGCCATGTGCTTTAGTTTATACTGTGCTCTCTAGAGGGACCTTATATCAGTTACTGTCCTATCCTATAGTTTATGCTGTGCTCTCTAGAGGGACCTTATATCAGTTACTGTCCTCTTCAATATTTTATGCTGTGCTCTCTAGAGGGACCTTATATCAGTTACTGTCCTATCCTATAGTTTATATGGTGCTCTCTAGAGGGACCTTATATCGGTTACTGTCCTCTTCTATAGTTTATACTGTGCTCTCTAGACGGACCTTATATCAGTTACTGTCCTCTTCTATAGTTTATACTATGCTCTCTAGACGGACCTTATATCAGTTACTGTCCTCTTCTATAGTTTATACTGTGCTCTCTAGAGGCACCTTATATCAGTTACTGTCCTCTTCTATAGTTTATACTGTGCTCTCTAGAGGGACCTTATATCAGTTACTGTCCTCTTCTATAGTTTATACTGTGCTCTCTAGAGGGACCTTATATCAGTTACTGTCCTCTTCTATAGTTTATGCTGTGCTCTCTAGAGCAGTGTTCCCCAACCCCCGGGCCGCGGACCGGTACCGGTCCGTGGATCAAGCGGTACCGGGCCGCCCGAGGAACTTTAAATAATTTCACTGTGGCAGCCGAGCCGAGGCGCAGAGCATTGCTCCCCCCCCGAGCCCACCCATTGTGTGACAATAGGGAATGAAAATTCGCTATTGTCACACTGATCCTCTTCCTGGCCAATCAGGGAGCGGGTCCTCCCACTTCCTGATTGGCCGAAAGGCAAACCCCATGCCATTGGCCAAGGAGGAGGCGCCGCGGAAGGATTGAGGAGATGCGGGGAAGCCGGGAACTGAACTGAACTCAGGTAAGTGCACAGACGGGTCTCCCGGGGGGAACGCTGGCGCTCTGCATTGAAAGGTGGCACGCTGGCATCTCTACATTAAAAGGGGGCAATGCTGTGGCACTCTGAATTTATTGGGGGCATTGCTGTGGCACTCTGCATTTATTGGGGGCATTGCTGTGGCACTCTGCATTTATTGGGGGCATTGCTGTGGCACTCTGCATTTATTGGGGGCAATGCTGTGGCACTCTGAATTTATTGGGGGAAATGCTGTGGAACTCTGCATTTATTGGGGGCAATGCTGTGGCGCTCTGCATTTATTGGGGGCATTGCTGTGACACTCTGCATTTATTGGGGCATTGCTGTGGCACTCTGCATTTATTGGGGGCAATGCTGTGGCACTCTGCATTTATTGGGGCAATGCTGTGGGCACTCTGCATTGATTGGGGGCAATGCTGTGGGCACTCTGCATTGATTGGGGGCACGCTGGTCACTCTGCATTGACGTCCCCCCCCCCCTAGCGGGCCACAGAAAAATTATCAAACGTTGACCGGTCCACAGCGATAAAAAGGTTGGGGAGCACTGCTCTAGAGGGACCTTATACCAGTTACTGTCCTCTTCTATAGTTTATACCGTGCTCTCTAGAGGCACCTTATATCAGTTACTGTCCTCTTCTATAGTTTATACGGTGCTCTCTAGAGGGACCTTATATCAGTTACTGTCCTCTTCTATAGTTTATACGGTGCTCTCTAGAGGGACCTTATATCAGTTACTGTCCTCTTCTATAGTTTATACTGTGCTCTCTAGAGGGACCTTATACCAGTTACTGTCCTCTTCTATAGTTTATACCGTGCTCTCTAGAGGCACCTTATATCAGTTACTGTCCTCTTCTATCGTTTATACGGTGCTCTCTAGAAGGACCTTATATCAGTTACTGTCCTCTTCTATAGTTTATACGGTGCTCTCTAGAGGGACCTTATATCAGTTACTGTCCTCTTCTATAGTTTATGCTGTGCTCTCTAGAGCAGTGTTCCCCAACCCCCGGGCCGCGGACCGGTACCGGCCCGTGGATCAAGCGGTACCGGGCCGCCCGAGGAACTTTAAATAATTTCACTGTGGCAGCCGAGCCGAGGCGCCGAGCATTGCTCCCCCCCGAGCCCACCCATTGTGTGACAATAGGGAATGAAAATTCGCTATTGTCACACTGATCCTCTTCCTGGCCAATCAGGGAGCGGGTCCTCCCACTTCCTGATTGGCCGAAAGGCAAACCCCATGCCATTGGCCAAGGAGGAGGCGCCGCGGAAGGACTGAGGAGATGCGGGGAAGCCGGGAACTGAACTGAAGTCAGGTAAGTGCACAGACGGGTCTCCCGGGGGGAACGCTGGCGCTCTGCATTGAAAGGTGGCACGCTGGCATCTCTACATTAAAAGGGGGCAATGCTGTGGCACTCTGAATTTATTGGGGGCATTGCTGTGGCACTCTGCATTTATTGGGGGCATTGCTGTGGCACTCTGCATTTATTGGGGGCATTGCTGTGGCACTCTGCATTTATTGGGGGCAATGCTGTGGCACTCTGAATTTATTGGGGGAAATGCTGTGGAACTCTGCATTTATTGGGGGCAATGCTGTGGCGCTCTGCATTTATTGGGGGCATTGCTGTGACACTCTGCATTTATTGGGGCATTGCTGTGGCACTCTGCATTTATTGGGGGCAATGCTGTGGCACTCTGCATTTATTGGGGCAATGCTGTGGGCACTCTGCATTGATTGGGGGCAATGCTGTGGGCACTCTGCATTGATTGGGGGCACGCTGGTCACTCTGCATTGACGTCCCCCCCCCCCTAGCGGGCCACAGAAAAATTATCAAACGTTGACCGGTCCACAGCGATAAAAAGGTTGGGGAGCACTGCTCTAGAGGGACCTTATATCAGTTACTGTCCTCTTCTATAGTTTATACCGTGCTCTCTAGAGGCACCTTATATCAGTTACTGTCCTCTTCTATAGTTTATACGGTGCTCTCTAGAGGGACCTTATATCAGTTACTGTCCTCTTCTATAGTTTATACTGTGCTCTCTAGAGGGACCTTATATCAGTTACTGTCCTCTTCTATAGTTTATACCGTGCTCTCTAGAGGGACCTTATATCAGTTACTGTCCTCTTCTATAGTTTATACTGTGCTCTCTAGAGGGACCTTATATCAGTTACTGTCCTCTTCTATAGTTTATACTGTTTTTGTTTAGAGGTACTTTTATATCAGTTACGGCCCTCTGCTATTGTTCATACTGTTCTCTGACCATGTTGTCATCCCTCTAGATGTAATGTGATAGCAGACACGAGTCTAAACAAGGCTTGGGTCAAGAAAAGGCCACTCTACAGATTTGTTAAATAGTATATTTAGAAAACAGTAAAAAATCTTTCTTCCTTTTTCTTTGTCTCTTCAGTTCTGAATTGCACTTCCTCCGAATCTACTGCTGCAGGGCAAATTGTTTGACAAGGCTACTCCTTTACTTATCTGATGACCCTAAGCTGGCTGAAGGTGCTGAAAAAGATGTATGTCCTTCCTTTTGAAGATCTACAACATTGTGATTCGTGACATATCTAGAATACATGTCCTGAACATGACACACTTTATATATACCCCGCCACTATGTGTATTCCTTATAACGTCATGGCTCAAATAAATAGTTGCTGTCGCTGAATATAACTCAGAGTACTATTGCAATGCAAGCTATGTTATGTACAGTTAAGCCAGCCATACATAGATCTGAACATCTGAACTGACCACATTTGGATCAATGTATGGGCAGGCTGGTTGTACAGAAGTAAATCTACTGATCAGTTTCTGTGCAACCACCCTGTTGTGTTTTTGCTGCTCGATCGGCGCCACTGGCTATAGCTGATTAGTGCATTCTGAAGCCAGGGAAGTCTCCCTGCTATCAGAATACAAAGAATCGGTTGGGAGGATTCCCTCATCCACCTCAAATGGGTGAATTGAGTAATTTTTATCATTAAACCTATTGGTTAAAGGGAAAAAAATGACTACCCTTTGGGCTTCTTTTAGAAGTGAAAATGTTCTATTTCGGTGCAAATGATCAAACTAATAGCAATAGCTGGGGTGATCACATCAGTATATATGATATACTAAGATTTCCAGCATGTTGATTGTGATTAGTTTAGATCAGCAGTCGCCAACCGGTGGTCTGTGGACCACTGATGGTCCACGAGAAAATTTTGGTGGTCCCCAGGGGTTCTGCTAAAAATCAACATTGTAGTGGATGAATACTGCCGAATGTTGTTTCCAGCATTGTTCTCAATGCACGCTAACGGTCAATATTGTCAGCGCACATTGCCAACCGGTGCCTCCTCTGTAGTTCTGGCTCCTGTGAACTCAAAGGGAGGCAGCAGGAGTAGTACAGAGAGCGGGAGGTAAAGAAGGAGGGGGCTTCCAATGGCAGCACTGATCTGTGACTGTGGGAGGAAGCAGGGAGCTTTAGCACATGGCTAAGGAGGAGAGATCCAATGGAGAGTCTGTGTAAGGCAGCAGTGTGATGCAGAGCACGGGGGTGGGGGCAGAGAGCCAGAGCATTTTGTGTGTAAGGCAGCAGTGTGATCCAGGGGGAGGGGGGCAGAGAGCTAGGGCATTGTGTGTGTGTGTAAGGCAGCAGTGTGATCCAGGGGGAGGGGGGCAGAGAGCTAGGGCATTGTGTGTGTGTAAGGCAGCAGTGTGATCCAGGGGGAGGGGGGCAGAGAGCTAGGGCATTGTGTGTGTAAGGCAGCAGTGTGATCCAGGGGGAGGGGGCAGAGAGCCAGGGCATTGTGTGTGTAAGGCAGCAGTGTGATCCAGGGGGAGGGGGCAGATAGCCAGGGCATTGTGTATATAAGGCTTGTAAAATTCATGTTAGTAGTCTGCAGGATTCAAAATTGTGACTTTAGTGGTCCGTGAGGTCTGAAAGGTTAGCAACCACTGGTCTAGATCACTGGTCTCCAAACTGCAGTGATGTAGCCCTTTGCTAGCCTTTTTCTGGTCCTTGGGGCACTATTTCTCCCACCTATTTGAGACACTATTTTTAACACTGACAGCAACAGTGGAGCATAATTCCTGCCACTGACACCAATGATGGGGAAAGTATTCTTCCAGGTAATACCAATGACGGGCACTATTCCTACTTCTACTGACAAGAGGTACTATGCAACTGATGTTGGGCGTGAGACATTTTCTACCACTATTGGCCACTGACCCCCCTAAAGTCTGAAGGAAAATAAACTGGCCCTTTGTTTGAAAAGTTTGGAGACCCTTGATCTAGATGGTGAAACATATACATTTGTAACAGGTCCATTTTTGTTGCAGTTTTATTTTCCTAGTCCATAATTCAGGCCCAGTAAATTGTATACTCATGTGGACGTAGAGTACTATTTTGCCTTGGATCACTAACTGACTTTACTTTCCATTGCAGAAACGTTGTGATGCATTTGTGATATGACAATCACATTGAATGTTCTTATCTTGTTATTTTGTGGTTCATGAAAAGCATGTAAAACATGTATTTATTTCCTCAGAACTGTGTCACTTTAAGTGCTTTATGTTTGCAGTTTACGACAATGTATTCAGTTGCTGACTTGTTAACTGCCGAAGGGGATAAATAACTATTTCCTATGTCCATCTCCAATGATACACTTCATTACATCAGTCCTGTCTTGCAAAAGGAAAGACTCTTTACTCCCATCACTCACCAAGTACTCCAGAGAGGCTGCAAAGCTCATTTGTAATGCCAAGACAGAGAGAAAACATTGCAATGATTTATTCAATACATTTGACAAAGTCATGCTCCTAGTTTTAAGTGGTTTGGCGCAAAGGTTCCTAAAAACATGAGACATCTTTTATTCCCAGGAAAGACAATGCTGTTGACATTCCAGGTTGACTTTCTGACAACTGAAACAGCAAGTAAAGAGCTGGAGGGAAATACCTGAAATCCTTTTGTAATAATCCCTGTAAGGAATATGGGATGCTTTCTGAATGATTTCACCGTGAAGTCTTCCGTTGCTAAAGGGACACATTTCTGCTATGTGCTCATTCACTGAAGCTATGCAAAGTATTTTTTTCTTTCTTTTTCAAGATATGTACTGACATTTAAATCAGACCGCTGAGGGCCTCTGTGCAGAAAACAGACTTAAGCCTCGTACACACGCGTCGAAAATCGTCAGGGAATTTTCGTCCGACGACCGATCTGCCGATTTTCGGCTTGTTAATATGATGCTTCCGACAACCGACTCCGACTTTTCGGCCGAATAAAATCTGGTGTGCAGGCTATAAAATTTTTGTCCGCCGTCAAAACACGGCCGATTTTCGTGCAGTCAGTACAGATTTCGACAAGGAAAAATCTAATGAGCAAGACTGGGCATGCTCAGAGAAGAAAGAACACAAAGAAAGCAATCCAACACATGACATCACTTCTGAAGTAGAATTTTATCAGGCGAGAAAATTCGTGTGCAGTCTAGGCACATTCCAACCAACAAAAAACCACTCTGGACAAAAGACGGACAATCGGTCGGCCGATAATCGTTGCGTGTGTACTAGGCTTAAGAATGCTTTCAGCCATGCCACTGTTGTCCCAGTTGTCTACCATCTTATGGGTGTCTTGTAATAAGGACCAGATTCATATTTCCTGGCCAGCTGTCTTCTACTGTCAGACACCACACAAGACACATTGAGGCTGTGGGAAGATGGCATGAAAGACAGTTTTCTTACTCTGTGTCAGCAAACCTGAAAACATTATCTAGCAGAGTGGGATCCTTTTCGGTTTTCGAGGTTCGGTTTTAAGGTTCAGTATCCCAAAACAATGAACTAAGCTGGCTATGCAGAATTATGTTCCTGCTTGTAAAGCCTTTTCAGCACTGACTGAGGTAGACCCAGTCCTTTTCCTCTGAAATAAGGGTAAGGCAATTTACTGACCATTGCAAAAAAAAAAAAACCTCTTATCAATCAATTGGACTGGTCAGCTCAGAAAACCTAACTTTATACAGCTTCTAAAATTTAGATTGAAAACAGATGTTTATATTGCCCTAATTTGCAAATACTGTATATGCGAAGCCACATTACCATTCCAAATAGAACATGTAAATAAAGGTATGGCACTTGTATTTAGAAATGTTGTGACACGTTAATATATAACAATTGAATAAATTAATAGTCAAGTGTGATGATTTTCTCAACATCAAGAAAGCCAATCTTCCAATGGAATTTTCAAAATCCTTCACCATTTGTGCTCAGAATATGGATGTTTAACCCCTTTTTACAAGAAAAAAATGCTTTTGTGCTCACCAGAGCCAAGATTCTTCCTGGGGTGGACTACAAGGATGCCTCCAATAGTAGTGTAATTTATGAGTAAGATGATCAAACAGGAGATTGATATAAAATATCATAGTGTAGTAATTTTATTAAAATTGGTTGGCAATTTTGAAAGATATATGTCACACTCACACATTCCAAGGCATCTCTGCAAAGTATGGTGCTTAAAGTATAACCAACGGTAAAACTTTTTTTTTAGTTTTGGATAGAGAGATGACGGATAAAAACACCCGTCAGGTTTTTTAATTGCTTTCCATGCCCCCTTAACCTCCCTAGTGGTGTTCCCGAGTGTGGCTCGGGGTTAATATAGAGTACCAAAAGCAGAAACCCCGAGCCACACTCAGGATTACCCCACTATAAAACTCAAACTTCCCCTGCCATCCTCCAGCCATCCTCCCACTGTGTGCTTGGCCGATGCCGGCACCTGTCTTCCGATTCCCTTCCCTGCAAGCGTCGCGAAGCAGGGGGGTGGAACAGGCGGCAATTTGAAAAAAGTAAATAAAACAAATGACATGATACAAAGTTGTTATCCTAACGAATTTCACTGCATCGTGCCATTTCACCACAGGATTTCACCTGGTGGCTTTTCCAGTGCCCTGCCTGTGCTTTTCCAGTTCTTTGTGCCTGGAAAACTGAGAACGACCATGGCGTTTTGTGGGAAAATTCGTCATCAGGTACGGAAAGTGACGACAGCGACAATTCTGCGACTGAGCTTAGTGATGTGCGGACTTGGTGCTCTATTGACTGCAGTACGGATCAAGCAGCGCCCCCAAGATTCCCATTTACAGGAGAACCTGGTATGAAAGTTGATGTTGACCATGGCAACCCCTTGGCATACCTACAATTATTTTTGACCAATGAGGTTATTGAAAAAATTGTTACAGAGACCAACCGTTACAAAGAGCAACAATGCGCTACACATCGGAGGTTTGCAAGATGCAGAAAGTGGGAACCAGTGACCAAAGATGACCTTTGGAAATTTCTGGGCCTAATCATTTTTCAGGGACTGGTGGGGAAACCCCTGCAGAAATGGTATTGGACAACCAATACATTAGTTGCCACTCCATCCTTTGGCACGGTCATATCAGAATACAGATTTAAAATAATAAAGAATTTGATGAAACTACTCATCCTGCACCAAAACTAAAAAAAATTTGGTAAGTATATAAATGATTCTTTAGAATTTCCAACGAAGCTATGTGCCAGAAAGAGACATCAGCATAGATGAAAGTCTAATGGCCTACAAGGGAAGGCTCAGCTGGGTGCAATACATTGCATCAAAGAGGGCATGATTTGGTGTTAAATCCTACATGCTATGTGAATCGTCAACTGGCTTCATTTGGAATTCAGTGATATACACTGGAAAAGGTACAAAATTTGATGAAAAATACAGTAATTATGGAATGGCAATATCTTCTGTTATTTCACTAAATGAGCCATTGATAAATCAGGGCTATTGTGTAACAACGGACAGCTTTTATATATCTCCGGAACTTTATGAGTTTCTACTGCACAACAAAACTGATGCCTATGGAACCACAAGGGCTAACCGGTGTGACATGCCACCAATGTTTGGCAAAAAGAAGCTCAAGACAGGAGAAATGGATGCCTGGCAGAAAGGCAAAATGATAGCACTGCGATGGCGGAACAAGAAAGATATGTGCCTAATGAGTACAGTGCATAACACCTCCACATTTATGGTACGCATGAAAGGTGGGAAAGAAGTCATGAAGCCACAAGTAGTGATAGACTACAACAACACCATGGGACGTGTCGACAGAGCCAACCAAGCAATGACATTCTACCCAGCTATGAGGAAGCAGAAAAAAAAAATACTATAAGATCTTCAGAAATCTTCTTGAGCAATGCTTGTGGAATGCTTACATTCTGCTAAAAAAAAAAGAGTGACAAGCCTTTGATTCATGCGGACTTTATTTGGAAAGTTGACGAACAAATCCTTCTGAGTCACCAAACACCATCAAAGGCTGTGAACAGATCTGGACGTCGTGCTGTTGGCGTTGTCAATTTGGAACGCCTGACTGGTTGTCACTTCATGGACTACATCCCACCAACTGAGAAAAAGTCAGCACCTACAAGGATGTGCAACCTTTATTACAGTGACTAGTAATATCGTACCCCTTGTTTATACACTTTTCAGTGTTTTTTGTTTGATTATATTATTGAATAAAATGTATTATCATTATATTATAATTTATGATTTTGTGTTTCAAACTTTATCATATCCGGGATGTCTACTAGACTTTTGTTTGGACAGATTTAAGTGGGTTATTCCTAGGAATTACAGGCCTAAAATATAAAACAAGAGATTTCCATTCAAAACAATGTACTGCTTTTAGCACAAAAATTCTGACATAATCAGACCACCAGGGAGGTTAAAAGAGAAGTTGGGCTTTTCTTTTCTTCAAAATTATACTTACCTAGGTGGATGCAACATCAGTCCAATGCTGCATTTGTCCCCCGCCGGCTCTAGGACTGAGAATCCAGTTATCAAAGACTGCTGATCGCTCAGTGAGCAGAGAGCTGGTGACTGTTAGTCACCACTCTCTGCTCTGCCACCCCAGCTTACTTGATGTTAGGCTGTAGAGGGGGAGGAAGCTGCCAGCTCAGGCTCTCGGTGGCGAGTCAGGTGTCGGTCCAGGCATGCGGGCGGATCCCAACTTTGCTGTCACAATCTTGCCTAAAGCTGGACAGGCTTTGTGATGTCAGCCAACAGCAGGCTTCAGCCCGCTTTCTGCTGAAAATGGGTCACAGAAGTGCAGAACAAACTGCCTTCCTGTGATCTACAGGAGAGGTACAGCCAAACAAGCTTTGGCTCCACTTCTCATTTAAGGAGATAGTGTCCCTATCTTCCAATAGGAACACTAGTTATGTTGACAAAAAGAGATTGCCTCACTTTAGAAGGATTTCCTTTAACTCCTTTTTTACCTATAGAACAGGAAGTGAAGGGTAATCCACCCAAAGGGGACACAGATGCGTTATAATCCTCTCTTACCCTATCTAAAAGGAAAAAAAAAACGTTTTGCCTTTAGTTCTACTTTAACTCTAGTAAACTAGGAGCTGATTTGCATTGAAAGGGGCTGGCCTTATTTCCCCAAAAGCTATGACAACACACTAGAAGTCCAGACTAGTACAAAAGCATTCGAAGACGTTTAGTACTATATGTTTCTTTATAAGATTCAATGCTTGATTGCAAATGTATGCAACAAAAACTAAAAACAGTTTATAAGTAGGTTTTGTGCATGATAAAAGCTAAGCTAAAGCTCAGTGACTTCCTTCAAATATGGAGCCCCCCCCCTAGGGTTAACTTTGGAAGTCCAAGCTTATTTAATGCAAATTGTGTTCTTTAATTGTTTTCTGACTGTTGGCTGGTTGGTTTATAATTAAAATTCAACACTTGAGATCATGGTCTATAAAGAGCAAAGTCCATAAAGACACAGATGAACAGGTTTGGGGTGGAGGAACTTGACTGGTCTGCACACAGTCCTGACCTCAACCTGATAGAACACCTTTGAGATGAATTAGAGAGGAGACTGTGAGCCTGACCTTCTCATCCAACAACAGTAACATGTACATAGAGTGCATCTGGAACGTATTCACAGCGCTTCACTTTTTCCACATTTTGTTATGTTACAGCCTTATTCCAAAATTGATTAAATGAATTATTTTTCTCAAAAATTTTCAAACAATACTCCATAATGACAATGTGAAAGAAGTTTGATATAATAATAGAATGAAAAACAAAAAAATCACCTGTACGTAAATATTCACAGCCTTTGCCATGACACTCAAAATTGAGTTTAGGTGCATCTGGTTTCCACTGATCATCCTTGAGATATTTTTACAACTTAACTGTAGTCCACCTGTGGTAAATCTAGTTGATTGGACATGATTTGGAAAGGCACACACCAGTCTATATAGGGTCCTATGGTTAACAGTGCACGTGAGAGCATAAACCAAGCCATGAAGTCCAAGGAATTATCTGTAGACCTCTAAGATAGGGTTGCATTGAGGCACAGATCTGGGGAAGGGTACAGAATAATTTCTGCAGCATTGGTCCCAATGAACACAGTGGCCTCCATAATCCATAAATGTAAGACGTTTGGAACCACCAGGACTCTTCCTAGAGCGGGCCGCCTGGCCAAACTGAGCGATCGGGGGCAAAGGGCTTTAGTCAGGGAGGTGATCAAGAACCTGATGGTCACTCTGACAGAGCTCCAGCGTTTCTCTGTGGAGAGAGGACAAACTTCCAGAAGAACAACTATCTCTGCAGCACTCCACCAATCAGGCCTGTATGGTAGCGTGGCTAGACGGAAGCCACTCCTCAGTAAAAGGCACATGACAGCATGCCTGGAGTTTACCAAAAGGCACCTGAAGGACTCTCAGACCATGAGAAACAAAATTCTCTGGTCTGATGAAACAAAGATTGAACTCTTTGGCCTGAATGGCAAGCGTCATGTCTGGAGGAAACCAGGCACCGCTCATCACTTGGCCAATACCATCCCTACAGTGAAGCATGGTGATGGCAGCAGCATCATGCCGTGGCGATGTTTTTCAGTGGAAGGAACTGGGAGACTAGTCAGGATCAAGGAAAACATAAATGCAGCAATATACAGAGATATCCTTGATAAAAACCTGCTCCAGAGCCATCTGGACCTCAGACTGGGGCAAAGGTTAATTTTCCAATGGGACAACAACTTGAACCCGATTGAACATCTCTGGAGAGATCTGAAAATGGCTGTGCATCGACGCTCCCAATCCAACCTGATGGATCTTGAGAGTTCTTGCACAGAAGAATTGGAGAAACTGCCCAAAAATAGGTGTGCCAATCTTGTAGCATTATACTCAAAAAGACTTGAGGCTGTAATTGGTGCCAAAGGTGCTTCAACAAAGTAACAACAAAGATTTCAAACAAACATCTTTCACGTTGTCATTATGAAGTATTGTTTGTAGAATTTTTAGAAAAATAATCCATTTAATTTATTTTGGAATAAGGCTGTTACATAACAAAATGTGGAAAAAGTGAACCGCTGTGAATCATTTCCAGATGCACTGTACATATAGTAAATGGATTTAACAAAGCAAATAAATAAGAGTTGGGATAAAATGTTACTACAGGCAGTCCCCGAGTTACAAACATATGACTCATACTTAAAAATTGAGAGGGACAACAGGAAGTGAGAGAAAATCTACCCCTAGGAAGGGAAATTTACTCCTGTAAGAGTCCTCATGGGAAAAATGAGTCTCCACTGAAGCTTTATTACCAACCCTTGTTTCCACAACAACCCAAATTTAATTAAATCCAATTATCACAGGGATAGAAAGTGAGGTGAAATCTTTTGAACAGGGGTACAGACAGCAAAACAAAATGTTACATGGATGGTAGCCCTTCCCTATGCTATCCAAAAAATGTAAAAACAATTTTTTGGCTGGAGTTGCACTTAAAAAATGTAACTGTTCCAACTTACATACAAATTCAACTTAAGAACAAACCTACAGAACCTATATTTGTTACCCTACCCTGGTAGGACTACCTACATATGCTTGCACCATGTGCTTTGGGATGTTCATGCACGTGTTGTTGCTTTTTTGGATTTAGTAAAGACACATTGTGGAAGTCTTTGCATTGCTGTATTGCAAAGGCTAAAGTCTGCTTCTGGTGTGTTGCTGTATCTTTAGGGTGGAAAACCTGTCTCCAGTCGATCCTGCTCTCTGTTTGTGCATTGCTGGGAACCGAGTTTCTTAGGCAGCCCATAGAAGAGTATTTTTTTTTTCCCTTCTCCCCACTGAGCTATTGTATTCTGACAGTGGAGAGACTTCCCCGCTGTCAGAATACACTGACTAGTGTTGCAGGCTATAGCCTGCAGTGCTGATCGTGCGGGGAAAATCTAACAGGGTGGTAAATCAACTTCTGTACAACCACAGCGCAAATTTGGCTGGTCCCTGCTGAACTGAACAAATTCATACATGTATGGCTGGCTTAACCACTTGCCAACCGCCCCACGCAGATTTACTGCGGCAGGGCGACTCAGCTGTGCATAATCACGTAGATCTATGTGATTATGTGCATGCGGCCTCCGCAGTGCTCATGCGCCGCCAGAACTGCGCTCCTGCTGTGATTAGACACAGCAGGAGGCAGACCACGGGAGGAGCGAGCTCGATCGCCACCGGCCTCTCGCAATCTTTGGCAAAACTGACAGGAGGGCCGTCTGGTATGTAAACAATGCAAGACGGCTGTCCTGTCAGAGAGGCAGGGAAAGATCGCATGATTCTGCTAAGCTGAATCACAGATCTCTCTCTGACTCTGTTCAATCCATCCCCCGCACAGTTAGTAAGCACATCTAGGGAACACATTTAACCCCTTGATCACCCCCAGTGTTAACCCTTTCTCTGCCAGTGTCATTTATACAGTAACAGTGCATATTATTTAGCACTGATCACTGTATTAAAGTCACTGGTCCCCAAAGAGTGTCAGATTTGTCCGCCGCAATGTGGCAGTCCCAATAAAAGTCACTGATCGCCGCCATTACTAATAAAAAAATAAAAAAATAAAAAGTCCATAAATCTATCCCGTAGATTGTAAACCCTATAACTTTTGCGCAAACCAATTATTATACACTGTTTGGGATTTTTTTTTTTACCAAAAATATGTAGCAGAATAAAAATTGGCCTAAACTGATAAAAAAATTAGATTTTAAATTTTTTTTATTGGGAATGTTTAATAGCAGTAAGTAGAAAATATTGGTGTTTTTTCAAAATTTTTTTTTGTTCATAGCGCAAAAACAAAAACCGCAGAGGTGATCAAATACCATCAAAAGAAAGCTCTATTTGTGGGAAAAAAAAGACATCAGTTTTATTTGGGTACAGCGTCCCACGACCGCGCAATTGTCAGCTGAACCAACGCAGTGCAGAATCGCAAAAAACTGGCCTGGTCATTAAGGGGGTAAAACCTTCCGGGGCTGAAGTGGTTAAGGGACAACACTTATCAGAGGTGCCTTGGCTTGGTAGTGTGGCTTGTACATGTACAGTAAAACTTTGGATTGCAAACATAATTAGTTCTGGAAACGTGCTTATAATCTAAAGCACTCGTATATCAAAGCAAATTTCCCCAAGGGAAATAATGGAAACTCAGATGATTCGTTCCACAACCATTTAATCATATAAAAAGGATTACAGCAATACAAAATACAGTATAAAGTGTACTGTAAAAATAAAACAAATTAACCTGCACTTCAGAAGCTAGAGAGTATAAAAGAGGAGAAAGGGGGTATGACCTGAAAATTGGAATGACTTTGCCAGGCAACTTCAAGGCAACTTTGAGGCAATGCCTGGGTAATCTTCCTGTAAAGTCAGATCCAAATCACATCAATTAAGATAAGGATCCAACTTGGGGGCATCTTCCATTAAAGTCTATGGGCACAAGTCGGATAGAAGTCGCCTTGAAGTAGCACATAAACCTTTTCTAAAGTCGGAGAGACTTCAGTAGTGCTAATTAAGACAGCTCTCATTAACTTAAATGGGATTTCACATGTCACACGACTTAGAGTTTCACGAGTCGGATCCCAAGTCGCGACAGTGTGAACCGATCCTTATACTCAGTTGTGACATGACACTACTCGTTATGCAAGACCTCGCTCATTTATCAAGGTAAAATTTATAAAAAAAAATTGCTCGTCTTGTAAAACACTCGCAGACCAAATTACTCGCAATCCAAGGTTTTACTGTATTTATAAATGCATACAAATAAAACTTGTGTTTTTTAACCTGAGTAGCTGAAACAGATTCTTTTTTTTTGTTGCTGGTTAGCTTGAAGGTATGCTGGAGACCTCCTTTATAAATTGACCTGACCATATGCATATTTTCCATTTTTGCTAGTTTCAAAGAGATCAGAGCAGCTGCAAATGTTGTTTTTATCATGCACCTATTGATTCCAAATCTTGAACCCATCTAGTTGATCACATAATGATATTCGATATGTGTGGTGCAGTCCTAGTTTGCTGTGCACATTGAAAATCCAAATAAAACTAAATACTGTTCCTGTAAGGTTCACCAAGAACCTTGCAATTTTTTTCTAAAAAGCAAATGTTAAATGGCTCACTCAGTAGTTAAATTTACTAACACCAAGCTAACCAGCATGTCCAAAAGCCCATGATATGCTGTTGGAGGAAAAAGGCAATGTATGAACAGGTATTCATCGCTGGAATCTTTATTCCAAGCACATGAAATCTCATTGGCCAGCTGGTTATAGAACTTCTGTGCATGAATAATACAATAACCCTCCACGTATGGCTCACTCAAGCTTTTTTCTACAGACTCCCTTAATGACAGCCATGGGCACTTGATATGGTTTTTATTCCTATTTTAAAAATAGGTAACAATAGTTAGACAAAAAACATTAGCGAAAAATCATATTTTAGGAACACCTTAGTCGATGTTCTGTTTGCACTGCTGGTGCGTAAATGTTATAGCAAATCACACTTGGTAAATTCTGCATTTAGCTGTACCCTGTGCTTATGAATATGTGCATGTGGCATGTGGTTGCTTAGTAAATTATTTGAGCATATGATGTGTTTGTTTTTAAAGTGATTGATGCATTAGTGTACAGATATTATCTTTAATAGTTCTAAAAAGCGCATCAAGATTACCCTGTATTTTGTAGAGTAAGGAACTATCATGTGACCTTCAATTCCTTTCTTTTTTTTCACATCCAGGTGAGGGGACAGCCATCTAATTAGTCTGCAATGATGACCCGACAGATAATACTTCAGAGACTTAAGTGCCCATTAAATAGCTAAGCAGTCTCTCTTTCCAGTACTACAGTATCTCAGCAGTAAGTATGCTTTCTATTTAAGCACATCACTGGGTGTTTCTCCCCCCTGGCTACTTGTGACAGTACTACTCCTCTAAAAGCATATGTTTGTACTAGGATTTCTTTAATTAATCAAGGGTATTTGCATAAAGCTGACTTTAGAGGGAAACTATAATGGTTTTGGGTCAATTTTATTGAATTATTTAATGCTTCAAAACTGATATCCTAAATGTATAAAAAAAACTAACATAGTTTTTTATGTATAGTAAAGAATTTGGTGTAACAAAGCATTATAGGGATTCTAAAGAGAGAGCAGAGCAGAAGCTATTTGACTTCAGGCCCTCTCTCTCTGATTGAAGGTTCTAATGAGACTGTTTGAAAAATCCAGGCAGGAAATAAGGAGGGATGAGCAACAGCACATGATTTTTTGTTGTAAAGCGAAACAGTGGTATAATTATAACCAACTCACGTTGGTTGCTATGGGGCTTTGAGGGTTTTAGAGGGGCCCCATTATTGGGGCTATTGAAGAAAATGAAACATAAAAATTCTGTGTGTATATGATCATAACATAAATCCATTACTGTAATTTTAAGGACTGGAGTGGTTGCCAACTTGATGCTGACCCTAAACCTCTGATTCTGATGACCCAGGATGTGTCATCAGAATCATCTCATAGATCATAAATAACCTTTCTGACAATTAAAAGCAGGACAACATTGTCCTACTTTAAATTGTGAACAAGAAGAAGTATAATTTTGATCTTTAAAATTATTATTTTTATAATCTTCAATTCAGATGGCTACTCACTTGTGGTGACACAGTCACCATATTTTTTTTTGCAACATGTGCACATTTGTGGTGAGGGCATCTACCATAGAATTGTATTTATCAGTGAAACCCCTTTCTTGAACAAATTGATATACACTTGGTTATACATACATTTTTATTTGTGTATAAATAGCAGGTAAGATGCCAGGGAGTCTGGGCTATGGAATTGCTCTTTATTGTTGTATGATATTCAGCTGGCCCCCAACTGAACACTAATGTTCTACAATTAGCACCATTGTCCCCACTCTCCCTCCATAAACACCAGTGCCATCAACCAACAAATACAAACACACACACACAGCACCAATGTATGATTTTTTTCCTCCTGAAAACATGGCATTTCTTCCTCCTACTGACCAGCATTATTTGTAATTTATACCTCCCCCCTGTCCTTAGAGGCCGAGTCATTTTTCATCTCGCTGCCCACTGGGGCCTGGCTAGGCATTATGTCGTATACTGCTGACTGCTGTATATTATCACCAGTCAATGTATTTTACATACTTCTGAACAAAATGCAGTGGCATTCCTGGGAGGGGGGCGTTTGCAGTCTTAGTCTACTCTGGTACCACCACTTAAATAGTGCTTTGGTGTAGTCCTTGCGAAAGGCAGAGTGACGGTACTAAAACACTCTCTGTACTCAAAAGTATTCCACCAAGAACTAAGATACATTCTTTACCATGTATTTTTGTCACACAAATATGATCTTGAAAATCTTCACGACACACTAGTGAAGCAAATAGTAACAAACCCTTGGCAGTGCAAACCTCTATTTGCTCAGTAGAAAGAGGGCAACTAGCAGAAACCTGTACAGTTATGACACACCCTCAGTACTGTATTTGGTTTAGTTGCCCACTAGGTTTACAAATTTAAGGCTGTTACTGTAGGTCCTTGTAGGGTTCACATAAGAGGGAGAGGCATGCAGAATACTAGACAAACAATCCTCAGCTGCCAGAAAATTCTCACCATTGGCTACAACTGGTCATCCAATTTCAGGTCTGCAGGGCTCCCCAACTTCTGCAGACTTACAGGTACGGGCTTTTTAAAACAAGTCCATTTTCACCCTCTCCAAAGTTTGTGTACTGGATAGCAATGCAGGGTGTAACTTCTTCCTTACAAGATGCAAGAAGCCATTTGTAAAAGGCACAATTTATCATTCTGTTTAGTTCACTTGAGCATATGCTAGGCCCATGCAGAGTTAAAGCGGAGTTCCGGCCACAAAATCGACATAATCGATTTTGGGCCATCCGCTTGCTCTTGGTCACCTGAAAAATAAATGGATAGTTACAATTTTTTTTAGTTTACTTACCTTGTTATTGAAGAAAAATATACTCACCTTTCTTCCACTTCCTCCCTCTGCGGCCGCGGCCCGCACCGTCACTTGCTCTTTGCATTGATTCCTGGGAGCTGAATGTCATCGCTCCCAGGAATCAATGCGCCTGCACCGACCCCGCTCATCACTTCCGGTGCGGGCGCTCGTTCCCTGCTAAACAGCTTCTGGGCATGCCCAGAAGCTGTGGAGGGATGATGCGCCCGAACCGGAAGTGACGAGTGGGGCCGGTGCAGGTGCATTCTGGGAGAAGAGGACACGGAAGAGGATGCAGAAGAGGACGCGCTGGCTTCAGCTACCCACATCCGAGATGGCAGTGCTGGAGAAGAAATTGTCAAGGTAAGTATTTCTTCTAAAAGGTAAGTGCGACCCGGGAGAGTACAGAGGCTATCTATTGTGGAATGTACTAGCCCTGACTATCCCGGGGGTATTTTTAGCTAAATTTCACCCCCGTGGCCGGAACTCCGCTTTAATAATACCATCCATTTAAGTATTTCCATTTTATATTTTCTATAGTCCTTGGAAAATGCCTTCTTTTTAATTGAAGGTGCGGCGCCATCTTCCCTGGCTGCATCTCTCTCCTTGTGGCGGAAGCGGCACGAGAGGACTTTTTAGGTGGAGACATGGGTGGCTGGCTGCGGGGGAGTCTTTGAAAGCGATTCAGTAGCGGAAGACAGACAGAATGTCCCAAGGATTAAAAATCAGGATGGATCTCAAGTGGAGCTCTCAGTCAGCACACTCTACTCCATGCTGCTCCAGGCCCTGCCCCTCCTTCTATTTAATAGTTCATTCAAACATATTAAAGTGATCGTTAAGTCTAATTAATTTTTTTATTTTTTTAATAGAAATCATGTTATACTTACCTGCTCTTTGCAGTTGGTTTTGCACAGAGCAGCCTGGATCCTCCTCTTCTCTTCAGTGCACCTGGCCCCTCCTTTCTGTTGAGTGCCCCCACAGCAAGCACCTTGCTATGGGGGCACCCGAGCCACAGCTCCCTGTGTCCATTTAGACCAGGGGTGGGGAACCTTTTTTCTCCTGAGGGCCATTTGGGTATTTTTAAAATCATTCGGGGGCCGTACAAAATGATCAACTTAAAAATGTGCCTGTTATATTTGGTCAAACATTTAATTAACTCACCCCTAATGTGATGGCTGCAACTGCTTCTCTTTGGTGAGAAGTGTGATGTTAGCTGGTATTGAGGATGTTGCTACTGGCAACTGGTTTTCCAGGTTTGCCCCCCCTTAATGCAGAGTGATTAGCGCCCCACATCAAGGCAGAGTGATTAGCGCCCCACATCAAGGCAGAGTGATGAGCGCCCCACATCAATGCAGAGTGATGAGCGCCCCACATCAATGCAGAGTGATTAGTGCCCCCATCAATGCAGAGTGATTAGTGCCCCCATCAATGCAGAGTGATTAGTGCCCCCATCAATGCAGAGTGATTACTGCCCCCATCAATGCAGAGTGATTAGTGCCCCCATCAATGCAGAGTGATTAGCGCCCCCATCAATGCAGAGCGCATGGGGATTAGAGCGCCTCCTGATTACACACAGAGCAGGGTTCTTCCACTTACCCGGCGCGGGCGCTCTCATAAGAAGTCACGCCTCCTGGACCGACTCCTATGATAGACGTCACCACTGTGCTGTCTATCATAGGTAGGAGGCGTGACTTTGTATGACAGCGGCCGCGCCGGGTAAGCAGAGGAACCCGCTCTGTGTGTAATCAGGAGGCGCTCCCCCTCCCCTTCCCCTCCAGAGGCAGCCCAATGGCAGGGCCGGATCAGATGGCTTCGGGGGCCGCATACGGTCCGCGGGACGTAGGTTCGCCACCCCTGATTTAGACATAGAGGGGCGACCAGGCCCTGCCCCTCTCTCTCCTGATTGGCTGAATGATTTTGATTGACAGCAGTGGGAGCCAATCCCGTCACTCTGCTGTCTCAACCAATGAGAAGGGGAGTCCCAGGCAGCTTAGACTCCCCTGAAACATCGCTGGATAAAGACGGGCTCAGGTAAGTATTAGGGGGGCTGAATGGAGCTGTTGCACACACAAGGTTTTTTTAACTTAATGCATAGAATGCATTAGGATAAACAAAACCTTCTGCCTTTACAATCCTTTTAAGGAGGCCTCCGAATAATCATGCGGTGTGATCTTTTGTAAGAAGTTTCTTCCCCTAATCATGCCTAGGTTGCCATGTAAAGCTACAGGTATAACTTAATTCTTGGTGGTCAACTTCTGCACCACCTTGGCAAAAATGTTTAGGTCTTTCTCTGCCACCTCTGCAAAAGCTTGTTCATAGACTAGCTGGGCAGCCAGCTGCTTATTTGAGCCACGGCATTTTAAACACTGTTAGTAAATTGAATTACAGGCCTCTAAATGTTTCTGTGCTTACACATTTTTGTGCCTTACTCATATGTGCGACATCCATTTCAAATGGAAAGCAGAAACAGTAGGATCATAAAGAGTCTTGCCATGGTCTAAGCGATTCCAGATTTCCACATGCAATTTATTATAATGGGATCACAGCTCAAGTGCATAACAGAAGCTCTACACTGGCAACAAAATATTTTAACAACAACAAAAAACCTCCAAAGTTAAAATAAATGATGCTGGTCTGAGCAGTAACTAAACATACAGGTTTCCTCACTGACATTTTAGGACATGGGTGGGCCCAGGATAAACATCTTTTTATGATGCAAAGTCTTTGAGATCCATCATTTTAAGGTGGGGACAGAAAAGCAAGACCACCATGTAAACTGCTAAGGTGTTTTGGTTCCCTTTACCACTACACAAAGCAGCGTGGATTTACTGGGAGATAGGTGGTTTGCAGCAAGCAAACCCTGGATGAGATAATTCACACTCTTTGAAAGATAAAATGTAACAACCTGTCTGCTTTAACCACTTAAGCCCCGGAGGATTTGGCTGCTAAACGACCAGGGGGTATTTTGCGATTCGGCACTGCGTGACTTTAATGGACAATTGCGCGGTCGTGCGACGCTGTACCTAAACGAATTTGGCGTCCTTTTTTTCCCACAAACAGAGCTTTCTTTTGGCGGTATTTGATCACCTGTGCGATTTTTTGATCACGCGCTATAAACAAAAAAAGAGCGTCAATTTTGCAAAAATAGCAATATTTTTCCCTTTTTTTATATGAAATTCCCCCCCAAAAAAATGTAAAAATCAAAATTTTTTAACATTTTCAGCCAATTTGTTTTATGCTACCTATGTTTGGTAAAAAAAATCGCAAAAAGCGTATTTTGATTGGTTTGCGCAAAAGTTATTGCGTTTACTGACTAAGGGAAAGATTTCTGTCATTTTTGTTGTTTTTTTTTTTAACGCGTAATGGCGGCGATCTGCGATTTTTTTTGTGGTACTGCGACATTGCGGCGGACAGATCGGACCCTTGACTGACATTTTTGACACTTTTGGGGTTACCAGTGACATTTCTACAGTAATCAGTGCTATATATATGCACTGTTACTGTAAAAATACACTGGTAGTGAAGGGGTTAACTTTATTTGAGAGGGAGGGGCTGTGTGTGTGTCCCTAGGGGCGTGATTCTTACTGTGATTGGCTGTGGCTTCAGCTGTATGCAGAGTGATCAACGGATCTACATAGTAGATCCATATGATCAGCTCTCATACAGAGGGGAGAATGACAGGCAGCTTGTTTACACAAGCTGCCTGACTTTCTCCCTCTCCCCCGCCGATCGCAGAGTGGCCGGCGGACATCGGGTCCACCGGTCACACGCGCGGGGGGGTCCGTGACCACGCGGGAGCGCGCCTCTGGCGGCGCGCGCTCGCTCCCTAGACCCTCACAAGCTAGTGACGTAGCCCTACGTCACTTTGCCTGTGAGGGGCTGACCGCCGACGTAGATCGGCGTGCGGCGGTCGGCAAGTGGTTAAGTGGACCTACTGTAGACTGGACAAACTTATCTTTTTCGAATAATGTGAGAATTAGGCCTCATGCACATAGGGCGTTTGAAAAACCGAGCTGCAGAGCCACTGCTAACGCAAGGAAAAAGCAGCGGTAAAAACGTGCTTTTAGTAGCTTTTTCTGCCTCTATTCAAGATCGATGGTTGCCTATGAGCCATTTTGATACAGCTTTAAGCCCATTGATTTAAATGGAAGTCGCATCCAAGTCAGATCAGGATGATCTGACTTGTGGTGAGACTTGCGCTCTGAGGATCTTGAAGGGGAAATCCACACCAAAATGGGGAAAAAAACAGCGTGGGGGTCCCCCCCAGGTTCCAAACTAGGCCCTTTGGGTCTGGTATGGATTTTGAGGAGAACCCCCACGCAAAAAAACGGCGTGGGGTCCCCCCCCCAAAACCCATACCAGAGCATGCAGTCCAGCAGGTCAGGAAAGGGGAGGGGATGACCGAGCAGTCCCAACCCCTCCTGAACCATACCAGGCCACATGCCCTAAACATGGGGGTTGGGTGCTTTAGAGCAGGGGGCTCTCTGCACCCCTCAACTTCAAAGCACCTTGTCCCCATGTTAATGAGGACAAGGGCCTCTTCACAACAACCCTGGGCGGTGGTTGTGGGGGTCTGCGGGCAGGGGGCTTGTCGAAATCTGGACGCCCACTGTGACAAGGGGGCCCCCCCAGATCCCAGACCCCCCCTATGTGAATGAGTATGGGGTACATTTTACTCCTACCTATTCACCCCAAAAAAGGCAGTGCAGTGTAAATAATGACAAGAGATGGTTTTGAGAAGTCCTTTATCCTCCGATCTTCTCCCTCCGGTCTTTTCCCTCTGGTCTTCTTTCTCTGGTCTTCTTCCTCCGATCTTCTTCCTCCGGGCTTTTCCCTCCGGGCTTCTCCCTCCGGGCTTCTCCCTCCGATGTTCTTCCTCCGGTTTTCTTCCTCTGGTCTTCTCCCTCTGATCTTCTTCCTCCGGTCTTCTCCCTTCAATCCATAATCACGGGAGACATTGTCAGAGGAGAACCGCAGGGAGAAGACCGGAGGAAAAGACCAGGGAGAGAAGACCTGAGGAAGATTTTTAGTAAAGGACTTCTTAAAAATGTCTCTTGTCATTATTTGCACTACGCTGCCTTTTTTGGGTGAATGGGTAGGGGTACAATGTACCCCATACTCATTCACATAGGGGGGGTCCGGGATTTGGGGGCCCCCCTTGTTACAGGGGGCATCCAGATTAGGATAAGCCCCCTGCCGCAGGCCCCTACAACCACCACCCAGGGTTGTCGGGAAGAGGCCCTTGTCCTCATCAACATGAGGACAAGGTGCCTTGGGGTAGGGAGTTGCAGAGCTCCCCCTGCCCCAAAGCACCCACCCCCTCCATGTTGAGGGCATCTGGCCTGGTATGATCCAAGAGAGGATGGGGCCGCTCGGTCATACCCTCTCCTTGCATGCTCGAATAATGGTCTAGTATGGATTTTGGGGGGGACCCACACCATTTTTTTGCGAGGGGTTTCCCCTCAAAATCCATACCAGATCCAAAGGGCCTTGTTTGGAACCTTGGGAGGACCCCCACGCCATTTTTTTCCCCATTTTGGCATGGAGTTCCCCCTCAAGATCCTCAGAGCGCAAGTCATACCACAAGTTGGATCATCCTGATCCAGTTTGGATGCGACTTCCATTCAAATCAATGAGCTCCCATAGGGAACCATTGATTTTCACATAAAAAAAAAAACGTATGACGTGGTTTAACGCTGTATAAGCAATGTTAAGCAGCCTTTAGCAGCATCAGATGTTTTTACAGCTCTAACGCTGGTGCCACTTACAGCTTCAAAACGTCTGTGTGTGCATGAGGCCAAAAGATAACAGGGAGAGGCGTTTTAAGCTGCAAAAAAAAAAACGTCTGACGCTCCTAAAAGCAGCTGCAAAAACGCCCTGTGTGCATGAGGCCTTACTGTTAACTAGTTGTAAATGATATAGCATGTACAATAAGCATTCTGGATCTGCTCTTTTCCCCAAGCTTACTTTTACATCCATTGGAGAGTGCCTATGAAACGGCTCTTCCTGGTCCCAGACTCACTGGCTCCTGTGAGGCTAGAAATAAATGGTGTGCCTAGGCATAGATTCTGGAATCTGAAAATGGCAGGACAGTGTTAGTGCTCTGCTTTCTGTGAGGTAAATTTGTGTACTATGGAATGGAAGCCTCACATGTCCCCCAAGCCCCAACATATGCTCAAACAACAGGAGGAGGAGAGAGGATCAGAGCGCACATGGTGCAAAACAAAAAATCATCCATAGAATCCGCAGTTTATAAGATGGCAAGTGCAGAATATGAGCAAGCATTAAATTAGGGCAGCATTAATACAAATCACAGGTCCCTCTGGCTAAATCCCTGCAAAATCCTTGCAGAGAGCATAGGAATAAACTGAGAGATAAACAAGAAACAGACTGGGAGCACACAGGTGCTTACAACGAGGCTTCAATGAAGCTTGGCAAATGCCCTGTGTGTGTTGATTTTATATTTATCTTAAAGGGGCCCAGTAGAACCTCAGTTCAGTAGTACCCCCACTCAGCATATTCCGAGCTCATTAGTACCACTGTTCAGCAAATTCCCAGCTTACTAGTAGCCTCGTTCAGCAGATCTCTAGCTTATTAGTATCCTCGTTCAGCAGATTCCTGCTCAGTAGTACCCCTAGCTCTACTGATGCCCCACTCAGTAGTACCCCCAGCTCTGCTGATCCCCCACTCAGTAGTAACCCCCAGCTCTGCTAATCCTCGGGTTTGTTGATCCTTCTCTTTATCCTGCCCCTGGTCACCTGCTGCTATATTGCTCATACACTGCTCACCACGTGTGACATCTTCTAGTTTCTCCTGCTCTGGTCCACCAGCTCTCTGCAGATTCTTTGCCGCTTAGTCCTTTCCCTCCAGTCTTCTATAGTGTTCTAATGTTGCACAACACATGTGCCATCTGCTAGTTGCTCCGCTTCAGTCCAAATCCCGCTCACCTTCCTGCTGCTCCAAACTGCACACCAAATGTGACGACTGCTCCAGACACTTCCAGAATATATACACATGAAGTGACTTCTGATGACATCTTTACGGTTTGCTTTTTGGCTGCCCAGTGTATCCTGGAATACATATCCTATACCTGCAATACCTCCAAAACAAAGCGAAGCTAACGCTGAATAAAAGCCCCTCAAACATTTCAGGTGCAGTAAGCGAGTGTTGTCATAGACTTCTGTGACGGCTTTGGAAACACATTAAACTGACATTTTTGAAGTGAAGCAAAGCAAACACACATTTGGACAGGACTGTAAGGTACCCATTTTATTTAGTGACAGGTACTTGGATTGGCATTCAGAGTGCTTTCAAAAAGCGTGTCCAATGCCACATTTTGAAGTAAGTGTAAATGGACCCTAAAAGGAAACTGACTGGTGCAGAGAAGCAAGTAAAAGACTAAAGTGCAAAGAGGTGATGGAAGACAGAATGCAGGTCAGAGTGCACAGAGAGACAAGAGCATGATACTGACTGAGGAACACAAAGCTGGGACACGCTGGGACATTCTGGGAACACACCAGGCTGGAAACAGGCTGGGACATATACTTGGAGCAAAAGGCTTGAATTTAGATGGGACATCATAAACACTACGAATGCTGGGAATCACTGGAGGTCCAGGAAAAAACATTTGATGAGAACAGTAGAGTGAGAGGCAGAAAGTGTCAAGCCTGGGACTGTACTAACTAGCAGCTTCAAGAAAAAGTATGTGAACCCTTTGGAATGATATGGATTTCTGCACAAATTGGTCAAAAAATATGATCTGATCATCATCTAAGTCACAACAATAGACAATCACAGTCTGCTTAAACCAATAACACACAAAAAATGAAATGTTGCTATGTTTTTATTGAACACACCATGTAAACATTCACAGTGCAGGTGGAAAAAGTGTGTGAACCCCTAGACTAATGACATCTCCAAGAGCTAATTGGAGTGAGATGTCAGCCAACTGAAGTCCAATCAATGAGATGAGATTGGAGGTGTTGGTTACAGCTGCCCTGCCCTATAAAAAACACACACCGGTTTGCTTTGCACAAGAAGCATTGCCTGATGTGAATGATGCCTCACACAAAAGAGCTCTCAGAAGACCTACGAATTAGAATTGTTGACTTGCATAAAGCTGGAAAGGGTTATAAAAGTATCTCATCAGTCCATCGTAAGACAAATTGTTTATAAGTGGAGAAAGTTCAGCACTGCTGCTACTCTCCCTAGGAGTGGCCGTCTTGTAAAGATGACTGTAAGAGCACAGCGCAGACTGCTCAATGAGGTGAAGAAGAATCCTAGAGTGTCAGCTAAAGACTTACAAAAGTCACTGGCAAATGCTAACATCCCTGTTAGCCAATCTACAATACGTAAAACACTAAACAAGAATGGATTTCATGGGAGGATACCACAGAGGAAGCCACTGCTGTCCAAACAAAACATTGCTGCACATTTACAGTTTGCACAAGAGCATCTGGATGTTCCACAGCAGTACTTACTCCTGACCGTTGTGCACGTCTGATCTGCAACTACAGGAAACGTTTGGTTGAAGTTATTGCTGCCAAAGGAGGTTCAACCAGTTATTAAATCCAAGGGTTCACATACTTTTTCCACCTGCACTGTGAATGTTTACATGGTGTGTTCAATAGGGTTCACATACTTTTTCTTGCAGCTGTAGCACCAAATAGGAGGGAGTCAGGGAGAACATATCAAGGGCATAAAAAAACCCCAAAAAACAAAAAACAGGTTGCAGTGAGAGCACACTCACTGTCTGGTATCAGTAGATACCACTATAATATTAATGCAATTACATTACAACAACATGAAATATCACAGAAAATAAGTCCATGGATGTTGATGATGGACCTGAAAAACATAAAAGAAAGAGAAAGGCATACAGACATATTTACATAAGGCTAAAAAAGGAAGGATAAAGTCTCAGATAAGTCTTTGGGGTTCTAAACTTGGCACATTCTGGAACAGTCCATGAAGATATTATGTCACTTCTCCATAGGTGGCAAAACTTGCAGGGTCCATTATGGATAGAGGTAAGATAGACCTAGTTGGCTGAAGGAACTTCTTGACAAATCGATCTTTAGGAGACTCTGCTTGCTGTTTTCGAAGAAAACGACTTGCACAATGGCTGGTGTAGATGACTCTGATAAGCATCTTATGCCTTTCATGGGTAGCAGGGTTCCTGGTGTGATGCTTGAGTTGTCAGCTGTATCAGTTTGCGTCTTGAATGATGAATCTTTAGATGAATTACAGCTTAGGTCAAGACAGTTGCAGTAATGTAAAGTCAAAGTCTTTGGAGCTCTCAATGGGATCCTCTAAGTGAGGAGACGTAATTGTTTTGTAGTTGACAGCTTTTGTTTAATCAATGACAGGACTAGCCTGAGGTTGCAGTTGGTCCTCTGTGAGCAATTCTTAAAATATACTGAAGAAGTTAGTGATTTAGAGTAACTAGTTACACAGTTTATGAACTGATGAACATCAGAATTGTCATGCAGGATTTTGATATTAGTAGATTCCTGGTCACCTGTTGAATGTATAGTCCTGCTACTATCAGTGGTAGTTTGAGATGTTGTCTTACTGATGCTGCTGTTGGATGATTCTCTAATGTAGACGTGATTTCTTATAAAAAGTGTCATTTTCAGAGTTGGTGTCGTGTAGTATGAGTTTTATGAGATGAAATGGGTGCCTTGAAGGTGTAAGATACTACTTCTCTCTTTCATTAAACATATTGAAGACGGCTTGGGTTGTCTAAAACAACATTCATCCTAACAGCTTATTCTGGTTGTCTCCAAGTAAACACTTTAGCCAGAAATATTTTAGCACTGTTTTTTTCTGAACTCTATTTCGGGACTTCACTGCTCTCTCAGCCATGGTCTAATAAGGATGTAAGATCTTCAGTGGGCAGCGTAAGGCCGATGTGTGAATGTCACTGTCACTTTTTGAGCACTTGATTGTAGTCTTGAAGTCTCTTGGGAAGGGCTTTGTGGATGCATAATATCTGAAGCAAATGGTATGGCTTCTAAGAAACGTTTTGCATTCTTTAAAGGACTTTCTCTTAAACTCGCAACACTTTCTGAGAGGGTGTGGTTTGTTTTGAATGGGACAGTTTGGGTCCTTTTTTCCTTTCTTTGAAGTTACTGTTGATAGTGTGTGTAATTTCAGTCCTTCTAAATGAGACTTTTTAGAGTCTGTATTTAGTGGTTAAGTTTTCTCTTCTTGTATTTAGAGGGTTGGGAATGCTCAATCAATATCATCAAAAGGCAATAATTGAGAAGCTTTGTTTGTTCTTAGCTCTAAGTCTGATAAACTTTGAGAAGAAGGAGAAAAATAAATAAATGTTGGTCCTCCTTTTACCTTGAACCTACTGTTGCTCATTTTTCTAGATATTGCAATGCAATGTGCAGTGTCTACCCTTGGCAACTTCAAGATCTGCATTCTCATACACAGAAGCAAGCTCAATAACTTCAGGGTTCAGCTTCTGGGTGATGCAAACTCTTTTGAGTCTCCTAACATAGTACGATGACTGAAGGCTTAAGCATGTGATTAGCAAATCCACTTCTTGCATAGGTGGGATGCTAAGGTCCCGAACTACTGACTAGAACGTGGACTTCCAGCTCCTGTAGTTTTCTGGATGATTGTCGAACTTCGTAAGATTAGTATTAAAAAATTCTCTGGGTCATGAATTTTAGAAGGTTGGACATATCAGTTCTTTTAGGACTTGTTGAGACAGGTATTCCTCCACTGTTTCTGGAGGCAGTGGTATCTGGTATCTGATGTTAAATCTGATATTTAAGGAGGAGTTCTTGGGTTCAGGCTGAACTTTGCTTGTTTAAGTGTTCGCCTGAACATTGGACCTCTAGCTTCTTTGGCAGTAGCCACACATATAAGTTAGCTTTTTTTTTACCACTATAATATATGTGTCACATATGAGTGCTGCAGAGCCTGAGATGACAGTTGTGGCTTCCTGCACAATTCCTGTCCCAGCAACCCTGAAAGATGAGACACAGGTCTACCAGAGTGATGGAAAGGCACAACTGCCAGGTTGCAGACACTGAAGACTAGAACTTGAGAGTGCTGATATAAGATGATCAGGAATACAGCTAGCGGTACAACATGGCTACCCCAAATTCAGGTATGAGTGAAGTCAAGTCACAAGCTGGGTTGGCTGAGCTGGAAGGCACCAAATCATATGCAGGATCAGTGTCAGGAACAAGTTGAGGTTCTCAAAGTGCAAGCAGTGATTTACCAAATCAAGAGGCAGAATCTTGGTCCAGTACTCAAAAATCAACAGCAATATTTTTCCACATAAAATTAATTTAGGGGAAAAGGAGGAGCACTGACTCACCTATATCAATCAAGCTCATTAGGGTGGTGTCCTTGGAACTTAGTAGTAACTAGATCAACAAAGGACGGAAAACCCACTAACAAATCAACCATCTATAGAAGTTCCATATTAGGATAACTGTGATTTTCCCAACAAGTAAACTTTATTCCAAAAAGACTATTTATTTACTATTATTTGTATGATTAAATATTTTTTTATTAAAATTTGCTTGTTGGGAAAACCGCAGTTGTCCTCATATGGAACTTTTTTAGATGATTGACTCGTTAGGGGGTTTTCCATCATTTGTTGGTGTGGAATATTGGTCCAGGCCAAGGTCAGTAACAGAGATAAAAAGTAATCATAGGAAGACAACAATAATCAAAGAGCAGGTCAGGTGAGAGCTGTGCATCCCTCATATTTTTGTATATATTTTATTTTATCTTTTCATGTGACAATGCTAAAGAAATGACACTCTACTACAATGTAAAGTAGTGAGTATACAGCTTGTATAACAGTGTAAATTTGCTGTCCCCTCAACGTAACTAAACACACAGCCGTTAATGTCTAAACCGCTGGCAACAAAAGTGAGTACATCCCTAAGTGAAAATGTCCAAATTAGGCCCAACTAGCCATTTTCCCTCCCCGCTGTCATGTGAATCGTTAGTGTTACAAGGTGTAAATGGGGAGCAGGTGTGTTAAATTTGGTGTTATTGCTCTCACTCTCTCATACTGGTCACTGGAAGTTCAGCATGGCACCTCATGGCAAAGAACTCTCTGAGGATCTGAAAAAAAAAGAATTGTTGCTCTACATAAAGATGGCCTAGGCTCTAAGAAGATTGCCAAGACCCCGAAACTGAGCTGCAGCATGATGGCCAAGACCATACAGTGGTTTAACAGGACAGGTTCCACTCAGTATCCAGAGGCTGTCTTTGGGAAATAGACATATGAGTGCTGCCAGCATTGCTGCAGAGGTTGAAGGGGTGGGGGGTCAGCTTGTCAGTGCTCAGACCATACACAGCGCACTGCATTAAATTGGTCTGCATGGCTGTCGTCCCAGAAGGAAGCCTCTTCCAAAGATGATACAAAAGAGAGCCCGCAAACAGTTTGCTGATAACATGTAGACTAAGGACATGGATTACTAGAGACCAAGATAAACGTATTTGGTTCAGATGGTGCAAAGCGTGTGTGGCGGCAACCAGATGAGAAGTACAAAGGCAAGTGTGTCTTGCCTACAGTCAAGCATGGTGGTGGGAGTGTCATGGTCTGGGGCTGCATGAGTGCTGCTGACACTGGGGAGCTACAGTTCATTGAGGGATTCATGAATGCCCTCATGTACTGTGACATACTGAAGCAGAGCATAATCCCCTCCCTTCAGAGACTGGGCCCCAGGGCAGTATTCCAACATGTTAATGACTCCAAACAAACCTCCAAGATGACCACTGCCTTGCTAAAGAAGCTGAGGGTAAAGGTGATGGACTGGCCAAGCATGTCTCCAGACCTAAACCCTATTTAGCATCTGTGGGGCATCCTCAAACGGAGGGTGTAGGAGTGCAACGTCTCTAACATCCACCAGCTCCGTGGTGTCGTCATGGAGTAGTGGAAGAGGACTCCAGTGGCAACCTGTGAAGCTCTGGTGAACTCCATGTCCAAGAGGATTAACTCAGTGCTGGAAAATAATGGTGGCAACACAAAATATTGACACTTTGGGCCCAATTTGGACATATTAACTTAGGGGTGTACTCACTTTTGTTGCCAGCGGTTTAGACATTAATAGCTGTGTGTTGAGTTATTTTAAAGGGGACAGCAAATTTACACTGTTATACAAGCTGTACTCTCACTACTTTACATTGTAGTAAAGTGTCATTTCTTCAGTGTTGTCACAGGAAAAGATAAAATAAAATATTTACAAAAATGTGAGATACTGTACATGGCCATATTTGGGCAGTGACATTGTTCATATATGGCCATGGCCATATTTGGTCAATGACATCACTTGGTATATCCTGCTCCATGTTTACATTTTGAGGCAGGGACCCGAACTGCATTTGCAACAAATTGTGGAACTGGATTAGACATGTCTATCAATGGGCTTTTTTTTTTTTTTTTTTAAGTGTGATGTGTTTTTTTTACTATTTCAATCTCTTTTTGTGAATAAGTAGGGGTCCTATGTATCACCTACTCATTCACATGGGAGGGGCAGTGTCTGGGGGCTTCCTTTTTTTAACCACTTAAGCCCCGGAAGATTTTACCCCCTTCCTGACCAGGGGGTTTTTTGCGATTTTTTACTGCGTGACTTTAACGGACAATTGCGTGGTCGTGCGACGCTGTACCTAAACGAATTTCACGTCCTTTCTTTCCCACAAACAGAGCTTTCTTTTGGTGGTATTTGATCACATGTGCGATTTTTTGATCATGCGCTATAAACAAAAAAAGAGAGTAATTTTTGCAAAAATAACAATATTTTTCACTTTTTTTTATATGAAATTCCCCCCCAAAAAAATTTAAAAATCAAAATTTTTTAACATTTTCGGCCAAATTGTTTTATGCTACCTATGTTTGGTAAAAAAAATCGCAAAAAGCGTATTTTGATTGGTTTGCGCAAAAGTTATCGCGTTTACTAACAAAGGGAAAGATTTTTGTCATTTTTGGGGTTTTTTTTTTAACGAGTAATGGCGGCGTTCTGCGTTTTTTTTTTTGCGGTACTGCGACATTGTGGCGGACAGATCGGACCCTTGACTGACATTTTTGACACTTTTGGGGGTACCAGCGACATTACTGCAGTAATCAGTGCTATATATATATGCACTGTTACTGCAAAAATGACACTGGCAGGGAAGGGGTTAACTGTATTGGACAGGGACAGAGTGTGTCCTAGGGGCGTGCTTCTAACTGTAGTGGGACAATGCTATTGGTGTAAAAACAAAGATCAACGGTTCAACATAGTAGAACCGTCTGGTCTTCATTTTTACACAGGGGAGAATGACAGGCGGCTTGTTTACATAAGCCGCTCTGCCTTTCTCCCGCTGTACCGACGATCGGCGAGTGACCGGCGGACATCGGGTCCGCCGGTCACACGCCCACACTCCTCCCTGAACGAGCCGAGGCGGGCGCGCGCCTCAGCGGGCGCACGCTCGCCCGCTATTGGCTCCGATTCCAGTGACAGGCGAGTGACGTACATCTACGTCACTCTGCCTGGCCGGGGCTGACTGCCGCAGTAAATATGCTGTGGGCAGTCGGCAACCGGTTAAAAGTGGGCTTCCATATTCCTATATGCCCCTCACCTGTAGACCCACACAACCACAAGCTCAGGGTTCATCTGGGACATAAAAGTTAAATGGACATAGACTGGTAGGGCTGGAATTCACTTTCAATTGTTTTTGTTGTTTTAACTAGGCATTAGTGTAGTTATATATCCCTGTGTTGTTTGTTTGCCTTTCCTTGTAATGATGGGCTCACATGTTTTGCCTCCAGTTCGTAGCGTCATGGCTGATCAATTCCCTTATGTCCATGCATTATTTCAGCTAGTTGGTCCCTATCCACAGAGCAACTTCCTATTCTGGGTCACACAGCATCCAATGCTTGCCTCCTCATTCCGTTTGTGTTGCATCACAAAATGTGGGAGTGCTAATATGATAAAACACATCATCTCCAAACTGCAAGTGAGCTCTCTGTGTGCCTGTGAATGCTCTGCCTGCTTGTGTTTCTCAGATCCAATAACTGTGCAACTCTTACTTGCACCAGTGCTGGACTGAGAGAGCCAGGGATTGTGGGATATGTTTTTTTTTTTCACAGGAAGTGCTCTTACACTACAAACAAAGGTCATTGCTTAACCACTTTACCTCTCGAAGATTTACCCCCCTTCATGACCAGGCCATTTTTAGCGATACGGCACTGCATTACTTTAACAGACAATTGCACAGTCACCGCTGTAGCCAAATAAAATTTATGTAATTTTTTTCCATACAAATAGAGCTTTTGGTGATATTTGATCACAATGTGTTTTTTATTTTCTGCACTATAAACAAAAAACTACCATCAATTTTGAAAAAAAACAATATTTTTTACTTTCTGCTCTAAAACATTTTCAATAAAAATAATGTAAAAAATCGAATTTCTTCATAAATTTAGGCCAATATGTATTCTGCTACATGTTTTTGGTAAAAAATAAATCCCAATAAGCATATATTGATTGGTTTATGCAAACATTATAGGGTCTACAAACTATGGGATATATTTATGGAATTTTTATTTATCTATTTTTTTAATACTAGTAATGGCAGCGATCAGTGACTTATAGCGGAACTGCGATATTGTGGTGGACAATCAGACACTAACCGGCACCTTTGACACTTTGTGGGAACCAGTGACACTAATACAGTGATCAGTGCTAAAAATATGCACTGTCATTGTACTAATGACACTGACTGCGAATGGGTTCTAGGGTGATCAAAGGATTAACTGTGTGCCCAGCCAATGTTTTTGTGTACTGTGTTAGGTGCTTTTACCAAGGGAAGAGATCGATTTTTTTCCCCTGCTTTGCAGGAACACAAATCATTTCTCCCCCCCCCCCCATCAGAATTGAGATCTGCCTTATTTACATAGGCCGATCTCAGTTCTGTGTGTATTACTGACGATCGGCGGGTGCTGGTGTTCTGTCGAATATTGCATCCCGTCAGATAATGCCTCTGACGAGTTCTGCACATGTGCAGTACGTAACGTCACTCAATACATCATCTGGCGCAACGTCAACACCGCTCATGCACAGATCTTCGGAGGCATTATCCAAGAATCTGCAAAGCGCAGTGAGAGAATCCAATTGTCAGATTCTGCCTCGCTCTCTCTGTGCATGCGCGAGACTTGAGCAATGTCATGGGTGGAGTCACAGGCGGATTTGTTGCAGGGCAGATTCCGTTGCTCAAGTCTCACGCATGCGCAGAGAGAGCGAGGCAGAATCAGAAAATTCGATTCTCCCTCTGCACTTTGCAGATTCTTGGATAATGCCTCTGACGAGATCTGCACATTTGCAGTACGTAACGTCAGTACAGCTGATCTATTGATCAGCTGGCACAACTGCTCATGCACAGATCGTCAGAGGCATTATCCAACAATCTGCAAAGTGCAGAGGGAGAATCAAATTGTCAGATTCTGCCTCGCTCTCTCTGCGCATGCGCGAGACTTGAGCGATGTCATGGGTGGAGTCACAGGCGGAATGCTATTGCTGTTTTTGGGTTTGTTGCAGGGCAGATTCCATCACTCAAGTCTCGCGCATGCGCAGAGAGAGCGAGGCAGAATCTGACAATTAGATCCTCCCTCTGCACTTTGCAGATCGTCTAATAATGCCTCCGAAGATCTGCGTATGCACAGTGTTGATGTCGTGCCAGCTGATCAATAGGTTACCTGGAGTGACGTTAAGTACTGCGTATGTGCAGATTGTTGGAGGCATTATCCAAGGGGATGCACTATTTGACAGAACACCGGCAGACATCCAGTGCCTGACACCCACAGATCGGCTTCTACTGTGAGTAATCACAGCAGAAGCGGCCACTGGCAGCACATGCACGCCTCCTGCAGACGGAAGTGCAGAATCACTCACATATATATGTGATTCTTCATAGGAGAGCCACCCTGTAGCAGTAAAACTGCTATTGGGCAGTCTTAAAGTGGGTAACCCGTGCAGTGCCATGTGGCATGCCTCATGTTTCAACCCAAACTGAAACTGCTGATACAGGGATGTGAAGATTTACTTTACTATAGGCTTCGAGTATGGGGGCAATAAATAACACTACACGTTCAATGCACATCTTATGCAGGTGAAAAACATAAGGCCCAGGTAGGTACGCTTACCATGCCTTTAAATCCAAATACCCAAAAAACAAAATGTTTCTGTCACCACCTATTTCTTTTTATGGAGAGTATTTTATACCTGATAACATCCTAGAGATGTCACTTCCTCCCATCACTTTCTTGTCACCATCGCACACTGACTGTACTTACATTGTGCAAATATTTATTAGGAACACAATAGTTTCTGGCTCCATTACAGAGCCTTTTTATTTTCTTTAATAAAACATTTTGAACAATTACATACATGCCAGCACTGTCAGCACTTGTACGGCAAATGTAAAGAAAATAGCATTCATCTTGTATTTTTCAACACAAATCCTAGAAGTGTGGATGTAAGATTACACTTGAAATAAATGCAACCTAATATTTAAGGCACTGGAAAATAATAGACGAGCGGTGTTTTAGATTTTATCAGCGCCCCTTGTGAATCCCTTCCTAAATGGCCCATGTCAAGCTTCAGCTGTAACTAGATAGTCTTGGAGAGGTTTCAACTTCTAGAGGTGTGTAGTAATGATTCCGAGTGGCAGCACAGCCCTCCCTGCACTCAGCAGTTCATGAGGCAGAACATTGTCTGTAGTCTATCAACAATAATTCCATCTGAAAAAAAGTCCTTTGTTAAAGGAGTTCACATGGTGTGCCATAGTGCTCCTATCAGCACGATGGGAGATGGTAGACATTGGCCAAAAACAAAGCTTTTCTCCATCACCTCCCCATGGTAATAATACAAGTTCTTCTCAGTCAACCGAACTGTATCCTGCTTCGGACAATTTACTGTTACTTATCAATCACGACACAGTTCCTTATCATCAGGGCCGCCATCAGGGGGGTACAGCCCATACACATGTAGGGGGCCCGTGCGTCCTGTGGGGCCCCAAACAGGGTAGAGTTGCCACCTGTCCTCGCAATACCATCCAATTGTAAGCTCCACCATTCCCTTGCAGACTGGCACTATGTGGGGGGGTCCTGCCCCTCACTAGCCCTCACACACAGCTGTAGGCCCCACCCTCCCCTGTTCTCCAGCTGTTAATGCCTGGACAGGAGGGTGGGCATTTACTAGAACTGGTCACCTTTATTTTCCTGGGATGGAGGAGATGGGACTGGAGGAGGACATGGGATGAAGGAGGACAGGGGTCTGGAGGAGGATAACGACACGGTAGGCAGGCCCTGGGGAATGTTGGTGGTAAGGCCTGGGGGGGCAGACCTAAAACTGTGTAAGGGGCCCCAAAATTTCTGATGGCTGCCCTGCTTATCATGCACAACTCTGGAGTGGGAAAAATATAAATGGTATAGGTAAATTAGCAGAACGGTCCAAAGAATGCTTTCTATAGGCATGCAAGTGTGAAGAAAATAGATTGCGATATGACTAGATGATTTACCAGATCTCTTATTCTATATTTTATGTTATTGTTTTAAATATAACATTTTGTTGAAACATATTAGCTGCACAGGGAGTGCATTGTTTTCAATTGACTCCTAGATTTCCATTGTAAAAAGGAGCATGCAAATACAATCATGCCTCATATGCATTAACCACTTTACCACCACAGGATTTTGCTGTCTTACGTCTGGGCCACTTTTTGTGATTCGGCGCTGTGCGACTTTAACTGACAATTGCGGGGTTGTGCGACGCCGTACCCAAACAAAATTTACGTCCTTTTTTTCCCACAAACAGAGCTTTCTTTTGGTGGTATTTGATCACCTGTGTGATTTTTACTTGTTGCGCTATAAACAAAAAAAGAGCGTTTATTTTGAAAAAATAAGAATATTTTTAACATTTTTTAAATGAAATTCCCCCCCAAAAAATGTAAAAATCAAATTTTTTTCATATTTTTGGCCAATTTGTTTTCTGCTACATATGTTTGGTAAAAAAAATCACAATAAGCGTATTTTGATTGGTTTTCGCAAAAGTTATTGTGTTTACTAACTAAGGGAAAGATTTTTGTCATTTTTGGTGTTTTTTATTTAACGAGTAATGGCGGCGATCTGCGATTTTTTTTTGCAGGACTGCGACATTGCGGCGGACAGATCGGACCCTTGACTGACATTTTTGACACTTTTGGGGGTACCAGTGACATTACTGCAGTAATCAGTGCTATATATATGCACTGTTACTGTAAAAATGACACTTGCAGGGAAGGGGTTAATTTTATTGGAGAGGGAGGGGTTAATGTATGCCTGGTGCTTACTGACGTGTGTGGAGCGAGGTGACTGAGTGAGTCAGGGACAGATCGCATGTTCAGCTATGCTGAACACTGCAATCTGTCACTCCCTGTCACTTAGGAGATCCGCCCGCTCTGTTTACACAGGCGGGCGGATCTCCAAACTAGATTCCCCGACAATTGGGGAAGAGCAGCGGCGATCGCGGCCGCTCCTCCCCTGGCCCGACTCCCGCTGTGACTGAAAACAGCGGGAGCGTGCCTCCGGCGGCACTCAAGCGCCGCCTACAGGGGGACGATAACGAACCACTTTGCCGCAGTACGGTCAATGTGACCGGTCGGCAAGTGGTTAAAGCAGAGCCCCACCCAAAAGGGGAACCTCCACTTGTTTGCTTCCTCCCCCCCCCCCTGCTGTCACATTTGGCACCTTTCAGAGAGGGGGGGAGCGGGTACCTCTTTTTGACAGGTACCTGTCCCCACTTCCAGGGACCTCATTCGGCTCCTTTTCCTCTTTCCTCTACTGCCAGGCTATTTACAAAGCGCAGCGTGCTTCGCTCATGCACAGTAGGGAACCGATTGTGAATTCCTTACATGGAATGGCAGCGACAGCACCCGAGAGCCGATTGGAAAATCGGCTGGGGTGCCGACATCGCAAGATCCCTGGACAGGTAAGTGTCCTAATATTAAAATTCAGCAGCTACAGTATTTGTAGCTGCTGACTTTTATTTTTTTGGTGGGGAGGCTGCCACTCCTCTTTAGGCAAATTTGGCTGCCCTGATGTATCTATTTAATTATCAACTCCAGCTTTGTTCTCTGCCCTTAACTGAAATCCCCTTCTGAGCACAGCTGGAAACCAATCAGCTTCTATTCTTCATTTTTAAAGCTTGTCTGTTTTTCAGGTGGACCCTCCATTCTCCTCTATGGAGCGGTGGATGTAAACAGGCTTGTGCCCATTTACACCCGTCAACCTCAAATCTGATCCGGCAAAAACAAATAGAAGGGAATCTGTTCCTCTCCATCTGGCCAGATCAGATTGGACAACTGGTCCATTTTCATCTGACTGCCCATAGAGCAGAGTGGGCTGTGTCCTTGTCCACTCTGCATAGGCGAAGAGGACACAGACCTGTCATTGGCCTGCTCTGCTCAGCTCAGCTCAGCAGGGGATCAACAGACAGATCCCCTGCTGAGAATACTGGATCCAGCCAATGTGAAAGGGGCCTAACTGAGCAAGCTGATGATAGAAGCTGATTGGGTGCCATGCATAATTTCTCCAGATTCTGGCTGTTCCAGTTTTGTTACATTCCCCACCATATACTGTATATCCTTTTTTTTTTCTACAGTTTAATGGCTTGTCCGATGAAATCACAGGGCCTTCTTTTTCTTCCTTATTGGTTGTGATGTATAGTACTTATTACTGAACTGAAATGATATTTGAGTGCTGCTCATTCCAGGATTACTGTTATTTCAGACCGCATGATGACCTTCCCATGACAGCCTGAGCCCACAGTAGGTAGGTTGGATGATGTTGGGCACAGTGAGCAGCACTGGACATTGGAGCAGTACATCTGCATGGGACAGCTCTGGGGATAAGGTGAGTATAACAGCAAAAGCTGCTTTTTAAAATGTTAAATGTGTAGGGAAGCCACTATTAAAAACTAAAAAAATACACAACTGCCACTCACTGGATATTTTTTATTTTTCGGACCATTCTTTGTAAACCCTAGAGATGGTTGTGCAGGAAAATTCTAGTCTCTTAAATCCCTTTTCTTTCTCATTCTGATGCTCGATTTGAACTTCAGCAAATTGTCTTGATCATGTTTAGATGCGTAAATGTATTGAGTTGCTGCGATGTATTTAAAACGAGCTGATTCATCAAGTTGATCGTTTTTTATTTTATTTTTTTAAAAAAGTGTATAAAACGATCTGCTTCTTTTAAAGTTCTCCTTTTTCAACCTTAGGCAACAGACACTGAGGCTGTCATTGTCTGCGGATTCAAAGAATTCTGGGAGATTAGAACTACTATTTTAAAAATGAATAAAGTGAAAATAATCTTAATGCCCCATGCCTCTACATAACTGATGACAAACACAACAGGAAAAGCCGAACACACAATAAACTGTAAACCTCACTGAAAGCTTTGAGACTCAGTCAAGGAGAAAAGTAAGAAGATTGACTTGAAGAGCAAATTTCATGGCTTCGCACAATATTTTAAAATCTTCTTTCCACCACATCAAGCAATTTGCCTCTTTTTTTTCACTTTAGACGGTGGAATGATGTGGTCATAATTGAACTTCTAAAGATGCCATAGCAAAGAACTGTCTCTCTAGGGATTATTGTATGTTCTCATACAATGTAATGGTCTAATGAGTGCAAGCTGGTCCAGACTGTGAGAGAAATCTGGTTTACAGCTCACATTTCATCTGGTCAAAGCGAGCCGTCCCATCCCTTGCACTAACTTGTATAATTGCAGCATTCTGATCCGTTAAGCCATGCATTACAGATTTACATTATAAATATACAATTGTTTTCCTAGAAACAGAGCCAGTGTTTAAATGTATTATAGAAAATTTTTCTCACAGTAAAGAGAAATTATATTTTCGTAAGGCTTGGTGTGAAAATTTTAATAGCGGCTCAACAAGGGCCAGAAAACATAAGCTAAAGATAGATTTGCTTTAAGAATGTTTTCATATATTTGTAGAAATGTTCCAATAGCATACTAAAAACAAGAATATATAAGGTAAAATGGACACTGCGCTCTTAGTAGGATATTTTGTTCATTTATTCCATTGAATAACGAATTTTAGATCGGAATGCATACTTGAATATAGGATTAGGGATAGACCGACTATTGGCAACCGATATATCGGTGGCCGATATGCACTTTCCAATATTTTTGTGACGTCATTCTGATTTCTTAAGCCGTCTCCCTCGCCTTGGGCAGCCTCGTCTCGTGGGAGTGTATCACAGCCATACACCCACCCACAGCAGCCTGGTGACAGCCAGCCACCCACACCCACAGGCCCTGTACCAGCCAGCCACAGGCACTGTACCAGCGAGCCAGCCAGCCAGCCACAGGCACTGTACCAGCCAGCCAGCCATCCACAGGCCCTGTACCAGCCAGCCCCCCACAGCCTCTGTGCCAGCCACCCACCCACCACAGGATGCCAGCCAGCCAGCCACCCACCACAGGGTGCCAGCCAGCCACCCACCCACCACAGGGTGCCAGACAGCCAGCCACCCACAGACAGGGTGTCAGACAGCCAGCCACCCACAGGCACTGTACCAGCTAGCCGCCCACAGGCCCTGTACCAGCCAGCCACCCACAGCCTCTGTGCAAGCCACCAACCTACCACAGGGTGCCAGCCAGCCAGCCACCCAACACAGGGTGCCAGACAGCCAGCCACCCACCACAGGGTGCCAGCAAACCAGCCATTAAGCATTAAACAAAAATTAACATGTTCAGTACCAGATTTGTGTCAAAAATTGTATTTATTTTTCAAAACTTTAAATGTACAAAATATCTGCCCAAATCGGCTGATACCGATACGTTGTGACCAAAATATCGGTATCGGCCCTGAAAAAACCATCAGTCTATCCCTAGATAGGATACATTTTTATTTTATCCAAGGGCAGAAGCAATTGTGCTAGCTGCCCACCAACGCTAAGCTCTGTTCATTTGTGGTCGTCCACAACTTTATTTACCAGACGTCTAAAATCAAATGCAATCAAAATTTAATAACAATCTCTTGTATCCATTCTGAAGCAGTGTGACTATTTGAATTTTTTAATGGTGGTTTTAGAGGGGTGCTGAATAGGGATTTTCAAAATGTGGACACGTTATTACTTGAGCCCAATTGAAACATAAAAAAGTGATGGCAGAAAAAGACAGAGTAGTCCATTGAGTCTGCCCAATTCTTTTTTTTTTTATTTATTTATTTTTTTTCCATTAGCTTTACTGTCTGAGTATACATCTATGTTTGTCCCAAGTATGTTTGAAGCCATTTACTGTTGATTGTCCCACTACCTCTCTGCTAGTAGTTTATTCCAAGCATCATAAAACATATAACAAAAAAAGGAAAAAAACAAAACGGAAAATTTATATCAATACTTACCGTAATTTTCCTTTCCTGATAGAACTCCATGGCAGCACACGTATGGGTAGGCTCCGCCTCCTCTCCTACCCTATAGGACCCCACTCCCATAAATTTTTGCTCCAAGCCAGGAGCCGTGTTCCATATATAGACTACTCCAGCAGATGGGAGGGAACTCCTGCTGCCATGGAGTTCTATCAGGAAAGGAAAATTACGGTAAGTATTGATATAAATTTTCCGTTTTCCTGACAGACTCCATGGCAGCACACGTATGGGAAATAACTAGCCATACACACCCGGGTGGGCAACTGCTGGTCAAACAGAAATAGGTTTAATTTGCACCGTCAACAGACAAAATTTTTAAACCAAAATCAACTGAGGATAAAGAAGCAGGTTCAACACAATAGTGTGACATGAAAGTGTTAATTGAGGACCATGAGGCCGCTCTGCAAATGACATCTGGTGCAACATGAAGGGAAGCCGCCCAAGACGTAGAAATCCCTCTGGTGGAATGAGCCGTCGCCACTTCCGGAGGAGCCAGTCCCTTGGCTCTATATGCCCACTGGATGGACTGAACTATCCAGCTAGAAATTGTTCTGGAAGAAGCCCTCTTGCCTCTGTTCTTTCCATAAAAGAGAACAAATAGATAGTCTGACTTGCGAAAGGAAGCTGTGAACTTCAAGTATGTTTGAAGGACTTCGCCCACATCCAACGGATGGGTACTCTGGTCATCTTGAGACTTGAATGTAGGTAAAACAATCTCTTGGTTGACATGAAAAACTGAATTTACCTTCGGATTGGACCCTAGCATAGGGACCAGGACAACCCGATCAGGAAAAAATGTCAGAAAAGGTTCTTTGCAACCCAGGTCACTAATTTCAGAGACACGTTTAGCCGATGTGATGGCTACTAAAAAGGCCGTCTTCATAGACAGATTCTTAAGGAAGAAGGAATCTCCATGTTCCAAAACTGTTGTTGAGAGAAACTCAAGGACTAGTGGAAGGTCCCATTTGGGGAACCTGGGTTTCCTGGGAGGTCTCATTCTTGACGCACCTCTGAAAAACTGCCGGACCAGAGGATGTTTTGCCCATGAGGTCCCCGTGAAGGCAGAGATTGCTGAGATCTGTACTCTGAGAGAGCCAACAGCCAGAGATAGGTCTAAGCCTGTCTGGAGGAACCCCAGAATATGATGGATCTTAGGATTAGTGATGAAATCGGACTCATTAAACATGTAATCCTCAAACTTAGACCAGATCCTCTCGTAGACTTTGTTGGTGCCCAGTCTCCTGGCACTCATCATTGTGGACATTGCCGCACTTGGACAGCCAAGAGCTTTTAGTCTTTCCCTCTCAAGGACCATGCCATGAGATGTAACTGCGCCGGGCATGGATGCAGCACTGGACCCTGAGATAGAAGGTCCGACCTGAATGGCAGGGGAACAGGATCCCGAAAGCTCAGTTGGAGCAGCAGAGGAAACCAGGGCCTCCTTGGCCAAAACGGAAGAATTGCTATGATTTCTACCCTCTCTCTCCTGAGTCTCTGCAGGAACTTGAATATCACTGGGACCGGGGGAAAAGCATATGCTTTGTGGAACTTCCAGTGGTCCGTCAGAGCATCTACCCCGTAAGCTTGGGGGTAACGCCATCTCGAGTAGAATTTCGTCAGTTTGGCATTGTTTGGAGAGGCAAACAGGTCTACCTCCGGAAGAATCCCCAGAGAGATGACCCACTTGAAGGTTTCTGGATGAAGAGACCATTCGTTGTTGTCTAGATTGGTTCTTGACAGAAAATCTGCCTGAACGTTCTGGACTCCTGGAAGATAAGCAGCTGATAGATTGGAAAGATTCCGTTGGGCCCATGCCATGATTGGTTTCACTTCTTCCAGAAGGGAGGAACTGCGGGTGCCCCCTTGCCTCTTGATATATGCGACTGCCGTCGTATTGTCTAGCCGTAGAAGGACCGAGGACCCTTTCACCAAGTGACGGAAAGCCATGATGGCACGAAAAGCTGCCCGAAGCTCCAGGACATTTGAGACCAACCCGAGGGTGGGAAAGTCCCACCTGCCCTGGGCCACCTCTGACAGGCAGTGCGCACCCCAGCCCGTCTGGCTGGCATCCGATGTCACAACGATCCAAGGAACGGGAACGATCGAATGACAATTCAGGAGATTTTCCCGTTGTAGCCACCAAGACAGACTCGCCCTCATAGAGGATGTTATCCGTACAGGAGTGTCTGGATTCCCAGAGCTCCATTGGCGGAGGAAACCGATTTGAAAGGGCCTCATCCTCCACTGTGCCCACTTGACCATGGGGGCCGTGGAGACCATGGTCCCTATTATTTTCAGACACTGTGATGCCCGAAGATAAGGAGTTGACATTGCCGGTTGTATTCTGCTGCGGATCACCGGAATCTTCTCCACTGGAAGAGAGATGGTGCCTCTGGAGGTGTTGAAGAGTGCCCCCAGGAAGATCAAGGATTTTGTCGGATCCAGATGGCTTTTCTCCAGATTCAAGAGCCACCCGAATTCTTGAAGGGTGGAGATTACCTGAGATCTGTGTTGCAGAATCTGTGCTTGGTCTTGAGAAAGAAGAAGCAGATCGTCTAAGTAGTGAAACAGTCGGATCCCTTTCGATCTGATCAGAGCTACAATAGCCAGTAAGATCTTTGAAAAGACTCGAGGTGAGGTGGTAAGCCCGAAAGGGAGACAGGTAAACTGGAGATGCACTTGACCCACGGCAAAGCGAAGAAACTTTTGTAGTTCTGTTGCCACTGGGACATGGAAATAGGCATCTTTTAGATCTATGGAGATCATCCAATCTTCTGGTTGCACCACTTGGCGGATAGTGAAGAGTGTCTCCATCCTGAACCTCTCTTTCTTTATGAAAGAGTTCAGATGAGTCAGGTCTATGACCGGTCTCCAAGAACCGTTTTTCTTTAGCACCATGAATAGAGGTGAATAAAGGCCTTGAAACCTTTCTTCGGCCGGAACTGGGATGACAGCACCTTGAGAGATCAGGGAATCTACGTATGACAGAACAATTGACTTCTTTTCTTCCACGCGAGGTAGAGCCGTAGGGATGAACCGCAGAATTGGAGTTTCTTCGAAAGACCAAACGTGACCATGAGACACAGTCTTGATGGTCCACTGGTCCGTAATCGAGGCTGCCCAAACGTGCGCAAACTGACGTAGACGAGCGCCTACTCGCAACGCTTGAGCAGGCCTGATATCAAAAAGACTTTGTGGTCTCCCGACCACTAGAAGGTGTTCCCTTGTTGAACTTCTGACCTGTAGGTTGAGATCTTTTCCAATTCTTTCTGAACTCACGTCCAGGCCTGTAAGAGCGAGCTTCTCTGGATCGATCCGAACTTGGTTTGTGCTGAAATCTTCTGCGGTCAAACAAACGGCGATCCTGAGGGAGGAAACCTGATTTACCACCAGTGGCACGGGTAATGGCACTGTCCAGCTTGTTGCCAAAAAGGGACGCACCCTCAAACGGAATCCTGCACCAGGCTTGTTTGGAAGCAGGATCGGCCAGCCAGGGACGTAACCATAAAGCACGTTTGGCCGTGACAGAAGAGAGCATGACCCGCGCCACCAGGCGAATGATATCAATGGAAGCCTCTCCCAAAAAGGCCGTTGCTAACCTTAGTTCATACACAGCCGAGCTTCTGGCTGCTTCTTCTGAGACACCTTTCAGTGTGGTCTCCACGTTATCTACCCAAGCCTCCATAGCTTTGGATGTGGCTGCAAGGGCTAGGGCTGGCTTGCAGGTCATACCAGCTAACAGATAGATCTTTTTGAGATCCGTATCAATTCGTCTATCCAGACCATCTTTAAATGAGACGGAATCTTCCAAAGGTAGGGTAACGTGTTTGACTAGCCTCATCAAGGCTGCGTCTATTGTAGGTGCAGAATCAAGATGCTTCACTTTGTCGGTCTTAAAAGGATATAACCTGGAAAATTTGGACGATAAGGAATTCTTTCTTTCAACTCCATGCCATTCGTCTGTAATGATTTCTCCCAGCTCACTCAGAAAAGGGAAATGATCCTGTTCTTTCTTGAGATGTTTAAAGTATTTCTTCTGTTTTGCTGGGGAGTCTGCTGGCTCTTCCCATTTTAACGCCTCTTTTACCGCTCTCACTAGCGGAGAGATCATGGCAAAATCAAAACCTGAACTTTGGTCTTCTAGGTCATCCTCACTTTCAGAGGAATCCGAGAAGCGACTAGGCTGGGAAGTGCCCGGCTCTACGTCTTCCCTCTGAGGGAGAACTGGAGTATCAGTTGTATGACCAGACAGCCGGTTGGAATCCCAATCCCTTAAGGATTCTTGCACGATCCGCCTGACCAGGGTTTCCACTGGTGGATCTGGGACTTGTTTTTCCTTGATTGCCCGAGAATAGCAGGCATCACACAAGGATCTATCCTCAGGGACTACAGCCCTACAACCCCAGCAAGATTTGTGTGCGGGGCGGTCAGCATGTCGGGAAGACCGGCTTGGACAATCATCATGGCGCCTAGACCTAGACCTGGATCTATGGTGCCTGGATTTGGATGATGCATGGTGATGGCCTGAAGGTGATCTATCCTTTGATCCCGATGCAGGACGTTGGTCAGACCTAAAAGGGCTGAAAACAAAGGAAAGAAAAGCTCAGGCTACAGTAAGCCAGCTGGCAGACAAGCGAGAGTTAAAAGCTAAAGCTCACCTGTTGCGCAGGGACTGGCCACCGGGGGGCGGTGAGGCATCCATTGCAAATCACAGCGAGATAACCTGCAATAGGAAAGATGTAAGAACTCAATCTTACCTTCCCATAGCCGCCTTTCCCCTCCCCAATTCAAGCAGGACTGACCCAGCACAGGACTTACCAAACACAGGCAGAGACACAGCGTGGGGAGGCCGCCGCAAAAGCCCACAGACATCCCAAGAATGACAGCTCCATCAGCTGTTTAAATTTCCCGGGAGCCGTAAAGCCACGCCCCCCCCCGACGCCACCGCGTCATGGAGGACCGGAAGTGGCGTGCGCACATGCGCAGACCACTTAGGAACCAAGCCTCGCAATGAACACCCAACTGGGAATCAGGAGGCAGGGGGAGGAGCCGAGAGCGACGGCCTGGAACGCAGGAGCGCTCCAGCCGCCATACTAACCAGGAAGCAAAACTATATAAAGTATAAAGTAAGCAATACATTACCACCAATACCGACAGAAGGACCTGGAACGCTCCTCAACCGGAGACTAGCGTGTGCGTCAGGGCATAAGGGCCTCCCGCTAGTAGCAAGGACGTTTGGCCAAGCGATGCAGCCCACCTCTCATTCAGGATTTATGGCATCTTCCGGCATCATTTCAAATTGCCCGGGTCCACCCAGTAGTACTGAGATTGCTGGACTAAGGTAGAAAGGCATCATCCAGGAAAGCCACACGCCACCAGGTATGTAAGAAAACGCATCCTATAAGGTAAGACTTCTCTTGCGGAAGGAGGACAAAAAAGGAACACGGCTCCTGGCTTGGAGCAAAAATTTATGGGAGTGGGGTCCTATAGGGTAGGAGAGGAGGCGGAGCCTACCCATACGTGTGCTGCCATGGAGTCTGTCAGGAAATACATTTTACATAACATAAAATAAAAAAAGTGCTGGTGCTAACAACACAAAAATGACTATGAATGAATATAAAAAACACCGCAAGGGGCTAACATACAGTTAGTGGTGATCCTCCTTTAATATGTGTAAAATACAAAAGTGCAAGAAAAAATAATGCATGCAAATTTTTTCTGCAAAAATACATGCATTTATTATATTTTCTGTAAAGGTGAATTTAGCTTTTAAATGGACTCAAATGTAGTTGTAGGCAAATGATGTTATAAACAACAATTAGTGCTAGTGTTCACAGTAGGGGTGCCTTGCCACTTCTAATTTTCTTTGACCTATTACAGTTTTAGAAAATTGTTGGCTATTTGATGTAGCACTGCAATATTGCTCAGTTTTGTGTATTTGATTTATTTTAAAACCTAAAAGGAATTTCTTTTAAGTGCTGGTTAACACTATAGCGATGTCAGACATCGCATGTAATTCGCACCGCACTGCTCTGCAAATCGCATGCATTATCTGTGCGATGCTAATTCAGCTATACAGATTGTATAACTGAATTTGCATCGCATTCGGACCAAAGTCGTGCAGGACCCTTTTTTTGGTCCACACCAGAATCGGATTACATGGGTGCTCAAACCTATGCGATCCGATTCCTGTCTGAATTGACAGTTCGCACTGCGATATGCAAATTAATCTGGGGGTGTCATTAACTTTGTATTGACACTCCCAGCAGTTCCCATATGGCAGTTTGAACTGCCTATGAGTCGGCTGCAATGCGAGTACCCTCAGTGGATTCGCAGGGTTCCCGGATCACACCACTGTGAACCGGCACTTAATGTATTTAAGTACAGTAAAGTTTTGAAACCTTATTTATAATATCTCACAAAAGTGAGTACACCCCTCACATTTTTGTAAATATTTTATTATACCTTTTCATGTGACAACACTTAAGAAATGACACTTTGCTACAATGTAAAGTAGTGAGTGTACAGCTTGTGTAACAGTGTAAATTTGCTGCCCCTCAAAATACCTCAACACACAGCCATTAATGTCTAAACCACTGGAAACAAAAGTGAGTACACCCCTAAGTGAAAAAGTTGAAATTGCGCCCAAAGTGTCAATATTTTGCGTGGCCACTATTATTTTCCAGCACTGCCTTAACCTTCTTGGGCATGGAGTTCACCAGAGCTTCGCAGGTTGCCCCTGTAGTCCTCTTCCACTCCTCCATGATGACATCACAGAGCTGGTGGATGTTAGAGACCTTAGCGGTCCTCCACCTTCTATTTGAGGATGCCCCACAGATGCTCATTAGGGTTTAGGTCTGGAGACATGCTTGGTCAATCCGTCATCTTTACCCTCAGCTTCTTTAGCAAGGCAGTGGTCGTCTTGGAGGTGTGTTTGGGGTCGTTATCATGTTTGAATACAGCCCTTCAGCCCAGTCTCCAAAGGGAGGGGATCATGCTCTGCTTCACTATGTCACAGTACATGTTGGCATTCATGGTTCCCTCTATGAACTGTAGCTCCCCAGCGCAGTCAGCACTCATGCAGCCCCAGACCATGACACTCCCACCACCATGCTTGACTGTAGGCAAGACACACTTGTCTTTGTACTCCTCACCTGGTTGCTGCCACACACGCTTGAGACCACCTGAACCAAATAAGTTTTTCTTGGTCTTTTCAGACCACAGGACATGGTTCCAGTAATCCATAACCTTAGTCTGCTTGTCTTGTGCATCATCTTCAGAAGAGGCTTCCTTCTGGGACGACAGCCATGCAGACCAATTTGATGCAGTGTGCAGCGTATGGTCTGAGCACTGACAGGCTGACCCCCCACCCCTTCAACCTCTGCGGCAATGCTGGCAGCACTCATACGTCTATTTCCCAAAGACAACCTCTGGATATGACGCTGAACACATTCACTCAACCTCTTTGGTCGACCATGGCGAGGCCTGTTCTGAGTGTAACCTGTCCTGTTAAACCACTGTATGGTCTTGGCCACCATGCTGCAGCTCAGTTTCAGGGTCCTGGCCATCTTCTTATAGCCTAGGCCATCTTTATGTAGAGCAACAATTATTTTTTTCAGATCATCAGAGTTCTTTGCCATGAGGTGCCATGTTGAACTTCCAGTGACCAGTATGAGAGAGTGAGAGCGATAACAACAAATTTAACACACCTGCTCCCCCATTCACGCCTGAGACGTTGTAACACTAACGAGTCACATGACACCGGGGAGGGAAAATGGCTAATTGGGCCCAATGTGGACATTTTGACTTAGGGGTGAACTCACCTTTGTTGCGAGCCGTTTAGACATTAATGGCTGTGTTGAGTTACTGCTCCTTCTGACAATATAAGTGATTTAACTAGCTTACTGAAAGCAATGCCCCATCTGGTTGATATCATATCCCAACATTTGTTTAAGCATGGATGTAATTGTTACTGAACCTATAATGAGTTCCCCCATTTCCTAAGTTAAATTGTAATAACCCCAGCTGCTTACTTACCGCTATTGCAGAACCGATTCCTGTCTGAATTAGTGTTTGCAGCCTTTGTAATGAAGATAATTTAAAAAAAAAAGAAAGAAGAAACAGGTAAAAACATGAAAGTCCCACTAAATGAAACCATTGCAATAATAATTCAAACTTCCTAGATCCTAGAAATTACATCTGGATGGAAGGTTCTGACACTCTGAAATAATTTTGAGGATGGACATACTAAGTCTATTACTAAGTCAATCATCCCTGGGAATCCATGGACTAATCCTATAAGAAAAAAAAATAAATGTAACACAAAAAGTTTATTTTTCAAGATTTTGTGACCTCTTGTAAATGGTACTGGTATAAAATAGTTAATGGTAACAATAGACTTGCAATTATAATTACCTCACAGAGCCAATATTGGTGCAATCAAATAATAATCCTTATGAATATGGGTGCATGCATACTACACCAAAAACCACCAGCAGACCAATTTTGGGGGACCATGTGCGACGTTTTATAGCTACCTTTCTATGTTTTTTCCGAGGTTCCCCAGGTGGAGGTGTCAAGCAACGCTTTGCATTTATTTAATGGATCAGTCCGCCCATTCTGATATTTTCGGTTTTTAGTAGATGCCATGAAGCAAACCCTTTTATTTGTCCACAGGGAATAAAATTTCTGTACTTGAACTTCTAGTTTATAAGGCCTGCTGTGTCCATTATTGGGGGTACAACTTGCACTGTTGTCTTTTGTATTTATTTGATATCATTGAGAATTCAGCAGGAGATGCTGGAACACACAAAGATGGGCAAGAACACCCAAAATTCACTGATGGACTGGAACAGAATAGGGAATTATGTCAGGGACATCCCCCTGCTGGGACTATCGAACGTAAGAAGGCAGGGGTTAATTCAGCCCATCAAGATCCACCAATTGGTGGTAAAATATCACTTTATATTATGGAGAATTCAGCAGGAGATGCTGGAACACACAAAGATGGGAAAGAACACCCAAAATTCACTGATGGACTGGAACAGAATAGGGAATTACGTCAGGGACATCCCCCTGCTGGGACTATCGAACGTAAGAAGGCAGGGGTTAATTCAGCCCATCAAGATCCACCAATTGGTGGTAAAATATCACTTTTAGGTGGATTAACCCTTTAAGCTTACATATTTGGGTAAGTATCTATTTGCAAGGAATTTTGTGTCATCTGGGTCATATCTGCCCATCAGTATTTCTGTGCTCTTCTTTTTTAAAAAACCTTAAAGCGTAGCTCCACCCAAAAGGGAAGCTCCTCTTGTTTGCTCCCCCCCCCCCTCTGCTGCCACATTTGTCACCTTTCAGGGGAGGGGGGGAGCGGATACCTGTCAAAACCAGGTACCCGATCCTACTTCCTGGTAAGATAGCCGCAATCGTTGTGCGGTGAGCTATGAAATTTTCGGCCCACCCTTCCACTGCCATCTAGGAGACACCAAGGTCCCAGAAGACAGCGGGGCAAGGCTTCACTTCCTGTTTCTCTTAGTGAAGATGCCGGTACCTGCACTCAGAGCCGATTGATGGATCAACTTCGGGGGCCGACATCGCGGGATTCCATGTAAGTGTCCTTATATTAAAAGTCAGCAGCTACAGTATTTGTAGCTGCAGACTTTTAATTTTCTTTTCCCCAAGGTTGGAACTCCTCCTTAAATGATTTCCTTTTACACATCTGCTTAATACTGGTTTGCTGTTTATAAGTCAGCCCCGCTGCTGGCTCTTGTGTGCACTGATTGTGATTTTAGGTTGAAGCAACATCTTGTGTGTACTTCATCCAAAACAAATTCAAATGAAATGAATGTTTGTGTTTCAGCAGGGAAAACCCATACGTGTAATTCTTGGTGTTTCCTGAGGTTACGTGTTGTTTTCCTACAAGGAATTCCTGGCAAATTGCAGTTCTGCTTATGATATCTTTCCATCTTGCTGTATTTCCCAGTATATCAACATCTGTCTGCATTAGGGCAAGGATAGCTTACCTTGTTGAGGAAGCACATTTGAAATAAACCTTACATTTTACTTATTTGGAAGGTAAAGCAAGCAATGACCACATTAAAATGTAAAATGGCTGTAGTCCCTCCTAGGAAACTAAACATTTATGGCATTGCCATGTTTCCTACTACCGTCTACATATGCAGGGATCTGATGTTCCGATCCTATACGCAGCTACTTTTCCTTATCTCAGCGTGTTGAAGCTGGTCTGAGCTACAAAATCAAACAATGATGCAAGAAGAGCTTCCCCTATTCCTTGCTTTTTAAACAACATACTCCTCTAATTAGACCATAGAGGTCTTGGTTCAAGGTAAACCAAACTGCTTTTTAAGCATTTAAAGTAAAAGACCATAAAAACTTTCCGATGTGTGTCTCTCTTAAACCATAACTTCCAACTTTCTGAGATGAGAAAGAGGGACACCTTTTTTAGCAGAAAGTTTGTAGGCATAAGACATGGCTCCCTTTATGTGGACCATGAAGAATTAACAAACCAAAAATGATTGGGTAATCTCTTAAAGCGGAGTTCCGGGCACAAAATCAATATTTTTTTTTTTGTGCCCCTCCACTAGTTAGACATCACCTGAAAAGGAATTGGATAGTTAGGTTTTTTTTTTTGTTTACTCACCTTGTAATTGAAGATCGTAAATACTCACCTCAGAGTACTTCCTCCCTCAGCGCCGCGGCTCACCCGTCACTTCCTGTCTCGCGATGATCAATGCGACGGCACCGGCCCCGCTCGTCACTTCCGGGCGACGCTAAACCAGAAGCTGTGGAGGAATGCGGCGCCGCACCGGAAGTGACGAGAGGGGCCGGTGCAGGCGCATTCTGGGACAAGAAGACGCGGAAGAAGACACAGAAGAGGACCGCGCCCGCTTCAGCTGCCCACAAGAGAGATGGAAACGCTGTGGAAGAAATTTTATAAGTAAGTATTTCTTCTAAAAGGTAAGTGCGAACCGGAACAGATCAGAGGCTATCCATTGTGGAATGTGCTAGCCCTGACTGTCCCGGGGGTATGTTTATTGAAAAATGACTTCTGTGCCCGGAACTCCGCTTTAAGTACACATTTTTTTCACTTACTTTTCCTTTATGTATTTTTAAAAGCAATAAGTGCAATAATATAGAGCAGTGATGGCGAACCTTGGCACCCCAGATGTTTTGGAACTACATTTCCCATGATGCTCAACTACACTGCAGAGGGCATGAGCATCATGGGAAATGTAGTTCTAAAACATCTGGGGTGCCAAGGTTTGCCATCACTGATATAGTGGATGAATGAAAGATTTAGTGTTGTATAAAACTTTTGGTGGTTAACCACTTGCCGACCGCCGCACGACTATCTACGGCGGCGGTCAGCCCCTCACAGGCAAAGTGACGTAGGTCTACGTCGCTCGCCTGTGAGGGTTTAGGGAGCGAGCGCGCGCCGCCGGAGGCGCGCTCCCGCTCCCGCGTGGTCACGGACCCCCCCGCGCATGTGACCGGTGGACCCGATCGCCGCCGGCCACTCTGCGATCGGCGGGGGAGAGGGAGAAAGTCAGGCAGCTTGTGTAAACAAGCTGCCTGTCATTCTCCTCTCTGTATGAGAGCTGATCACATGGATCTACTATGTAGATCCATTGATCACTCTGCATACAGTTGAAGCCACAGCCAATCACAGTTAGAATCACGCCCCTAGGGACACACACAGCCCCTCCCTCTCAAATAAAGTTAACCCCTTCACTACCAGTGTATTTTTACAGTAACAGTGCATATATATAGCACTGATTACTGTAGAAATGTCACTGGTAACCCCAAAAGTGTCAAAAATGTCAGTCAAGGGTCCGATCTTTCCGCCGCAATGTCGCAGTACCGCAAAAAAAATCGCAGATCGCCGCCATTACGCGTTAAAAAAAAAACAACAAAAATGACAAAAATCTTTCCCTTTGTTAGTAAACGCAATAACTTTTGCGCAAACCAATCAAAATACGCTTTTTGCGATTTTTTTTACCAAACATAGGTAGCATAAAACAAATTGGCTGAAAATATTAAAAAATTTTGATTTTTACATTTTTTTTTGGGGGAATTTCATATAAAAAAAAGGGAAAAATATTGCTATTTTTGCAAAATTTACGCTCTTTTTTTGTTTATAGCGCGTGATCAAAAAATCGCACAGGTGATCAAATACCGCCAAAAGAAAGCTCTGTTTGTGGGAAAAAAAGGACGCCAAATTCGTTTAGGTACAGCGTCGCACGACCGCGCAATTGTCCGTTAAAGTCACGCAGTGCCGAATCGCAAAATACCCTCTGGTCGTTTAGCAGCCAAATCCTCCGGGGCTTAAGTGGTTAAATAATGCATAATGCATTTTTTTCATAGACATCCGTATATCAGACCAAAAAAAGGAAATAAGAGCAGAGAGACTTGGTGCACAGTCTCTGCAATTGGGGGGCAGTTGGGAACTATGCTTAAAATAAGCTTTTTACTTTGCAAGGCCTAAGGCTTGTCCACTGCTACCCCACTGCCCAATGGCAATGCCTTGGTGGCCAGAATAGACACTATATGGCCTCTTACACATGATACTCCAGTTTGAGCATCTCCTTTTGGCCTCTTGCACACAATAGTCCTTTTGAGCATCTACTTTTTCCAGACGTTTTTTTTTTTGTATGTATTTGTGCGTATTCACGCGTATTTGGGTGCAATGAGGCTTAAATTACTGACCAAAAATGCAGATTTTTCTATTTTGTTCTTACTGAAGAATGCACAGCGATTGTTTACGCATGTGCACAGGCACATTACAACTGATTGGCTGTATTTTAGCTCAGAAAAAAAAAGCTGTACTGAGCTTTTTCAAGCTGCGAGATGCTCAAACAGGAGTATCGTGTGCAAGAGGCCTATATGTATAGGGGAATGGCAGTTGGGGGGGGACAGATTTGAAATAGCCGGCCGGTTTGAGGGATGGTCCAATTGACCCTTTTAACCAGGAAATTGCCTCTGTATGAGCAAAACTTACACTTTAGGGCTCTTTCACACGGTCCGCCTCCGTAGGCGGATCCGTGCTGCTCAGCGGGGATTGATCAGCCGATCCCCGCTGAGCCGGCGGATGACAGCTCCGTCTCCGCTTGCAGTACGGAGAGGGAGGTGTCACAGCCCCCGCTGCTCTCTATGGGGGATCGGATGAGAGCAGACCGCCTGTCCGCTCTCATCCGATCCGATCCGATCCCTGAACGGATGGAAAAATAGGGTTTCCATCCGTCCAGATTTCACGGACAGGATCGGATACGGATGGCAGCGGGTGTCAGCGGAGGTGTCTCCGCTGACATCCGCTGCCCCATAGAGCTGCATGGAGGATCTGATCAGATCCGTGTAAAAAACTGACAGGCGGATCTGATCGGATCGCCCGTGTGAAAGATCCCTTAAGTAAAGAACCCCACATATAAAGAGTATATAAATAAAGTGACACAAAATATTTAAAATAAAGTATAATTGAATGCAAAACTTTTTTTTTTTTAGTTTTGGATAGAGTGGAGAAGGATTAGAACACCTGTCAGTTTTTATTGCTGTCAGTGTCCCAGTCGAGGAGTCTCACCCTCTCTATATGCCCTTTTTACCATTATCACTGAGAGTAAAAGTGAAAGAAAATCCCAAATTTAGATTGCCACCAGAACGGGTAAAGAAGGTAAATCATCCAATGGGGACACTAGATGTGGTGACCCTGGGACAGCCAGGGATTTCCTCCCTTTGAAGGGATTTCCTCTCACCTCTTCCTGTTTTGGCTATGGGACAGGAAGTGAAAGAAAGTCTCCCAAATGTGGGCACAGACGGCATAAAAAAACTGACAGGGGCTATAACCCTCTCTTCTATTATATCCAAATTGAAAAAAAAACAAAACTGTGCACGCTAAGTCCCGGATCACACCACCGCGACTTGTCAGTCGACTTGGCCACCTTGGCCAGTCGCGGTTCATTCAGTGCTATGGGAACCATTCTAATAGGAGCGACTCAAGTCGCTCCGACTTAGAAAATAGTTCCTGCACTACTTTTGACCGAAGCGACGTGCAAGTCATGCCGAAGTCGCGGTGCACGGCGACTTCACTAGTCGCCCCCGAAGTCGGATCGCCATAGTGTGAGCCGACACTTAAAGTAGATGTAAACCATAACTTAACATTGCGTACCATAAATAAAACTTTTAATGAAAATATTTGCGTTCTCGTGTTTTTCACCCTTCAATGCATTACAATCATGCTAATCTCCCATAGAACCTATGCAGCAACGTCTTGTCTACATATGCTCCAGTGATGGCTGAATGGCATTTCTCATGGTTGGTTTCCTGATGGTGGTGACAGTGAACCATTTCTGAGTAATGATTGTTGAAACAGACACTTTTGTCCATCCAGTGTGACAGGGTGACAACAAAAGGGGACAATTAGAAGTTAGGAATAGAGCATTATCCTATTAGAAGAAATGCCTGAACAAGGACTATCTTGGCAGGGTTACCAGGTGTTAGTTTACTAAAAGCAGCAGATTTAAAAATATTGAAAACTACTTTCACAATTCCATTAGCACGTTAAAAACTATGAATATGAGATTTTAGTGATTGGGTTTACGTATATTTTAAGGAAAACAAGAAGTAGTCCTAGTTGGATGACGAAACACGTCAAGGGCATGACCGGATGATGTCATTACATTGACATGAATCAGAAGTCGGCCATCTTGGATAGGTATCTGAAGCCAAAGTCTAACCTTAAGGGGGAAATGCTTGTTTAAAGAGGCAACCATTTGTATGTGCCCTCATTTTGTAAATGGGATTTTAACCCTTTGTTTTAATAAATTGATCTGGTACGCTGATATATTGCGCAATGAGGTTCTTTTTGGTTCCTTTGAGCTACATTTGGAGGAAAGGTGTTCATATGTGGAGAAGATGACACAGATGAAATTTTGCATGGAGACAAAGCCCTTTTAAAGGGCAAGGCGCATATTGACCTTATTTTTCAATAGGTCAAAATCTGAGGTATGCAGCCTGTTTGGAAGGTGGAAGAAGCACTCTGTGGTGGTGATTATTCTAGAATATTCACTGGTGCACATTTTATTATTTAAGGACTTAAATTGAGGTGGAAGAAAAAGGAGGTGGACCAATAATATATACAATCACCGGCCACTTTTTAGGTACACCTCTTCAATTGCTTGATAACACAAGTTGCTAATCAGTCAATCACATAGCAGCAACTCAATGCATTTAAGCATCTAGACGTAGGGAAGGCGACGTGCTAAAGTTCAAACCGAGCATCAGAATGGGGAAGAAAGGGGATTTAAGTGATTTTTAACGTGGCATGTTTGTTGGTGCCAGACGGGCTGGTCTGAGTATTTAAAAAACTGCTGATCTACTGGGATTTTCACGCATAATCATCTCTAGGGTTTACAGAGAATGGTATGAAAAAGAGAAGACATCCAGTGAGTGGCAGTTGTGTGGAGGAAAATCCCTCGTTGATGTCAGAGGTCAGAGGAGAATGGGTAGACTGGTTTGAGATGATCGGCAACCGTAACTCAAATAACCACTCATTACAACCAAGGTATGTAGGATACCATCTTTGAATACACAACACATAGAGCCTTGTAGCAGATGAGCTACAGCAGCAGAAGACCACATCGGGTACCACTCCTGTCAGCTAAGAACAGGAAACTGAGGCTACAATTCCCACAGGCTCACCAAAATTGGACAATAGAAGACTGAAATAACATTGCCTGGTCTGATAAGTCTCCATTTCAGCTACCACATTCAGATGGTAGGGTCAGAGATTGGCCTAAACAACTTGAAAGCATGGATCCATCCAGCCTTGTATCAACTGTTCAGGCTGGCGGCGGTGGTGTAATGGTGGGGGGGGGATAATTTCTTGGCACACTTTGGGCCCCTTAGTACCAATTGAGCATCGTTTAAATGCCACTGCCTACCTGAGTATTGTTAGTAACCATGTCCATTCCTTTACAGTACAGTACAGTACAGTACAGTATACCCATCTTCTGATGGCTCCTTCCAGCAGGATAATGCACCATGCCACAAAGCTCAAATAACCTCACCACTGGTTTCTTGAACAGGACAATGAGGTCACTGTACTCCAATGGCCTCCACACTCACCAGATCTCAGTACAATAGAGCTATGGTCCTCAACCCTGGCCCTCAGGGCCCACTAACAGGCCAGGTTTGCAAGATAACTGATATACATCCCAGGTGATATCATTTGCTGCTCAGTGATTGCAGTACTCTAGTCTGTCTCTCTGAGGTAATACTTAAAATCTGGCCTGTTAGTGGGCCCTAAGGACTGGAGGACCACTGCAATAGAGCACATTTGGGATGTGGTGGAACGGGGGATTCACATCATGGATGTGCAGCCAACAAATTTGCAGCAATTGTGTGATGCTATCATGTCAATCTGAACCAAAATCTCTGAGGAATGTTTCCAACACCTTGTTGAATCTATGCCATGAAGAATTAAGGCAGTTCTGAAGGCAAAAGGGGGTCCAACCTGGTACTAGCCTACCGAGTGCACATAATAAGGTGGCCATTGAGTGTGTGTGTGTATATATATATATATATATATATATATATATATATATATACTTTTTTCATACAAGTTCATGTTACACTATGTTTTGGACCTTATATTCTGCAATGGAGTATATTCAGATAATATATTTTTTAGTCACACAGATTTATTATTCATGCATTTGAAAAAGAATTAAACGCTATGTATATGGTTTAGTTTTGTTTTATTGCGCAGAGTTTTATTTATTTTTATTGCATTTTGTGGTGTGGGAACACATGAGAACAGCTGCAGTAATCATTTATATTATATTATGTTATTTATTGAATTCTGTTTCACAATTTGCGTGGTAGCGTGGGAGACTCTGGTATAGTAAAATAATAGCACAATTGCCAAAGCTGCCAAACTGTAGACATTCCCAATAGTTTTATATTTGTTGGCATGGCCTTCAAACATGAATAAAGTCACCAAAATATAAAAATCCTGTACAATATCTATGGTTATATCTCAAAATTATGTCAGATGACGTAGCCAACATCACCTAAGCCAGTTCCAAAACTGAAATATCTATAGAATGTCTATTATCCATTAAGTTGTCAGACTTAAGCTGGGTACACACGATCCGAATATTACCAGTTCATCAAGAACTGGCCAACATTTAGTATTTGTATACAGCTGCTGGTCCAACAGAAGCCAGTTTTACGACCAGCTTCCGTCGAACGGGCATGCTTGGAAAACCAGCATCCGAACAGCAGACAATCAGTGCTGGCAGCCAATGGCTGATCATTGTGATGGCAGGAAGGTAGTCACTTGTGGTAGTACGGCAGTTTCTTGTGTTTTTTTTCGTTCCGCCTACTGAATAATAAAAAAAACTGAGTGTGTGTACCCAGCTTATATCTATTCTTGTGAAGTTCTCCATGGACACATTTAGTTCAATGAAATGAACATGTATTCTACCTGAGAAAGAGGTTATATTCAACGAAACCTAAAAATGTGGCGGGAATTCATTGTATATACTCCCTGGGTAAAGAGTAAGGGCTCTTTCACACGGGCGATTAGTTTTTTGCCTCCGATCCGGGCCTTTTTTTTCACGGAGCGGATGACATTTGTGTCATCCGCTCCGTATTCCCGCATATCATCCCATCCGTTTGCGGATGATATACGGACATAATGTAAGTATATGGCACTGCGGATGTCAGCGGATGACACCGCTGACATCCGATTTTCCTTCCTTTACGTTTTTTGAACGGAGGAAAAATAGGGTTCTGTTCCGTTCCAAAAAACTGAACAGAACTGAAAGGAAGAAAATCGGATGTCAGCGGATGGTATTCCGCTGACATCCGCAATCCCATTGACTTATATTATGTCCGTAAATCATCCGCAAAGAAATAGGATGATTTGCGGACATATGGAGCGCCCGTGTGAAAGGGCCCTTACTCCTCCAGAAGGTTCAAATTTTATACAATTTCATGCTTGTTTTTGTATTAAACTTTACCTGTGTCAACTTTTTTTTTTCATTTCCTTACCCCTAGAAAATCAATTTACACATTGATTTAGAAAACCGTGCATCTGCACAGTAAATTCCAGATCAGCATTCTACGCACAAGTAAAATGAGTATAGAAGTGAATGCGTATCTAGTCCAAACAAAAACAACAGTGAGAAATACAGAATAAAAACCATTGCCTGTATGTAGCCCTTCCCCCGTATTTGCTCTTCTGTATGCCTGAACTGAACAATGGGCCTTCTTTTGGGAAAGACAACTACTGGAAGTTTTTTGTTTGTCACATCAGTAGGCAGCACAATATAAGCCTGACCGTGCATTGACAGATTTCTCAATGACCATTAAGTCACCATCATAATGCATCTGAATCTATGGTAACTTCTATCATTAATTGTACATCGTTTTTTTAAACAGGGACATTTCCAAGGACAAATCTTTAAAATCAGGGAAAGCCCTCAAACCTCAGGACAATTGTCAGCCGTCACACTATCATATATGCAATTTCTGCATTTTTCCCAAACCTCTGGATGACATAGAACAGAATAGGAATGGTTATTCTAGCACATGTGCTCAACACAGAACTAGTTGTTCTGTCCCTGTTCCTTTGTTGCTCAATATCAGATATTAACTGGATGTGACAACAATTTAACTCTTCTATGGAAATTTTCTGAAGATTGCGTCTAAAACTGACGACAGTAAAACCATGGATTGCGAGCATAATTAGTTCCGGAAGCATGCTTGTAATCCAAAGCACTCATATCAAAGCAAATTTCCCCAAAAGAAATAATGGAAGCTCAGATGATTTGTCCCACAACCATTTATTCATAGGTCCTTCAGTTTGTAGTCCATATAAAAAGATTATAGCAATGTGACCATAAAATGTCCATCCACAAATGGCAGCTTCCACAAGCGGATTAGAAGCAAAATCCAGCAAAAGCTACAGAGTATAAAAGAGAAGAGAGGCGCCTCTAAGACCCCTTTCACACTGTAGAGTCTATCGGCGGACTCCGTTTTTCTCAGCGGGGGATTGATCTGCTGATCCGCCGCTGAGCAGGCGGATGGCAGCTCTGTCTCTGCGCTGTGTGCCGCTGGACGGATGGAAAATAGGGTTTCCATCCGTTCAGATTTGACGGATCGGATGTCAGCGGACATGTCTCCACTGACATCCGATGCTCCATAGATATGCATGGGGCATCCGTTTGGATCCGCCAAAAAAAACAAACAGGCGGATCTGAACGGTCCGCCTGTGTGAAAGGGGCCTTAGTGTAGCAATATGGTTACATTTAATGAAGGTACAACATTTAGCAACTCACATGGTTGGTGATTAAAATAGGCACATCTAAGTATGCAGGCATCTGGAGTAAAGCTGTCCACATAGACCATCTTCCTCACTGCCGGCTCTCACCGCTGTCAGTCTGCAATCGTGACCGGAAAGACTACCCTGCAGTAGAGCGATCTGAAAGCGAGGCTTGAAGCACTTGTGGAGAGCAGCGTGGAAGGGATGACGTAGATGGCTGTGCAGAGAATGGGCTTTGTGGATAGTTTTACCCCGGTTGCCTGCATACTTAGATGTTTTAATCATCAATCATGTGAGTTGCTAAATGTTGTTCCTTCATTAATTCTTTTACGACCACCCACCGCAGATGTACTGTGGCAGGCAGCCGCTCCTGGGCGAATCGCTGTACATGTACAGCGCTCGCTCTCGGGAGTCTTAGCAGTGCGCTCCCGCCTTTGCTCGTCAGCGGCAAAGCCGATGCCTGTGTCAGGTGGCTCCGATTGCCACTTGACACCCGCGATCGCTCCCCGCTGAGAGAGAAGGACGGTCAGCTGTTGTAAACACAGCCGACCGTCCTTCTCCCTGGGATGATCACAGAGCCCCTGTGATCCTTCTATATAGGATCACAGGTCTCTATGGTCATCTCAGAAGCCACGCCACCCCCCACAGTTAGAATCACTCCCCTAGGGTCACACTTATCCCCTTGATCACCCACAGGGTTAACCCCATCCCTACCAATGGCATTATTACAGAAACAGTGCATATTTTTAGCATTGATTACTGTAGTAATGTCACTGGTACCCCCAAAAGTGTCAAAAATGTCAGTTAGGGGTCCGATCTGTCAGCCGCAATGTCTCAGTCCCGCAAAAAATCGCAGATTGCCGCCATTACTAGTAAAAAAAAAAAAAAACAATAAAAATTACATAAATCTTTCCCGTAGTTAGTAGACGCAATAACTTTTGCGCAAACCATTTAAAATACACTTATTGCGATTTTTTTTTTTTACCAATAATATGCAGCAGAAAACAAATTGGCTTAAAAAATTTAGATTTTTAATTTTTGGGGGGGGGGGGGGGGAATGTTATATAGCAGAATGTGAAAAATATATATATTTTTTTTAAACTGTCGCTCTTTTTTTGTATATAGCGCAAAAATTAAAAATCGCACAGGTGATTAAATACCACCAAAAGATTGCGCTATTTTAGGGAAAAGAAGGACGTACATTTTGTTTGGGTACAGCATCGTACGACCGCGCAATTGTCCGTTAAAATAACGCAGTGCCGAATTGAAAACAGGGCCTGGTCAGGAAGGGGGTAAATCTTCTGGGGCTGAAGTGCTTAAATGTAGCCATATTACTACACTTGGAGGCGCTATTTTTATATCAAGACATCGCTTGTTTATCAAATGAACGTTTATAAAAAAAATGTTGCTCTTGCAAAACGCTCTCAAACCAAGTTACTCTCAATCCAAGGTTTTACTGTAATAGGTTCTTGTATCCTTCCTGAATAGGAGATACTTATACATATTAGATAATGGTTTGACTTACCTGATTTTTGCTTGGACAGCAAGTACCAGTTCAGTATCTTATAAAAGACCTCCTACTATTTTCTTTTGGTGGGAGAAGGTGATCTGTTGCATTGAATTCTTTTTAGCAAAATCTTTACTGTTTCCTTGGGATAAAAGTAGCATTGGGCTGTCTGCTCAGTACATAGGCTGCCTATGTAGGCATATCATTTTGAGTGATGTACTGATCAGGAGGATCCATTCTGAACTGCCTTTGTATGTCTGTGGTGCATGTAATTCTGTATGCATGTAATAACTAAAATACTAACCATAGTACATTAATATTAGTAAGCCCTGTCATTTAGGAAAAGGCACACCATGTGATGGTGTTGGAAAGAATGGTCTTTCATGTCCCTAGGGTATAGAAGATGTGTTGGACTGCAGGGAAGGATGTGGTGCACATTAAATGCCTCTGTTGTAAAAAGGTTTAGTTCTGTGAGCTGGTCACTGCTCTTTTTTCTCCTGTGTAGAGATGATGTCTGCTGATCCCTTCAACCTTTCTTTTAGCTGTTTGATGACTTGTAATGTGGTAGCCTTTATTTTTATGGTTGTTCCTGGAACACTGGGGGCTTTGCTGCAGGGTCTCTCTCTGTGTTTTGATCTTTTATAGTAGAAGGATACAGTTGCACAGCTAAAGTGGTGTGTCTGTTTGACATCTGCTCTCTCTCGCTCTCTCCCTCTCAACTCCTTATTACACAGAGATTTAAAGTGTTGCAAAATGCACACTGTTTAATTTACGTTATCCCTTCTCTTTCTGTATATGGAAGATGGCACTGTAACTATTTTAATTAATAAATAAATAAATAAATCAAATCAATTTACTGTATAGCTGTCACACGACCCAGTGCTTTCCTAGCCTGTCTGCAAGGAAACATAAGCAGGAGGAGCTTCTAGTCCTCTGCTGATGGTCATATGTTCAAAAAAAAAAAAAAAACAGCCTTTGGAAAACAAAGTAAAAATAAATAAATAAATAAATAAATACTATTAATAAACTGTTCTAAATGGTCGCACAAATATATATTTTAAATCAAATCTTTTTTATTTTTTGGAAATAACATGGTGTGGGCAGATTTCTGCCAGTCACAGGCTGTGTCGCGCCCCTCCAGCCTGTGTCTTAGAATAAGAAGGAGGTGAAGCCTCCATTAATCTATATGTAATATCCCACCCCTATTGTGTTTAGCTGGCTAGTGGGCATAGAGGAGGAGGGAGGGAGTGGGCTGTCATTTACCACTGTGTATAAGCCCACATGTGTGACTCTTTAGTCACCTGGGCTGCTCAGATGTGATAGGGAGGAAATGCACAGTATAGAAACTCACTGAAAACTGAGCATGTGCAGAGTTGCCTCCACAGCTGCAAAATCCCTAGCTGAATTGGGAACATGGCCAGAAGGTGGAGATAGAGAACAGCAGGATCAACCAGGTTTTTTGCAGAATACAGAACACAATTCTCTTAGTGATTGAGTGAGTATGAACAGCATGTAATACACTATTTATTGATAGTTATTTATGATTTGGATTTAGTGACACCTTAAGGTAAAAATGTTTTCCCATTTTATGAATGGAGGTGCAGGGTGCAGGTCTTCACCAGGAAGTCTTGTTGTCTTCAGCCTCTGCAGTCACTGCATAAAGTTTGCATTCTTTCTATGGGTCTTAGAGGAAACTGATAGACAAGGTTGTCCATGAAGGTATGAGAAGTATGACCAAAGCTCTTTTGGAGTTACTCCTGTGGGTCATAGCAGTGCACTTAGGCAGGATATAGATGGTGCAGTTGCAAAACAAGAAATCACATGATTCCCCCATCAACACAGACAGCGCTGACAGGGCAATACCTCCTGCTGAGCAATTGTTTTCTCTGGGAGCAGGCTGGTTGTACCCAAGTTGATCGACTGATTAACTTGGTATATTCAGCTTGCCCATACATGGTTCCAATCTTGGCTGGTTCCTGCTGATTTGAACCATCTATGGCTGGCCTTAGGGCTAAAGGCCACTGACAGTTGATGTCACAGAGCCGGTCCAGGCTCTTCAGGGATCATGAAAATAATGTTGGGATCCACCCAAATGCCTGACCGGCAGCTGGCACAGCCTCTCAGCTTGCAATAATTGTATGACAAATCTGACATGCTGGTTGTACCCAAGTCAATTGATGGCTCAACTTGGGTATAATTAGCCTGCCAATACATGGTTTGAATCTCAGCCAGTCCCTGTTGGACTGGCTGAGATTCAAACGATCTATACTCGGCTGCAGTGAGGTCTTCAAGGATGTCCAAGACCAGTTTGTGATGTCTGGTAGGGAAGACTGGATGGCAATTAGAAATAAATGAAATTAAGAGGTAAAGTGACATGTTGAAATCATAAACTAAGGTGAAATCAGTAATTGAGCAGTCATCCATAATGACAAGGTTAGCTAATCTGAATTACAAACCCACTGACAGGCATGCCCGTTTACATATATTTGTTCAAACTCCGTATTTAGCTTTTTAGGTGAGGTATTATTGCACACATATTCTGCATTTACTGCTACCAGGGAAACTAACACAGAAAAAACAAATGAGGAACGTCTGAGTGACGTAATGTCATTAAAGGGAAAGAAAACAAGAGTTCACAGATCCTCTGCATTTTTCATGTCAAGACTAATAATCAGTTTCAAATAGATCTCAGGATATTCTTCTCACTTGTTTTGACTTTAATCAGAGGTGTCACTTATGCTGCAATTTTCAGCATATTTTCTAATTTGTTATTTAGATGACAAAGAATGCAAGTGTTTCCTGAACTGTCACTACGGCTTCCTGATAAGTGCGAGACCTGTCTAAACGCGTTCTTTTATCTCTGCTGAGCTCTGTGTTTTTCATTCCTCTATTGAAAAGTTTATGATTTTTCTAACAGGATAGACATTGCAATATATAGGATGTTTCTCATTCTATATATTTGAAAAAAGCCAGGATTTTCATTGTGTCTGCACAAGCACTGATCCTTTCACCATGTCTGCTCCTCCAGTGGTCAATAAACAACCACCATAAAGCAACATTTTGTGGCTTTCCAGAAAGCAGTATATATGATTTGCCACATAAAATGTCTAGTTGCCTCCATTCCTATATATATATATATATGTAAAAACAACAAAAGGAGTATGGGACTTTAATTGAGGTCAATTAGACATGAGAGTTTATTAAATAAATACATGTAATATAAGAACAATGTTACATAGGCACATCCAGAGATAAAGCACACAGTAGATAAAACGATACATATTGAATCCAAAATAAATACAATATTTCTAGGACCCCCTTATAGTTCATGATTTTATACAAGTATATTATTATAACCCATATTTTCATTTTTAGACATATAATTTACATTCAAGCTCCTGATGAATGGAGGGAGGTCCATGAAACGCGTCAAGCCTACAAATACTCAGATGTTTTATCGAATTGTGATATATTTAAAGATTGTGTGCATACATGTCATCTCATCTCATGTCTTATTGTATTCATTATATTCTTGAGCGATCCATGTTTGGTCCTAGAAATATTCCTTTTGTTGTTTTTACATTTGTGGCTTTCCAGTAGACTAAAGCTGGATACACTCTATACAACGTTTGTTGTTAGATTTCCTTTAGATTTACCTTCAACTATGTAGTGCAAGGGCCTGCCTGATTGCATACAAATTGAAAGTGTTTAGGTTTGACCTCATATTATATGGTTTTCGTACATCTAAAGGAAAAAATCGAAAGTCATTTGTATAGTGTGTATCCAGCTTTACTCTCTTTTGGGCTGTCTTCCTTTGTCACATAATCACTTTTGGAGCATCTACAGAATTTATCTGCTTAGCAATTGAATTTTGCAGCTTTTGAACAGTGGCGGCCAGTCTATAGGGGGCACAGGGGCGCCACCCCCCCCCCCAATCAGCATCTTAAAAGAAAAAAAATTACCTTTTAAAGCCCGATAGGGGCGTCGGTCCATTTGCAGTCTATGGGGGGGGTTGGGTTTGGCATCCCACTGCTGCCAGGCAGAGGCGCTGATTGGCGGCCGTCCTGGGTGTCATCGGGGCGCAGAGCAATGCACCCCGACACTCCCCACTTCTATACTCCTAGTCCTGTGATTGGTCCAGACTTTAGCTGACGTCACCGCCCCCCCCTTCCTCACTCCCTTCCTGGGTATGACTGTGAGGAGAGGATGGCTTTCTCTTCATCGTAGTATGTCACGACTTGAGCTGAGAAGTCCTGGATGGAGGAGCTGTGTCCCCCCCTGTCCCTGGAGTCCTGAGCCAGCAGAGGTGTCAGCCAGATGCGATCCAGACTTGTAGAGGAAAGTTCCTTCTCTTCCTGCAGGTGCTGCTGATCAGATGTGTGCGCAAGAAGAAATCATCAGGCTGCAGCTTGTGTGCTCTTCTCCTTCCAGATCCCTTTGGAAGGAAAAGAGCACACAAGCTGCAGCCTGATTTCTTGCAGTTAAATGGACACCAAATGGACACCAAAGTTAAACCCAGTGTTCTCAGTTATCAGCAATCAATAAAAGACCTAGTCAGACAGTCTCTATAAGGACACTTGTATTGAGGGGAGTTGCTATTGCTCAGCTATAGAAACACAGAGCACTGGAGTGTAAGAGCAGGAAGCAGTTGTTAAAATGCAAGCAAACAAATAACAGAGAGGATAGATAATTATTCATGGAAGTGGAAACAACAGTTAGCATAGTACAGGTTAGTTGTCATGGATTTGTATTAAACTCTACGGCTTAATACACACATTAGAATTTGATTGTCCAGTCTGCTTAAGGGCTCATGCACACTGCTGCTCTAAAAAAGCTGCTTTTACAGGCATTTGAGCTCTTATTTAGGCTTGAGGAAGTGTGTGCTTTTTGTGCTCTTGCTTTTTTTATTGAGCTCCTTTTTGAGCTTTTTTTTTTTTTACACAAATCCTCCAAGATAGTATTTTCTTATGACAACACTGAAGAAATTACAGTTTGCTACAATGTAAAGTAGTGAGTGTACAGCTTGTATAACAGTGTAAATTTGCTGTCCCCTTTAAACAACTCAACACACAGCCATTAATGTCTAAACCGCTGGCAACAAAAGTGATTACACCCCTAAGTGAAAATGTCCAAATTGGGCCCAATTAGCCATTTTCTCTCCTCAGTGTCATGTGACTTGTTAGTGTTACAAGGTCTCAGGTGTGAATGGGGTGCAGGTGTGTTGTATTTGGTGTTATCACTCTCTCATACTGATCACTGGAAGTTCAACATGGCACCTCATGGCAAAGAACTCTCTGAGGATCTGAAAAAAAGAGTTGTTTCTCTACATAAAGATGGCCTAGGCTATAAGAAGAATGCAGAGACCCTGAAAATGAGCTGCAGCACAGTGGCAAAGACCATAAAGCGGTTTAACAGGACAGGTTCCACTCAGTACAGGCCTCACCATGGTTGATTGAAGAGGTTGAGTGCACGTGCTCAGCGTCATATCCAGAGGTTGTCTTTGGGAAATAGACGTATGAGTGCTGCAAGCATTGCTGCAGAGGTTGAAGGGGTGGGGGGGTCAGCCTGTCAGTGCTCAGACCATACACCGCACACTGCATCAAATTGGTCTGCATGGCTGTCGTCCCAGAAGGAAGTCTCTTCTAAAGATGATGTACAAGAAAGCCTGCAAACAGTATGCTGAAGACAAGCAGTAAAGGACATGGATTACTGGAAATGTAAACAGAAGGAGCAGTGCTACTACCCATACAGCTCACCAATAAACGAGCTCCTGGGTGCCTGATCCACAGCCGTTTAACTGAGTACATATGTAGAAAGATGATCCGCACACCGGTAGTTGCTCTGAAAAAATCAGAACAGCCTACTAAGGCCTTATGTCAGATCACTTTTTGGTAGAGGCCGAAATGCTGAGAGGGCTTCCCTTGCAGCAAGGTTGAAATCACCCCTGGAAGTGGGACAGGAGGTGACGCGTCCCAAGGAGCACTGGATGCTTGTGGAGTGCAGGTAAAGGTTCACAAGGATATCTGGAACAACTTGCAGGGCCTCCAGGGAATCAAGCAATATGCAGGTAAAAGCCAGGCCGAGGGTCATACACAGGTATCAGTCCAAACAGGTCGCCAAGACAAGGGGATTGAGCAGAAGCAAGTCCGTTGAGCAAGCCGGGATCGGTACACTAGAAGTCAGGCAGAGGACAAAAGTGCAAGGATGGTCACACAAGCCGAGGGTCAAACACTGGAGCAGGATCGAAGGGTCAGACGAAGCCGTGGGTCAAAGCCAGGAGAGAGAGCAGACAGGTCAGGAACGAGCCGGGTCAAACTGGAATCCAGGAAGTAACAATGCACAGGAAACAGGAAGAGCTGAAGACAATCCAGCAATCTGATGGGCTGAGCAGAGTCCTTTTATAGGCCAGTGAATTAGTCTATGGCCTGAGTCCATTGCAGCCATGGGAAGTACTGGCAAAGTTGCCAGTTGCAGCACAGCCATTTCACTGATAATGAGTCTATGGCCTGAGTCTGTTGCGGCCATTGGAAGTTCTGGCGGAGTTGCCAGTTGCAGCATGGCCGTTTCTCTGACACCTTAACTGATCTTATCGGCAGTTGTGTTCTGTGTTTCCTGAATAAAGATGAAGATTTTTTAAGAGCAACTACCAGTGTGCGGATCATCTTTCTACATGGATTACTGGAACCATATCCTGTGGTCTGATGAGACCAAGATAAACTTATTTGGCTCAGATGGTGTCAAGCATGTGTGGCGGCAATCAGATGAAGAGTACAAAGACATGTGTGTCTTGCCTACAGTCAAGCATGGTGGTGGGAGTGTCATGGTCCGGGGCTGTATGAGTACTGCCGGCACTGGGGAGCTACAGTTCATTGAGGGAACCATGATTGCCAACATGTACTGTGATATACTGAAGCAGAGCATGATCCCCTCCCTTCGGAGACTGGGCCACAGGGCAGTATTCCAACATGATAACTACCCCAAACATACCTCCAAGATGACCACTGCCTTGCTAAATAAGCTGAGGGTAAAGGTGATGGACTGGCCAAGCATGTCTCCAAATCTAAACCCTATTGAGCATCTGTGGGGCATCCTCAAATGGAGGGTAGAGGAGCGCAAGGTCTCCAACATCCACCAGTTCCGTGATGTCATCATGGAGGAGTGGAAGAGGACTCCAGTGGCAGCCTGTGAAGCTCTGGTGAACTCCATGCTCAAGAGGGTTAAGGCAGTCCTGGAAATAATGGTGGCCACACAAAATATTGACACTTTTTGGCCCAATTTGGACATTTCACTTAGGGGTGTACTCAGTTTTGTTGCCAGCGGTTTAGACATTAATGGCTGTGTGTTGAGGTATTTTGAGGGGACAGCAAATTTACACTGTTATACAAGCTGTAAACTCACTACTTTACATTGTAGCAAAGTGTCATTTCTTCAGTGTTGTCACATGAAAAGATATAATAAAATATTAACATAAATGTGAGGGGTGTACTCAGTTTTCTGTATGTATACACAGCAGAAGCGCATGGCAGCACAGCTCTGGACAGTGGGTGGGAGCTTTCAATATTAAGAAGCTGGTGATTGGTGGCTAAGACCACCTAGCAACCAATCCTCTCCTGGTTAACTTGAAAAGTTAACTTGGCCAGCTCCTGCTCCCTCCTCCATTCTGAGCTGTGCTGCCTCCCTATTTTTGCTGTGCTGTAAAAAAAGGATGAGCGCGGTGGAAGAGGCTCAAGGAAAGACTGGCGCTGAAGAGCGTGCGCGCGCGCGGGGGGGGGGGTGTGGAACGACAAAGCAGAGGAGCGGTCATGATCTACCTGTCACACACCTGCGGTCGAGGTTATTTTTTTTTTTAACTTTTACATTTAGCTTGGCTAAAGCACAGCAGCAGTATCCCAAACTGATTAATACCAGTTTAAAAAAAAAAAAAGCTTTGGCTGCAACACCTTTGATTTGTACATCAGTAATATGTCTGAATTGACTGGTGGGAATAGTGGCCACAACAGATGTAAAAGGGAAAGTGTACTCCTACAAAAACATAAATTAAAGTCCTCAATATTGGAAAAATTACCATTGGCAAAACACTTTCATAGTAAGTTTGTGGGCTTCTTTTTTTTTTTTTACTGTACAACAAAGCATTAATGGTCTTATAAGTTTAATAAACTGTCAAAACATAGTGCACAAAAACACTTCAAAACCATAGCCTCACCTTCCCCAAACCCACCTCATCCCTGTATCTCCAATTAGTCTTTAAAATACCTTAAAAAAGTCCTAAGCCTGAGATAATACAACATAAGTCCTCCAGCTCAGACAATGATGTTGACAAGGAGTTCTCTTGGCGTTATCTGAACATGGTTTTCTGATGTAAAACAGGTTTTCATTTTGGCCACAGCTGCATCCCTAGGCTGTTCTGACAATGCCAAGGAAAGGTATTGATAGGATAATGAAGAAGGTGGACATTGATGTTTCAAATAAATTGGAGGTTTCTCTTGTATTGTATATCTCCATAAAAGAGAACAGAAAATAATAATTAACAAATACAATAGAGCTCTAATGCAGATAAGTTAAAGTGTAACTAAAGGCAAAACTTTTTTTAGTTTTGGACAGAGTGGAGATGGATTAGTACGCTTGCCAGTTTATTGCTGTCTGTGCCCCAGTTAAGGAGATTCAATCTCTCTATTTGTCCAGTTTACAATTATCATTAAAAGTGAAAGCAAAGAAAATTCCAAGTTTAGGGTTCTTCCAATGGGGACACTAGTTCTAATGACCTGGGGTTCCCCAAGGAATTCCCTTACTTTGCAGGGATTTCTTCTCAGCTCCTGTTTGCTATGGGACAGGATGTGAAGGGAAATCTCCGCAATGGGACACAGCTGACGAAACAAAATCTGACAGGGGTTATAATCCTCCCATGCTATTAAGAATGAAAAAAAAAAAAGCTTTCCCTATAGTTCTGCTTTAGGTGATTTTGCTTGTTGAAGCCATTGAACAAAAAGTATGTAATTGGTATTGAATTAAAAAAAATATTTCCCAGAAAATAGCCAGACATTTTTTTGTAGTCGATGCCTAGCATATAAGCAGCCTATTGCAGTTGATCTATAAGGTCCTTTATTTTAATGTCAATAATTGTAGAACAAGACAATGCCATTCAGAGTTAACGTGGGCTCCTCCTCTCATTGGCAATGTGACCAATCACGTATACCATCCTCCCTGAGTGCTCCTACTATTTATATGCATAGTGGCAGAGTGTGTCTTGTGTCCCTGATGATGTCATATGTGGCAAAATGTGTACAGATTAGCTGGGATACACGCCTACCACGCATGTGGAGTCTAGCATGTGGAAGTCTTTTCATATATTTGAAGCGCTGCATACTCTACATGATTTGTAAATGCATTTTTAAAATAAATATCCATTTTTAAAAGGGTCTTCGCTATGCATAGTGTTTTTCTTTTATCCTCTAAATTGGTACATGTATTTGGATCTCTGTGACTCTCTTGAGGGTTGTGAAGTGCAGAAGCACATCCCTGGAGTGTTTTGAGGTGCCAAACTCACCTCTGGGCCATATGAACGTGAGAAGCTTTTATAAAATCACAAGCGCTATATGACCACCTATATAGGGGGTCATTTGGCTCCTGCATAGTTCACACGGGTGGTGTATCATGCATGTAATCTGGGAACAGGAGCTTTCTACTTTTTTTCATCTGCTGATCTTGGGAGGATCATCCCCTCTTTTTCACACCTTCTACATTGGGACTCTTTTATACTAAGGCAACTTACTCAGTATTTATACCCCCACAATGGTCTCTTCTACATATAATTCTTATTTGCACTTTATATATGGTTTACATTAATGTTTCATATTAATTTTTGAGCATACGTGCACATTCTTTTAGCACTTTAGGTTTTGGTTAGTTCACTGTGATATGTTTATGAGCCTGCTGTAGCTGATACACACGTATTTGATTGCAGTCATTTTCAACCACATTTTAGAGCTGCACATTTTGGTTGCTTATTTCAAAGGAATAAGTGTATTATTTTACAAACAGTAGCCGAAGACATTGTAGTTGATGCAAAGCATAAGGGGTTGCTGGTGCCTCAGACCAGATAGAGTGGGACTTTATGGGCAAGTAAGAGGTATATAAGGTAAGGTAATGAGCATTGACACTCAAAATAAAGTAGGAAAATATTAAAATACAATAGTATTTAATCTGAAAATACCAATAGTATATACAACAAGCATTTGGGTGACAGTAGTGCTTGGGATAGAGGCCCAAGTGTGAGGAAGAGAAAGATGATTCCGTGGAATCAGTGACAATAGTGTTATTGGGTGACTAAACCAGTGGATTTTTTCGTTGTCCCTTGAATGTTGATTGGGACATGGTCCTAGAAAAAATCCTAAATAGCTGACGCGTTTCGGCTCTCATGTAAGCCTTTCTCAAAGCGTTCAATCACTCAGTCAGTAGTCTATAAAGGTAATATAAAGTATAATATATAAGGATTTTTAGAACAATTCTTAAGATAAATCTTAGTATTGAACATAAAGCTTGAAAATTACATACATGGGTGCAGCCATTACTTCCGCGCAGAGGCCCCTGTATCCGTTTACAGTCACAGCGGGAATCGTATAGTGCAGGGCCTAGGATTGTAATTGTATCTTAATATATATTTCAGATGAATCATGTAATCATATGTATATGTTTTTTTATATATATATATATTCCTCCACTTACAGTTTGAATGCACTGGTGGGAGGTTATTCTCTCCAGAGTCCAGGGGGTAAATTCCCCTCTTTTTTGCCGGGCTCAGATCTAGAGTAATAAATAATATTGTATGTGATATAAATCCAGACAGAGCTGTCCGGTGAATATCCCAAAAAAACAGAATTTCATAAGTGCTTGTGACTTAAAAGGTGCTTAAACGGCTTCCTGAGGTGGTATAATGCAGAAGTTTAAAAGTGACTTTTTAGTGCCAAGTTTATTGAAAAGGAATCGTAGTGAGGGCTTTTCAGTCCGTTAAACTTACATGGAGTAGTCCTTTTGGCTGGCGCAGTGTTGTAGGTACGTCCTCTCCCCTCCGCTGGAGGGAAGTGAGGATTACCTAGCGTTCCCCGGCCTTATGAAGCCCTTCGCGCATGCGCATTGCGCATTGCACGTAGACGGGCTCCGTAGCGGCGTGACGTAGGCACCATTGTCTGCGCCTGCGCTAACTGGATGCGCGCGCAGGCTGCAACCCCGTTGCTGGGGACGCCGTTTGGCCGCCGACACAGAAAAAGGAGCCATCTTCTCCCCAAGGGGATAGGTTGGTCCTGGTAATCCCCTACAGCGGTAGGGGTTACCGTGCCGGGTGTGACTGTGCGGTATACCTGGACTAATCTGCGGAATTTTGGCACACACCCTTGTCTTTACAGTACATGTTATAAATTGTACACAACGGTATACATTGGTCATCACATTGGATTCAAAAATAATGTGTTATAAAAAAGATCTTATGAAATGAAATAAATTTTATATTTAACAGCAGTGTTAGATACAAGTCCACCATGGGTAGCCGTGGGTTAAGGAGGGACAGCCCTGATCGTCGGACTACAGATCGCCCCCGGGTCATGTCCATATGCAATCGTGTTCCTAAACACTAATCTAAAAGCAGTATTAGTCTGGTGTGCTGTTTCCAACACTATATACTCAGGAAAAGGAGAGGAAAACCGGGAGGGGAAGGGGGATTTGTTAATTGTGTGTATCTAAAGTCATATAGAGATATTTCACAATCACAGTACTTAAGATCTTGGGATAGATGGATGGGTTGGTTAATCTGTCTTGCCCGAAGCGAAACCTTCAAGAAATGGGCGGAAACTTTCATTTTCATTCAGGCCAGGAGGTTTTGTGGCATGGAGGCGTCTAATCCACCTCATTTCCATCTGAAGTAATCTCTTATTCCAATCCCCCCCACGATGTGGTATATGAATTCTTTCAAGTGCCATAAAAGTAACTTTAGGCATTCGGTTTTTGTGTTCATGGGCGACATGCCTCCCAAGGGGTACATAGAAGTTGCATAATTGCATGCTGTTAATGTGTTGGTTTACTCGTTTGCCAAATTCTTGTTTGGTCTTTCCTACATAGTAGGACCCACATTGACACCGCATAAGGTAGACGACTCCTCTCGTCCTGCAGTTAGTATAGTGTCGAGGTTTAAATGACTCCCCATTGGGGAGTATTGTATTGACACATTTTTGTATAACACCACATTGTCCACAATTTCCGCATGGGAAAGTGCCCATGTGTTTACAGGGGTCTTTTCTCGTTTCCTTGTACTCACTGTGTGTGAGTGCTTGCTTCATTGATCCTGCTTTGCGGAATGTAATTTGTGGATTCTCTGTTATGAATGGTTTGACCACGGGGTCTTCTTTTAGAATCAACCAATGTTTAGAGATGATTTTCCGTATTTTTTGGTGGTCGTTTGTAAACCTCATAATTATCCGAGTTTTATTATCTTGTTCTTTGATTTTTTTGGTGTTTTTATTCTTGAACAAAATATTGTGTCTTTCCTGCTTCTTGACTCTGTTGAAGGTTTTTCTGAGTGTCGTCTTTGTGTAACCTCTTTTTAATAGCCTTGTGGTGAGGATGTCGGCCTCTCTTTGAAAATCTTGTTCAAGTGTGCAGTTTCTTTTAAGCCTAAGAAACTGGCTGTATGGAATAGCATTCTTCAATGGGGTCGGGTGGAAGCTTGACGCATGCAGAATGGAATTGCCTGCTGTCTCCTTCCTATATAGAGTTGTCTTTAAGAGTCCGTCTTCACCTTTGATGATCCAGGTGTCCAAAAAGGAGATTTTTTCTTTATCATAGTTAAGGGTAAAAAACATGTTATACTCGTTTTTGTTCATCGATTGTAGGCATTCTTGGATCATACTTTCTGGTCCTGTCCATATAATGAATATATCATCTATGAACCTTTGCCATAAGATGATATTATTGGCAAAGGCTCTATTTTCTTCTTTAGCGAGGAAGTCCTGTTCCCAGGCCCCTAAGTATGTATTGGCATAGGAGGGGGCACAACTTGTGCCCATTGCTACCCCACATATCTGCAAGTAGTAGCTACCATTAAAGACGAAAAAATTGTTGTTTAAAATGTAATCCAGCATCATAACGATGAAATCATTGAACTTTGTATCATGTCCACTTTGTTCCTCCAGGGTTTTTTTAATTACTTCCATTCCCTTTTTATGCGGTATGTTGTTGTATAACGCTTCTACATCAATTGTGATGAGAAACGCTTCATTGGGTATGGTAATACCATCAATGATCTGGAGGAGGTGTACCGTATCTCTTGTGTATGAGGGTAATTTGGTTACATGGGGCCTTAGATAGGCGTCAATGACTTTGCTGGTATTTTCAGTGAGATTGCCATTACCTGATATTATAGGTCTACCTGGTGGGTTATTCCTGTTCTTGTGGATTTTGGGTAGTGCATAGAACGTCGGGGTTCTTGCATGTTTAGTCCTCATAAATTGCCACAGTGTTTTTGAAATGATCCCTTGGTTCAATGCTCCATCAATTTTTTTGTAGAAGTCTTCCTTGTATGACTCCACCATAATGGGTAGTATCTTCTTATAACATCGTTTGTTGTCCAAGATTTTCTGGCACATCTCTTTGTAGTCCTCGTTGTTCATTAGCACTATGTTCCCCCCCTTATCGGAGGGTTTAATTGTAATTGATTCATTACTTTCTAGTTCTTTAAGTGCCGCTTTTTGTTTTTCAGTAAGGTTGTGCCTGGTGTTATCTCCTTTTAGGTTTTCCAGCTCTCTGGTGATTTCCCTCACAAAGAGGGCTATTGCTGGATTTTCATTTAAAGATGGAAAGATGTGTGATTTTTTCTTAAAGGTCGGGCATTGCGCTCCGGGGGTTTCTTCTGCTTCATCGTCTTCACTTTCAGCAGTAGTATCTTCATCTGTCCAATCATCTATGGCCCCTTCTTCGAGCAACAGATTCAGGTCTCTTATGGCCCTGAATTCAGCTGCGGTTAAATTGGCGGGTGGGGGTTCATTAGTAGTTTTCTTGTTGAATTTCACTTTCAGTAGTAAGTTCCTAGCGAACAAATTCACATCCTTTATTATTTCAAAGTTGTCTGTGCCCCTGTTGGGGCAAAAAGAGAGACCCAATAAGAGTACTTCCCTTTGATGTTTAGTCAGAATGTGTGTAGAAAGATTTATAATGGTCAGGCCTTCTGGGTCCATGACCTCTTCTTGTGTTATTTGGTCTGTTTTTTTGTTTTCGTCTTTGTGCCTAAAAAAGGCCTCTGAGATTTTTGGTTTCCATCCTTCGCCTGTTGTGACCTGGTGAAGATCTGATGATGTTTTTTTGGCGCTATGGCGCCCTCATCAGGTTGTGTACTCGATTCAGTTATCGTTGGTTCCTCTGTATCTTGTGAGGATGGATCCTCGTTTTCCTCAGTTTCTTTTTGCTGATTGGTCCAGGGTTTGTCCCTGTATCTATACTGATGTTGTTCTGCTCCCGATGTGTTGGCTGATGAGTCCGAGGAGTACTGTGGACCCATGTTCCTTGATGATCGGTATGTGGCTCTTCTCGTCTGCCTGTTGTTTATCCATTTATATGCACGGTTTTGCGAAAACGCATTTTTGTCTCTCCAGTATTTCCTTTCTTTTTTCTTTAATATGGTTTTGCTGAAGTCTTCGATGTGCTCTTTGAGTTTCTTTTCCTGTTCACTAAACAGTGGTGCTTTTTTTGAGAGGGGTAAGTTTCTCATAAATATGTTTTATTTCTTCATCTAGGGTTTCCATTTGTCTGGTATATTCATTTTGCAGAAGAATCATAAGTTTTTTTGAGCATTCATTTAGGACTTCTTCTTATTCTTTTTTCATCATGGTGGTGATGTTGTCCATGGTCGGAAATATCTGGATCCTGAGACCGACAGGGTTAATGTTCTCATTCACATATCTTTCAAAGGATTTTATATGCCAGAACAGAGCTGACTTCCGTTCTAGGTATCTCTTTAAAGTGCTGAATAGTGCAAGAACATCCGATTCCCTTTGTTCATGACCCTGGAAGTTCTTCTGGATATCCAGCATCAGGTTGTTCCAACTGTCTCCAGTCAGGTTCCCCATAGGTGGGTCCTCCGTTTCGGAGGTACTCATTATCTCTCACTTAATTCTGTGGAGATAGGTGGCTCTGGTTATATTTAGTTTACCTCTTTCCTCTGGGATTTGTGGTCCCACAGAGGGGGTAATTAACCCTAATTCCAGGGCCTATTTGGTTTTAAGTGACTAGGGTCCTGCTGATCAACCCTAATATAAATATGATTGGATATTTGTGTATATGATGTGAATCAAAAGAACAAGGAGGCTGTGGATGTGTTATCCATCCAAAAATCTAAAAGAGGGGGGGAGTTTTCTTTTGAACACATGTACTCAAGTAGGTTCTGCCACCGTCCCTATATGTATAATGTATAAGGGGTTGCTGGTGCCTCAGACCAGATAGAGTGGGACTTTATGGGCAAGTAAGAGGTATATAAGGTAAGGTAATGAGCATTGACACTCAAAATAAAGTAGGAAAATATTAAAATACAATAGTATTTAATCTGAAAATACCAATAGTATATACAACAAGCATTTGGGTGACAGTAGTGCTTGGGATAGAGGCCCAAGTGTGAGGAAGAGAAAGATGATTCCGTGGAATCAGTGACAATAGTGTTATTGGGTGACTAAACCAGTGGATTTTTTCGTTGTCCCTTGAATGTTGATTGGGACATGGTCCTAGAAAAAATCCTAAATAGCTGACGCGTTTCGGCTCTCATGTAAGCCTTTCTCAAAGCGTTCAATCACTCAGTCAGTAGTCTATAAAGGTAATATAAAGTATAATATATAAGGATTTTTAGAACAATTCTTAAGATAAATCTTAGTATTGAACATAAAGCTTGAAAATTACATACATGGGTGCAGCCATTACTTCCGCGCAGAGGCCCCTGTATCCGTTTACAGTCACAGCGGGAATCGTATAGTGCAGGGCCTAGGATTGTAATTGTATCTTAATATATATTTCAGATGAATCATGTAATCATATGTATATGTTTTTTTATATATATATATATTCCTCCACTTACAGTTTGAATGCACTGGTGGGAGGTTATTCTCTCCAGAGTCCAGGGGGTAAATTCCCCTCTTTTTTGCCGGGCTCAGATCTAGAGTAATAAATAATATTGTATGTGATATAAATCCAGACAGAGCTGTCCGGTGAATATCCCAAAAAAACAGAATTTCATAAGTGCTTGTGACTTAAAAGGTGCTTAAACGGCTTCCTGAGGTGGTATAATGCAGAAGTTTAAAAGTGACTTTTTAGTGCCAAGTTTATTGAAAAGGAATCGTAGTGAGGGCTTTTCAGTCCGTTAAACTTACATGGAGTAGTCCTTTTGGCTGGCGCAGTGTTGTAGGTACGTCCTCTCCCCTCCGCTGGAGGGAAGTGAGGATTACCTAGCGTTCCCCGGCCTTATGAAGCCCTTCGCGCATGCGCATTGCGCATTGCACGTAGACGGGCTCCGTAGCGGCGTGACGTAGGCACCATTGTCTGCGCCTGCGCTAACTGGATGCGCGCGCAGGCTGCAACCCCGTTGCTGGGGACGCCGTTTTGCCGCCGACACAGAAAAAGGAGCCATCTTCTCCCCAAGGGGATAGGTTGGTCCTGGTAATCCCCTACAGCGGTAGGGGTTACCGTGCCGGGTGTGACTGTGCGGTATACCTGGACTAATCTGCGGAATTTTGGCACACACCCTTGTCTTTACAGTACATGTTATAAATTGTACACAACGGTATACATTGGTCATCACATTGGATTCAAAAATAATGTGTTATAAAAAAGATCTTATGAAATGAAATAAATTTTATATTTAACAGCAGTGTTAGATACAAGTCCACCATGGGTAGCCGTGGGTTAAGGAGGGACAGCCCTGATCGTCGGACTACAGATCGCCCCCGGGTCATGTCCATCACAAGATACAGAGGAACCAACGATAACTGAATCGAGTACACAACCTGATGAGGGCGCCATAGCGCCAAAAAAACATCATCAGATCTTCACCAGGTCACAACAGGCGAAGGATGGAAACCAAAAATCTCAGAGGCCTTTTTTAGGCACAAAGACGAAAACAAAAAAACAGACCAAATAACACAAGAAGAGGTCATGGACCCAGAAGGCCTGACCATTATAAATCTTTCTACACACATTCTGACTAAACATCAAAGGGAAGTACTCTTATTGGGTCTCTCTTTTTGCCCCAACAGGGGCACAGACAACTTTGAAATAATAAAGGATGTGAATTTGTTCGCTAGGAACTTACTACTGAAAGTGAAATTCAACAAGAAAACTACTAATGAACCCCCACCCGCCAATTTAACCGCAGCTGAATTCAGGGCCATAAGAGACCTGAATCTGTTGCTCGAAGAAGGGGCCATAGATGATTGGACAGATGAAGATACTACTGCTGAAAGTGAAGACGATGAAGCAGAAGAAACCCCCGGAGCGCAATGCCCGACCTTTAAGAAAAAATCACACATCTTTCCATCTTTAAATGAAAATCCAGCAATAGCCCTCTTTGTGAGGGAAATCACCAGAGAGCTGGAAAACCTAAAAGGAGATAACACCAGGCACAACCTTACTGAAAAACAAAAAGCGGCACTTAAAGAACTAGAAAGTAATGAATCAATTACAATTAAACCCTCCGATAAGGGGGGGAACATAGTGCTAATGAACAACGAGGACTACAAAGAGATGTGCCAGAAAATCTTGGACAACAAACGATGTTATAAGAAGATACTACCCATTATGGTGGAGTCATACAAGGAAGACTTCTACAAAAAAATTGATGGAGCATTGAACCAAGGGATCATTTCAAAAACACTGTGGCAATTTATGAGGACTAAACATGCAAGAACCCCGACGTTCTATGCACTACCCAAAATCCACAAGAACAGGAATAACCCACCAGGTAGGCCTATAATATCAGGTAATGGCAATCTCACTGAAAATACCAGCAAAGTCATTGACGCCTATCTAAGGCCCCATGTAACCAAATTACCCTCATACACAAGAGATACGGTACACCTCCTCCAGATCATTGATGGTATTACCATACCCAATGAAGCGTTTCTCATCACAATTGATGTAGAAGCGTTATACAACAACATACCGCATAAAAAGGGAATGGAAGTAATTAAAAAAACCCTGGAGGAACAAAGTGGACATGATACAAAGTTCAATGATTTCATCGTTATGATGCTGGATTACATTTTAAACAACAATTTTTTCGTCTTTAATGGTAGCTACTACTTGCAGATATGTGGGGTAGCAATGGGCACAAGTTGTGCCCCCTCCTATGCCAATACATACTTAGGGGCCTGGGAACAGGACTTCCTCGCTAAAGAAGAAAATAGAGCCTTTGCCAATAATATCATCTTATGGCAAAGGTTCATAGATGATATATTCATTATATGGACAGGACCAGAAAGTATGATCCAAGAATGCCTACAATCGATGAACAAAAACGAGTATAACATGTTTTTTACCCTTAACTATGATAAAGAAAAAATCTCCTTTTTGGACACCTGGATCATCAAAGGTGAAGACGGACTCTTAAAGACAACTCTATATAGGAAGGAGACAGCAGGCAATTCCATTCTGCATGCGTCAAGCTTCCACCCGACCCCATTGAAGAATGCTATTCCATACAGCCAGTTTCTTAGGCTTAAAAGAAACTGCACACTTGAACAAGATTTTCAAAGAGAGGCCGACATCCTCACCACAAGGCTATTAAAAAGAGGTTACACAAATACGACACTCAGAAAAACCTTCAACAGAGTCAAGAAGCAGGAAAGACACAATATTTTGTTCAAGAATAAAAACACCAAAAAAATCAAAGAACAAGATAATAAAACTCGGATAATTATGAGGTTTACAAACGACCACCAAAAAATACGGAAAATCATCTCTAAACATTGGTTGATTCTAAAAGAAGACCCCGTGGTCAAACCATTCATAACAGAGAATCCACAAATTACATTCCGCAAAGCAGGATCAATGAAGCAAGCACTCACACACAGTGAGTACAAGGAAACGAGAAAAGACCCCTGTAAACACATGGGCACTTTCCCATGCGGAAATTGTGGACAATGTGGTGTTATACAAAAATGTGTCAATACAATACTCCCCAATGGGGAGTCATTTAAACCTCGACACTATACTAACTGCAGGACGAGAGGAGTCGTCTACCTTATGCGGTGTCAATGTGGGTCCTACTATGTAGGAAAGACCAAACAAGAATTTGGCAAACGAGTAAACCAACACATTAACAGCATGCAATTATGCAACTTCTATGTACCCCTTGGGAGGCATGTCGCCCATGAACACAAAAACCGAATGCCTAAAGTTACTTTTATGGCACTTGAAAGAATTCATATACCACATCGTGGGGGGGATTGGAATAAGAGATTACTTCAGATGGAAATGAGGTGGATTAGACGCCTCCATGCCACAAAACCTCCTGGCCTGAATGAAAATGAAAGTTTCCGCCCATTTCTTGAAGGTTTCGCTTCGGGCAAGACAGATTAACCAACCCATCCATCTATCCCAAGATCTTAAGTACTGTGATTGTGAAATATCTCTATATGACTTTAGATACACACAATTAACAAATCCCCCTTCCCCTCCCGGTTTTCCTCTCCTTTTCCTGAGTATATAGTGTTGGAAACAGCACACCAGACTAATACTGCTTTTAGATTAGTGTTTAGGAACCCGATTGCATATGGACATGACCCGGGGGCGATCTGTAGTCCGACGATCAGGGCTGTCCCTCCTTAACCCACGGCTACCCATGGTGGACTTGTATCTAACACTGCTGTTAAATATAAAATTTATTTCATTTCATAAGATCTTTTTTATAACACATTATTTTTGAATCCAATGTGATGACCAATGTATACCGTTGTGTACAATTTATAACATGTACTGTAAAGACAAGGGTGTGTGCCAAAATTCCGCAGATTAGTCCAGGTATACCGCACAGTCACACCCGGCACGGTAACCCCTACCGCTGTAGGGGATTACCAGGACCAACCTATCCCCTTGGGGAGAAGATGGCTCCTTTTTCTGTGTCGGCGGCAAAACGGCGTCCCCAGCAACGGGGTTGCAGCCTGCGCGCGCATCCAGTTAGCGCAGGCGCAGACAATGGTGCCTACGTCACGCCGCTACGGAGCCCGTCTACGTGCAATGCGCAATGCGCATGCGCGAAGGGCTTCATAAGGCCGGGGAACGCTAGGTAATCCTCACTTCCCTCCAGCGGAGGGGAGAGGACGTACCTACAACACTGCGCCAGCCAAAAGGACTACTCCATGTAAGTTTAACGGACTGAAAAGCCCTCACTACGATTCCTTTTCAATAAACTTGGCACTAAAAAGTCACTTTTAAACTTCTGCATTATACCACCTCAGGAAGCCGTTTAAGCACCTTTTAAGTCACAAGCACTTATGAAATTCTGTTTTTTTGGGATATTCACCGGACAGCTCTGTCTGGATTTATATCACATACAATATTATTTATTACTCTAGATCTGAGCCCGGCAAAAAAGAGGGGAATTTACCCCCTGGACTCTGGAGAGAATAACCTCCCACCAGTGCATTCAAACTGTAAGTGGAGGAATATATATATATATAAAAAAACATATACATATGATTACATGATTCATCTGAAATATATATTAAGATACAATTACAATCCTAGGCCCTGCACTATACGATTCCCGCTGTGACTGTAAACGGATACAGGGGCCTCTGCGCGGAAGTAATGGCTGCACCCATGTATGTAATTTTCAAGCTTTATGTTCAATACTAAGATTTATCTTAAGAATTGTTCTAAAAATCCTTATATATTATACTTTATATTACCTTTATAGACTACTGACTGAGTGATTGAACGCTTTGAGAAAGGCTTACATGAGAGCCGAAACGCGTCAGCTATTTAGGATTTTTTCTAGGACCATGTCCCAATCAACATTCAAGGGACAACGAAAAAATCCACTGGTTTAGTCACCCAATAACACTATTGTCACTGATTCCACGGAATCATCTTTCTCTTCCTCACACTTGGGCCTCTATCCCAAGCACTACTGTCACCCAAATGCTTGTTGTATATACTATTGGTATTTTCAGATTAAATACTATTGTATTTTAATATTTTCCTACTTTATTTTGAGTGTCAATGCTCATTACCTTACCTTATATACCTCTTACTTGCCCATAAAGTCCCACTCTATCTGGTCTGAGGCACCAGCAACCCCTTATACATTATACATATAGGGACGGTGGCAGAACCTACTTGAGTACATGTGTTCAAAAGAAAACTCCCCCCCTCAGTTGATGCAAAGCATTTAAGCAGAATTATTAGGCCACAATTTTGTAGAGAGAGATGAGAGAGATTTTATCATGCGTTAAAATTTTTAGTGTATTATTTCAGGGACAAGAGCCAGAAATATTGTACAGACTCAATGCACACTATGTAAACATCTATAGTTGGCCACAGTTTAAAAGGGATATACCAGGTAGCTTTTAAGCATGAAATTAAAATTAGAGAACTAGCTTGAAATATTATACTGACTTCATACACTTTAAGCACTTTTACTTGGCTGCATTTTTAGAATTAGAGGCTGGTTTACAATCAAGAAATGAAAATTACATTGTATTTTTTACAAAAAAAAGACAGAGATATTGTAATGACTCAGTGCACACTATCTAAGAAGCTTTTACTAGGCTGCATTTTCTGAGTGAGAGACTGGCCAGGTTCCAAATAATGAAATCAAAATAAGAGTGTATTTTAGAAATTTTGCCCATTTCTTAGACCATATCAGTAATATCGTGTGATATAACAAATTGAAACTACCACTATTTTTTTCTTTAGGGTGTCTACTTTCAGAAAATATATAATATTTGGGGGCTACAATTATTTTTTAAACATGTGTGCAAAAAACACAAAAACAGCTCTGGCAGGGAAAAGGTTAAATCCATGATTTATATATTGTTTAATTGCATTACCATAATAAATTTAATGAATCTACCACCAAGTTGCATGTGTCTGGTTTCTATATAATATAATAGGAACTCTCTCTCTCTGCAGATACGGAGTGATTTTGCCCTAACTTCTTCAGGTCTCTGCAACACACATTGACAAATGACTACTGACATTTATAGGGAGATGGCTGGAACATAAGCAAAACCCCATGATTGGCTTATCTAAGTGACCTGGCTACATGTTAGAAGCGTGGAAGTTAATCATTTGCTGCTTGAGTGGTGAACGGCCACGTTAGTTTGCCATTTTCCCAAACTGCAAACAACTTGAGTTTGGGTTCCACTGATGTTAAAACTATTCCTTAAAGATTATCCCTTTAGAAGTACATGTTGCACTGACATGTTCATCCCTGGATGAATTAATTGTGTCCAAAGAAGAAAAGCACAAATTTCTGTTTTATAAAAGAAAGAGGTGATATATGCGCTGCCACTTAAGTATCAGAATGAGAGGGACTCCGGATGAGCTATTGATGTATTATGAATGGTGAATCCCTATTTAAATGGTATGAGATTAGGACAAAAGTCTTACACCATCCACAGCCATTTCTGGTATTTTCACCAAATACTGACAGAAATATTATGCAAAAAATGAATCATTTTATGGCATGATGCAATGTCAGCTCTTTTAGAGTCTTTGAGATTTTATTCCATTAGCGCCGATTCATTTTTTGCATAAAATTTCTGTTTTATGTTGTCTCAGTTGTATGTTATATTCTACCTCAAAGATTCGTACAGAAATTAATTTCACAAATTAGAAAACTTAGTGATGATTGCCATAGCAACAACAGCTATTGCTTCGATTTTACAGCTTTTAGTACTGCCTTTTCCCCCAAACCATTGAAAGGGCAGAGTTCCCCATATAAGATTTGCCATTAATCAGAACTTTTCTGCATAGCTCAGACTAGGATTTTAATGGATGAAGATGGTAACAATGAAACAGAACTTTAACAGTGATTTTCTTTCCTATAGTAAAATTGATGAGTACCATTGACATGCTTTTTGGGCATAGGGGAAGGGTATCGGACTGTGCAAATGAAAAATGCTTGCAACTGCAATACTAATATAGGACATATAACATTAAAAAAACAGCTCAATCCCCTCTAATTGAGGCATACAAATATTTTATGCTAAAAATTTTACCTGGTGCAAAAAGATACAGATAACAGGACATATACACCGATCACCCATAACATTATGACCGCTGACAGGTAAAGGGAATATCTTGTTACAATGGCATCTGAAAATTGGTGGGATATATAAAGCAGCAAGTGAACATGTTGTCCATGAATTTGATGTGGGGAAAGCAGAAAAAAAAAAAATGGACATCGCAGTTTGTTGTGTAAGGGGCTGTTGAAGCCCATGGTGACCCGTGCCGTGTCCACTGTCAAAAGCTTCTAGAACAGTCACATGAACATCAGAACTGGATTACGGAGCAATTGAAGAAGGCCCGGTCTGATGAATCACGTTTTCTTTTACTTCATGTGGATGGCCGGGTGCGTGTGCGTCACTTACCAGAGGAAGAGATGGCACTAGAATGCGATATAAGAAGGCAAGTCGGCAGAGGCAGTGTGATGCTTTGGGCAATGTTCTGCTGGGAAACCTTGGGTCCTGCCATTAATTTGGATGCTACTTTGGTATCAATGCCTCAATGGACTCAGGACTGTTTTAGCAAAAGGGGGCCATACTCAATATTAGGTGGGTCGTCATCATGTTATGGCTGATCAGTGTATATAATGTTGTAATTGAGAGTTGATCTAAAGATTCTATATAATTAGGCAATGCAGTGCTTTTCATGAATGAATTTTGGTTCCTATTGCCCCCTCACTCTTGTATTTCTGACTATACAGTGTTACACAGTTTTGCAGTCCTGCTCTATTAACCATATGATACTCTGCATTAGGAAAAAAAAATATACCTTAGGCAATAGTCAAAGTAACAATCAAGTCAATAATGAGTCAACAAAGAAATAGTAGATGACTCAAAAAGTCAGGAACATATTGGGCAGTGCAAATCCTCAATCAAATATTTGTAAGTATTGTCATCCATTCAGATCATTCCACACTTTCATGCTCAAAGTTCAATCTAAGTTTAATTCAAATGCATGTATTGTAAAGAATTATCCGTGCCCTTGAAATTCAGTTCTAAATAAAATCTTCCTAATAGTGATAGAAACCAGGAAAAGTTTGATTTACAGAAGGTTCAGCAAACCTAAAAAAAAAAAAAAAAAACCCCCGAAAAAAAAAAAACCCAGTTAAACCTGAATAAAGCACCGAACCAACAACCGTCCCTCCCACCCCGAAGTCAATGGGTGCCAAATTGTAATGGCCAGTTTGAAAGCTTTTAGTAAAGAGGGCATGGGTAGCTGAGAACTGCCATTGGGGACGTGTACAGTATCAATGCACAAGGAATATAAAGAAAAAAAATACCATTCAGCAGGGAGAAAGTCTTTTTATGCAGCTTAAATATAAAATAAATAAGCAAATAAATAAATAAATATACACACACACACACACACATCCTTTCCATAACATGTTTTGTGGAAACCTGGAAAAAAAAAAGACATTTTGTGTTTACAGCAGCAGGAGTCTCTTATTTAGCAATGGTAGCATTAGTACCTTTAACCACTTGACCTTCAGAAGGTTTTACCCCCTTCATGAGCAGGGCATTTTTTTGCTATTCAGCACTGTGCTACTTCAACTGGCAATTGCTCGGTCAAGCAACAATGTACCCAATTTAATTTTGGATATTTTTTTTTTCACTCAAAGCTCTCTTTTGGTGGTATTTGATCACTTTTTTTATACTTTATTATATAAATAAAAAAAAACAAAAAAAAACGAATATTTTGAAAAACAAGTGGTATGTTCTACTTTCTGTTAGAAAACATATCCAATAATATAAAATGTCTTCATATTTAAGACAAAATGTATTCTGCTACATGTCTTTGGTAAGCAAAAAAATCTCAATAAGTGTATACTAATTAGATTGTGTGAAAGTTATAAGCGTCTATAAACTGATACATAAACTGGGATTTATGCAGCTATAGATGCTGTACTAGTAATGGCGGTGATCAGCAACTTATAGTGTAACTATGATAATGTGGCAGACAATTTGGCACTAAATGACAGTGGCTGGGAGGGACACTAACTGACACTGACATCGCTAGTGACACTAATACAGTGATCAGTGATAATACTGTACACTGTACTAATGACATTAGTGGGTGACAGGCGTAATCAAAAGGGCAATCAAGGGGTAACTGTGTGCCTACCAAGTGAATGTGTGTTGCTTTTACTCACAGGATCTGGCTGTCTTGTCTCCCTAAACTCAGAGTTGATTTCAGGGAGAAGAAACAGCCAGATCCCTGTTCTGTATTTTGTGTTCTATGTGTTTGTAAACACAGAACTCTGCGCTGTGCTTGGCCACAGCTGATCAGCAGGTATACAGCCAAAATCGTTGGCTGTAATCAGTGTTGGGGGTAACTAGTTACAAAGTAACTGATTACAGTAACTGCATTACTTTTTTTGGTAACTAAGTAAAGTAACTAGTTACAATACTAATATTGGTAACTACACTACTTTACTAGGTTATAGGAGGTAACTACACTACTTTACTAGGCTATAGGAACGCGCTTTCCTGCGTTACCCAAGCCGTGCGATACAATTGTTATTTCGAAGAATAGAGAGGGATGAAGTTTATGACTTTTGTTGCACTTTATGTTTTATTCTGTTTTTTTCAGGTTTTGTTCTCATGTTTCCCAAAGCCTGTGTTTATACAATAAGAGTGTCATGTATCTTCTTCTACACGGTCAATTAAGAAAGAGGAAGGTAAAGTAATAAGTAGTGAAGTTACTTTTCAAATGCAGTAACTAGTAAAGTAATCTCATTACAATTTACAAAAGTAACTAGTAACTAGTTACATTTTTTGAGTAACTACCCCAACACTGGCTGTAATCTGCTGACAAACTTGTGCTGTGTCCACTTATAGCACACGTCAGCAGGGAGCACGCACTTGGGCACTGCTAGACCAGGAAGTTCAGCACGACGTATGGGTACACCACGGTGCCTGGCTGTGCCGCCCGCTAGCAGTAAATGTACTGTTAGGGGACGGAAAGTGGTTAAATGATAGATCCTCACCGCCTCCTGTTTGTAAACAAACTGGTGGGGATCCAAGGTCACCTTCTTGACCAAATATGGTTATGATGTGGAGCTACATTGCTGGACAACATGATTGATGTTGGAATATATAGGGGAATTTGTTTTTTCTCTAATAAAGAATGGTGTGAGGGTTCTTGTTTACTATTCACATTTTCCTTGTGAATGAGTAACAAGGTGTTCTGCGCATGCCTTACTGATTCACCTGGGGGTGGGGCAAATAGCTGTGATTATCCTTATTCTAAAGAATTCGAAAGTCGAAGTCCCCCACATCCCTTTTAGGTGACAGGATGTAGGGAAGAGGCCTTGGCCTCTATCAACATGAGGACAAGGTGCCTTGCAAGGGGGAGGCTTTGCTGCCTCCCGTTGCAAAGTACCCTACGAATAGTGAAGAAATGTGACTTGGTTCAGGATGCGGAAGCCACACACTCACTGCCCCCTCTCCCCCTTTTTAGGAGAGTCAGGCTGCATGTCTGGGCAAGGGTCTTTTATTAATTTTAGGGAGATCCCACTTTTTTTTTTCCCTAAAGGGCCAGCTCACCATTTAAATAAATACTGGTGTGGGGTTCCTCTAAAATTTCATAAAAGTCTCTTATCCAGGCATGCAACCTGACCGGCTAGGAAAAGGGGGGGGGGCAGCTAGGATGCAGGTCCCCTTCCTAGACCATACCAGGCTACATTCTCATCTTTAGGAGAGTATATGGCACAGAGGCCTTCTCCCAACATCCTGTCCCCCCTAAAGAATGTAGGGGTCTTTAGGGGGGGCCTTATTGGAATCTGGAACGCTCCTCAGATATTCAATATCCCTCATTAAAAAAAAAACACGAAATTAGTATCCAATACTTTGTATGAGGAAGGAGCAGGTTAATTTTGAAGATTACTCATGGTCCCTATAGTACTGTAAAGTTGGCAGCATTCCAAACCACATAGAAGGCTAAAATCATATAGTATGAGTTTTAATAAAAAGATTCAGCAAAATCCCAATAATTACCCAACGTCTAAGAATAACTCAGGGACATTGTTAAACACATGGGAAACTATATATTCAAAGCCACAACATTCACATCTATGAGTGGTTAAATACATCTTTAATGTGAGTGTAAGATGTATCCAGGATCATTTTGTTAATGATTTGTTGTAAATCTATCATTTTCTTTCGACCCCAGTAAAAACAAAAAAAAAACAGGTAAAGTTAGCGCCATTGCAGTACTTTCAGTTATAACTTTGCAGTAGAGCTGATTGTGGCAAGTAGATGTCCAATAAATGTTCAAATAAAGAAAAGTCAAGATAAGGGCTGTTTTGCTGAAAGCAGACAAAAGTAAAAGGATATTTTAGGGATAGTCCCTTTTATTTTTGGATGGTCATATAATCTTCTTCTTCCCCTCTATATGTCACTAATTTGACCAGGTAAAGTCGCAAAGCAACTTAGAGTGCCAGTTCACACTAGTACGACTTGTCAGGCCACTTGGTCAGCCTGACAAGTCGTGCACCGTCGCGGTCCATTGTGTGGTACAGGAACGGTTCTAATAGGAGCCACAAAAGTCGCTCCGACTTATGGCGCTTTTCCACTGCATGGAACCGAACGGTTCGGCTCGCTTTTGTGCTTTTCCACTGCTGGTACCGCATGGTACGGTGTAGGAACGGTTCGGTACAGTACAGTGGCGCTTTTCCACTGCATGGAACCGAACGGTACAGCTCTCTAAAACAGTACCACCTCAATTGTGGTTCCAAGAGGTACCATACCGGTACCATATCCCACAATCCTTTGCATGCAGTCACTACTAGCCACTGATTGGTCAGAGAATCGTTGTTATCCCATCCACTTAACTTTAGTACTACTTTAGTGGAAAAGCAAACCATACCAAACCGTACCGAACCGTTCCAACACCGTACCATGCGGTACCAGCAGTGGAAAAGCAAACCGGGCCAAGCAGGGCCGAGTAGAGCCGAGCCGGTACTTGCAGTGGAAAAGTGCCATTAGAAAAAGGGCCCTGTACTACTTCGGGGCGACCTGGAGCGACTTGCATAGACATTCATTTTATGAAGTCCGTGCAAGTCGCGCCGAAGTCGCGGTGCACGCGACTTCACAGGTCGCCCCCTATGTTGGATCGCCATAGTGTGAACCGACACTAAAGGATAACTCCACATTTGTGGGGAAAAAAAATTAGCAAATAAAGAAAAAATAATATAGCGTATACAATTGCGACATAAATCATATTGTAATTGAATGTTATTAAAAATGACCTAAAACCGAAAGTGTGACAGTCTCAATATATAAAAATATACAAATCAATCCCACTCAGCAGTGCTGTGGGATTTATTTGTATATTTTTGTATATTGAGACTGTCACACTTTCGGTTTTTAGTATTTGGAGTTTACAGCGGCTGCTTTATTTTATTTATTTTTTATTTTAATCATTATTATTTATTGAATTGTGGTATTTTTTTTCTACTGGTCCTACAGACCAGAAGTGAGCGCTGGACGAGTGTTTGCTTGGCCTTGGTTTTGCAGCCACTTTTTTACTATTAAAAATGACCTTTCCTTTTCAATCTGCAGCCGATGTAATTTTTCTAAAAGTCTGCACTAAGAAACCATTCAGATTTTAGGAATGCCCATCAACAAAAATGTAATTTTTGGTGAGATACTCCCAATAGGAACACGTCTAAAGGGATGCAGGCACAGCAGATTTCCTCATTAGTGCCCTGATTCTGCAGCAGTTGGTTGGTAATTATGGAACCACTCCCATCAGGTTCACTTATCACAGGGGTACAGAGGAACAAACCATGATTTCTTCAAAATAACAAAAGGTAGGAATCTGCAACAAAGTTTTTTAAAATCTTTGCAATGTATGTAGAACACCCAGAGGGGAATTTGTTTTCTCAACAAAAGTGGAGTTACCCTTTAAGGTAGAATCCTCTGAACCTATAAAACCTATTTTATGTATTTATTAGTAAAATAGCCTACCATATATGAGTGGCTGCTATGTTTGTTTTGTCTGGTGTAGATACTCACAGGAGGTGTCTTGTGAGCATGTGTACACTGGATTTTGTTTGCATAAGAACCTATTTTCTCCCCATACAAATCGATGAAAATGCAAAATCAGCTTGATGCAAGTTAGAAGGAGGTCAACTGCAATTCATAGGCAGCTGTAAAGCTAAGTTCACATGTATACGTTTTGGGGCGTTTTGGGACGTTTTTCTGCTCTAGGATCAGCTCAAAAAACCCCCACAAGACAAATCCTATTCATTTCAATAGCCCCTGTTCATATCTGAGCGTTATGACATTTTAAGCAAAACGCCCAACGCTCAAAAAAGTACATGAGCTTCTTTTTGGGCAGATTACAGGCGTTTTTATTTTTTTCCATTGGTCACTTGTCAACCTAAAAACGCCTGTAAAACGCTTGTAAAATGCCTGAAAAAACACCCATAAAACCGCCTAAAAAATGCCTGTAAATAGCAACGCCAAGATGTGAACATAGCCTAAAGGAAATCTGACTTATTTCAGAAAAGCCTCAAACTAATTTAAAATGCAAGATGAATGCATCTAAATCCATACTGCATCTACCTATTAACAGAAGCTAACTTAGCGTGTTATAACACACTTAAGGATTTCTTCTTGACCAGAAGTAATTGAAGCCTAGATGCCCAGGCTAAATACAACAGTTTCAATATGTGTCTGTTACCTTGACTGTAACTCTGTGACTTATGCAGACAGGAATAATTTAGTGAGGATGTGGCTACCTCCAAGGTACCTTCAACCAAAATATTCAGTACTTTATGCCCCACACCGAGCTTGGGTGCTTATATGGTTTAGGATTAAAGTAGAACCTATGGACTTCCTATAAGAAAATATATATATGTGTCTCCAAACATCAGCATCATTTGAACATATATGCTTATGTGACCCTACATCTAAGGGGATCATCTTAAATATCTATGCCCTCATTTTAGAAGGCCAAGCACCCCATCCCCTTCCCTATGTGGCAAATGGGAGAGGGACTTGGAATGGGGCCTGGATCAGGGGGACTGGAAACAAATATGGCAAACCATAGCTCACTGCTCCATTAAAACATTTTCCATATAATCCAAATATAGATTGCTTATGCAATAGTATTTGGTTACACAACACCTAAAAAAATGTATACCCACCACTACGGACACCATAGTCACCAGGCACCATCCTACCTATAAGAACGGAATGCCCCAGGATTAAGAGGTTCTGCACCAATGTGCACTAATTAGCATATACAATACAAGGCATAGGAATAGAAAAATCATCTAATGAAGCACTGTTGGTGAGAAATATAGGTTAAAAAAACAAACATACAGTACATACTAATGGGCACTGATAGGCTGCACTGATGAGGCTACACTGATAGGCAGCACTGATGGGCACTGATAGGACTGATTGGCAGCACTGATGGGCACTATTGGGTGGCACTGACTGGCAGTACAGGTGGGCACTGATTAGCAGCACTGATGGGCACTGGTTAGCAGCACTGTGTGGGACTGATGTCCCTGTAACTGAAGGTGATTATCGACTTGCTTCTTTTCTCCTCATGCTAACAGCGTGAGGAGAAAAGAAGCAAGCCGATAATCGACTTGTGTTTACTTCCATGATCAGCTGTGATTAGCTGACAGCTGATCATGTGATAAAGGGCCGCTGTGATTGACCCTTTACCCTGTTCTGTGATCAGAATAGTCTGAAGGGCTCAATCACAGAGCGCGCCACCCGTGCGTTGCAGGGGGCACGCGAGCTGCGCGATCACTGGAGAATGTCTATGGACGCCCTTTGGGCAGTGGAAGCCTTTACTGTAGCCGTCTTTTGGCTATAGTGAGGGTGGAACGTGGCTAAACTGCATGGGTTGTTTTACAAGGTGAGGTTTACATACGCTTTAACACCTGGAAATAAGAGAATTGATTTGTGGTTTGCTGCATTTGGGGTAGATACGATACATTCCAGATTCTAATCTAGCCCCTGGAATCGATGAATTCTGTGCTTTTGTAGCATATCGGGTAAAGAAGCACACGAAGTTTAGGAGAGTTTGTGAAGTGTGGTTGGCCTGGAAAGTATCAGACCTGCACAATTCGCCTGTTTTTCAAACTGAATTTCTCTTCTCTGCTTACTGCTTATTGGTTGCTATGGGCAAAACTCCAGTTTTCCTTCTCCAAGATCTTAAATATCAGCCCCTGGGTTGCACAGAGAATTTCCTCACGCCTCGAGATTAGCAGCAAGCTAACATCTGGAGCCTGAGAAAACATTCCACACCAGTGAGACTGTCAGGTGTATTACATCACGTCAGTTTCTCTGGCAGGCCTGCAATGATTGATTTCACACTCCTTCACAATGAAATCTGCTAATTATCATTGCATGTTCCACATGTTGTAATAAAACCATGCTGTCAGGAGAAAAAACAGGTAATTTGCTTACTAGATGTGTGAGAGGACGCACAACACAAATGTGGATGGGTGGATGAAATACTACTGGCAGCACACTGTGAAGGAGTCTATTCCCTGAGGGCTGGGTGGCCAAATGAAAACGTGAATATAGATTACATAAATGTCATGCATATGTTATTGAACACAATGTGCACATTCTATAGTTGTTACATCAAGCACCAGTAAAGCTGTGAGCTTTCTGGAATATTATAGTGTAAAAGAGCAATACTCTTCAGTAACCCAGCCAAAGTTCATTGTAACTACACGAAATCAGACCAATAAGACTCATTCTAATTTTGATTGGTTGCCATGGCTGACAATAAGCCATTGTTTTGCCCTATACTTTCAACCCTCATATCATTTAAATACAATTTTTTCTTTGGCTGTTAAACAGATCTGAACATGTCCAAAGACGTGGGGTTACAATAAGAAGCATTTTGATGAAGGTGGTGCCAGATAAGATGGAACAATTCTTTAGTTGTACTCAGATGGGGAATAAGATGACTGTGTGTGTGAGTGGAATACACTATATTGCCAAAAGTATTGGGACACCTCCCTTTACACACACACTATATTACCAAAAGTATTGGGACGCCTTCCTTTACACACACGTGAATTTTAATGGCATCCCAGTCTAAAGCCCGTACACACGCTACGAATTTCTGCCGACCGGTCGTCCGTCTTTTGTCCAGAGTGCGTGTCCGTTGGTTGGAATGTGCTCTAGACTGCACACGAATTTTCCCGTACGACAGAATTCTACTTCAGAAGTGATGTCATGTGTGTCATGTTGGATTGCTTTCTATGTGTTCTTTCATCTCTGAGCATGCCTAGTCTTGCTCATAAGATTTTTCCCCGTCGAAATCTGTACTAATGAGACGAAAATCGGACGTGTGTTGACGGAGGACAAAAATTTTAATGCCTGCACATCAGGATTTTGTCAGCCGAAAAGTCGGAGTCGGCTGTCGAAAGCACCATACCAACAATCCGAAAATCGGCAGATCGGTCGTTGGACGAAATTTCCCTTTCGAATTTCTTATCGTGTGTACGGGGCTTTAGTCTGTAGGGTTCAATATTGAATTGGCCCACCATTTGCAGCTATAACCGCTTCAACTCTTCTGGGAAGGCTGTCCACAAGGTTTAGGAGTGTGTTTATGGGAATATTTGACCATTCTTCCAGAAGCCCATTTGTGAGGTCAGGTACTGAAGATGGAGAGAAGGCCTGGCTCGTAGTCTTCGCTCTAACTCATCCCAAAGCTGTTCTATTGAGTTGAGGTCCGGACTCTAGGCAGGTCAGTCATGTTCCTCCAACCCAAACATGCTCAATTATGTCTTTATGGACCTTGCTTTGTGAACATGCTTGCTTTGGGAATGCATTAGGAACATATTAAACAAAAGCACCTCACAGTGCATTCCTATGGGAAATAAATTAAGAAGAGCCAAAGCCAAACCTGGCTGGCTAAACCATAATGTAAAAAAACATATTAGGAAAAAAAAAATGGCCTTCAGGAAATATAAATTTGAAGGGCACATTATCGGCTTTCCAGCAATACAAGGAATCAAATAAGAAATGTAAATACGAAATCAAAATGGCTAAAATCAACTTCAAGAGACAAATAGCAGAGGATAATAAAAAGAACCCTAAGAAATTCTTTAAATATATCAACAGCAAAAAAACAAGGTCAGAGCATGTTGCACACATAATTACCGATGATGGAAGGATGGTTACAGAGGACACAGAGAAGGCAACTGTGCTTAATGCATTCTTCTCTTCAGTCTTTACACAGGAAAAGGAGGGGTACACTGACCATGACTGTATGGTTAGCAGTACTTTACTGGACTTGCCGCTATGGCTAACAGAGGGTGAAATCAGGGAAAGGCTGGATAAAATTAACACAAATAAATCACCAGGCCCGGATGGCGTACATCCGAGAGTACTCAAAGAACTCAGTAAGGTTATATCTAGACCACTGTTCCTGATCTTTGCAGATAGTATTTTGACATGAACTGTACCCGGTAACTGGAAGAAAGCTAACGTGATAGCAATAGGTGGAACATCCTGGGAAATTATAGGCCAGTCAGCCTGACGTCAATAGTATGTAAACTTCTGGAGGGGAATGATAAGGGACTATATCCAAGAGTTTGCTAAAGAGAACATCATAAGTAGTTATCAGCATGGGTTTACAAAAGGGCGCTCTTGTCAAACCAATCTGTTAACATTCTACAAGGAGGTGAGCTGTGAGCTAGATAGTGGGAGACCTGTGGATGTGGTGTACCTGGATTTTGCTAAGGCGTTTGATACAGTTCCCCACAAACGCTTAATTTATAAAATAAGGTCTGCAGGCATCGACCACAGGGTCTGCTCTTGTATACAAAACTGGTTAAAGAGGCGTGTCCAAAGGGTGGTAATAAATAACGCGTACTCAGACTGGTCTGGAATGGTAAGTGTGGTCCCCCAAAGACCAATTTTGTTCAGTTCATTCATAAATAGCATTGAGGACAGGATCATTAGCTCAATCTCAGTTTTTTCAGATGACACAAAATTACGTAGGGCAATAACTTCACATCGTGAGGCAGAAATATAACAGAATGACCTGAACAAAATAACAGTGGGCAACTACATGGCAAATGAGGTTTAATGTGGAGAAGTGTAAGGTATTGCTCTTGGGGACTAAAAACATAAACGCCCAATACACTTTTGGGGGGGGGGGACCTCTGGGAGAATCAAAAATGGAGAAAGATCTGGGAGTCTTAGTGGAAGATAAACTTAGCAATAGCATGCAATGTCAAGCTGCAGCTGCCAAAGCCGGCAGAATATTAGCATGCATAAGGAAGAGGATGTATTCTGGAGATAAATCTATAATCCTACCACTTTATAAAACTCTGGTCCGACCACATCTGGAGTATTCTGTCCAGTTCTGGTCGCCAGTCCTCAGATAGGATGTGATGGAGCTGGGGAGAGTCCAGAGGAGAGCAACTAAACTGATTAGGGGATTGGAGGACCTTAATTATGAAGAGCGCTTACAAGCGCTTGATTGATTCTCCCTGGAAAAGAGACGCCTGAGAGGTGACATGATAGCGATTTACAAGTACCTCAACAGTGGTCTCAGCATAGAAAAAAACTGTTCAGTCACAACGAATGCATGAGGACACAAGGCCATACAATGCGATTGGAGGAGAAAAGATTTAACCTCAGGGTACACAGGGGGTTTTTTACAGTAAGGGCTACAAGATTGTTGAATTTTCTACCACAAGTGGTAGTAACTGCAGGGACTATGGATACTTTTAATAGACTCTTGGACGTACATCTCAAGGATCAAAACATTCAGGGGTATGTGAAATAATTACGTCCACACACACCTACACAGGTTGAACTGGATGGACTATCTTCTTTATTCAACCTCAACTACGATGTAACTATGTAACATGTGCAAATCATTTGGTGGAGGGGTATTATGGTGTAGGGTTGTTTTTCAGGGGTTGGGCTTGGTCCCTTAGTTCCAGTGAAGGGAACTCTTTAGGCGCCAGCATACCAAGACATTTTGGACAATTTCATGCTGCCAACTTTGTGGGAACAGTTTGGAGTTGGCCCTTCCTGTTCCAACATGACTGTGCACCAGTGCACAAAGCAAGGTCCATAAGGACATGGGTGACCGAGTTTGTGGTGGGGGAACTTGACTGGTCTGCACAGAGTACTGACCTCAACCCGATAGAACACTATTGGGATGAATTAGAGCGCATACTGCGAACCAGGCCTTCTCGTCTAACATCGGTGTCTGACCTCGCAAATGCACTTCTGGAAGCACAGCCAATGGATTGGGGTTCTCCAGACACCCTGATAGGAGCCAACCTGACTCCTGGAACGAGACCTGCTGTCTCCTGGCTGGGGCACCTTTGACCCCCCCCCAGTAAAACCCCTGTCTCTTGGCTTCTGGCTGGGCATCTCTGACCTCTCAATGAGACCCTCTGTCTTCTGGCTGGGCACCGCCGACCCCTCAATGAGACCCTCTGTCTCTTGGCTTCTGGCTGGGCACCTCTGATCCCTCGATGAGACCCTCTGTCTCTTGGCACCTCTGGCCCCTCAATGAGACCCTCTGTCTCTTGGCTTCTGGCTGGGGCTCCCAGAACCCTGGGTGAGACCTTTTGTCTCCCACACTGGAAGCTCTGAGCTATCCTCAGACCCAAGTATATAACGACCCTGCACACCTGTGTACTCGGCCTAGGTTGCAGGCATCTATCAAAACCCGGGTACAGGATTGAATGTTTGATTCCAGAATTACAAAATCAAGAGAAAGTCTGGAATGTCGCAGTTACTTTAAATGCAAATAACGTGTCCCATTTTTCTAGATTCTTACAGTGACAGGGCCTGTCATTGTCACACATATACTATATATATATATATATATATATATAAAACCTACTGTAGGGCTGATTTGTTTTAGGTAAATTCTGAAGATAATTGATCTGTAAATGTTCCCCCACCTTTTGTAGGTGAATATCTGTTCAAATACTGACAAGCCTATGCTGTTGGGGCAGTATAATATAATAGTACTTGTATAACTCCATTTGTGCAATTGCCGAGTGTCTGGATCGGTCAGATTCTCATCCTCAGAGGAGTTCTATGATCACAAACACACACTTTTATTTTAGAACATCAGTATTGTAATAACAATACAAACAATAGTTTTTTTTGACAATCCAATAAAAGTTTACTTGAAAAATCTCCTTTCATGTTGTGATTTCTGCCTGTCTACTGGTCATCACTGTCTCCTTTGCTGTTTTACTTTCAATTTGCCTATTCTACATGGCCCGTGGTACCTTGCTGCCTGCAAGCAGTGGTTCCTCTACTCACTCCTGAAACGCTTCCATCTCAGCACCTCTGTAGTTCAGAAGGCAGGCTCTGTAAAATCTGTTACACAGCAGGTCCTATTTACCAGTTCTGGACCGGAAGGATTTGCCCCCTTAATGACCAGGCCATTTTTTGCGATTCGGCAAATTGCGCGGTCGTGCATACTGAAATAAAATTGATGTCCTTTTTTTTCCCACAAATACAGTAGAGCTTTATTTTGGTGGTATTTGATCACCTGTACTATTTTTATTTTTTGCACTATGAACAAAAAAAGAGCAATAATTCTGAAAAAAAACAATATCATCATATCATTCAAATATCTTTTCTTTGGCTGTTAAACAGATCTGAACATGTCTAAAGACCTGGGGTTACGTGCTGTTGCATTTTGATTGACAATTACGTGGTCATGCAACACTGTACCCAAGTGAAATTTTTATAATTTTTTTTCAAACATATAGAGCTTTCTTTTGGTGGTATTTAATCACTACTGGAGTTTTTATTATTTGCTGAACAAACAAAAAAAGACCAAAAATTTTGAAAAAAACATTTTGCAAACAGGTAATTTTTCTCCTTCATTGATGTTCACTGATGAGGCAGTGTTGATGGGTCCTGATAGGATGCACTGATGGGCACAGATAAGGCGGCACTGGCAGGCACTGATGAGTGGTACTGATGGGCAGCACTGGAAAGCAGTGGTAGGCAGCATTGAAGGGCACTGATAGGCAATGGTATGTCACACTGATAGGCAGTACTGATGATTGGCACTGATAGGTGGCACTGGTAGGCAATGATAGGCACTGGTATGTGACACTGATAGGCAGCACTGATGATTGGCACTGATGGTGGCACTGACCTGCACTGGTAGGTGGCACTGTTGGGCACAGATGCTCCTCTCCTGTTTGGGACCGATGTCCCTCCAACAGCAGCTGGCGATCTGCTTTTTTTTTTTCTCCTAACGCTGACAGCATGAGGAGAAAATAAAAAGCTGATTGCCGGCTGCTGTTTACATCACGCGATCAGCTGTATTTGGCTGACAGCTCGTCACATGGTAAAGGGCCAGGACTCTCTCATGGACTCGCTGATCATAGTGCGAGCCGCGTGTGTTCCGCAGGGAGCGCGCAGGCAGCTCATGCACTGATTTGTGACACTTGTTTTCACAAATTGCCAATTTACTCGCCTCTGCAAATCACTCACATTCCCTATGCTAGCTGAGCCTTACCTATAAGGACATCCTAAGGATAGCTTGGAGGCAACTGTGGATTATTTATGCTGTTTGAGACCCCCTATAATCAAGGGGTCCACCAGTTCCGGTAAGGAGTATTTACCCTGAGCACTGGGTGGAGAGAGTTTTTATGGTGGAGGTCCCTCACATGAAGATAAAGTGTATTCAGTTTTCGCTGAGAGATCCGTGTTGCACTGGGCACTTTAAGGACTTTTTATCACTGTATTTATTCACCTAAGGACTATTTATTTGTATATATATTTTTTATATTTACTGTATTTATGCACACAAGCACTTTCTTGTGTTTTGATTGGCACTGATAGGTGGCACTGACCTGCACTGGTAGGTGGCACTGTTGGGCACAGATGCTCCTCTCCTGTTTGGGACCGATGTCCCTTCAACAGCAGCTGGCGATCTGCTTTTTTTTTTCTCCTACCGCTGACAGCATGAGGAGAAAATAAAAAGCTGATTTCCGGCTGCTGTTTACATCACGTGATCAGCTGTATTTGGCTGACAGCTCGTCACGTGGTAAAGGGCCAGGACTCTCTCATGGACTCGCTGATCACAGTGCGAGCCGCGCGTGTTCCGCAGGGAGCGCGCAGGCAGCTCATGCACAGAAGGACATACATGGACGCCCTCCCGGCAATTAAGGTCTGCACTGTAGCCGTCTTTCGGCTGTAGCGCAGACAGGAAGAAGTTAAAAATGATCTGCCCTGGGTGTCCAATATGCTAGGGATTCAAAATTATTTAGTCGTATAGTGATCTCCAAACTGCAGCCCTTTCATTCTTGCCATGGACACCAACAATGGAGCATAATTCCTTCCACTGATAATAAAAATGGGGCACTGTTTCTCCCACTAACACCAACTATTTCCCCCCTAATACCAAAGATTGGGCATTGGTCACTCCCACTGAGCACAGTCCGGCCCCCCCTAAAGTCTGAAGGAGAATAAACTGGACTTTTCTTTTGGAGACCCCTGGTCTTATCTTATAGTTAAAGCATTCTACAACCTGTGAACTGTAGATAAAATTAATTTTAACATAGGCTCCCACAGACCAGAACTATATTTAGGGGACCTTCGGTGAAAAAAGGTTGGAATACAGCAGTCCTCTGCTTCTATTAGAAGAACTTCAGATAATAGCTTGAGAAATGGAAACCCGCACTGTGTACATGAGCTTGGTTTAATATTTACAGTATATTTAAAATACAAACATGTTATACCTACTTGCTCTGTGCAGTGGTTTTGCACAGAGCAGCCTGGATCCTCCTCTTCTCAGGTCCCTGGCTGGAGCTCCTGGCCCCTCCCTCCTGTTGAGTGCCCCCACAGCAAGCAGCTTGCTTTGGGGGCACCCGAACCAAGCTGCAGCTCTGTGTATCCATTCAGACATGGAGCTGCAGTTAGACCCCACCCCCCTCTCTCTCCTGATTGGCTGAGTTTAAATGACAGCAGTGTGTGCCAATGGCACCGATGCTGTGTCTCCGCCAATCAGGAGAGAGAGTCCCGGATGGCTGAGGCACTCGTGGACATCCCTGGATTAAGAGGGGGCTCAGGTAAGTATTGGGGGGGGGGGCTGCTGCACACAGAAGGCTTTTTATCTTAATGCATAGAATGCATTAAGACAGAAAAACCTTCTTACTTTACAACCCCTTTAATGTGTCTGTTATTCATTGCAGTTGGGAACAATGCTGACTTATTGTCTTTTGATTAGTGCTTTAATCCTTACCTCCATATGCCTGCTCTTGCTTTTTTTTTTTTTTTATTTCTTGCAGAGCATTTAGGACCCCTATAAAAGCTGGGGTTCTTTGACAAGCAATTTTTAATCAGCTCCTATGGTTGCAGACTCTATGCCTCGCTCTCTCTCTCTTAAAGAGGTTATAAACTCGGTAAAACATTTTTTTTTTTTTACAACCTGAAAGAGAAATACATAATGAGCTAGTATGCATCGCATACTAGCTCATTATGAAATACTTACCTTAGAACGAGCCCCCGCCGTGCCGTCCGCTCACCTCTATGACGGGCGACATGTCTAGTCGCCCGTCTTCCGGGGTCGCAGCATCCGGCCATCTGATTGGCCGGAGCCGCGGTGACGTCACTCCCGCGCACGCGCGCGGGAGCCGACAGTCACGGCACGGGGCTCTGAAGGAACGGCACGAGCGGCCGTTCCTTCATAGCGCATGCGCCAGTGACGTCACTGGATGCATCAAAGGTAAATATCTCCTAAACGGTACATGTTTAGGAGATATTTACAGTACCTATAGGTAAGCCTTATCATAGGCTTACCTATAGGTACAACTTGCAGAGGAGGGTATACTTCCTCTTTAACTGACTATTGGATAGTGCAGCTATGTATTGTAGATGGATACAGAATTTGGCAGAAGGGGTGAGAGCAGAGCCTTGCACTATAAGCAGAATTTGCCACTTGCATGTCTGGGTTGGTCAGAAGGAAAAAAAGAAAGAAGAAGAAGGAAAAAAAGAAGATGTTCTGAGTCATGCATGCCCAATCTTTACCTCTGTGTTGAATCATAAATGTGGGAGTGCTAATGTAATTAAAAAACTGTCTGGTGAGCTTTCTGGCAATTGCTCTGCCTAATTGTCTGTTTCAGATCGAACACTTTCCCCTCTCCTCATCTCTATATACAGTGTACAAAGAGCGATGAGCACAGGACTACATAATACACAGAGCGCTGGGCACAGGACTACGTAATACACAGAGCGCTGAGAACAGGACTACATAATACAAAGAGCGATGAGCACAGGAATACATAATATACAGGAAGGTGTTTGGCATAGAGCACAGGGTTCAGAGGTTTGCTATGCACAGAGGACACTTCTGCCCCCACATCCATAGCTCACCTCTACACCCTTCTCTCACAGATTATCTCTGCAGTCACCTCTTAGCCCTTCCCCCACAACAGCTGAACTCTCCATCTCTCTCAATGCAGCTGCATCAGCTCTGACCCCCTGCTCCCCCACTGCCCTTACCTGTGTACAAACAGACCCCTCATCTGCTCACCTCCTGGTCCCAGCCCTCCACACAGTACATTTTTGGCTCTGCCTCTCCTCCACTGAACGGCAGCACTCTAAGGCCCCTTTCACACGATCAGATCTGCCTGTCAGTTTTTTAGGCGGATCTGATCGGATCCTCCATGCATCCCTATAGGGCAGCGGATGTCAGCGTTGTCATGTCCGCTGACACCCGCTGCTATCCGATTCCGATCCTGTCTGTGAAATCCGGACGGATGGAAACCCTATTTTCCATCCGTCGAGGGGATCGGATCAGATGGGAGCGGACAGGCGGTCCGCTCTCATCCGATTCCCCCATAGAAAGCAGCGGAGCTCTGACACCTCCCTCTCCACACACAGAGCGGAGAGGGAGCTGTCACCTGCCTGCTCAGCGGGGATCGGCAGATCGATCCCCCGCTGAGCAGCACGAAGTCCGTCGACGGAGGCGGACCATGGGAAAGAGCCCTTACATCAAAAGTCAAGGCTTGCACATAAATTATGACGTTAAAAAATGTTTTAATTTCTGGTGGTGTTCCAATGTTCATCACCAGTAACTAGTTCAGTGGTGACAGAAAACACACATCTGCATACAGAAAACCGGTTCTCTCGGTTATGAAACTTTGTCTGCCCTCCAATTATTTAATTATTTATTACAGAAGAACAGGGTAGAGACAGAGTTACAAATGGCTGTGTGAAAAAGCAGCTTTGATTTACCATATCTGGGGTGAGCTGCTGTTTACAAGTGGCCATGGCCCAAATTAAGACTAAAGGTAGGTTCAGCAAAACTTCACTAAGATAATGCATCAGGGATAGACCAACACATACTAATGGGCAATGAAATAGAAGGACCTTACATTACTGACATATTTTAAGCCAAATCAATTAACAAATCAATATTATGCATACATAGATGATATATTGAGAGTACTCAATACATTCTACCACTTCATAGCCAGTGCATCTAAATAAATAATAGAAGCAGACCTAGTAGAATTCTGTAAGGTTACATTTCCCTTTCAAAACAGGTCATATTATACTATTCATACACAGGGCCGGACTGGGAATAAAAGCCAGCCCTGGAAATAATTTCATACCAGCCCAACAACACAACGTCATTATTTTCTTGTTCATAAAAGTGAAAACGATGCATTTTAAAGCACATTTGAAGAGTGTATTATCTATAGATAAGACAGATATGAAAGCATATAGAGCTTTATAAGAGCAAAAGCTGGTTAAAAGTGCGTACATGGTACAGGAGGAGATGGTTAGAGGCTGCAGACACGGTACAGGAGGAGATGGTCACAGGCTGCGGACACGGTACAGGAGGAGATGGTCACAGGCTGCGGACACGGTACAGGAGGAGATGGTCACAGGCTGCGGACACGGTACAGGAGGAGATGGTCACAGGCTGCAGACACAGTACAGGAAGAGATGGTCACAGGCTGCGGACACGGTACAGGAGGAGATGGTCACAGGCTGCGGACACGGTACAGGAGGAGATGGTCACAGGCTGCGGACACGGTACAGGAGGAGATGGTCACAGGCTGCAGACACGGTACAGGAAGAGATGGTCACAGGCTGCGGACACGGTACAGGAGGAGATGGTCACAGGCTGCGGACACGGTACAGGAGGAGATGGTCACAGGCTGCGGACACGGTACAGGAGGAGATGGTCACAGGCTGCGGACACGGTACAGGAGGAGATGGTCACAGGCTGCGGACACGGTACAGGAGGAGATGGTCACAGGCTGCGGACACGGTACAGGAGGAGATGGTCACAGGCTGCAGACACGGTACAGGAGGAGATGGTCACAGGCTGCAGACACGGTACAGGAGGAGATGGTCACAGGCTGCGGACACGGTACAGGAGGAGATGGTCACAGGCTGCGGACATGGTACAGGAGGAGATGGTCAAAGGCTGCAGACACGGTACAGGAGGAGATGGTCACAGGCTGCGGACATGGTATAGGAGGAGATGGTCACCGGCTGGGGAGACGGTACAGGAGGAGATGGTCACAGGCTGCGGACACGGTACAGGAGGAGATGGTCAGAGGCTGGAGACACAGTACAGGAGATGCAAAGGCTGCAGACATGGTACAGGAGAGGCAAAGGCTGCAGACATGGTACAGGAGGACATGTCAGATGCTGCAGACTTGGTACAGGAGATGCAGAGGCTGCAGACATAGTACAGGAGGACATGTCAGATGCTGCAGACATGGTACAGGAGGACATGTCAGATGCTGCAGACATGGCACAGGAGATTTCAGAGGCTACGGAAATGGCACAGGAGGAGATGTCAGAGGCTGCGGGCATGATACAGGGGCTGCGGGCATGGTACAGGAGATGCAGAGGCTGCGGGCACTGCACAGGAGATGTCAGAGGCTGCAGAGGGTCTTACCGGGCTTTGATGAGGCACACGCTACCGCCAGATGGAACACCACTGCTGCCTTCCATTAAATTATATTTATATGGTCAATAAAAACTTTTACCAATTTTTAGTGGAAATATTGTGGATTTCAGACTGCTATCTAGTCTCAAATAAATCAAGTGCACTCACTGGTTCCTCAGCCTGATCCTAAGCTCTTTATACTTCTGTTGCAACTCAATATTAAACCCTACGGACTAAGACTGGGATGCCATTAAAGTTCATGTGTGTGTGTAATACTTTTGGTAATATGGTGTGCAATTCATGGGCATGCGAGCTAAGAAATGACACTACAGATATTTATTACCTCTGGAAGGCATCACAGTATTCTTCCTGATGCCTTCATCTTTCCTCTTCACTGAAAGGTCAACACATTTAATTAGGCATCTTCCATAATGAGCATTTCCTGTACTAAGACGATGGCCCAGATGATACAGTCCTGTAAATTCTGACAACTGTGAAGTTGACAAAGTATTTACTAAAGGCAAAACTTTTTTGCAGTTTTGGATAGAGTGCAGAGGGACTAGAACACTTGTCAGTTTTTAATGCTGTCTGTGCTTCCGTTAATGAGATTCACCCTCACTATTTGTCATTTACCATTATCATTAAAAGTAAAAGAAAATCCCAAATTTTGGGTTGCCCCAAGAAAAGTAATAGAAAGGAAATCTTCTAATGGGGCAATTTGTTTTGGTGAACTGGGGGTCCCAGACCAGGCTCCGAGCAGGCCCGGGGGATCTTTTAGGAGGCACAAATCCCACTATCCCCAGGAGAGGGCCCATATCCCCCCCCCCCAAGGCCAGCAGGGACGAGGGGGGCACATTTACTTAACATACCATGGACCTGGTGGGCTCAGCCCCGGGCAGACTGCCTCCCAAGTGAAGTGGGGGTGCTGCCAGCCAAGGGGTACGCTGCGATTCAGGGCATTCCAAGTCATGTCCCATCGAGGCATCCGCTCGCAGGCTCGTCCCCATCCGGAAAAGAGGCACCGTCGTGGCGAAGCCTAATCCGGGACTAGAACCTGCTCACGCTTATAGGCCAGACTAGGGGGGACCAAAAGGATATAGATTATCCAGTGCAAAGCCCCAGCCGGCATCGTTGCCTGTAGATCACCAGGAAACACTTCCCTGAACACTGGCTAGCAAGTGAGTAAAGAGAAAGAAAAGAAAATATTCTGAAAAGAATAAAAAAAAAAACTTAGACTAGAGTCCCAGCAGGAAACCTAGGTCCTACTCCTCCTCTAGGCAGAAACAAACTGATGTGCTGGGCTGAGTGTGTGAGGGTTATGTCTGGAAGGACAGTCCCGTGGGCGTGTAAATGTAAAACTTTGTACTAATGTACTGCTTAGAATACTCCTGCAGGTGGCAGCATAACCCACACAGCTCATGAAGATGAGGCTGCGTCTGTCAATGGACGATAGAGAAATTTGCTTAACCGTGCATGTATTTGTAAAACTTTCACTACAAGCATACCCAGCAATCTCTCCTGTAGCATGGTTTGACTTAATAAAAGACTCCAAGAAAGCTTCATTTGAGACATTTAATAGTGCATTTGGCTATATTTTATAAAGACATATGCATCAAGATATAAATCTATTCTCTATGCTCTTTCACTTTAATGTTTACCATGTTTAGCATATTTAAAATTGAGGGAATGTATCCAGGTACAAAAATGAAACATATTTGAGGTATAAATACATGTATATCTTAAATAATTACCCTTGCCATGCATTTACTATAATGAACATAACCCATAACATTAAAGTGGTATGTACAATGAGGCTTTTATACAGTCAAAAAGATTACAATGCCTATACAAGTTTTAGATATTTATGATATATTTGGAAACACTGATAATGAAAACACTATTATTTTGCCCGTTACATAAAACAAAATTCTTCATTAAAAAGCATTTCAATTAATACTGACAATGGTAAAAACACGTCTTGCAACAACTTTCATTCACCAAGGTTCTTCGTTCAGTCTGCAAACAATTAAATTACTTTACAGTTTCAACATTCCTCTTCTGCCTATACAATATAGCTCAGTGGCTCCTCCCATATCCAAAGCCTCTTCCTACTTTATTCAGCCCTCCGCTACCCCAGTATTTGCTGCACGTTAAAAAGGTATATTTCAGATTAGCAAATATTAACACAAGCAACCCCATAAAAGTATCTAAATTGGAGAGAAGAAATGAGTACAGCACTCACAAGCCAGTATGGTCTACTTGAAGGCCAGCAGGCACTTATTACAAACTAAGGAATATCATGTACTCCTGCTGACAAACTACAGCTATAGAAAAGGCTTAAAAATATTTAGAAGGCAGCCAAAATGTATCTGGGGTATTGCCTACCTTACTTTGGGACATATCCAGCTCTACTCTAAATAAACGTTTGCCTTGTTGAGCCTAATTTTAGCACAATAAACATTAACCTCATACAGATAAATAAGCTTTCTTATGCTTCACCCATACTTGCCAACATCCATGCAATAATGTAACTGAGCTATTCACGTGTATGCCTTTTGACAAGTGTCAATTCATGTACCCAAGTAAGCCATCGTTTTAAATAGCGCTAGTTCCCATAGATCGAATTTGGTGATGTGTATTGCCCACACACCTATTGATGACAATAGCAGCATGTGAAAATCCATCCCTGTTGATAATGCACATAACGCACATGGAACAGTGTAGGCTGTTCAGATTTAAAACTGAATTCTAGGAATGGCAGCACATTCATGTTGTTGGGTGATAAGGCATTAAGTCCAAGAAGGTGTATGTTACCTCCCCTATGGGACCACAAATGTTAAATGGACAAGAAAACATTCATGGTTTCCTGCTTTGCTAGAAACATTTTTAAAACCTCTCAACTTATTATTGCAGCCTGTGCCCCCCTTTCTCCCCTTTGTTAGGACACCTGTCAAAACAAGAAGAGACAGCTCCTCAATGGGGACACATACTATTAGGTTTTGCAGGAGTTAGACTTCCTGTCTAAGTGTCCTAAGTCATGTCCTAAGTCAGTATAGAGGTTTTGTGGGTTAAAGCCATTTTAAGAATCTCTGATCGGTTAAACCAGGCCTTCAGTGAAACCATAGACACTTGTGTGCCACCAGGAACTTGGGTTTTACAACACATTAACTGGAAAATAACGCTAAGAAGCCATAAATCTTTCCCATCGTGAATGCCAAGAAAGATGAACTGTGTTCCTAAATGGCCAGTGATAAAAATAATTCAGGCTAATTAAAAATATGGAAATGCATGGAGGCTGCCTATTCACATATAAATTGGGCTGATTTATTGGCAGTGCCAAAGGCAATAATAACACGTAGAGCCCAGTGACACTTGGCAAACAATAAAATTTCAGATTTCTATCAGAAGACCTTAAATGATATCTTCTAGATGGCTGCTGTGGATAACTGCATTCTGCATTACTTCATTAACTCAGTTAATAAATCCAAGGTAAGCATGGTTCCACTAGGTTTGAATTTTGGAAAATATGGGTTTATCGACCAATGAAAAAATTTAAAAAGTCAGTTCATCAAGATATTTTGTATAATGCAATTTAAACAGCATTCACAGTCCTGATATGGAACACCAAGACGACTCAGACAAGGGATCCCGAGATGAAATTTAAAACAACAGCAATTGGCAAATGTGCATCAGACTTGCGTCATACAGAAAGGATAGTTTGGCCACTTTCATAACTCTAACCATTACAACGAAACCTGAGATTAAAACCATTACAAGTAATCTATCAGTGTACCAGACACTAGATGACTGGACTAAATTCACAAGGGGGACACACATTCACACATGTTCACTGTGCAAATATTTCTCTTCTGAACATACAAAGTTTATAGATATGCATATAAGCGTAAGTACCAATTATTCCAGTGGATACACCAGTCCCTCAGTATGCTTAATAATTAACACAATGACAACATACAAGATAACTGCATATAGGAATGTGGCATTATTTTAACAATACATACTTTCCAATAAAATCCTTTTGCTTCTCAGAAGCAGTCAATTGATATGTACTAACACATATAGAATGATATATGATGGAAGCCTAAAGGCTGATGAATTCTAGTCCATGGCACTAAGCACCATAAAAGACAAAAGCAGCTTCATTTCTTGGATTCAACTTTTTTTCCAAGCAACTTTCAAAAGTCCAGGATCTTCCATTTTGCCCTGACATCTTTCTTTTCACTTTCTTGGGAACCCTGTAGAGACAATTGTGCGATGTCACCTTGACTTCCCATTATTGCTTTCTGGTTGTGGATTGATAAATGAGTCTCGAATCCTAACTACCTCTGCGGCGCATAACTGTCCAAAAACTTTATTGTACCATTCTGGCATGTGGCCCCTGAAACATGAAAGAGGAGATTTGATTAAATATGCATATTCGGCATAACAGCCATTCTGCACTTATACGTTAACAAAGCTAGCGTGAAAACAAAAAAAAAACTATGAAATTTAAACACAAATGAATGCAGCTCTAATCATTAAAATGTATTTTTGTGTTTTCCATAGCTCTTGCTATGTCTCTCAGTATCTTTTATGTGTTTAAATGAGTTTCTATTGTTTTAAAAGTGTGTTTTTAAAGACCTTAAAATGCTTTTACACGTACAGTGACAGTAAAAAAAAAAAACATGCCTACAATGCATTTTAATAGGGTTTTTCTATTTCACTTTTCGCGGCTGGGTCCGGAACGTAACCCCCGCAATGGAGGGAGGTTTACTGTATACCAGTTTGCATTCAAGAGAAAGTCCATAAAGTCCATAAACACTATTTGCTAGGCTTCTGAATAATTTATTAGCATTACTGTGTTCAAGCAAAATCGAGTTACATTCTTAGCAAGAATGACGTAACAAATTTGCACTTGTGTAAGCAGTTGTTTCCAAGGGAACGTATTATTTAAACAAATGTGACTGACGTATTCTTGTATTTGGTTTGGCACTTCCAGCTAAATGAATGAGACTTCCTTAGACTGTCTTTCACTCAGTCCACATGACTAGTCTTGTCACCAGCATCCCTCATCACATGCTTCACCTCCCGAGTACCTTCTGTATGTTCAAACTGTCTACGTCTAGCTATCAACTGCACTCTCCTTGGGAACCTTGTTAGGGTTCAGTAAAGTGGGGTATGTGGTGAAGGCCAGCAGGATAGGTTTAATGTTCAGCAGAAACTGTTGATCCAGCTATCACAAGATGCTGAGACTTCTCTATTTGTCTTATGCTTTTCTGCTACCCTCCTGCCAAAGAGTATCATTAACCGTGCCACAGTTACCTTCAATAAAATAACTGATCAGCACAGTGTGGGAACCCTCTAATGATGGTCATTGCAGCTGTACAGGTCTATCGATTAACCTGCAAGGAACTTGCCACAAAAGCCGCAAACAGACCTGCAGTATGAGATTACTTAATTTCAGCCAATAAACTGTCTCTTTAAAAGAATTCCCATATCCAGCTGTAATTATTAGAATTTATCAGTACAAAGAAATGGTTGTTCCTACCTTCTGGATCAGTCGCATTACGACTTTATATGGCTAGGTGAAAGCAGAACTCTGGCCAAAAATATTTCATTTTTAATGATTTATATAGTAAATAACATTACAAAAAAAAAAAAAAAAACGGAATATACCGGGTCTGCAAAAACTGAACCGCGATGGAGCGGGGGTTTACTGTACACAGAGTGTGTGTACTGGACAACACAAATACATATTCCTTTTTTTTTTGTTTAACTTCAGGGTATCTGAAAAACTCTATATAGTATAGGTAGAGGGAGAGGGGGACAAACAGCTTATAAGGGATACCACACCAGAGTGTTTGCACAAACCTTCTTGATAACACTGAAAACTGAGATTCCTACCAGCTATTCAAGCTTGCTGAATAAAGGGGTTTTTCTACTACTTTAAAAAGTAGAAAAACATTAGGTTTGATGTCTAGATCAGGAATATGCAAACTGTGGCCCTCCAGCTGTTGCAGAACTACAAGTCCCATGAGGCATAACAAGACTCGGACAGCCACAAGCATGACAACCAGAGGCATGATGGGACTTGTAGTTTTGCAACAGCTGGAGGGCCACAGTTTGCATATCCCTGGTCTAAACATTTACTAAGTGGTGCTTACCTCAGATCAGCTCTGCACAGGTAGGTAAGCTTGGATTTTCCCGTGCCACAAGGCTCAATGAGGTATTTGGAATGAAGTACATTGACTCTTACTCCAAGTAAAGGTGCTTGTTCATGGTCGACTGATATAAGCTGTAGTATGCAAGCTCCTTTTGGTAAATTGCTTCTCCATGATCTGTAGAAATTAAAGCAAGCATATATATTAACTTTAGAAATTCATAATACACTGGAATAAAATGACGTACATTTTTAAATACACAATTTGAAACCCAATGGACATAGCAAGTTAAACAACAAAAAAAAAACAAAAAACTTAGCACTGATATGCTAAGTCACGTGTCTTTAGAAGGTATACACTGGAACTATGTGGCCTTTTTATTTGTGAATGGATAATTATTCATGGATGACAACAGTAGATATTAGATGTTCAGCAAAATGGTTTGGTTTTGTCAACACTCACCTTAAAACAACAAAGTCTCTAGCTGGATGTGGAGCCATGTTGTTCAGTACATATTGATAAATGTCGGTGTGCTCATCTAAAGTCTCTACAACTTTTGAGTCCAACAGATCCTCGTCCCATAAGTGCTGCTCCTTCAGTAGACGCTGAAGGACATCCTCTGGCTGAACTGCAATCTCGATAGTACTTTTCCACAGCCGAAGGGGAGGGCCATCAGGGACCTGAGAAGTAAATACATAGTGGTAAGAAATTGGGAAACAACTTACTCAAAGACTAATAAACTTTATGATGCTGGTGAGACAAGTCACTACATAACCATCAGTTATTCATACTACACTATGGTAGCTATACTAGAACAGATATGAAATGCAATAAAGGGGTAATAGTAAAGCAAAACCTGGTTAATGGCACCTTAAAGGCTACAATTTGCAATACGTTAAGGTCAAGGAGGGCTAAAAGAGGCGTAAGCTCAAAGAAAAATTATACATATTGCAAATAGAGAGAGTGTGTTGTACTCTATGCTACAGGGTGCATTTTCATTTTTAAGGTCATGCTAGATGTACTTGAGACACATGCAGGATCAGGTGTACTTTAATTCCAAAGTTGAAGAAGCACGACTTACTTTTTTGTACGCAAGGTCAGCCTGTTCTGATGTTGAGCAGCTGACCCAGCCTTTGAACTTGTCCTTGGCTTCTTTCAGCAAACTATCAAAGCCCTCCTGAAGGAAAGCCTGATAATCACAGATTCCCTCATTATTCCCATTGACCAGCTCATCCAGGCACACTGGCCTGAGGTCCTGTTCCATGTATGAATTACGACACTTGTTCATTTCTTCAGGAATCTGAGTGGAAAAAAATAAAGACTAGATTAGCTAAACCATCCAACAATAACACAGTTGTAAAGATTTAATGTGTTTAGGAAAAGATTGAGAACATACTTCATAAATCACTGATATACGATTATGAATACACAGAAAAAAGTATTGGACAGTGTACTGTGTGTAGCATTTTATAACAATGCAACAATTCAGTTAATCCAGGACTTTTAAGTCATTATGTAAGCAGAATGGAAGAAACAGGTTTAGAAAATGAAAAACAAATTGTAACACTGAGTTCTGGTGATTAGGCATGCAGGTTTAGGAAGTAATCAGAAAGCAGGGGATGGTATTAATTTGCAGTTATACAATACGCTACGAAGATTAGAGCAACTCTAAACACAAGGTGACAGTTGGTACCTGAAAAAGTTTCTTGCACTCGGCAATCATATGTGCCAGGCCTTGGGTGGCAGCAAGGTTTTCATTCAGGTCTTTCTGATCTGGTTTCCCCAAGCTTTGTTTCCTCTGCATGACCCTGGAACAATGTATACACAAAAGGTAAAGTTAAGATTTTGTGACCGATACAAATCAGTTACTTCAATAGGTCAGTACAATGGGGGAATGTGCATAGATCCGTAACCCAACTGCTCATAAATCATCTCTTAAAGTTTATGTAAACCTTAACAATGAACATCTTTTATTTGCTCGCTTTTGATCTATTAACTATATTATCAAGAGATTTGTTGTATCTGTTTGCAAAGTGCAAAGAAATACCCACCAATCCTGCCAGAAATTTAGCACTGTCCTGGTAGAGCTGCAGAGGTATCTCAAACTACATTACCGGGAAACATGTTAGGACTACAGAATTCACCCTCCATGTTATGGAGAGAGGTTGAGGTGTTTTGTGGTCCTAGCACTTCCTGTCCTAGGGTCACAATGTTGCTCTTCCATAGATATAGTACAGTGAGTGAGTGAAGTCACCCTAGGACAGGAAGTGTGCTACTACCAAGACCACTTGGTGAAAGTAAGCTTGAAAAAAAAAGAAGAGAACCAGTTCACCAAACCCATCTATGGACTGGTAAACTCAAATATTAAAACTTTTTGCTTTGGGTTTAGGCACGCTTTTCCCTCTGACTAGAGCAGACTGAACTGGGACCAGATGCTTTTTACTTTGCATATTGGCACTGCTCTGTGGTGAAGAACTGAATGGAGATATTGATATTAATTTTTAAAGAATAAGTTACCCCAACATTTCATATTGCGGATGTGTCTGTTGTACCACGTACTTGTGTAAAAAGTAACTTGTACTCTTTGCATTGCTTCCTTTCAGTGAAATCCTTGGTGTTTCTGCCAGTCCTACTAATTGGGCACAAAGTGTCAATATTTTGTGTGGTCACCATTATTTTTGAGGAACTGCCTTAATTCTCTTGGGCATGGAGTTCACCAGAGCTTCACATGTTGCCACTGGACTCCTTTTCCACTCCTCCATGATGACATCACAGAGCTGGAGGATGTTATTTAAAACTGACCATGCTAGGCATAGAAGCACATCAGTTTTCGGGCTGTGCTGGGAGAACAGCCTGCGTGTCCTCCAATCGTAAGACAGGCATTCACCGGGAAGAGCAGTTTACTGCTGCGTCTCCCCCTCAGCTCTCTAAGCTTTTTCGACTGCAGCTGAGAACAAAGAGTATGTGATCACTTATACATAAAGAAAAAAAAAGGTTTTTATGATGGTTTTATCTACTGAAATATGCCAGTCATGATGGTTTTATAAATTGAATGGGTAAAGATTCACATTTACTTTAAGTAGGCAGTACAGTTGATCTCTCCTACTACAGAAAGAGCTGAGCACTAAGATTCTACCAGAGCAGACAGTGCTCATTCGCTTGTCGATTAATATTGAAATAATAAAAAAATATTAAAAGAGCATGCTTCAATTTTATTTTCCAATACCAAACATAATTAAACACTGTCCACTCTCTTACTAAAATATGAAGCTCTGAGCCTGCTCGTAGATTGATAGGCTCACTTATTGTAATAAGGTAGTACTAAGTGGAGTAAACCATAGCAACTAGATCATCAGTTTATTGCAAACAAATTATAGAAAAAGAAACTATATCTGCTTGGTTGCCATGTGTTTAAAGCAAATTTAGATTCTCTTAAAAAACAAAACCTGTATCTGTCTGTAAAGAACTCAATATTTATTTTTAATAATTAATGCAAAGTTTATAGTAAAGCTCTGCTAGATTTGTATCATTTTGAAAAAGAAAATTTCTACAGCTCAAAAAAATCAAGCCAGTTCTTTTACACATCATAGGCATAAGAGCAGGTGTTATTGCTGCAATTACATGCTAAACTGTAACATTATTTCACTTATGCATTTTGCTTTTAACACAATGCCTTTCTGCAGCTGCACCAGTGTTCTGCTCCTCACCGTTATTGCAGGCAACCATTCTGTGGGCAGAGGCTACCAAGTCATTGCTGGACAAACTGAAAGAAAGTTTTTGTAAACAACATACCTAGGAGAGGAGTTCTCTCTCTTTAGGGTATTGAGGTGGAACAGAGAAGGAGCCAAACATACAGCCAGATTGGTGGGTGTCATCTGGTTTTCATCCACAGCTGCAGCAACATCGCTCAGGAAGTACAAGAGAGTCTGCAGAACCTCCCTGTTCTCATCAGGCAACAGCATAATGGCAGCCTTGATTGCCTGGAGACGCTGGTCTTTTGGAACATCTACAGAGAAAACCACAAAAAAAAAAAAAAAAAATCAATGTAGAAGAACACATCATACATACAGCTGTGCAAAATAATACACCACGCATGTAGCACTGTGAGGCTAACACAATGGTTTCCATTCATAAAACTGTCTTAATAAATAAAAAAAAAAAAAAAAAAAATCTATGGCAGCGTCTTCTTAGCATGTCATAATAGAGCTATCCAAACCAGAAAAAAACGGAGGATGAAATCACTATAAATATGGCTTACAAAAGTGAGTACACCCCTCACATTTTTGCAAATATTTTATTATATCTTTTCATGTGATAACACTGAAGAAATGACACTTTGCTACAATGTAAAGTAGTGAGTGTACAGCTTGTATAACAGTGTAAATTTGCTGTCCCCCTTAAAATAACACGGCCATTAATGTCAAAACCGCTGGCAACAAAAGTGAGTACACTCCTAAGTGAAAATGTCCAAAAAGGACCCAATTAGCCATTTTCCCTCCCCGATGTCATGTGACTCGTCAGTGTTACAAGGTCTCAGGTGTGAATGGGGAGCAGGTGTGTTAAATTTGGTGTCTCTCTTACTGGTCACTGGAAGTTCAACATGGCACCTCATGGCAAAGAACTCTGAGGATCTGAAAAAAAGAATTGTTGCTCTACATAAAGATGGCCTAGGCTATAAGAAGATTGCCAAGACCCTGGCGGTTTACCAGGACAGGTTCCACTCAGAACAGGCCTCGCAATGGTCGACCAAAGAAGCTGAGCGCACGTGCTCAGCGTCATATCCAGATGTTGTATTTGGGAAATAGACTTATGAGTGCTCTCAGCATTGCTGCAGAGGTTAAAGGGGGTGGGTTCAGACTGTCAGTGCTCAGACCATATGCCACACACTGCACCAAAATGGTCTGCATGACTGTCATCCCAGAAGGAAGCCTCTTCTAAAGATGATGCACAAGAAAGCCGCAAACAGTTTGCTAAAGACAAGCAGACTAAGGACGTGGATTACTGGAACCATGTCCTGTGGGCTGATGATAAAGATAAACTTATTTGGTTCAGATGGTGCAAAGCGTGTGTGGCGGCAACCAGGTGAGGAGTACAAAGACAAGTGTGTCTTGCCTACCGTCAAGCATGGTGGTGGGAGTGTCATGGTCTGTGGCTGCATGAGTGCTGCTGGCACTGAGGAGCTACAGTTCATTGAGGGAACCATGAATGCCAGCATGTACTGTGACATACTGAAGCAAAGCATGATCCCCTCCCTTTGGAGACTGAGCTGCAGGGCAGTATTTCAATATGATAATGACTCCAAACACACCTCCAAGACGACCACTGACTTGCTAAAGAAGCGGAGGGTAAAGGTGAAGGACTGGCCAAGTATATCTCTAGACCTAAACCCTATTGAGCATCTGTGGGGCATTCTCAAATAGAAGGTGGCAGAGCGCAAGGTCTCCAACATCCACCAGCTCTGTTAAATCATCATGAGGACTGGAAGAGGACTACAGTGACAACCTGTGAAGCTCTGGTGAACTACATGCCCAAGAGGGTTAAGGCAGTGTTGGAAAATAATAATGGCCACACAAAATATTGACACTTTGGGCTCAATTCAGAAGTTTTAACTTAGGGCTGTACTCACTTTTGTTGCCAGCGGTTTAGACATTAATGGCTGTGTGTTGAGTTATTGCGAGGGTATAGTGAGTATAACCCTATATAGATACAAATTATATATGCAAAATGTGTGCAGCCACAGTAGTGTAGTGTATAGGAGTCATATTTTGTCAGGGTGTCAAGTGTAAAATGGCTCTCAGGTGGCAAATAAAGTGGGTAAAATGTCTTTATATTGAGAGATTTCAATAGAGAATTTTTTTAAACTTGCTTTTTCAGGAGATCAGGATTCTACTCTAAAGCCCAAGTAGTCACCCATGGCAATCAATCAAAAGTGCCTACTAATACATTTTCCTTTGGAGAAATAATCTTTATAGAAGGCAATGTCCATCAATATACAATCCATAGTTGCAGCAATACTGGGGTGCATGCCATAGGATTTAAAATCAGACAGGTCTCACCTCCTGTCAATGAACACCCTTAGATATGGTTAAGTTCTGAAGGCCAGGTTTTATATCAATAATATTTTTAGTTTTGCAGTTATTTGCACATCTACTTGGCCAATCTCTATGAAAATGTTTTATTAACAAAAACAACTACTTACATTGATAGATTTGCAGAAAGGTTTCAGAGAGTTTGTTGGTGAGTAGAGGTTCAGGTAGATCCCTAAAATACTGCTTCAGCATGTCAGCCACATCATAGGCAGACTGTCCCTCATATAAGGACCCATCAGCATTGTTCTCAATTATCTCTCGCAGCGCCAGTATCCGAGACTTGACTCCAGATTTTCGGAACAGTCCCACCTTTAAGAAAAAGGCAACAATTTAGGGGAATTCCTATGTATACTCAAAGGGAATAACAACCCCTCTAATAACGTTCCCTGAGACATACCTGATCCAAGCACTGACTACGCAGGTAGCGCATGGCTTGCTGTATGCACTGTGGCAATGGCTGGCCAAACCTCTGTACATTGACCGTTAGTGGAACACCAAACACATTCTTGTCCTTATAGTCTGGAACTCTAACCCGTTTCATAAACTTTGGTACAGCCCTATGTAACAAAATCAGTAAAGAAAATGTTAGATTACACAATAAAAACACATTTGAAGAATATAATTTATACTAATCTAAGTGTAAGGAAAAATGACTAAGAATTTTTAATGTTGAGAGTACTGTTCGTGATACTTTTTGTTATTTGCACTGTTAAATCTACAGAACAAGCTTTCTGGGGTGTCTGAATATACAAATATTAGTATGGCTTAGACAAAGATGAAAGAGTAGGCCTCTGAAAGATTGTCCTAAAAACTTGAACTGTTAGTGCAAATAACAAAAGTATCATGGAGAGAACTCAACTGTGTTGTTGCAAGCACTCCATTATGGCTACAATCAGTAAGGTTATTGAAAGAGAAAAATAATCTTAATCTCTCTAGTCACTGGCAAACAAGTAAGAAGAGGAACAGTCAATTGGCCCGATTGGGTGTTTTCAGTTGATTTCTTCTGTTTCCTCTCATATTATCGCTGCCAAACTCCCCAAAATATCATGTCTTTTAGATTGTAAGCTCTAACGAGCAGGGCCCTCTGATTCCTTTTGTTCCAAATTGTATTGTAACTGTAATGTCTGCCTTAATTTTGTTAAGCGCTGCGCAAACTGTTGGCGCTATATAAATCCTGTATAATAATAATGTATTTATGAGTTAACAAAAACCAGTTCATCAGCCTCTTCATACAACCTTCATTTAAGGTCTTTGGCAAGTTATTAAGAAGGCAACGGATTTTCTGCTTTCTTTACCCCTTTCATTAAAGATCAAATGAAAGCATAAAAACAGCTATAAATCACACAATCCCCACAATTCCTTGAGTAAACAATTAATTGTTCAGGATTCTATTTAGGCAATTAATTCATTTCAGAGCTCGCTTAATAGTTTCAGCTGGACTTGTAAGAAGAAGATACTGTTCTATTAACTGTGGCAAATAATGAAGGCTGTGCAGAAGCCAAAAGGAAAGTCAATAAATCCTGCTGCGAAAGAGCCCTAATAATGTCACTTCTTCACTCTTCTCTTCATGAAGTCAAATAGCCGGGTTAACAAAGGAGGTTTGTACATCCAACTCTGCTGTTTAACAAAGCCTCAAAGTGAGGTCTGCCACCCAGTACTATGCAGAGCAGCAGGAATCTGGTGTAAAGCTTTAGGGGCTGTCAGCCAGAAACATCACTTCTACAAATGAGTTCTTTGAAAAAGAATAAGGCAATTGAAAGAAACATGACCAGTGTCACAGTAAAACAATGCTCAATAATTCCCTTTTATGCTTGGAACAATTTAAATTGCATCTAACACTTCAGTGTTAAAAAAAAAAAAAAATCAGAAAAGAACTAAAGACTCAAGCTGAAATCTCTCTTCGTGGACTGTCATGTTAGTTCATACTAGAATTACTGAAAGGAAATAATGCTCCCTTTGTACATGGAGTAAAAGCACACAACATTACAAGTCATATTGGGAATCTTAAACATGCATGAACTTTTTGCAAATCCCCTGTATGCTGTGACAATGACCGCCTTTCTGGGAATTCAGATAATCATGACTTTGAGCGTTGATGCCGTGGGTTACACATATTTGTGGTAAAGAGAAAGAGGAGATACTGTTACATGTTTTATTGTGCCACTGGCAAACCCATGAGCAATTCACAAGTTATCCACACTTAAAAGGATCTGTGACTATTGTGTATATAAAACAATAGGCTTTATTTGGTAACCAAGCATTACTGCGATGCATTTCATAGCAGCCTATTGAATATTACGTTAATGTAGGCAGACCAATAATATGTAATGAAACGCTGTATATTTGCATGCATGGTTACCTTAAAAATTTTCTTAGTTCCAGGACATGGAATTTACAATACTAATAGCGTTTTTTAGTAGCTTGTGAAGTTAAATGGCAATGCGAAGCTTGTACTTTTGTCCACTACTCTTAACGACAAAAAGAGTTTGTATGGCACGGTGCTAACTTCTGAGATTAAGTGTTATGTTCTTGGTTTGTGAATGGCCATAAGAAACAGGGGAGTACTCAACCGCTGGCTGAGAAAATAGTATTGGGACTAAAAGGTTTACTTTAATGATGGCCCCTGGAGCAGCTTATACTCCTATTCGATATGTGGTACAACTGAGTATGGGGGGGGGGGGGGGGGGGGAGTATGTATCTCACTGCTGGGTGCGTGAGTGGCAAATCACCAGAGATGGAAGTGAACAAATGCCTTGGAATCTGGTTATGTGACCAGCATCCATGGTAGACCATGGCAGTAGTTTCTGCAGTAAAATATATTTCATGACTTTTTCCACCTTTTATTACATAAATGGAACATGTCAGTAGAGAATTTGACAATATATTCACTTTAAAGAGTTTTAAATAGAAGTTACTCTAGTCATGATTCCACAGATCCAAAATGTAGTTTTCTCCACTAATAAACACTATTATCTGTACTTTCTATACTTTTCATTACAGAAAAAAAATATTTAACATCATTTATTCCGAGGGGATGGCAGCAGGTACCTAGTTTTGACAGGTTTGGCAATCAGAGCAGAAGATCGGCCCCCCTCCTTCTCCCAAAGCCTTGTGGGACACATCACAAGTCCCACAAAGCTGCAGGACAATTTGCAAAGTGGAGCGTGGCTCGCTCATGAACAGGGGAAGCCAGCTGTGAAACTGCAAGTAATCACAGCTGGCTTCCAAAATTAAATATGCTGGCACCTGGAACTGAAGGTGGCCGAAGAGCTGGCACAGGTGAGGACAGCGCTGGATCCCTGGACAGGTAAGTGTCCTATTTTTTGTGGGTGCTGACATTTAATTTTTTGTTGTGAATACCATAGAGGGTATGCAATACAGTTTTAAAAAAAAAAAAACAAACAAACCCCACAACAACAACAACAATTCTGAACTTTGGGCAGCTCCCACCCTCTCTCCTGGTCTATTATGTCATAGATGCCATTTACTTACCAGCTGAATCCATGTTTATTTGAAGGGGTGTACTTCTCCAGGAGGGCAGTTAACTTCAAAAGGGAGAACTTCTGCAGCAAATTGATTTGAGTCACCGACTGGCAGTTTATTTGCAGAGATGCAGATCTCAAGCTGGGACGGTGTGAACTTTGGAAACTATGCCATCTGAATCGATGCCTGCAGCGTATGAAGACATAATACGGATGTGAGTGGAGCTTACAGTTCTCAGGATATTTGCCATGATTAGGTTAACAAGCCTCAGCATTCATTTATGAATCACTCTAATGACTGATCACCACGGAATTCCCATAAGAACTTTGAGCCTAACACAGTCTGGAGTTCAGTTAATAGTAAAGTATACCAGAAGGCAAGCCAGGGCACAGATGTTTATAAAGGCTGGCTAGACATGTCCCAACATTCACTAGTGGTGTGACTGATCTGGGCATCATTGGTAATATATTGGCAGTGTGCGGGTTAATTCCTGAGTGGCCACAAGCAATGCGGCAAGGGTGCCGTACATTGGCTTAGACAAAGAAAATGGATCACATCCTAGTGGTGCGTGGTTTCAGAGATGCCCAGCAATACTCTCACCAGCTGTCACTGCAAGCTCTGGTTTACACAGGCTTCGGGTTAAAAACATTCATCTGAAGAGCAATGTGCAGAGCTAACACTTAAAAAGGAATTTCAGCAAATTTAGCAGCTTTCTAGAATCCTTAAAGCACTCTTCAGCACCAGTTTGGGAGTATTTACCATAATGGGACTTCTGGCTGTTACTTTAAACAAGCTGCTAGTAGACATAACGACACTGCTTATAGCTTGATGGAAACAACGGCTAGTGCTCCCAGAGTTCTGTGTTCCATGTTTTAAATAAAGAGTGTTTACAGGGACATTGCCATGAGAGACATAGAGAGAGACTGCAATTGCTAGACTTCTTTCGGCTATAGTGAGTATAAAAAAGAATCACCCCCCCCCCTTTAAAATAATCACATTTTGTTGCTTTGCAGCCTGAAATAAAGACAGACACTGGTTTTGTTTTATCCAGCTATATTTACTAGTGCAACTTCTAACATCCAAGTGAAAGATAGAACATCAACATGTCAGAAAAAAATTAATCAACAGCTGAGTTGGAGAAAGGATCACCCCCTTATGTCAGTATTTTTCTGAACCACCGTTTGCTTTAATTACAGCCTCTACTAACTTTGTTCATCTAGAGTTTGCAATATTTGGCCACTCTTCTTTGCAGAACTGCTCAAGTTCAGTTCAATTTGATGGTGACCATTTGTGGACTGCAGTCTTCAAGTCATTCCACATACTTTTAATGGGGGTTTTAAGTCTGGGCTCTGACTAGGCCATGCAAGGACATTGACCTTTTTTGTCCTTTAACCACTGTGTGGTCATTTATTTTTGCTGTGTGCCTTGGGTCATTGTCATGTTGGAAGGTAAACCTTCCTTCCCACTGACCACTTTCTGGCAGAGGGCAGCAGATTTTCCTCAAGAATTTGACGATATTTTGCCTCATCTATTTTTCCTTTTATCCTGACAAGTGCTCCCCCCCCATAACAGGATGTTACCACCTCCATGCTTTACTGTCGGAATGGTGTTATTTGGATGGTGAGCTGTATTGGATTTCCGCCAGACATAATCATTTGGTGTTGAGGCCAAATAATTAAATTCTTGTCTCATCTGACCACCTTAAATGCACCTTGAAGATTCTGATGCCACATAGAAAAAGGTGTTATGGTTAGATGAGAAACTAGCATTTTTAAAAAGGAGGCCAATAATGGTAGCTCCCTCATACTATTCATGGCAGATTCACTTTAAAAGCTTCAAGAAAGCTGCTTAAAATTTGCTCATAGCTTTATAGAATGCCTTGTAAATATTTGCTGTATACACACTGCTTAAAAGAAAAGTGCTAGGTTAAAAAAAAAATATTCACCTAGGAATGCAACATCAATCTCCACCGCCTTTATACTGAGAACTGAGTGATCAAAGACTGCTGATTACTCAGTTCTCTGTCTTCAATGAGCAGAGAGCTGTTTGTCACCAACCCTCTGCTCTGCCCCTGCAGCACTCACTGGACTGCTAGGGCAGAAGTGGCTGGCTCACACTTTCTGTGGCACAATGACATACTGAGCCAGCTGCCAGTGCAGGCATCAGGATGGATCCCGACATCAAAGTCAGGATCTCTCCCAAGCCTGGACAGAGTGACAGCAGTTGACAGCCAGCTTTAGCCTGCTGTCGGCTGAATACAAGTCACAGGAGTGCAGAATGAAGTGCACTCCTGTGATCACCATGAGAAGTAGGGCCAAAACCTCTTTGGCCCTTCTTTAACGACTTCCCACACACCGACATACCTGTACGTCAGCTTGAAGAAGTGCTTGTTCCGGAGTGATGCCTGCAGCTAGAGACATCACCCAGGTACCGTTTTTTTAGAACCGGTGGTCGGCTTTCTGGGATAACAACCGATGCGGCTCAGCAACCAGTCGCCCGTTGTCACAGAGAGCGGGAGGGGACGTCCCCTCCTCCCACGACCCCTTACGCTGGTCTGCCCGGGTCTCTCATCCCTTTGGGAGACCCAAGCGACCAGCCGCCACATCTGCTAGCTGGTCAGAGTCCCGAACGAAGCCAGATTCGGCTTTGATCAGGTCTCTGATGAAGTAACCCGGAAACAACGTCCCTTCTGGTTTACTCAGTTGCCAATGGCGCCGATTTTTAAAAAAAAGGGACAGTATTAAAAATGCTGATTCTGCGTTTTGAATACTTTTAGTGCAAATGAGGGATTTGGGGTCTTTTAGACCCCAGATCCCTCCATAAAGAGTACCTGTCACTGCCTATTACTGTCACAAGGGATGTTTACATTCCTTGGGACATCAATAAAAGTGATTTTTTTTTTAAGGAACAGTGAACAATATAAAAATAAAATAAATAGGAAAAAAAAATCTATATATAATGGTAAAGTGCTCCTCCTCCCCGCGCACCAAAGAAAACCCATACGTAAGTCGTGGTCGCAAATGTAAAAAGTGTTCAAATCACACATGTGAGGTATCGCCACGATCATCAAAGCGAGAGCAATAATTCCAGCAAAATAGCTCCTCTAACTCTAAACTGGTAACCGTTAAAAATGTTTTAAGTGTCGCCTATGGATTTTTTTAAGTACTGTAGTTTGTCGCCATTCCATGAGTGTGTGTGCAATTTTAAACTGTAAACTGTAATGTTAGCTATTTCCTCGGCGTGACATCATCTTTTACAACAAAAAAATTGGGCTAACTTTTTTTTTTTTAATTCAGTGAAGTGTATTTTTTCAAAGACCGCTGTGCAAATACCCTGTCACATAAAATATTGCAACAACCGCCATTTTATTCTTAAGAGTCTTTGCGAATATATATTATATATATATATATATATATATATATATATATATATATACATACATACACACACACGTTTCGGAGATCTAAGTAATTTTCTAGCAAAAAATACTGATTTTAAGTTGTAAACAACATGTGTCAGAAAAAAGCTTGGTTGTTAAGTGATTAAAAAACTAACCTGATTTAGCACCACTTTCTGTCTCAAAAACAAGGACCCATTAGTGCATTGCAGTAAGGTCTGGGCTGTCAAAGCATCCTTAATGCTTAACATTGTTTCCTGCACTGCAGTAACATACATTCTACTGCATGTTATTTCAAAGTGCTGCTATAATTGGGTTGCATAGAATTAGGCAGCATGTAAAACACTAAGAACTGTGTGAAGTAGGTCTTAAGCTGGCCATACACTAGCCGAAAAATTGTTCAAACTCATTTTCAAAAAAACTTAAAAATCGACCATGAGAGCAGACGATTGTGCCATCATGTAATGACCCTATTTCGAACGATAAATCGTTCAATGGACGTTTTTCGTTCAGTTTGTCATATATACCGAGTGCAAACTGTGTGGCCGAGAAACACATTAACCTTTCAATTTATCATTCGTTCGGCAGAATTTTCCAAACTGTTCCTTTGATTTTTCGGCTCTGAAAAGTTAAAAACGATTTTCTATTTTTTCCGATTAACTGGACGGAAAACGAACGATCAGACCAAATGACAGATTTTCGAACGATTTTTCGGCTAGTGTATGGCCAGCATAAGAGATATACCTATATCATTTAAAGCATAGTGGCAAAATTCCTGTATCCCACCCCCTTTAGATATACACAGACTTTAGATCCAGAAAGGTTGGTGGTTTCACAATCATGGCCAGCCAAAGGCCATGAAGAATTTACATCCTATGGCAGCTATACACTAAAATATTGTACATCTGTTGTTGAGAATTATGGAGTGACATAATTCATGAGTGCATGAGCACCAGCACCAGAGAGATAGCCTTGTTCTTTAGATATAAATACATACATTCTGGTATATAGGATAATGTAATCTTTACTGATTCTTACATCAGAGTATGACTAATTCATAAACATGATAAGAATGCGTACCCAAATATATGTAAACCTATAGAGTATTAATATTACAACATATGATAAGTTATGGTGATTATATATATATATATATATATATATATATATATATATATATATATATATATATATATATACACACATACATACACACACACATGCATAATATATATATATATATATATATATATATATATATATATATATACACACACACACACACCCTAATGTATTTTAAAGTCTAGCTAAAATGGCGCTTATGAGTTTGTAAAAAAGAGGTCATCATTCCAATGCCTCGTACCAGTGTATCATTCTGTAAGTGTGCGTTGTGCGATAAACCCTATATAAAGGGGGGATCTGAGATCCATCAGACCAGAGCATACATGGCGGCTTTATAGGGGTGTGCCCTCGCGTAGCTACGTCTGATAATAAACCTTTTATTTTGGAACTCTCTCAGTCTGCAGGTTGTATTTCTTACAGGACAATCAATTTCCTTATTGACTAATAATCTGAATGTTCATGTTTATGTTGATAGCAGTCTTAAAAAAAAAAAAAAAGTTGATCATGCCTGTACATTGACATTCCATCCCTTTTTTTAACTTTATTTTTTTATTTTTTTTTAGGACAGCTAAAAATATACTTGGCAAAGCAATTTGTTCATCGTCAAGGAGGTCCCACTTTGTTCTTCCTAACGGTACGCTATCAATTCCTGTTCTGCAAACAGGAAGTCAAGTGAGCAAGGTCATGATGCTTTCCTGACAGATAACCCTGGTTTCACATATTTCACACGAGACTTATAAACATTTCCACTTTTAACAGCATATGTATGCATGTTACAATTAGCCCTATAGGAAACAGCTGCTTTTGGTCAGTTCCATATATTCTAAAACTTCATTCAAGACTAATGTTACCCATGTGTAGGTAGCTTTCTTCTCAAAAGAATGGCTGATTATATTTGTTGCTGTATCAAAGGATTACCAAGCACCAAGAAAAGCAAGTACACCTTCCAACACATGCAAGTTATTTTTCTTGTGATCTACTAAATAGAATCATTTTCAGATCTACTTTTTACAGTCAAATGTTGGCACAGTGAAAGGCCCATCACACCCGACCACTGTTTGTATGAACAATATTGATAGATCATTTATCGATCAGGTGGGGTCTTGGGAGACCTAGGCATCATGTCACTGACCCATTTATATACTGCCTTATCCTGGCCGTGCATTCTTATATTGGGTGGAGGACATTCTGTTTTACTTCTTGGTGATGTATGGTAGAAATGATACCATGCCTCTCAGAGTTGGGGTTTTCACGCACCCTGGACTGGGCCCTATTACCTGGGTATCTGTGACGTTTAAAGTTTTAAATTGGTCTGGTCTACCCCAGACTGGAACACTCCCGGCAACAGGCCTATATAATGATTCCCCTAATGTCTCCATTTTATCTGTGGCATCTATGAAATATGTGCGGACAGCAAAGGCTTTGAAGAAGCAGAACATACACACCGTGAAAAATGTTGGCACTTTTTGTAGTTGGTTCCGGCATACACTGTTGATGTCATTGTTTGTATAATATGTGTATGGGCCATATCTTTTATCTTCTTGGCCTGGTCAATAGTCACAATTTGCATATTAATCTTGATGTTGAATAAATATTTGTGCACATTTTTATAATCAGGTGTTTGTATTTATATCGGTTTCTTTGTTTTTTGGGGGTATGACTGCTTAAAAACCCATTTTTAGGTGGGATAAGAATTTATTCCTTACTGCCTCCATTTTCTGCCATTGTATACATATATTGGGGCTGGTTTTTTCCAAAACAATTATGACTCATAGCTATACCATTTTAGATGTACAAGTATTGATAGTTTATTGCTGTATTTTAATGATTTTGAAGAAAGAAAAGCCTTTTCTGATTATTACCCAATTACGTAGAGATTAAATAAAGTACTTATGCCTTTGAGCACTAAGCAACAATGCTTTATTTACCATCATTAGGTCTCCTTTTCTCCTACCAGTGTGACCAATCTGAACATTAGTATCTAAAGGCAGGATAAGGGGGCAGAGTGCTCACATTCAAAATTCCAAATTTCCATGACTGTTCATTTTCATGTAAAACAGATACTAGACTTTCTCTGTGTGAACTTTGTTTCAATTGGCACGATAGTTTCAAGAATAAGTTGCAAAGTTATTTTGGCTCCCAGTTATCTTTGCAAAAATGGCAGATTATTTAGTCATTAAACTGGTCTGCTTCCCTGTACCAGGGTTAAAGTAACATTAAAGCTTCAGTTTTTTTTTTTTAATAAAATAATAAACATGTTCTACATTTCTGCTCTGTTTAATGGTTTTGCACAGAGACGCCTGATCCCCCTCTTCTGGGGTACCCCATCTGCACTCTAGCCTCCTCCTCTTTGGCCAGTTCCCCATAGAAAGCTGCTTTCTGTGGGGCCACTCATGCAGTAGAGGGAGCCAATGACTCAAGCTATCAGTCAGCTCATTGAGGAGGAACACAGGAGTGAGAGCTGCTGCTCTTGTGCACATCGCTGAATTTGGCATAGGTAATAAGGGGTATGGGGAATGCCTCCTACAGCACAGAAGGTTTTTTTACCCTAATGAATGCATTAGGGTAAAAAAAATCTTACAGTTTTAGAACTCCTTGAAGTTAAACCCCAAATCCATGTATTGAGACCGGAAGTGACATCACACTCAGGATTCCTATCTTGTACTTGTTTATAATGTTTTAATTCACCTACAGAACCATAAAGCAATAAAGGAGCAGCCCCATAGAATAGGTGAATTGAAATACCAGGAGGCGGTGGCACTTGGCAAAGCAGGGTTTCTAAGTGCAATGTAATCTCCTGTTACAGCACTTCTGGCTGGTCAAAAGCATGCAGTATCTGAATAAAATCAGCTGCCTTCAAATACCTAAAGCAGATCTTCAGGTAGAAATAAAAAAGACACACATGAATGCACTTCTGTATTCATTAATACGTTATTAAACATATTTTTAAATGAAAACAGTGAAAGTACTGGAATTTTACTTGATTAACCTCTTGCAGCCCATGTACAGCAAAACTCAGACTGAGGAGAGCGAGGCAGCATGAAGAGACAATCAAATGTGCAGTAACAGTGCAGATAAGAGGAAAGAACAGAGTGACAGACCTCAACCTGCTGCTTCTCCATCCATTTTCCAGTCACAGGTTGGAATTTAGGGAGATCTGTAACTGCATCTGAGAGATTTTAGCTTTCCTCCCCTTCCAGAGCCATATAAACCTCAGAACCATGTGGACAGAAATAGAATTGCTTTTGCAGGTAAAATAGCTTCTTTATAATGTATGTATATTTGTGTATTTAGCAGTTTACCAGGAAATCAGTTTAGGTAGCTTAAAGCGGTAGTATACTCCGCTATATGACTTTTACCTACAGGTAAGCCTATGAAAAGGCTTACCTGTAGGTACAATTAATATCTCCTAAACCTGCACGGTTTAGGAGATATTCAACCTGCATGCAGCCGCTGACGTCTGCGGCGCATGCACTCTGAAGGTCCGGTGGACCTTCAGAGCTCTTTGCCGGATCTTGCTGGAAAGAGAAACTCCCGCGCGCATGCACGGGAGTGACGTCATCGCGGCTCCGGCCGCCGCACCAGGAAGAGATGCCGAGGGAGCATGTCAGCTCCCTCAGCGTTGTCCAGTCGACCGTACCAGGGCTTCATTCTAAGGTAACTATTTCATAATGAACTAGTTTGCGATGCATACTAGCTCATTTTGCCTTTGTCCTGCAGGGTTTGTTTTTTTGTTTTTTAAGGAGTATACAACCGCTTTAATACAATATATAGAATGGTTTAGAGTATTAGCCAGCTACTGCTAATCAATGTGAAAATGAAAACATTACCCACCTGTTTGATCGGGTCAAGGATGCCACTCCAGAATCCCTCCTTCCTTGGATTACTGTTGTCTCATCACATTCATTCAGCGAGTTCCCAGTGCTATCCAGATCACTAAGCACACTGCAGTCATTATCAATATCTAAATGGATCTGCTTTGGAGAGGAAGGGCAAGGAGACACAGAGTCTAAAGCAGAATCTGAATCGCCCTCATCATAAAATTTCTCTGTCCACTGGTTGACTATCCTCTGCATTCCTTTCACATGATATAAAATGTCATCCAGCTCTGGGAAAATATCCTCATTTTCCAGATCAGCCATGTCACCGTTACTGGAGTACAAAAAAGTGCCTGGGACATTGTCATAGATACTCAAGCGGTTCCCTTCAGAACAACAAGAATTGCGCCTCCTGCTGCTGAAGGAACTTTTGCAACTGTTGACGCTGGTGACGCTGTTTTCCCTTGTGAAGTCATGTCCATGAAAACTGCCATTTCTCCAGCTCACAGAACTGCTGTCCGTAGGAGACAAATTTCCATTAGAAAGTGCTTTGGGAAAGGTTCCAGGTTTGTGGTCATCAGGAATAAAAAAAACATCCTCACCAAAACCCTGGTTCTTAAAGTTTTGCTCCAGAACATCACTGAAAGTTGATTGGTTAAATGGATCGAAACCTTCTAGGTACATTCCAACTCTCTTGTGGCATGCGCTTAAGCTTCGTGTTCTTGTAACTGGACTAGGGGTGCTGACTGCACTGCTGGTCTCAGACTGACTACTACTGCTGCTTGTCTGTGTGGAGTTTGATATACTCCTCTTACGGACTTTTGGGGCATTTATATGGTTCCCATTCAAAGAAGAAATTTCCACACAGTTGAGTTGTTTTAGCTTATCGTCATCAACGCCTTCTTGTAAGACAGGTTCGCTTATTGTTATACCAGTTTTAGCCTGAGATTTCTTTTTGCTGTGAGATGTTTTGATTTTAAGACTTTCCATTCTCTTTAGAAGGCTCTTTGTTCTAGACCTTGAGTTCTTTTCATTTGCTTTGATGTTGAAATTAAAACTGGAAAGTTCTTTCGGTGATGGAAGGCTACCAAATGAGTCATCATTGGCAAAAAGGTTTCCAGATGAACATACGCTGACAACCGAGTTTGTTCTTGTGTTGCCTGCCTCACTGGGAACATGTGCTCTTTGGCTATCACTGCTGGTACTGTGAATGGAAGAAACTTCTTGGTGTTCACTTAAATCTGTTAGAATGCTGTCTTGGCTTGCTGCATTTGCCAGCTGGTGCGATTCTCCAAGTAATGCTTTATGTCCCTGAAACGCATCAAGTTCTTCCAATCTTGACCACCTCTTGCTATCCCTCTGGAATGTCCATTTACCACTGATTGCACAAGGCTCATCTTCATCTGAATCTTCACTCTGTGTAGTGAGCAGGAAGAAATATAATGAAAACTGGCAAAAAAGAGTGATATCTATAGCAAACAGATGCTCTAGTGATTTAACCTTTTCTATGATGTAACTGCCATTTGTTTGACCTGTGGTCTTTTTTGCATTTTTAACCCAAAAATCTAAACCTGTTTAATTGGGTATTTTTTTGTGTTCACTAGGAGATACGTTTTTTTTATTGTTCAGTGTAATGTCCCACCTATGTGCACTTTTTTGTTCTATTTTTTAAGTGATCTGCAACTGTTTTACAGTCTAAAGTATGACATTATGACTATATATATATATATATATATATATATATATATATATATATATACACACACATATACACATATACATACACACATATACATACATACAAAAAGTATGATTACTAAATCCTAGTTGAAAAAAGGGATCTTTTGAGAATAGCTCGCTGAGATTAAGTACTGGTCTTTAGCAGATTTACCCCATACAACTAATATAATTGTCAGCCAGTGGATTAGAGTCTTCAAACTATGGCTCTCTAGTTGTTCAGGAACTACGATTCCCATCATGCCTAGTCATGTCTGTGAATGTCAGAGTTTTACAATGCCTCATGGGATGTGTAGTTGCACAACAGCTGGAGGGCCGTAGTTTGAGGATCCCTGGATTAATGGCTACATTAAAGTTATAGCAAAGCTTTATTTAACAAACATGTCATACTTACCTGCTCTGTGCAATAGTTTTGCACAGAGCAGCCCCATTTCTCATCTTTTGGGGTTCCCTGATGGCACTCCTGGCTCCTCCCCCTCACTGTGGCTTGCAGGAAATAAAATCACTTGATTCTCCCATCAACACAGTCAGTGTTGATGGGAGAATCCCTCCCATGTATCCATTGTGTCCTCCTGGCATGTGACCACTGGTTAAAATCGCATACTAAAAATCCAACATGCCAGTTGTACCCAAGTTGACTGATCGATCAACTTGGGTGTATACATCCTGTCCATACATGGTTCGATATCGGCTGGTCTCTGCTGAACCGGCCATGATTTGAACCATCTATGCCCGGCTTAAGGAACCATGGGATCTAGCCATCTGAAAATGATCTAAAGCCCAAACTGCCCCCACTAGGTGAAACTACTCTATTTGTCCTTGTAACTACTTTTACTGGGACAAGAAGTTAGGGAAAATCCACAATTCTGAGCTATTACCAGAACTAGAATGGAGGGGAACTTTTCCAAGGTAAAAGCTGGCTCCTGTGACAGCCATCTAAGAGGGGATTTCCTCTCACTTGCTGTTGCATGTGAAGGACTAAAAGTAAAGGAAAATCACGCCAATGGAACACAGATGAAAAAACTCACAGGTTTTAACCTTTCCCTACTCAAAGCAAAACGAAAAAAATGTTTTGGCTCCAGATATATGTAAATATTAGTTACTAGGACCACATATTTTATGAATGTTAGACAGGCCTCATGAATATTGGTTGAGGTAAGAGAATATGTTATTTATACAATCTATGCTCTACTATTATCTCGGTTTTAACCATCATCCTTTAACCTCACCAACAAAACTGGTTAATGGAAAGAACCAGGACATATTTTGAGACACATTTTAGTTGTACCTATCTTTTACAATTAACTGGCAGCCATTAATATGCCATTTAAAGCTTTCATCTTCCTGCTGTGCTTCCACTGGTATATTTCCACCATACCCCTCCTCCCAACCTGAATTACAAAAACATCTTATCTACAGAGGATTCATTAAGATTCTTGTAAAATTAGAAGGTGATTTCAAATGTGGCAAGTCAATTCATTTGCATTTCAATCTAAAATGGATTATCACTTGTAAAGAGAACCACCAATTAACTAGCTGACCGTAATACGGAGAGGTTACATTCTTCATTAAAATGGCTATCAATTGTTTTAAGTCTTTCTGTAAAACTTACCCTTTTTCTGTTCGGGCTGATTTCAAGTTTCATCACCGCACACTTATTAAGAGTGTTTAGCCGCCTGCAAAATAATTAGAAGAGAAGAATATAATTCTGGTAAAAGAAAAAGAATTCTGGTAAAATATATAAAATAGCTGAGTAATAAAAAATAAAACGGAATGAGCCATGCTATGAGGGTTTTTGGTAAGAATACAGAAAAGTAATATTTTATTAAAAAATATATATTTACATCACCTATTCAATCTCTCAGAGAAAAGCTAAAAACCCTACCAAACAAATAAACCAAAAAAAACTAAACAAAAAGAAATCCTCAAAAACATTTGGAAACAACACACACTTATTAGTAGGCAACTACATTTGTAGTGTTTTTTTCTACAGAATTTAAAATTGAATGTCTGTACACCTCAAATGCCTGCTTTTAAATGCACACTCAAACATTTAGCTAAACAAATTACGTACTTCAAAAAGGCTACTTATTTCTTATTAGCTAGCAGGCAACTTGCAATACAAATCCCCTTTAAGAATAGTCAAAAAGAAAACTGACCAATTGCCAAAATAAACAGCCATATGTTTAAGAAAATCTCTCTCTATTTCCAGATAAAATATGCTGGACTAGCAAAAATCTTAATATCATCCTTGTACGAGAAAGCAAACAGGCACTGGTTTAAATTCTTTACAATGAATACACACTACACAGCTTACAGTGCTCTTTATACTCATTAACTTCTCATATTTTGCTATTACGTTCAGAGCTATGCTCTTACAGGATTTGTAGATCTAACTGGCCAAGTAACTCCCAGTTGCATTCAACAGGGGATTCAATTGCAAAATTTACAAACTTGTTTTTTGCTAAAAATTTTTTACTGCTTTTTACTTCCAAGAAATCAACCATGATGTTTCTCTCTACTGAACCCCAGGAGAATATTAGTGGTCAGTGAGAAGGACTGTGTTGCTTTTATACTAGTCAAAAGTATAAAGGTCTTTGCAGTACAAAGGTTTATACGTTTATGCTTTTCAGTAGGTGAAATGTTACGAGGGTATCCAAAGTTTGACAAATCCATCAAGACCTGTTTCTTACTTGGCTAATGTATTCTGATTACTTATCATTTGTCCAACATCTATTATTTACGGTGACCACACATGGTTCAGTCTGATTGTATTAGAATTTAATTTCTATACTCCAATTGTGTTTAAAAGTAGAAAGAAACACTGTGTGTAAGCATTTACAATCTTCTTTTAGGTTTTTTTGTTTTGCAGAATCAAAAAGAAAACTAGACAAGTTGGAAAAATTAACAGTGATATTTGTTAACATGTATGGTATAAGATGATAGTTTAATTTTAATCGTATCTTTTACAAAATGAAAAAAAAAAAAAAAAGGAAAAAAAGTCTTAATGGAAATTTAATGAAATTGGCTGCAACTTGATCTGATCAAATCTAAATGTGCATCCACCATCAGAGAAAGATTTAGCTTTTCTTTACATGGCAATGGCAGCACCAGTATGTTTGGACACAACTACTAGGTGAAAAGATATCTGGCTTAAAAAAAACAAGTAACCATGAAAGCAAACAAACCACATTTTTTTGACAGTATTTCCTACTGGAAATTAAGATGGCTTCACAATACACAATCCATGCTTGCATCCACTAACAAGCATAAAATGCCCCGTACAAACATTCAGATAATCGGACAACTTATCGTTCGCATTTTGTTGCATGATACTAACATTGAATTCAACAATGCGTACAAACCATATGATTTTTGTCGTACGATTCGGGAAAAGCTTCCTGGTTGCTTAGCTACGTATCAGATGGTGCAAAACAAAAACAATGGCAGCCAGGCTTTTTCCATGCTATTTTAGTGTTTCTGATCATGCGCGGTCTTTGTCGATCGATTTATAGCGGACGCATAGTGTACTGATGAAACTATTGTTGTTCGCAGGGCTATCGTACGACAGAGGTTTTCCTGTTTGTCCCTTCGGATTTTGTTGGATGAACTGTCGTGATCAGCTGTCGAAAGCTGTGTACTAACGATCAGATTATCGTGCGATCAGGTCAAAAGCGAGTTTTATAGTACGATTATCGGAACGTGTGTACGGGGCAAAAGGCTACTAAAGGGTTGATGGAAAGATCCAACCACTATCTGAAGTTTTTTAAATTTTGGTTTTGGACTTTTTAATTAGCTTAGGAAAAACTGAGCCCTTGATACAGTTACAGCTAAACTTGAGGCAATACCTGAAAACAAATACAAAAAAAATATTTGTATTAGTGTACATCCAGTCATGAAATTTACACAGCCCAGGAGGATAACACCACTTTGGTAATGTTATAGGAGGAGCTGTAGAAGGAATACAGTGGTGTCCCTTCTCCAGCTCAACAACTTACTAACTGGACCGTAAAAAAGAGCAGCAAGCGGACTGTTGAGGGCTTCCCCCTGCTGTCATCTCCTACCAGCATGTTCATAGTTGACATATTTGAATGCAACACACCTGATTGGCTCCCTGTCACCCAGTTTGAATACTGCTGTATAAGGGTATTATGAAGATTCTTGGGATATGGTGATGTGGAGCTCAGAGCTGGGAGATGGCTGGTTTTAAAATGCATATACAGGGGCCAGATAATTTTGGACCCTTGACACAAGTTTTTTTTTTTACATCAATTCTGTATTAATATAAAAAACATACTTAATAAAATTTGTTGTACGTGTGTCCTTTAGATATGTTTAAATGGCACACTTTAGCATCTACCAACATGTTCATTTATCACAGGGAAACATTCTTTCATTTTGTACAGAGAAAATGTTGGCCCCAAGACTTCAGTCTCTAGGATACATAGGGTACTCACAAAAAGCACAGACTGCCCTTTCTTCCATATTTAAACATCCAAATGCTAAATCCTAAGCAAACAAGTTGTGTGGTTGATTCATGTTTTTTTCCCTGCCAAATATATACAAACTATTTCAAAAATGCACTTGGTATGCACAGGAGAAAAAAGGCCCTTTTAATGCTTTTTAAAAGTCTTTAAGTAATCGCTGAAATAGAACATAGATGAGTTGCCTGGTGCTACACTAAATTTATCCTCATTTCTTTTGTGTTCAACGAGTGGAAGATGGGATGACCAGCTAGTGCTGACCTATTACCATCTGATAACCTGGTCAGTGCTGTAAACGTTAATGAGTTCTTGCAATAAACTTTCTTTTGCTTTAGGGGAGAGCTGCACGTGACATACTTGTTAAGACTGCTTTTATTCTCTAATGGAAACGTTATAATTAGATAAGCTGATTTTCTTCCAACTTAAGCTAGTCAAACACTACACAACCCTTCTCATTTGAACTCAAAAGATCTAGCATTTATGGCACCCCATATTCACAACGTTGCCAAATGTAGAACTTTGTTCTTTTAAAGCATATCTTCTTAAATTTTACCATTAACAAATAATTAGAATGTATTTTTATTTTCTAATACTGTTATTGTGGTAACCCCCTAGATCAGGGGGTCTCCAAACTATGACCCTCCAATTGTCCAGGAACTACAATTCCCATCATGCCTAGTCATGTCTGTGAATGTCAGAATTTTACAAGGCTTCATGGGACGTGTAGTACCGCAACAGCTAGAGGGCCATAGTTTGAAGATCCCTGCCCTATATCTATATGCCATAACTTGAAATGAACCTATAAAAAATATATTATTTGCCATAATGTGTTGCCACTGACAAATTTTTAAAGGTGCAGGCTTCTGTATGGTCATACTGATGCTGACCAGTCCCTGGTAATTTGAACAAGCATGGAGTCACTGTCTAAAAAGTCTAGACTCCCTCCTTATATACTTGCTTTAGAGGTCAGTGGTAGTAACACCGTGATTAAGAGGACAGCCCCAAAGCCTGGACTTTAGCAATGGCCACACCAATATTTCAATTTTCAAAGGCTTACATAAAGCTGACATATGGATGCACAGCAGCTTCTGCATGCAAGTTCTTCTGATTTGCTGCCACAAAGGTTACCTGGCACAGGCATCTGCTGCCCAACAGCTCCTTCTACTTAAGGAGCCTTTAGCAGCTGAGCATGAATAAAGTAGATGCCACATCAGTAGTTTGCGGTGAGTATAGCTCCGGTGAGAGCATGAATAGTGCTCTAACCCAGACCAACCAACTTATCACAATTAATTGTTCTGATTACAACAGTAGACATACATTTGTTGCTTTAGGGTGCTGTGCTTTGTGCGTCACCGTTCATTTGACTAGGTTAAGAAAAATAAGCACTCATATTTCAACAATCCTTGCCAAGATTTTGAAAGGAAATATTTAGGGCACAGAAAAACTAAGACTGGCTCGTCATGTGAGGTAGTTCTTACCACTTGAAAATTAAGAACAATTCCACCCAAATTCATTACGATTCTTAAAAAGAGGAAAAGCTATGCAATCCATTAAAAAAAAAAAAAAAAAAAGCCACACATGGTATTTAACCTTCCCACAACTGTACAAGGTAACAGAAATGTAACACTGTATGATGTTGGAACAACTCAAATAATCCAGTCCCATCCAGCTGCACACAACTGGTTTCCACAACCTGCACGATAACTTTGATCTGCAGTAGAGAATCTTCAGTCTTGCTGATAAGGGCATCTAATCTCTGCAAGACTTTAATATTAATGTGTCTACACAACGAAACTGCACAGTCGGCTGAAAAAAGATACGGCCCAGTCTGTTTCCAGGAAGATAAACTTTTACTGCTGTAAGTGTAACTGAATAGTTCTGGAAATCCAAGTTAAAATCTGTCTGATACGCCTGGTGTCCGTTACAAGAAAAACCATGTCTGCCCAGATTACATTTCTGGTGTGTCACATTTTATGGTTACCAAAGAACAAAACAAGGGAAGCATGTTGTCTTTTTGTGACCTTGAGTATTGTCCGGGCAGCTCCGAAGAAATGTGAGTCTCTCCTAAACATCAGTTCATAACATTGTTTTAACGTAAAAAAGGAAAAGAAATTGAATGAGAATTCCCAAACCTTTGTAAAAAAAATGCAGAGATTTCAAGGAGATGATGGGGGATTTATACCAGTAAAAGTTTAAAACTTGCGTTTTCCAACTATGAATCTACCTCAGCCTCATCATAAAAAAGGGCAGACCTACTGCTTTTGGGGTTCCTTAAACACTGCCACCAGTGTCATTATAGGAGCGAGTAATGAGCACAGAAAACACCTGTGCAAAAGTTTATGATCAAGCCGTTAAAAGTGCTTATTTTACCAAACATGGAAGTTCACAATGCAAAGCATGTTGTTAGGTAAACTCCCTAGAATGTATGACAGAATGAAATTACAAAATACAGTGTATTAGGCAAGAAAAACCTAAGAACTGCACAGAATATTCCAGACCATTTACACAAGGCTAAAAAGACTGGTCTAATTGGTTGAGTGGAGCTGCCAGATTTCTCTGAGATGAGTGTAGGAAGTTTTCATCTTCCAACAGTTGAATTGAGTAAGATCTTTAAAAAGATTGTAAATGTGCCTGTGCCTTGAATTCCAAATCTGAACACTGGAACTCAATAGGAATAAAGTTCAAATTAGCTTTCAATATACAGGTATATTCTAAAATTATTTATGGAACTGTTGGTTGCATTTTAAATGTAGCTGGCAAGGGATTAGGTAAAGCCAAAAGCACCATCACAGGCAGTACTGTATTAAAAAACAAAGTCTGTTGAGGGCTTTGGCTAATGAACGTAATTTATGACAGAAGAACTAAAACCAAACACAAATACTTCTTTATGCCTTCGTGTGACAAGGGTCAGCGGTTTTCAATATGGGACACCTTAGGTCCTTGCTCAGGCATTCTTGGAGTTTGCACACAGATCATCTTAAGACACATGACCGGCTACGTCTTTATAGCCATTAGGCAATGAAACTATTCTACTTTGTAAATGTATTCCTGAAAAGCTACTGGACTTTTAACATTCTTTCCCTGTGGGGATTGTTGGTTTCTACAAATACACATGAAATTAGTCCTTTGCTATAATGCAGACAGCACGTTAATAACATCAGTTAAGGTTAGTACAATTGATTACCTGGACAAACAACAGCTGTAGTGATAAGATGGACAAATGCCTTCCATTTCCAATAAACTCCCTGGTAAGATGCTGGGTTATGCATGGTTAACAAATGACTGACCATAAAAGGCATCAATAAATGGAATTGTCAGCGTTAAATTTTAGTTTGTTTTTGCTTGATGAGTAAGTTACAAGGTATATACAGGAGTGGAATTTAGCTAACTATGGCCACCACTTAAAAATGTTATTTTCAGCCAACATTACTGGTTTATGTTGTAACAGTTTGCTACTTTTACTTGTAAGGACTATCCTGAATATGGTGTTATAATTTAGTTGTATTGGGTCAAGTATCAGTCCATCTACTAGGGCAATAAAAGTCAATAACCAGTGTCAATATAGGATTATAGAAATAACTTGGAAACTTGGTTTTATTCAAATTTATAGTTGTTTTTTTTCCCCCACAATCTCAGTGATTCCATTAGTACCAACCTGCATAAGGCTTCAATTGCATCTCTATCCAGGAAATCATGGTCCTTCTTCACAGCAGAGATGTCGATGGGAAACAGAAGATCTGGATGAGGGACAGATAAACAAAATAATATAGTAGATGGTTTTAAAAGATGGATCTTGTCCCTCAGATAATAAATGTAAATGATTATACTAAATATTGCAAATCCTAAATAAAAAAAAAAAAAAACACCTAGGTGTAAAATGGGTTTGTAAAAAAAGAAAAAAAAATAGATTTAGGTCTGCCTCACCCCCATTTTCCACACTGTTGGGTGTGACATCACTGTCTCTCCTGGAAAATTATGGGGGAAGAAAAATCTCACACAGACTCTTGATTGAGTCAGTTGGGCCCTGGATCTAGCTAAAATTGACAGGGCATTATCTTTGCCTAGAAAGAAGATCAGGGTAAGGCAAGTGTAAAGATGGCCAAGCATGGAACAAACCAAACAAGATTCGATCCATTTATGGACAGGCTGACTGTGCCCATCCATCGATTGACTTACGTACTACCAGTATGTTGGATCAATTAAATGCAATTACTGCCGTCGGCAATATCTGCTGGCAGTAATCATATTCTACTGGCCAGGAAGATTCCCCGTGCCCCCCCTGAATAACACAATGGTGTTGCTGAAGGTATTTCCTCATCAACACTGACTGTGTTGAGGAAATCGAGTGATATTCTTTCCTGATTGGGTGACATTTTGCAAAAGGACCATGTACCAAACAATTTCCATGGTTTCTCTTGCTTCATAAAATACAATCTTTAAAATTTTTTGCGTTGCTCCACTCTCGCAGCCTCTTTTAGCCACTTCCTGTCTACATGTATGCACTTTGATACTCCATTGTTCCACAACGGATTCCTGAAAGGGACAACTGTAGACCATGCCTGCACAATATTTCAACACAGCCATTTGCATTGTCCCCCAGGGGAGCATGTGACAGCTGACTCTCGGATCCGACAACCCAATATGTATTTTCTTCCTGCCAATTTGTAGCAATATTCGGTATGACTGGCCATTCCTTTAGGTGGAAAAAGGAAAGTAATGTGTTCTCCTATTATATACTGCTTGGTGAGTTCAGGTGATATAAATGACAGGCATATCTGCTCATCTGTTGTCCTCATGGAAACAGCTGTCCATCAACATATGTCAAATATTCCAACTTCTGAAGTACATATAGGATTTTTTACAAATTGCAAAAGGTATCAGCAGCTCTTTAAGATCCTTCAGTCACAGTGCATACTCTAAAATGATTATGGTTTATGACTATATGTTGGAGAAAAAAAAAAAAAAAAAAAACACATTTAGGGTCCATGCACACTGGGCTTAAAAAAATTGCTGCTACAGGAGTTGTCTGTAGAAGCAGCTCAGTGTTATCCTATAGGTCCATGCACATTAGGATGTTTAGAGAGGCAGAAAAAAACCCTTCTGTGTGCGAATTTGAGAGAAGCTTTAAAGCAGAAAAAATGCTTAACCCTCATAAATGCTCCTAACAAAGCTCCTAAGCACGGCGTTTAGGAGCGTTTGCATTAAGAGTCCATTGAAAAATGAGCAGAGGAGAAGGTTTTGAAAAAAAAAAAATGCTTGTAAAAGCAAATGCCCATAAACTTTTGGCCAATATGAGCTTTTATAAGCATTTTTTCTGCCGCTTTTACTGCCAGAGGTTCTGACATGTTTTCTGCTCCTAGTGTGCATGAACCCTTAAAGTGAAGATGTATTTCCTAAGTAATGGCAACTTTCAGTGAGGACTTTATAATGCTGAAAAGAGTTAAAGGAACCAGATGCTTCCTGGACACAACTATGAAAGAGAAAAGAAGTAGGAAAAAAACTCCAAGATAAATGATGGCTGGTGCCATCTCAAATACCACTGCTGAGGCATAACTTCACAAGGATGGCGCCTTTACATGCAGCCTTGATAAAACTCACATGGGACACGGTGGAAAGGTCATTGAAGCTGGGCAAAGCAAAGATAAAAGCCAAGAGAAAGAGAACAAGCCAGCTGAATTTAAAACATCTGCAAAGGATCAAAGCTTAATATGATGCTATATATCCTACTTGAAGATAAATATTTGCCCAGTGTGACCACATGTTCCTAGTATCTTGCATAACAAAACAATCAGCAATCAATTATTTACCACACAAGTGGGACTAGCTTGGAAAAGTTCTAGCATAGAGAGTAGACAACCTTTAGGGCTCCAGATGTACGTAAACTGAACTAGAGCTTTTGACTGTTAGCTGGTGCAGAATTCTGGAGGACGTACGTTCTATAGGTGAAGGGAATTGCATAGCACAAGGGGGACAGTGCAAGAGGAAATTAATGAAATGACCAGATTATTAAGAGCACATAAACACAAGGTATGGTCCGCAGGACATTTAAAGAGACAGATACTCTAATATATTAAAATTAAACAAATTTATTGCATATCATAATTTAAAAACAATGATAACAACATTGTGAATTCCTCAAATAGAAAAAGCATTAATAAATGATAAAATACAAATTCAAACTATATACAGCTTCATATGTGGATAATTATTTGTATTGTATAAGTCCTGTTGTACACAATATCATATAGAAGTGACAGTCTGTGATGCATGAATCTCAACGCGTTTCGTGAAATGTTAGATTCGCTTCATCAAGAGAAGCACAGATGTGTATAAATAATGCAGGAATATGGATCGTTGCAAATGACCCAACAAGGGTCTAAAATATTCCAATGGTCATTCCATCAAAAGAAGTTGTCGATAGAGGTAACGGAAAAAATCCCCCTCAAAAATATATATAGAAGTGCATGAATCTTCCCCCCATGTTGGAGATTTGTCTGTCATTTACAACGATCCCTATTGCTGCATTATTTATACACATCCATGCTTCTCCCGTTGAAGCGAAACTAACATTATGCGAAACGTGTTGATATTCATGCAGCATGGACTGTCGCTTCTATATGATATTGTGTACAGCAGGACTTCTACAATACAAATCATTATCCACATATGAAGTTGTATATAGTTTGAATTTGTATTTCATTATTTATTGATGTTGTTTTCTATTTGAGGAATTCACCATGTTGTTATCGTTTTTAAATTATGATGTGCAATAAATTTGTTTAATTTTAATATTTGGGTATCTGTCCAGTGGGCCATTCTTTGCATTTTTGTGTTCAAATTTGGGACTGAGACATCTACACATTCTACATATATTAGCGTTCTTCTCTTATAGATAGATTATTAAGGGGTTTGGATAATCTACTGGTCTGCTTTACTTTTCCGGTAACCAGCTGTAATAAACAACCTTATGTGCTTGATTAGATTATATAAAATAATGTTAAGCAAAACCTCAAAGGAAATGAACCTGTCAAGTACTAGAAGGCAACCACAGCTTAGAACGACTATTTTAATTGAAGATGTTATCAATTTCTCATTTTTATTATTTTCCTACAGATTTTGGTGCACCAAATAAAGGAGCTTCCTCCACTGCAACTATTTTATGAATTTTTTCCCCCGCTAAATTCAAGAAATAAAATCCTTTCTACAATAAAGATTATTTAGAAATCTGAAAACCAAAACCTCATTAAGCGTTTTAGATTAAAAAATAAAATATACTGTAGAAATGTAAAAAAAAAAAAAAAAAAAGCCCTAGGTCAATGCTTGTATTCCTTTAAAAGTTATAAAATAACTATTGAAACCAGCTAAAGTAACTATCTTATAACTATCTAATCTGCATTAAGCAAAAAAAAAAAAAAAAAAAATAGATATCTTTCACTAGTTTGCTTTCGCCCTCCCTAAGTACTTACCTGAGTCCTGTATCAATCCAGCACTGTGCCCATCTGAAGCAGGGCTGGTCTCTGTTCCTGATCTCAAGGAACAGATTGACAGTAGCGAGAGCCATTGGCTCCCGCTGCTGTCAATCAAATCCAGTGAAAAGGTGGGGGGGGGTGAGGGGTGTTGTGCATCTATAGACACACACAGCCCAGATCATTACTGAGCCCTCACTTGTGCCCCCATGGCCAGCAGCTTGCTACATAGGCACGAGGAAAAAAAAAAAGGAGTGGACAAAGCAAGCAGGGGACCCCAGAAGAGGAGGAACAGGGCCATGCTGTGCAATACCAGTGCACAGAGCAGGTAAGTATAATCTCTTATTTTAGGTAAAAAATTGAGCCTTTACAATAATTTTTAATTTATACTGAGCAAAATAAAGTAAGAAAATTAGGCTTGAGGTGGGGGTGCACCCACTATTATTTGATGACTGGGGGTTACCAACAAGTTTCAGGAAAGACAAAAGCAAAACATTGCTTTTTCCACGTGGTGAAGATTAAGCCCCTACTAGGCAAAGCATGTTAGCGTGGGTTCTCCCATAGGCAGGGGCCATTTTTTTCATTAGGAGGAGCTCATTATATGCCTAACGCAGTAGAGCATCATTGTGCGGACAAATGCTATTTTGTTATAGTTCTCGATGCGTCTTATGAACTGGGTTTAACTACAGAAAAAAAGTGCTCTCAAACACCTTATACTATGCAGAACAACAGCACGGCAAAAGTGCGTGTAGAATTAAAAAAAATATATATATATAAAAAAAATGGAGATATAGTTTAACCACTTAAGCCCCGGAAGATTTTACCCCCTTCCTGACCAGGGCCTATTTTGCGATTCGGCACTGCGTGATTTTAATGGACAATTGCACGGTCGTGCGACGCTGTACCTAAGCGAATTTGGCGTCCTTTTTTTCCCACAAACAGAGCTTTCTTTTGGTGGTATTTGATCACCTGTGCGATTTTTAGATCATGCGCTATAAACAAAAAAAAGAGCGTCAATTTTTCAAAAATAAAATTTTTCACATTTTTTTATATGAAATTCCCAAAAAAAAAAAATTAAAAAAAATCGCAAAAAGTGTATTTTGATTGGTTTGCGCAAAAGTTATTGCGTTTACTAACAAAGGGAAAGATTTTTGTCATTTTTGTTATTTTTTTTTTAACGTGTAATGGCGTCGATCTGCGATTTTTCTTGCGGGACTGCGACATTGCGGCGGACAGATCGGACCCTTGACTGACATTTTTGACACTTTTGGGGTTCCCAGTGACATTACTACAGTAATCAGTGCTATATATATGCACTGTTACTGTAAAAATGACACTGGCAGTGAAGGAGTTAACTGTATTGGAGAGTGAGGGGTTAAGTGTGTCCTAGGGGCGTGTTTCTAACTGTGATTAGCTGTGGCTTGATGTGTAAAAACAGTGATCAACGGTCCTACATAGTAGAACTGTTTGATCATCATTCTTACACAGGGAAGAATGACAGGCGGCTTTGTTTACATTAGCCGCCTGCCTTTCTCCCTCTGTCACGGACGATTGTGAGTGCCCGGCGGGGGGGGTCCATGGCCGAGAGGGAGCACTCCTCCGGCGGCGCACACTCGCTCCCAAAACCCTTACAGGCTAGCGACGTAGCCCTACGTCGCTCTGCCTCTGAGGGGCTGACTGCTGACGAAAATAGTCGTGCGGCAGTCGGCAAGTGGTTAAATTAAGTTTATCTGGTTTCCAAAACAATAAATGACCATATCCAGATTTTTATATGTGACCCACCTGGGCAACAACACAATAGGAAGAAGAAAAACAAGTGGAAGATCAGCTCATTGAATCTAAAGAGGATTTTGTTGGTTTCTGCTGCAGCCAGAAATGAAGGAAAAACTGGGAATGCTTAGACAAATTTGCCTAAAAGCCATCTTAAATATGAAAGAATGCTTAGAACTAACTAGCTTGTTTGCTACATGAATACCATGACGTTGTAAGCAGACTAATTCTATTCTTTTAAAAGGATAGCTCATTTGGTAAGTATTCCCATATGGATACACAACTCTATTTATATAATGTTACATTTTTGAAGAACTGTAAAAGTAATTTCAGTAATTGAGTTCCATCCGGGTTTACCGACCATCCCATATGTTTCCTTCTTTTTATGTGATGTTTGGGTATTCTATATTCACACTTCCTCTTATTGATGGTGAAAAGCTTTTGCTGCAGAATGAATTTTACGTGATATACTTGGCAGTAACCAAACTTTAAACAGCTGGTTAAAGCATTTGTCAAGCTCTGAAAAAGCATAATGGATAGAAATGGGTTTGTATGGACAGTGCGGAAAGGAGTAGCAGAAAAAAAGGGTCTCTATTAGAAGGAATATGGAATGCTGGCCTGTTACCTTGGGTATGGCTTCAACAGTGAACACTGCAACTATGATACTCTGCCAATACAACTTTAAATAAGAGTCATGCAGAATACATCATGGGGTCTTTTAGAGATCATGAAGACAGGCGTTGTTTGCCTGTGTCTGCCATGCACTTGAAGCACATGCCAAACACAAGTCTGCAGAAAACGCATTAATAGTGTAGTATGGATAAATTCCAAGGCCGGCCATACACAGTTAAATATTTTTCTTTAGGCTGAAATCAGAAAAAAAAAAAATCAAAACAGATTCCTCCATCCATGCTATGCTGCATGGACAAAACTTCTACTGCTACTACTGTATTTGAACAGCTGGCTCCAGCGGCTGTCTGAACACAATACCCAAACAAAAGCTGCAGCTGAATGGATGCAAATGCTGCTCGGCCAACTTTCCATCCAACACCTTAAAAAATCAGGAGGAAGGTTGGCAACAGGATTATCCATGTAGCACATTTTGACCGGATCCTCAGGAAATGTACAAAATGTGCATAGTGTATGGCCAGCTTTAGGCTGTGTTAGACCTGCTTTGCATTGCATTATACAGCAGGTCCAGTTAAGATCGGTTTGCATTATAGGCAAAAAAGGTCAAATGCAGCTGTTTGATGTGTTTTGCCTTCAATGCATACATTTGAGTAGAGCTGTATTTAAACACAAAAAGTAGCATTTCACAATGCCTTTTTACATGAACCCGAAGCAATATTCAAAAAACAGCATTATCCTATTGCAACCAACACACTGCACATCAGCACCCATTTCTTTTTTTCACAATTTTAGAACATCAATTCCTGCTTAAAGTGACTTAAGTGACAAAGAACAAAAAGAAAAAAGGGGGGCAATATTCCCTTCAGCAGCCTCACAATTCCCACTGCTATGGTCCAATGCCAAGCTGTTATGAACAGGCAAAACTCCTAGTGGTCATGGTGGCAGTGGGGTGATGGTGGGAGGAAGGGAGCAGCCCAGCATTAGGACATAGCAGTAAAAGCTGTCGCAGGTAGGTGCAAGCACCTCTAGTGATATTGGCAGAATCTCTTTAAGAAGGTGTGTGAGACTATAAACAGTGATGGTGAACCTTGGCACCCCAGATGTTTTGGAACCACATTTCCCATGGTGCTCAACTACACTGCAGAGTGCATGAGCATCATGGGAAATGTAGTTCCAAAACATCTGGGATGCCAAGGTTCACCTTCACTGCTATAAGAGGTCGTGTTTACCAGTAGGTGTAGCCACTTCTAGTGATATTGACAGAATCTCTTTAAGAAGTTGTGTGAGAGTATAAACTTCTTTCACATGGGCGGTGTGTGCCCGGGGTCTGTTCTGCTCAGCCGGGGATTGGCGGATGACAGCTTTGCCTCCACTCTGTGTGCAGAGACGGAGCTGTCAGATCCCCATTCTCCTCTATGGGGAGATCGGATGAGAATGGACCGCCTGTCCATTCTCATCCGATCCTATCCGAACCTCCAGACAGATGGAAAATGGGGTTTCCATTCGTCCAGATTTCACGGACAGGATTGGATAGCAGTGGGTGTCAGCGGAGCTCCATAGGGCTTCATGCAGCATCCGATCCGGTCCGCCTGAAAAACTAACAGGCGGATCGGAAAGGGGCCTAAGAGGTCATGCTCACCAGGTTTGCAAAATAGCCAAGTTTAATAACTTTACAAAACAGTCAAGTGTATGTATAATACCATTAGTGAGGTTTAACATATCAAATATACCGCAGGGGTAGATGGGAAACAATGATTACCATGATTCCTAGCATAAAAAACTTGCTGCTCCCTATAGTATAAAAATATAACTTTAGAATACTATTTTAAATGCTAATCTTCCGTATCAAATCTGTAGAAGCAGTAAAAACATAATTGCATCATGTGACAACAAATGTTGGCATTTAAAACATTGAGATTTAATTCTCAAGGTCAATATATTAAATGTCCAATTGAGGAGTTGCAGTGCACTTCTCTAGTTTATTCAATACGCAGGAAATACAAAGTAACAGCATGAAATAGCAACTTTTTCGAGCATCCCAAAAAGAGCATTAAAACGGTTATTTCATGCTGTTACTTTGTATCTCTTTCTAAAGCGTTGTCACGCTTTTGAGCTGCAAATACGGCTTCCTACAGATTGTGTGTAATTCATAATTTTTTTAAGAATTCATTGCTACTGTCACATAAAATAAAAATTCAACTCATTTAAAATAAAGTAGGTATATTTTTAGATTCAGGTAGACCTAGAAAGAAAAATCCTACTATCATTCAATATTCAACAAAATACAATGGAATTGGAGAGAGTTATTTTTAACAAAACGAACACCAATTGAAAAGCTCTACAGTTAAAGCTTTGTCCAGGAAGTGGCCTTTACTGACCTACATCTGCAGGCACATCTCCCTTCTTAGTTATTTTTGGCTCACTAGACGTTGTTAACCTCTTCCCAGCATGAAAGATTTCCAGCATTTACAAGGTCCATTCTTCCCTTCAGTTTAGGGAATTTCAGCGGTTCTTAAAATTACTTTTAATAAGGTCTCAAAAGATTTAAAAAAAAAAAGAATTTCTAGAATGAATGTCCAAGACCTTAGTCACTTCCTCCAAACTTCACAACTGTTTTCCACGAAGTCAAACTTTTAACCTAAGAGCCTGTTTCTTTAATGATTGGGTATAATTGTAGGAAATGAGTTTTTCTTCTCCCGCAGAGCTGGCAAGTATGTTCATTGACACACACACACAAACGACCACCTCTGTGTGTCACACTATCCTTTGTGTATGAGGAAGACATGGAGTAGACACAACAGAGGAAACGAAACCTGGACTACAGGTATTTGGCTGTGCTAGACGTTCCAAGGATCCAAGTATGCATCCGTTTCGTCAAATGAATTATTTGTATTAGAAATGTTTATTGTGTAGCAATTTTTGAAATGCTATCATTCAGTTCCTGGACCGAAACATTTATTTCTCACAGGATAGCAGCTTTCTTCTTTAACCTTGCCAAGTGTACAAGAGAAGAACTATTTAAAGAGAATACTGTACTGCGAAGTCTGCACAAGTTTTACAAAAGAAAAGACACGTTTTTTTCCCTAAATTTCTTTTTAAAGCCAGAAACTATATTACGTTTGTAGCTAGTTTATAAGGCTAACTCAGGGTCCATTCACACTAGCGCGACTGGTCAGGCGACTTGGTCGCCTAACAAGTCGCAGTGGGTCGCTAGCCATTGAATAGTACAGGACCCGTTCTAATAGGAGCGACACAAGTCGCTCCGACTTAGAAAAAGGGTCCTGTACTACTTTGGGGCGACCTGCATTGACTTCAATTATATCAAGCTTGCCATACAAATATAGATTTCTCTTGTACAATGTGGATTGAGAGATCTCCCCTGCAGGCTAACAGCCAGCACTCATTGCTGTCAAATCAGTAAATACATCTGACTGTATGTAGTCACTATTCCGCCAGAATCGCCTGCCTGGCTCCTTCGACAAAAGTCAATTTGTTAATATAGTTTTGTCAAGCCACGGTTAGAGCGAACCACAGCTCATATGTTGTCCAATTCAGCACAAACTAGTCTAATTTCAAGCCTTCCATGGCATTCTTAGGATTTAAAAGGCAAAATATTTAATGCTTTTAATTGATAAAACTCTGAGTAACAATGATACGTATCCGATTTCACAAGTCTTTTGTGGTACACAAAAGCCTAACTGTCCTGGTATCAATGAGACTCCCAATGTGGTTGTCAGGATGTATTTGTGTGTCACAATACCAGCCTGGATAAGTCACATTTGGCCCATAGATGGATAGTTGTAAAAAAGTATGAATCATATCTATACAGTTACTAAGATAAAAACAGAACTAACCAGGCTTTTTCAATAGGATTTAACTTTATTTATCTTTTAACAGTTTTTAATAGACATTAAATATTTGTGTGAGGATTTAGTAGGAACACGGCTAATACTTTTCAATTAAACGCAATACAAAATACATTTGATCATTTTAAAAGCGTCTATTTAGCATGTTTATGCCATACAACACCAACCTTCATAAAGTTGTGCATATTGGGGAAATCCTGCTGCCCGCAGCCAATCACATGCTTCCTTTGCTTCTATTTCTGCAAGAAAACAAAAAGAAAGAGACCCCCACTGTTAGCGATTTGCAGAGTAACAAGTTCTTTAGCACGACTCCTACTCTCTCTATAGAAACAGTATTAACATGCAAATGTGCTACAAGGGGGACATAGCTTTCTCCATTGTCATTCATGGTAGTTTCTCTTTTTAAACGGGGGATTACTTTTCACCATTTCCTTTATTAATTAAATCCCATTTTATACACGTGTCCTGTAACAGTGAACATCATTCAGTTTCTTTCAAAAGTCCGACAAATGCTTAAAGGCTTCATGAAAATCAGACTTTGTTGAGGATGTAGCTGTCAACAAGCATTAATAAAATGTTGCACGATCTTGTAATTAAATATTAAAGTATGACAAACCTTGTAATAACTGGAGGATTTACATTAAAGGCTTTAAACAAACAGTTTTAAACACCCAAGTAAGAGTACCAAGCTCGTTTATGAACTTTATAGGACAACACAAGGCTTAAAAAAAAATAAAAAAATAAATTGAAGTAGTGAATCATAGGCCAAGACACCCAATCATATTTTTTTTATTTTATTTAAAACCACCAATAGACATAAATGTGTGGTCAGCTGTGGAGTTTTAGCTTGAAAACTAAGCGGGCAGAGTGCCCAAATAAAAGTATGGCTCACTCCAGGAGCCATCTTTGGATATTAGGAAAGGTTAACTAGCCTCGATGTTCCCTCAGAAGTGGATAACCATCTGATGTCTACCTATCCGCACTGATGAAAGTGTTGCCTCATCCAGGCAAAGATGGTCAGAATAAGCAATTATCATGAATAGGTTTTTTTTTCTGTAATCAAAAACATTTTTAAAATTCGGTTAATATAGGGGCATACAATGGGTTTTATTTTCAGTCTATGATCAAGCTCTCTTGTACTGTACTTATTATACTGGGATCTGAGAATCAGAAGAACTACTGAATATTTCGAACGGTTCAAACAATTCACTTGTATGCATTTCAACTGTGTGCTCAGTTATTTGGATATAGTTCAGTTTTAAGGCATTCATATGCACTTTTTATAAAAAAAAAAAAAAAAAAAAGAAAAATTATAATATATATATATATATATATATATATATATATATATATATATATATATACACACACACACACACACACACACACACACACATACATATACATATATATATATATATATATACATACATATACACACACACACAATTTTGAGCCTTCCATGGCATTCTTAGGATTTAAAAGGCAAAATATTTATTGCTTTTAATTGATAAACTGAGTAACAATGATACGTATCCGATTTCACAAGTATATATATATATATATATATATATATATATATATATATATATATATATATATATATATACACACGCACACATACACACACACACATACACACACAGGTGTGTGCCAATGTATAGTGCAGGTAAACACACCACACATAGGTGCATGAATGTATTAAACACATGAGCTACAGTATTTTGTAACATTCCCCTTTTTTATTTTTACAATGAACAGTATAAAATGTAATTCTAAATGAGCCCTAAAGCAGTCTATACACTAGTAGAACTTAATTTGAACTTTTTAGCTTTAAGAACATTTGTTTTTCTAATTGTCAATTTGGCGTTTATTTTCAACCATAGTAAGGGGGAAAATTTGAAGGCGCAGGATTTTTCTCAAATGAACAAGAATTTCTAAAAGGGTATATGGTTTATGTTTGGGAATTTACATTCATTCTAAATTTGAATGCTTAAGCAAATACATTTTTGAAGCACTTTCAAATGACATTCATCAAGTCCTCAAATGTATTGAGAATTTTCAGGCAAACAATCGTTCAAAATCAAATAGAGCGTGGCCAGTTTAAAGCATCACTGGATAACACTGGATGCTTTTGAATGTCAAAGCAATATGCTGACATTTTAAAGTGGTTCCAAAGCCTAAACTTTTTTTTACCTTAATGCATTCCCTGCATTAAAGCGGAGATCTAGTCATTTTTGTGTTTATTAAAAGTCAGCAGTTACAAAAAGTGTAGCTGCTGACTTTAAATAAACACGCACTCACCTGTCCCATGATATAGTGATGCGGCCAGCGGTCTCTCCCGGTTCTCTCTGCGGCATCGGCATCACAAGTGTGGGCACCCAGCTGTGACTGCTTGCGGCTTCACAGCCGGGTGCGCACTGCGCATGTCGTGCTTTGCTTCCTTAGTGGCCGGGCAATCTTCTGGGACCTGTGAAGTGTCCCAGAAGATTGCAGGGAGTCGAGAAACTTCCGCTTCAGCAGCCTAGGTGGCCCGAGCGGAAGTGAAAGTGGGTACCTGTCAAATCTAGGTACCCGCCCCCCCCCCAAAAAAAAAAACAATGACATGCCAAATGTGGGGGCTCGAGAAGAGGAGGATCGAGGCTGCTCTGTGCAATTCCATTGCCATATGCCATGTTTATTTAAAAAAATAAATAAATAAAAACTAAAACTTTACAAGTATTTAAACAACTAAATGAGAAAAAATGCCTAAGCTGAGATTCTTAGCTTTCATGCCAAAGGCAAGGGTGATATTATGCCAGAGATAAGTTAAAAAAGGAATTCAATCTGTTGAATCATTGGAATGGAGGTCAAAGAGTTTTTCATTATTTGCTAGTTTGACAAAAATTGCCTGCTAGTATTTGAAAGCAATGTCATTTGAAATAAAAAGTGAAATATAGGACTCTCAGGAGCTAAACTACCAAGGCATGTAAAATATTATTACTGGTGCCTAAGGGACAATTCGCTCTTGAGAAAGTGCATCTAAATTCACGGTTCATTGTCGGCAATGGAGATATTTAAATACAGTGTGAGTGCTGTGGTGTATTCAGAATTGCCTGCAACATCATTCATTAGGTGTAGCAAGGAACTGAAAAGTACACAAATTACTCTAGAAAGCTGTGCATATTTTCAGCAAAAATGTGAATGGAAATTAAGCCTCATACACACGATGAGAATATCAGATGAATGATTTTTTTTTTTTGCAAACTAGTCTCATATTGAAAATAAAGTTACAAAAATTCTTGCACGACAGAATAAGACTTTGTAAGTGATTTATTGTGTAGTTTGTATTGTAATGTATTCTGAAGTTTCTGAGCTTGCCTGATCTTGGTCTTCTGATTTTTTGGACAAATACTGTACTGATTAAACAAAATTCGTACGTTCTGGTACCGTCTAAGACAAATTTTCACGTCTGTCCCTTTAGATCGTTTTGCATGAACTGCCATGCTTGGTTCTAGAAAGCTGTGTACTAACGATCAGATTATCTTACAATTGCTTCGGAAGCATTATTTTTCGTCCGACTTTCTGATTGTGTGTACTAGGCATTAAACTTCCATTGTCCTCCACCGAAGCAAATGTTGCTTGGCTGCTAGACTAGAGTGAGTTAAATAAGCAAATTAATTATATCAGGACCCCATTTAAAAACATACATTGAACAAAATCATAAAACGCAACACTTTTGTTTTTGCCCCCATTTTTCATGAGCTGAACTCAAAGATCTAAGACTTTTTATATGTATACAAAAGGCCTATTTCTCTCAAATATTGTTCCCAAATCTGGTTAAATCTGTGTTAGTGAGCACTTCTCCTTTGCCGAGATAATCCATCCACCTCACAAGTGTGGTATATCAAGATGCTGATTAGACAGCATGATTATTGCACAGGTGTGCCTTAGGCTGGCCACAATAAAAGGCCACTCTAAAATGTGCAGTTTTATAACACAGCACACTGCCACAGATGTCGCAAGTTTTGAGGGAGCATGCAATTGGCATGCTGACTGCAAGAATGTCCACCAGAGCTGTTGCCTGTGAATTGAATGTTCATTTTTCTACCATAAGCAGTCTCAGAAAGGCATTTTTAGAGAAGTTGGAAGTACATCTAACCGGCCAAACAAATGCAGATCACGTGTCACCACACCAGCCCAGGACCTCCACATCCAGCATCTTCACCTCCAAGATTGTCTGAAACCAGCCACCAGGACAGCTGCTGCAACAATCGGTTTGCATAACCAAAGAATTTCTGCACAAACTGTCAGAAACCGTCTCAGGGAAGCTCATCTGCATGATTGTTCTCCTCATCATAGTCTCGACCTGACTGCAGTTCATCGTCGTAACCGACTTGAGTGGGCAAATGCTTACATTCAATGGCATTCTGGCACTTTAGAGAGGTGTTCTCTTCACAGATGAATTTCAGTTTTCCCTGTACAGGGCAGATGGCAGACAGCGTGTATGGCGTTGTGTGGGTGAGCGGTTTGCTGATGTCAACGATGTGGATCGATTGGCCCATGGTGGCGGTGGGGTTATGGTATTGGCAGGCGTATGTTATAGACAACCAAACACAGGTGCATTTTATCCATGGAATTTTGAATGCACAGAGATACCATAACCAGATCCTGAGGCCCATTTTTGTGCCATTCATCCATGACCATCACCTCATTTTGAAGCATGATAATACATGGCCCCATGTTGTAAGGATCTGTCCACAATTCCTGGAAGCTGAAAACATCCCAGTTCTTGCATGGTCAACATACTCACCGGACATGTCACCCATTGAGCATGTTTGGGATGCTCTGGATCGGCGTATATGACAGCATGTTCCAGGTCCTGCCAATATCCAGCAACTTTGCACAGACATTGAAGAGGAGGACCAACAATCCACATGCCACAATCAACAATCTGATCAACTCTACGTGAAGGAGATGTGTTGTACTGCGTGAGGCAAATGGAGGTCACACCAGAAACTGACTGGTTTCGGACCCCCCCCCCCTTAATACAGTAAAACTGCACATTTTTGAGTGGCCTTTAATTGTGGCCAGCCTAAGGCATACCTGTGCAATACTCATGCTGTCTCATCAGCATCTTGATATGCCACACCTGTGAGGTGTATGGATTATCTCGGCAAAGAAGAAGTGCTCACTAAAGGCCCGTACACACGTACCGATCGTCGGCATACAAACGTCGGTGGACGAAGGATCTGCCGATTGTACGCGTGTTAGTATGGTGCCTCCGACAGATGTCTGCGCACAATCCGCGGACAAAAGTCTTTCGTGCAAACATGAAAATATTTGTATGCCGACACCAGAACGGACGATTGTTCGCCTGTCAGTACACAATTCGGCCGACAGACCGCAGATTTGCAAGACTGGGCATGCTCAGAAAATAGAAAACACAGGGAAAGTTAACCATTACATGACATCACTTCTGCAGTCGGCGGACAAAATTCTTGTGCTGTCCTTGTGCTGTCTTTGCACTTTTCAGCAGACACCGACATCCCGGGGAGAAAAGAGGAACATTTGTAAGCCGACCATCGGTACGTGTGTACGGGGCTTAACACAGATTTAGCCAGATTTGTGAATATTTGAGAGAAATAGGCCTTTGTACATAGAAAGAGTCTTATATCTTTGAGTCCGGTTATGATTTTGTTCAGTGGGAATACTCAAAGGGAGTTAGAGGATGCGCTGCGCCAGAATAACTTTCATGCAACATGAAGAAAGTTACAAAAAAAAAAAAGTGTTTTAAAGGCTTGTTCAGACTTTTGTTCCATCTATAACAAATTGAAGTATCATGATCCACTGATCATTTTGGAGGATACCTTGACTCTCCACATTTCTCATTTCTCTGTAGCTTTTCCCACCTACCATAGAAGTAAACAAACAAATGCTAGATGTCAACCTTGATGATAACAGACGGCATTGCATTCAGTACAATGTTCCTAGGTGTACCAACTTTAAAACCAAGTATTTGTTTTCTATTATAGTTTTCTTTTTTTTTTAGCATTAAAGAAAAAAAAAATCAGTTGAGGATAGTGTTCTGAAGGTAACACATTCAAATATCTGTCCTACCAATTTAATATATATATCAAATCTTCTTGGGAGGAATGTCTAAATCTGTGGATTTAAGCCAAGCCTGTGGTATGGGGTAAAGTAAATTTCTATTGAGTGAAATGAACACTGACTCTTTCACATTTTGCTTAATCAAGCAAGCAGGTGGTGAGCAATCAAATTCACAATGTTTATCCAGCCTTGACTACATTCAGTTTTCTTGATGGGCCAGAACAAAAAGACTTAATTAGACACAATTGACTAGACAATTTTACCACCTACTTGGTTAGGATACGATTACTGCCCAATGTATGCGGATGACACTTCACATTTTCCAGCACAATCATGTTCGGGGCTAAAGAAAAACCCTCAGACATTTGACCTTTAAAATCTAACACTTAAAATATTTAATAATGGGCAGGTCAAGGTCACCAAACTTGTAAGTCCAGGGAATGCTACAAAAGCAGAAATGCAGTCTTTCTAAACTGTCTAGTCCTAATTAGCCTGGTGGATTTGCACAGTACAGAAAGTGTTGTAGTATTAATCCCTGGTTAGGGGTTCCAGCTCTGCAGCCAAAATGATTTACACCTTGGACAAGTAATTAAAGAAAATGGAGGAGGAAGGGGCTTCTAAATAACAGACATGTATTTACAGATTTTCTGCCGTTTACTCCTGCCTCAGGTTAAAAAAAACACATGAGCAGTAGCACGTAGGACTGCTGCATGGGCACCACTATTGAAAACTGGCCCATTCTAGGAGTTACGACAAATGAATAGAAAAGACCCAGGAATTCCATTTAGGCAGTCTGTAGACGTACATGAAAAGAATTGTTCAATAAGAAAAATAGAAAAAAAATTTACAAGACAGAATTTCTTCATGGTTTACAGCCAACAGTGTAGTTGATAATGGACAAAAGCTCTGTTATTGTTACAAACAGGAAAAGATTTGAGCAGTTCCACCAGTTGGTCTCACATTCTTTTCTGCCACTACTGTACGGTCAGCCCACAATCAAATTGCTTTATTTTAACCAAGAATAGAATGGAGGAGATAGACACATTTATATTGATGAAGCTGATATAGTACAAGATCAATTATCAAAATCAAAGCTACTATCCATACTTGCTTTAGCTCCTGAATATTAAAATTATCTTTCGATATTTATTTAGGTACACAGTTTTCTTTAGCCCTGATAAGATAGAGCACCAAAATCATACCATATCAATATCCTAGTCATGAGCCATACAGAAATTCCTCCACATTTGATAAAACATTTTAGAATAGGCTACCCTACAGTAGGTTCTGCTTTTCACTTCAGACAAAAGGAAATTCTAGACCACAGAGCAGTTTTAAATATGTAAAGAATTACATAATTCTCTACTACAAGAGGTGGTTTCTGCGGGTAGTATGGTGGCTTTCAAGACTTACATCTCAAGGATCAGGACGTTAAGGGCTATGTGAGATGATTACGGCCACACACACCCACACAGGTTGAACTGGATGGACTATTGTCTTTATTCAACCTCACCTACTATGTAACTATGTAAGAATGCTTATGGTGGCTAGGACACATTTGTAGTGAATGTTTTTAAAAGTATATCAAGAAGCAAAAGGTTTATAGATGATGTAGTGGTGGCAAAGCAATTCCTGGCCCTGAGAATATCCGGCCTGCAAATCCTTACTTTGGATTTATATCTTCCAGATTGGAATGTGGCAGATAACATCTCATTGTGTGAACAGGAATTCTGGAAGATGCAGCTCGGTGCATGCAGCAGGAAATCGCTCACGTAATGTTGTATTGTAAAAAGCATGCAACAGGCACAGGAGAGGGAAGGAAACAGGAAATTTTTATTGGAAGCAGCCTTGTTTGTTAGCTGGGTTCACAAAGCTGCCCTGCTTGTTTCAATGAAGGTTAGCAGATCTCCTTTGTATACAGAGCTGGGAACCATTAGGCAATATCAAGCTACTTCCGTGGACTTTAGCATACAATTAATCTAAAGGATAAAACATTTAAGTATTTAATCAGTAAACAGCACTCCTCCCGGCCTCTAAAATATCAAAGTACTGCCTGGTGATGCAAGGGTTAATGAGAGCACTCACATCAAACAGATGGCCCTACAACCTTGGAACTCAGACATCCTCCTGGTCATCCTGGCTCCCAGGAACAGCAGGGGAAGATTTTCTTATCAGCACCTCTGGCTTATTTAGGGACATTGCCCTGCCAGCTGCTGTGAGGATGTGCAGATTCACTGCTGTGTAATATCAGTCTACCTTTCCAGGTGTTAAAGTTCTACTGCTAAAAGTGTCACCTTAAAACAAACTGAAATGTCAAACTGTAGAGAAACCCAATCTGTCAAAAACAAACTGCAAAAATGATTTCGAAGTTGAAGCTACATTTTGCTTTAATCAAAGAAAACAGTGCCTATTTTTAAAAATCCAATTAGGTCTATTGTTTTTTGTATATTTTCCAAAACTGGCCAAAGACGGATCAAAAACTCCTCCAGTTCAGAAGGGACCAGCTGAATTTCAATCAGTGTGTGGCTGTCCTTGTCCGACAGAATTTCGTTCGCAACCTCTGTTGAATGGACAAATTGGAAAACTATTGGCCAGTAGCAGCTGCAGCTTGTTAGTGTGGATGGAGGACTGATGCATATTTTCTCTTTTCTTGAATTTAATCTGGGTATTTCATTTTCCAAGACATGCTGGGAGGTTACTAAATTGACCCTAGTATGTATGCATGCAAGTTAAGGACCCTGGACTGAGGGCAGGGACTGATGTGAATGTATGCATGTGTAATGTGAGTATGTAAAGAGCTGTCAGCACTATATAAATGCCTTTAATGGAAAAAAAAATGGATGGCAAATCCTCTCTGCTGTGCAATACACTGCGCCAATGGATGCCAGAACTTTAGCTTATATTTTTAAGCTGGCCATACACAAACTGAAATTTAGCTGGTTCAGCAGGAAGTGGCTGAATTTCAATCCATGGATGGCCTTTTACATTCATGAGAAGTCAATCTATTGACTGACTTCTCATGAATCGGCTTGTTGGCAAATCTTCGCTTGATCAGAACATGCAGCCAATCAGCTGCAATGCTGATCAATGTATTCTGACAGCTGGGAAGGCTTGCTGTTAGAATACGATAACACTATGGGGGGGGGGATTCTTCCCACATCCACAACAAATGAGTGGTTGGGGGGGGGGATCAGTTCAGTCTTTCGTTTAGCTGGATCAACAAATAAAAACTGAAAACCATGTATGGTCTGCTGAAGGGGAATGTATGATGCATGATTAACTTTCCCTTTGGACAGCTGGTCAGATCAAATCAATTACCTATATTAGTACGTCCAATGTTTTCAATGTATCGGAGTAGGCTAACAAACTTGAAATGACAGAAAGAAAAAGTAAAGCACAATCACAGAATAAAGCAAGGTCTACATGTATCAAGAGGAAGTATGGCCGCTCCCCTGGTACACATGGGTTTGCCTTCACATTTTGTCCTGGTGACAAAGATGCTAACCCTTTCTGATTCTACCCAAATTTTAAAATAAGGTTTTGCTGAAATTCCGCTTTTGGTAAATTATTAGGTATACATCATTATAAAAAGACAAAACTACATTTTTCGCTATTACAGGTGGACTCCAGAACACAATTTTAAAAATGATGCTGAAAAAGTGTACATAAATGGAACATATTTTTTTTGCAGAACTCTGGACAAGTCAACTCTTCATGACCCCCACTGGAAATCACCCGATTCTAGGGATACAATTCTGCTTATGCATGCCTAGGATTGCTGATAATTTTACCCAATATGCTAGAAAGCCAATGTTTTCTTTCTGACATTTCCTCTTCGTTTCCTTCTGCTCCTTTGTACTTGAGCATACTTATGATGAGATTAGAGATTTCAATAAAAGGGGCTTTTGTACGCCTTTGAGAGTCAGATGTGCAGAGCCAGCTCCTGGAAGAGGAAGGCACACTCTAATAACACGATCCCTAGAAGGAGATGGCATGCCAGCCCTTTCACAGAAACGTGATGACAGTTGAAGAATTACTTCATTTGCATCAATGACTGCGGCTTTTGTACACAAAGCTGACATTTTCAAAAGCTACCCAGGCATGTAAAGCTTTCTAGCAAGACTGTACGTGTACAGTTGAAAGTAGACAACAAAATGAATGCTATACAGTCCAACGTGTAAGGAAGTTTGCATTCCACTGTATTACAGCTACTCAACACCATCTCTTACAATGGGAAGTGTCTGATGAACATTTGTAATTGCGTATAGAAAGCATCCAGGATAATATTATACAGGATTTATATAGCGCTAACAGTTTGCGCAGCGCTTAATATGAGGGAAGACAATACAATTCAATACAGGAGGAATTAGAGGGCCCTGCTCGTTAGCGCTTACATGCAATAAAACAACAGTAACCCATGTAACAACAAGAGTTCAAGACAACATTAAAATACTAGGGGTTACTGTTCTGTGCATTGCTGCAATACACTGTTAAGATGCCTAACATTTTGGAAAATACCTATATTAATTTTTATTTTTGTTACAAAAACTCAAAATACACTAAGCTCAATTCAATAAGATATAACTAGAATACTAAAATAAGCTATTTTATTGGTACTATAAGCTACTGTAAAATTAGTGTTTCGGCCCTTTCATACTTGGAGTCCATCAGACGAACTCCGTTTTTCTCAGCGGGGATGGATCCGCTGATTCCCCGCTGAGCAGGAGGATGACAGCTGTGTCTCCACGCTGTGTGCTGAGACAAACTGTCAGGTCCCCATGCACCTCTATGGGGGAATCGGATGGGAACGGACATCTGTCCGTTGTCATCCAATCCCATCCGATCCGCTGGACGGATGGAAAATAGGGTTGCCATCCTTCCAGATTTGACGGATCGGATGTCAGCGGACATGTCTCCGCTGACATCCGATGCCCCATAGAGATGCATGGGGTGACATCTCCCCAATTCATGCACGTTCCTCTATGTTTTGCAATACAAAAAAAAACAAAAAACTTTCTGTTCATTATTATACAGGATTTATATAGTGCCAACAGTCTGCACAGCGCTCTACAACATGAGGGCAAACAGACAGCCAGGAATGAACTCAGCTCCTAGGTTCTATTGGACTAGGTTTTCAGCCCTTTCCAAACTACTCGACTACTTCCACTCGAAGATGCATACAACAGAAACGTTAATTCTGTAGATGTAGGGCTGTTCCGAATTTCAGCCAAGGACAATAGGACTTTTTTTTTTTTTTCCCCCCCCATTACCAAAAGTAACAATTCTTCCAGTTGTATATTGAAGTTAAACGTTGGGCTTTGCATGTTCCTTTTACTTGTATCCAGCCATTTTATCCATTCAAACAACACTACTTCAGAATTCTCACAAACCACAACTTCCTGGTGAATTCACGGAGTTCTCCGAAATATTGGTTTAGCTCTTGAAATGGCTATCTGCCATTGAGCTGCTTTGGGAGAGACACAGACTGGAAATCTTTACTGACAAACCATTATAGACAACCAACTTCCTGGAGAAAAATTGACATGGGGGTAACTCAGCCATGCAAACACAATCTGGCCATCCTCTCTTGAGGGCAGAGGGCTTCAGGAACATTCTCTCCAGATGAATTCTCCAAAATGACTGACAGACTCTTGCCAAAAGCAAGACAAAACATTGGCAAAAAGACACCAAATGCAACATTCAATTACTGCCTAATTAACAACATTGCAAGCATCTCCCAGTAGGCATCCAATGAATAGCCAACACCATGCTCATTGTTAGCACTTTGTGACACTCTCTATACTCGATTACTAACACATTGATGCTTATACAGAAAACAAAAAAAAGCTAAGGCAGAAAACACAGGGATTTTTTCGACTCCTGTCACTTGGGTGAAAATGCTACTCTGCATATTTTACTGGCTTTGTCTGTATAAATAGAACTGGATCTTGCCATAAAATTTAGGTTCAGCTTACACTCCCCCTTCACAAATCTCCTACTACTAGTAGTTGTAAAATGTACCTGTGAAAAAAAAAAAAAAAAAATAGGGTTTATACTTCATTCCCATTTTTTGCCTGTGGCACCTAGGCAAGGATAACATTGCACTCCTCCTAGCTAAATCCCGGGAAATACAGAGCAGTTAAACCTCTTGAGAAGACTTTCTTGCAATGATCGGGTGTGTCTTCTCCTGAGATTTTGCTTGCTCTGCATTATCCAACGGTCTTCCTGGAAGAATTACAGGTATATTTTTCATCTACTAATAGTAAGTGACTTGTGAAGTGGGGTGGAGGTGCAGACAATTTGATTATACCTTGCATTTTACTTTATGGTCCACTCTAAAGCCTAGTGCACACTACTAACTTGTTTTTTTGTTTTGTTCAATCCCAAAAAAAAAAAAAACCTGACAGCTCAGGTCGGAGCTGCTGTACTAACAGTCAGAGCTTAGTATAGCAATCTCCACCGCGGAGCTATTGTGTTCTGGCAGGGGGACAGTCATTGGCTGAGAGCGCTTATTGGGAGCCAGTCGGCAGACCCTTTTCAGTCATGAGTTTCTATTAAACTGCCCGATGCCGGCCCACATTGGGCCATGTATACTGGGCTTAAAGCGAAGTTACGGCCTCAAATACCTTTTTTAACTAAAAATACCCCTATAATAGTAATCCATCGCCCTTTACAGAACCGCTATTCTCATACTTACAAGGTGTACGTGTATGTATTGGATTTTAGTCAAAATCTTACTTTTAAAAACGCTGTCTGGGCGCGGCCATCCTAGACGTGGGCATCTGAAGCCGCAGTGTAATCTGCTGTGTCCTTGGTGAATCCAGGGAGTGTTCTGGGAGTTCTTCCTGATTCCAGCCTCCTGGGAGAGATGACAAACCGCTCCCAGGATGCAATGCAAAGGCGGAAGTAAGGTCAGAGGGGGGAGGAGGAGGAGGTACAATCAAAAATGCCCTAAAAAGAAGGTAAGGGACCCCCGAAAAAAATTGAAAATGCCCAATTGTTGATCAGCATAGCGAGCACTCCAGGAATCACTAAAGTTGCAAAATAGGCTGGAACTCCACTTTAAGCTTGCAATAAACACGGTAGAGTAATTTAGCCAGTGCTATGTAGCCAGAAAACAGCCATAATGACCAGTATTGAGGCTATTGTGACTAACATGATCCCTTCAAAGCATACTAATGACCTAGGGCAGAGAGCGAGATCTGTTCAAATGATACTGAAAACCATTCAACCACTTGACCTTGGCAACAAATGGTTGGCCTGCTTTGCCTAACCACATGGTCAAACTGCTGTCATTTGCCAAGTATCACTTGTGATTTCAAAGTTTGCAGACAAAAACCTTTCAACCTGGATATAAAAATTATTAGGAATGCACCGAAATGAAAATTCTGGGCCAAAACAGAAACCGAAAATTCAGGATGCCCTTGGCCGAAAACGACTTTTTTCCCCCCAAATGATTTTAAAATAGTTTATTTGCATCCTCTGAATGCAAATAAACTTCTTCCAGGCCAGTCCCTAATGAAATCCAGTCCTTATTTCCTGATTAGTAATTACAATATAGATTTGAGCTTGCCACAAAAATGATGAAAGCAGGCTGTCACGGATAATATAATATACGGCGATAAGTCCCATTCAAAAACAGTTTCTGTAATTCACAGGCAATGCAATCAGTCAGAATTGAATTACAACCGGAATTGAACCCAAAATGTCCCATCTGCTAGCTCTTCCTGAGGCCTTCCTAACATGTTATTGAATATTCGACTGTCACTAAATGAAGTAATTTGCATGTATGCTCTACCTAACTGGTTTGTGGGTGGCACTCATCTGATGGAGCTGAAGCCTGATGTTTGACCATAAATGTATTCAGTTATTCCCTCTTTTCAGGTCCGCCTCGAATGATATCCAAACTCCGCTATCTTGATGATGATGATAGGGGGATGATAGGCCCACAAGGTCGGATGCTAGATGCGATGGCAAACCTTGGCACCCCAGATGTTTTGGAACTACATTTCCCATGATGCTCTGCTAGACTGCAGAGTGCATGAGCATCATGGGAAATGTAGTTCCAAAACATCAGGGGTGCCAGGGTTCCCCATCACTGGTCTAGACGATCCCCAAGTGCCGGAGTATCTTCTCCTGTTGCGCAGGCATGTAGCCAGCCGCCTGCCCGAACTCTGTGCTGGGACCCCGGGAGAGGCATCCATTCGCGTACGACGCACCATTAAAGGGAAAGCTGCAGCCATAAATTTTCAGCATATATGACCCGTTTTCGGGCGAAATGGGATAGGCCCATTTTTGGTCGAAAATTTTGGTTGCTGAAATTTCGGTGGACCACTAAAAATGATTACAGACATGAGATTGTAGTTGGACAATCCATCCAATACAATGCAGGATTATTTAAGCTGAATATGACACCAGACAGCCCTGGTACTGCGGCTGTGCTAGAATAAAAGAACAGTTCCAATCCTTTTTTATTATGGCCTGACTCACAGAGTGATAACAGACGTATGACTTGTTTCCTGCTAGAAACCTTACTGGTCAAATTGGGCTACGATTATATTTATGGGTAGCCTGTGTGAAAATATTCAGAAAAAAAAAATGATATATAACTCATATATAACAACCAAGGACAACAGACTGGTTGTAAATATAAGTCAGAATTCACTACTTCTCCCATTTCATGATGGGACATATCTTTAATTGCCATAACTGTGTAATACACTGGATCGTAACATTCCTCAAAACCCATTTGTATAGGCTGGTGAAAGCAGGAAGTCATTTACTTGTAACACAGATATCAGTGTTTTCAATAACCCACATAGAGGAATAGAACAAATAAACAGCCATTCATTGAGCTGCCAGGCTCTGTCCACCCATTCATTCTTCATTAGCCCCTGCCCTCCATTCTCATAGTGCCTGTCACTGCTGGAGGGGAGTGCCTGCCTAGACTGAGAGGAGCCAGGTGTTTGGGCTTACATGCTTCCTGGACAGGCTCCACAGCCAATGTCCAACCATCTTGAACTAATGAACATGTCAAAAGCCAATATAGATTAACATGTTTCAGTACCCTTTACTAACAAATTCAGGGATCAACAGTGAACCCCCACCCGTTTATCCACCAAACACCCAACCCTGTTATTTGAAGCAAGTATCTCTCAAAGTATCTTTATCGATTAGGTCTCCAACATTTAGGCCTCATGCAAACTGGGTAATAAAAACGCCACAGAGCATTTAATGTTTTTTGTTTTTCTGCCTCTAAATGCCCCTCGGGGTTAGCCTATGTGTCCATGCACATAGGCTAGACAAAATCAAATTGTTTTGACAAAAAAAGCTTTAGGTGTATATGGCACATATAAAAATATGGTTTTATTTTATTTTGTACACAGAGTTAAAGTATAACTAAAAGGTAAAACTTTTTTTTTTAGTTTTGGATAGAGTGCTCTATCCAAAACTAAAAAAAAAAAACTAAAAAAATAAAAAGATTTACCTTTAGTTCTACTAACTTTGTGTACAAAATAAGTAAAACCGTATTTTAGATTTTAGTCCCCATCAGGGATATTCACCCTCTCCATTTGTCCTGTTTAGCATTTAGTAAAATCCCAAATTTGAGGTTGTCCCCAGAAGAGTGGAAATCTTCCAATGCTAGTTCTAGTGACTTGAGGGTCCCCAAGAGATTCCTCTGCAGGGAATTCCTCTCACTGCCTGTTTTGGCTATGGGACAGGAAGTGAAGGTAATGGGACAATGAAGGCAAAAATAAACACTACAGGGGTTTAAACCCTCCTTACTTTACCAAAATGAAAATAATAGTTTTCCCTATAGTTCTACTTTAAAGATTGTAACCTTTATTGGTACACCGTTGTACATTACGTTGCCTGAATGGTCATTATACCCTCCCTCTCCGCAAATGTTCATATTAAGCTTGAAAAAAAGGATGGAAATATAAAAATAAAAGCTCAATATAAAAGGAAACTCACATGCCCCAAGTACATGAAACACTATTTTAAAGGGGGAAATAAAATAAATAAAAACAAAGCTCTGAAATAGCCATCTCACTGTCAACCTTGATCTCCCAAAAGCCTCAGTATCAGGTACTTACCAGAAAGCCCCAGCCAAAAACTGGATATAAAATTTTTTAAACCAGCAGGTTCAATGTAAAAAAAAAAAAAAAAAAAAAGGAAGAAGGAAGGCGGACTCAATTTCTCTTATACACACACTCGATATGGATGGGGGAATCCTCCCCTTGGAACTATTGTATTCTGACAGCAGGTAGACTTCCCAGCTATCAGAATACACTAATCAGTTCTGCCAGCCATAGCCAGCGGTGCTGATTGAGCAGAAATTTTCCAAAAGGGCGGTTGTACAGAAGTTGGATCGATAGATTGACTTCTGTACAACCACCCTGCTCATTAATTGATAAAAATTCAGCTGTTCCTTGCTGAACCAGCCAAATTTTGATCCATGTACAGCCGCCTAAGGGTCCTTTCACACGGGCTTTCCGTCCGGCAGGCTCCGTATTGCACAATGGGGATCGATCCGCCGCACCCCACTGAGCAGGCGGTTGATAGCTCCGTCTCTGCTTACTTTGCAGAGACAGACCTGTCAGATCCCCGCTTTCCTCTATGGGAGATCGGATGAAAACAGACTGCCTGTGTCTTCATCCGATCCTCCAGACAGATCCCTGCTCTCCTCTATGGGAGATCAGATGAAAACCGACCGCCTGTCTGTTTTCATCTGATCCGATCCAATCCTCCAGACGGATGGAAAATACGGTTTCCATCCGTCTGGATTTCACAGATCGGATAGCAGCGGTAGTCAGCGGACATGTCACCGCTGACATCCTCTGCTCCATAGGGGTGCATGGAGCATCCGATCAGATCCGCCTGAAAAACTGACAGGCGGACCTAATCGGAAAGCCCATGTGAAAGGGGCCTAAGGATAACGTGAATAGTGTGGATGGAGAAATCTGCACTGCTGGCTATCATATTCCCACAGCCTGCACCCATGTCAGAATACCTTAGCAGTGACTGAATCTCACTGGATGAAGGCGCTGTTTGCTCAAGAATCTTGTTCCTGGCTCCTTTAGCAGAATATCACCTAAAATGTGATCCGAGTATGGCCAGCTTTAGACCATTTTATGTAATAACCCTATATGTAACAAAGTAAACAACTTTTTTGATTAGAAACTAGCTTAAAATAAGTCTCAGATCGCTTTACTAAAAAATAAAATGACAAGGTTCCACAGTTTTGAATAAGTATGCCTAAAAAAAAAAATAAATAAATAAAAAAAAATAAAATAGTTCAGTAAGAACATGGCGAAGGGGTAATATAGTAGATGTAGGTCACAGAATTCCGCAATGGGTGAACTAAAAAGCCAGGAGATGCTTTTTACTTGGCACTGATCTGCTAACTCAAATAGCCCTGTAGAAATCTCACAGCTATAACATTCTTCCATATTCCTCAAGCTTGCAGTCAAACATAATAAACAATAAGAAAGACAATCCTGACATCCTGTGCACCACACACATGGTTATTTACACTACACCCCGCTTCCCTGTCTGTCAATGTTTAAGAACAAGTAAGAACTATTTTAGGAATGACAGAGACCAGCAGGATTTAGGATGAAATAAGAGTAGTCTCCCATAATCTACAAGATACAGTTGCAGACAGATTTTTTTTTTGGTAATACATTTTGTCAACTGAAAATCAGGGCATTATGAGATTTATGAAATCTCGATCAGACAAGATCCACAGTGCATTATTACCAGAAAGATTAACAAAGCAACAAAGAAAACCTTGGAAAGCGTCAGCCACACATTTGCCTGGTAGACTGTACTTCTTTACCACTAGCATGGCTACCAGATCGGATCTTATTCCCTGCAAATCTGGATTTTCCATTTTTTAATGGGAATGCAAGCCTTTTTTAGGGCTTGTTTGCACCATATTATTATATAGGATTTATATAGCGCCAACAGTTTACGCAGTGCTTGCTTTACAACTTGAAGGTAGACAGTACAAATACAATACACTAGGAATCAGAAGAGCTTACAATCTAAGAGTATGTAGTCAAATGCATTTTTAGACTCTATACAAGTGCACATGCAAGAAAAATGAGCGTATTTCAACAAGCCTAGCTTACACCATTATGGTGCTTGCACATGCTTTGAAAAAAAGTATAGCATGCTGTATTTTTTTGTACTGGGACACACAAATGTATTGCAAAAGCATGTAAACTCAACTCAGTAAAAAAAAAAAAAAACAACCACCAGAAATACATGTAAATGTGCACGCGGGACCCCACATTTTATGTGGGGATTGTGGTGTATACAAGTCATTGGACAGCAAATTGTCAATGATGTGATTTTTCCGTTGAACATTTAACACTAGCATGTTCTCCAGAGCAGGACGCAATCATGGTAAAGCAGGAATTTGCATTTTTTTAATTCAGGTCTCAGTAACATCAGGGTAATGTTACAGCCACTGGGCTGATCCTGTTGACCATTCAAACACTGTACACACGATGAGAATAATCGGACAAACAATGGTCTTTTTTTTTTTGCATGCTAGTCTCATATTGAAAATGAAGATGTTTCAACTTACGAAAATTTTCGCACGACAAAATACAAATTCAGAAGTGATGTAATGTGTTGTTTTGTAATGTATTCTTTCATTTCCAAGCATGTGTGGTCTTGCTCTTCCAATTTTTTTCAGATAAATACTGTACTGAGTAAACGAAAAGTGTACAATCTTGTATCTTATGAGAAAAGTCATGTAGCTTATGAGAAAAGTCATGTAGCTTATGAGAAAAGTCGTGTTTGTCCCTTCAGATAATTTTGGATGAACTTTCGTGTTCGGCTCTCGAAAGCTGTGTACTAAATGGTCAGATTATCGAACGATAGATTCGAAAGTGGTATTTTCCATTCGATTTTCTGATCATATGTACTAGGCTCTAAGCCAGGTACACACGGGCCAAACGTCGGAGAAATTGGCCGCTTAAAATAAAAAAAATAAAAAAATGGCTAACATTGAGCCTGTGTATATGCGAGTCTGTCTGCCTGGCTTCTGTCAGAACACAACAGCTCAGCGAGGGAGATTGCTGTATTAACCTTGCATGTTTAGTACAGCGGCTCTGACTGGAGCAGAGTTTTTTCCATTAAACCCGCTGGGTTGCACGGGGAAAAAAAAACTGCCAGTGTGTAGCAGGCATTAGAGAGGAAATGGTTGTGATCTATCAGTGATTTGTCCACTGATCACCATAGAGGAATACTGTGCTTGCTCCCACGTTAACTGATCACCATAGAGGGCTCACTGTGCTTGCTCCCACGTTAACTGATCACCATAGAGGGCTCACTGTGCTTGCTCCCACGTTAAATGGAACAGATGTTCAGGTCAAGACCATAAGCCCAAAATGGCCAGTGACATTTGCCTCCTGCTCCATATCATAAAAGCAGTGCAAGCAATAGGATGGGATGCTGCACTCCTATAGTTGGACTTGTTCACAGCTTGTGCAAAAGCCAAGAGGGGGAGGGGTGGAAATAAACAGCAGTTGTCTCTGTGTATAGCCTCTACTGATCTGTGCCACTGATAACCTGGAAGCTATGGTCTTCCAGGCAGCCAAACATAATCCAGGTGGCCTGCCTGCTGCACAATACACATATGGCCGATGGTCTCATGTAGATTTATACTGTTAATTAGAAATATTCAGTGTGAGTAAATAAAGGAAAGGGTAGTTTAGGAGATGAAAACCACAGGTTGCCCGAACTGAATTTCAGTCCACAGTTAGAACTTTTGTTGCTTTTGTTGACAATTTAACTTCCTCCTCCTCTTCAATAGGATCTCTGAACACAGCAATTTAATTGCGATGTATTTCACTGGGTGCAAAAGGCTGCTGTTGCTATTATTCAGGTGAAGAAGTCTTTGACACAATGCAAAAAAACTAAATTGTATTACAAAGGTAGCTAAATGAATCTTAATATTAAAAATGCACACGTCTCAATTTGTGAGGTTCTTATACAAAAACAATGTTTGGCCCCTTTGAAAAACATAGCCAAGGGTAAAACCTTGGGCCTCAGAGCAAGCACAATATATAATGCATTTTACACATAGAATTCTCATCACACCACCAGGCAGGCCCAGTCAAACAATGTCCTTTTAGAATCAGTGCTATGCTACAAATCCAAAAAAGTACCAGGAATCCCAGCGTAGGTAACAGGCAGGAAGGAAACGCTTCAGTCACCAGACTGTTTTCCTTAGTTGTCTTGGCAACTAGGATTACCCAGCTCTGCCAGAAACACACAGACGACTTCTAGAACTATGTCAAAAAGGGCTTTCAAGGGAATGTCTTAAGACCCTCAAGGGAGTTCCATACCAATACATTTCCCCCCAAATCTTTCCTGAGTATCTCTGCATTAAGCTGCAAACTTTAACAGGCCTAGCCTAGGCAGAGCAGGTCTAACCTAAGCAGAATAGGCCATGCAGAAGAGGCCATGGAGAGCAGGCCTAACCTATGCAGAAGAGGCCAGGCAGGACAGGCCTAACCTATGCTTTAGAGGTCATGGAGAGCAGGCCTAACCTATGCAGAAGAGGCCAGGCAGAACAGGCCTAACCTATGCAGAAGAGGCCATGGAGGACAGGCCTAACCTATGCAGAAGAGGCCATGGAGGACAGGCCTAACCTATGCAGAAGAGGCCATGGAGAACAGGCCTAACCTATGCAGAAGAGGCCATGGAGAACAGGCCTAACCTATGCAGAAGAGGCCATGGAGAGCAGGCCTAACCTATGCAGAAGAGGCCATGGAGAGCAGGCCTAACCTATGCAGAAGAGGCCATGGAGAGCAGGCCTAACCTATGCAGAAGAGGCCATGGAGAACAGGCCTAACCCATGCAGAAGAGGCAAGGAAGAACAGGCCTAACCTATGCAGAAGAGGCCATGGAGAACAGGCCTAACCTATGCAGAAGAGGCCATGGAGAACAGGCCTAACCTATGCAGAAGAGGCCATGGAGAGCAGGCCTAACCTATGCAGAACAGGCCATGGAGAGCAGGCCTAACCTATGCAGAAGAGGCCATGGAGAACAGGCCTAACCTATGCAGAAGAGGCAAGGAAGAACAGGCCTAACCTATGCAGAAGAGGCCATGGAGAACAGGCCTAACCTATGCAGAAGAGGCTAGGCAGAACAGGCCTAACCTATGCAGAAGAGGCCATGGAGGACAGGCCTAACCTATGCAGAAGAGGCCATGGAGGACAGGCCTAACCTATGCAGAAGAGGCCATGGAGAACAGGCCTAACCTATGCAGAAGAGGCCATGGAGAACAGGCCTAACCTATGCAGAAGAGGCCATGGAGAGCAGGCCTAACCTATGCAGAAGAGGCCATGGAGAACAGGCCTAACCTATGCAGAAGAGGCCATGGAGACCAAGCCTAACCTATGCAGAAGAGGCCATGGAGAACAGGCCTAACCTATGCAGAAGAGGCCATGGAGAGCAGGCCTAACCCATGCAGAAGAGGCAAGGAAGAACAGGCCTAACCTATGCAGAAGAGGCCATGGAGAACAGGCCTAACCTATGCAGAAGAGGCTAGGCAGAACAGGCCTAACCTATGCAGAAGAGGCCATGGAGGACAGGCCTAACCTATGCAGAAGAGGCCATGGAGGACAGGCCTAACCTATGCAGAAGAGGCCATGGAGAACAGGCCTAACCTATGCAGAAGAGGCCATGGAGAACAGGCCTAACCTATGCAGAAGAGGCCATGGAGAACAGGCCTAACCTATGCAGAAGAGGCCATGGAGAGCAGGCCTAACCTATGCAGAAGAGGCCATGGAGAGCAGGCCTAACCTATGCAGAAGAGGCCATGGAGAGCAGGCCTAACCTATGCAGAAGAGGCCATGGAGAACAGGCCTAACCCATGCAGAAGAGGCCATGGAGAACAGGCCTAACCCATGCAGAAGAGGCAAGGAAGAACAGGCCTAACCTATGCAGAAGAGGCCATGGAGAACAGGCCTAACCTATGCAGAAGAGGCCATGGAGAACAGGCCTAACCCATGCAGAAGAGGCCATGGAGAACAGGCCTAACCCATGCAGAAGAGGCAAGGAAGAACAGGCCTAACCTATGCAGAAGAGGCCATGGAGAACAGGCCTTACCTATGCAGAAGAGGCCATGGAGAGCAGGCCTAACCTATGCAGAAGAGGCAAGGAAGAACAGGCCTAACCTATGCATCTGTATGCACTTTAGTATGGTTTTTGCATGAACTCTAACACACTGTAGCATAAGTGATTGGAATCTGGATGCATGTCAAAGCTTACTATGGGTTCTTTTTGCTTGAATTAGGATGCAATTTTTCTTTTCTGTGCAGTAATGAGAACTTGAAATCCTTGAAAAAGGCAAATTATGGCTCCCCACATGGACCAATAGCCACAGTGGCAGTAATGTCTGAATCAGTTGTCTTTTTTCATCATAAACAACTTGAATTTAGACCAATTCCTGTAAATTGACCTAAATTTAAGTTGTGGGTGGGTCCTGCCAACACAATCCAGATCAACAAGGTGGAAAAAAAAGTTGGCCAAACAGTAACTGCACCCTATCAGCTGCAGTCACTCTTCGGATATTCTGACTGCTGGAGCGGTCTGAACAACATAGCCGGCAGGGGAGATTTGTACATCCACATTGTTTAGCATGGATGGGGGACTCATTGGAATTCTTGTATGACCTTCTTTAATCTTGTACCTCATACACACAGGATATTTATTTTTTCACGCCTCTAAACGCCCCTCTATGTAAGCATATGTGTCACCGCACACATAGGTGTTTACAGACATTTAGAGGCAGACAAAAAAAAAAAAAAAAAAAAAAACGCAGAGCCAGCAGGTTTGAAAGAGGAGCCTAAAGGCATGTAAATACATCTTAAGTGTTCATTCATTCTAATGGACAGAATAAATGAATAAACGCTCAAGCGCTTGACGAACCCAAGTGCATTTGCAGAATGCGGCTTTAGGTGAGTTTTAATGCCGATTTTTCACACGATCGGATCGATCAGGTCCGCCCGTCCGTTTTTCAGGCGGACCTGATCGGGCCACCCATTCTCCTCTATAGAGAGGCGGATGTCAGCGGAGATGTGTCCACTGACACCCATCTGTCATCTGATCCCACAAGATCCGCTTATAAAAGACGGATGGCGATACATGTACGTGTTGTGGTGCCTTTCATTGTCATTGGCTCTCCAATGCATTAACCCAACACACCTTTGAGACGTGTTGCAGCACACTACAACACAAGGTAAAGCCCCGCTGTGCACTATGGTGCGCTGCATCAGACTAACTGATGCATGTTGAATTGTTTTGTTTATTCTGGCTTGTTGGTAGTCTCTTCGCATGAATAGATTTCCTTAATGCAATGCATGTTAAAACAAGGCCAAGGTGTGAATGTGCCGAATACCTACCAAAAGAACAGACAGCAATAATATTATTATTGTTCTACAACCTTTATATAGCATTAATAGTTTGCAATGTATAAACTAACAGGAGGAGGGGGGGGGGGGGGGGTGTCTAACCATTACCCACTAAATCCAATACAAAATTAAAGAAAAACTCCAGCTAACACTTTATGAACAGTTTTGTTCCCTTTAGGATTAAAGTTTTACATTAAATCAATAAAAGCTTAACATTGTGCGCACCCCTTGTATCAAACCTCTAACTACTACATCTGCACAACAGCTTGTTCTTAAAAAAAAAAAAAAAAGACTTACTGGGTGGGTCACGAGATGAAAACAAAAGAAAGCCTTAAAAAAAAAAAAAAAAAAAGAAGAAAAGTAATGCCGCCATCACATACACTCACCGGCCACTTTATTAGGTACACCTTGCCAGTACCGGGTTGGAATGCCTTTTGCCTTAGGATTGCCTTCATTCTTCATGGCATAGATTCAATAAGGTGTTGGAAACATTCCTTAGAGATTTTGGTCCATGACGACATGATAGCATTGCACAGTTGCTGCAGATTTGTCGGCTGCACATCCATGATGTGAATCTCCCATTCCACCACATCCCAAAGGTGCTCTATTGTACGGAGATCGGGTGACTGTGGAGGTCATTGGAGTACAGTGACCTCATTGTCATGTTCAAGAAGCCAGTGGTGAGAGCTTCGTGACATGGTCCATTATCCTGCTGGAAGGAGCCATCAGAAGATGGGTACACTGTAGTCATAAAGGGATGGACATGGTCAGCAACAATACTCAGGTAGGCCGTGACGCTTAATGGTACTAAGGGGCCCAAAGTGTGCCAAGAAAATATCCCCCACACCATTACACCACCGCCGCCAGCCTGAACCGTTGATACAAGGCAGAATGGATCCATGCTTTCATGTTTATGCTAAATTCTGACCCTACCATCTGAATGTTGTAGCTGAAATCAAGACTCCGACCAGGCAACGTTCTTCCAATCTTCTATTGTCCAGTTTTGGTGAGCCTGTGTGAATTGTAGCCTCAGTTTCCAGTTCTTAGCTGACAGAAGTGGCACCCAGTGTGGTCTTCTGCTGCTGCAGCCAATCTGCATCAAGGTTCAATGTGTTGTGCGTTTAGAGATGGTATTCTGCATACTTTGGTTGTAACAGGAAGCTATTGGAGTTACTATTGCCATTCTATCATCTTGAATCATTTTCACATGATGGGATGAGTCAATCTTTCAAAAGAGAATTTTCACAGCCTACAGGGACTAGTACTCACTGTCTCCTGGAGAATCAAGACCAATCAAGACCAACTAAAGTGTCCCCCTGTTTTGGGATTCTAAGGCTACCTTGATTATTGCGAGAGCAGTAATCAATTGGATCTGGTAAGAGGCTTATCGCTGCATGTGGTGGAGGTGTAGGCTGTCTTTGATTGCCCACTATTGTTTCATCTTCGCACACCAAGGTGCTAATACTGTGGACTGATCACATATCGTGGGCTTTATACATTTTTTGTTCCATTTAATATCAGCGCTGCATTTATACTGTTTATCATCTTGAACCAGTCTACTCATTCTCCTCTAAAATCATCAAGGCATTTTCATCCACACAACTGCCGCTCACTGGATATTTTCTCTTTTTTGGACCGTTCTCTGTAAACCCGAGAGATGGTTAAGTGTGAAAATCCCAGATGATCGGCAATTTTTGAAATATTTAGAGCAGCCAATCTGGCACCAACAACCATGCTACGTTCAAAGTCCCTTATTCCCTTTTCTTCCTTATTCTGATGCTCAGTTTGAACTTCAGCAAGTCGTCTTTACCCCATCTAGATGCCTAAATGCACGGAATTGCTGCCATATGATTGGCTGATTAGCAATTTGTGTTTCCAAGAAATTGAACAGGTATACCTAATAAAGTGGCCGGTGAGTGTATAAGTATTGGTAAGCTGCAATATAAGAAATGTTTGCTTTTGAGAAACGCTGCTCTAAATTCACTTTAACAAATCACAAAAATGAACTGCCAGCAAAAAAGATTGCCGATACATGGCAATAAGTTTTTGATTTATAAATGCAGTCAGTCCAGTGTGTTCTATTATACCAGCAAAGGAAAAGGAAACATCTGAAGTTATTATTATGTTTAGAATGCTTTTTTGTGACATAGATTGCATGTTAGGGTGGATCTGGCATTGTCTGGAGCCGCTAGGAGTCCAGAAGCATTGGCTCATTTCCTTCTTCCTGTCACTAGGGAGGACATAAGTACAAGGCCCCTTGTTTACCTCTGCTGATCATCCTGTTCAAAGCAGCATCCTAATTTCCAAGCCAAAACAGAGACACCACCCAAAAGCTGAATGCTGCTACTAGTCACAATAGGACATAGACATCATGGTACCATAATGACGGATACAAAAACGTAACACGAGGCTGCATGCAAAGCGAGCCTATTCTACACAAGTGCAAAGAGCACACTGCTACGTGCCTAATTAAAGAAGGAAACCTGCCAAGTGAGAAAAATGTAGGCAGCCATTGCTGACCTCTCCGTCTGATAAGGCTAATTGGCTGCCTGTCTCTGGGTTCAACGCTAGGAGCCAGTGACCCAACATGAATAAGCAGCAAGTGAAGTCAGAATCGCTAATCTGCCTCCTTCTAGGTCAGTGACTCAGAAAACACTGAATTCAGAAGATCAGCATTACAGCCACACCAACAGTATTTTAGCAGACGGGCAGCAATAGCAGACATTTGTCTTAAGCCAGCCAAAGACGGATCAAATCATTTTGCTATTATTTGCAGCGGCTGTAGCCACTAGCAGTAATCATTGTGTTCTGCAGGCTGGGAAGGATCTCTGCCGGTAGGACACAATAGCGCTGCGGAAGGGATTCCCCCCAAATCCCACTGATTTTATTCCCCCCCACCACCACCACCTGTGGTTGCAGGAAACAAAATCGAATTATCTATGGCCTATCTTAAGGTGCTGATCGAATGAAACACTTAGATTGACTTCTCTCTAAAGAGACTGGCCGTAGATAGAAATCCGTCCGGTCCCTGCTGAACCAGCTGAATTTAAATCCATCTATGGCCGGCTTTAAAGCATAACTCCACTTTTGTTGAGAAAAAAAAACATTCCCTTCTGGGTGATCTCTGTACATTGCAAGGATTTTAACAAATTTGTTACAGATTCCTAAGGCCCCTTTACACAGGAAGACCCTGTTCAGATCCGCCTGTCAAGTTTTTTTGGCGGATCTGAATGGTCACCCCATTCATTTCTATGGGCATCGGATGTCAGCAGAGACATGTCCGCTGACATCCGATCCGTCAAATCTGGACGGATGGAAACCCTATTTTCCATCCATCCAGCGGATCGGATGGGATTGGATGAGAATGGACCGACGGTCCTTTCCCATCCGATTCCCCTATAGAGATGCATAGGGACCTGACAGCTGTGTCTCCGCACACAGCGCGGAGACAGAGCTGTCACCCTCCTGCTCAGCGGGGGATTGACGGAGTGTGTGAAAGGGGTCTAACTTTTGTAATTCTGAAGAAATCATTGTTTGTTCCTCTGCATTGAGTGGAACAATTGGGAGAGGTTTCATAATTATCTATCAGCTGTGGCAGCTGCAGGGCTCTATTGAGGAAAGCTGCTGGGCCTGCATCCCTTTAGACGTGTTCCTTTAGGGAGTATCTCACCAAAAATGAAATTTTTGTTGCAGGGGATGCCAGAAATCTGACTTGTATCTTAGGCAGACCTCTGGGAAAATTGGTGAGCCAATCACACAAGCAGGAAATTATGTTTGTGGGGGCGTTCTGTACACAGTCTGGTGGCCATCAGGTAGCCATATTGCATTGCATTTTCAGAAAATTACAACAGATGCAGATTGAAAAGGAAAGGTAATTTTTAATAACATTCAATTACATTATGATTTGTGTCGCAATTGTATACGCTATAATGTTTTTTCTTTATTTGCTATTTTTTTCCCCCACAAAAGTGGAGTTACCCTTTAAGCTGGCTATACATTCCCATCAGTACACTGGATGACATGACAAATGTTTCAATGTGCTCAAAAAACTTTTGCTATTAAAGCAGAGCTTCAGCCCCCTCCCCCCTCCCGATCACCACCAAAAAATGAAAAGTTAGCAGCTACAAACACTGTGGCTGCTGACTTTTAATATTAGGACACTTTCCTTCTATTTCTTGTAAGGGTTCCCTAATGCGCATGTGCGAAGTGTGCTGTACTTTGTGAATAGCCCGGTGGCGGGGGGGGGGGGGAGGGGGGGTGAACTTCCGGGGGACTTTGTAGCGGTGAGGTTACCCAGAAATGGGGACGGTGTACCTGTCAAAAACAGGTACCCGCTCCCCCCTTCAAGGTGCCAAATGTAGCAACAGAGGGGGGAGGAAGCAAACAAGTGGCGCTTCCCCTTTTGGGTGGAGCTCCGCTTTAACATTCGATTTTGGAGCAAATTGACTTTTCAAAGTAAAAACCCCATTTATGGTTAGAAAATTGTTTTATCAAAAAAGTTTTCCATTCTGCTCCTTTTAAACTTGCCATCACTGGGGTCCAAAACGAACATGGATAATCTAATGTTGGGTATTTGTGCAGATCCCAGTGTAATCTGTTAATAAACTGCTCTCACTTACAGAATCTGGGCTCGCTGCCTATATGTAAATGATCTAAACTACTAAAATTAGATATCCAGAAATATTTGCTGCCTGGCCCCATTCTGCTGCAGGAATAATTATTCTTCAGATTAGGTTATTGAGTTTGTTTAGAAAGAAATAGTGCTAAGTGGAAGGCTACTTTAAAGCGGAACGCCAGCCATAAAAACTTTCCTTTCAATATATTCCTCAATAACATGAAAGGCTATAATTTCACTTTGTGTGCAGCAAATGACTTGGAAACTCAAGGTATTGCCTTGTAAAAGTAGCAATGACAAGAACATAGCCTTGGCAGAGGGTAGAGGTGTGGGTGGGGCCCATCAGGCGATAGGCTTTACAGAAAACCACATAAGGGGGTGGAGACAAGACCAGTCAGCCTGCACAAGGAGAGAGAGCAGCAATGGCCGGTCTTTATTACAGGAAGCTTCTGCACAGAGGCAAGGTTTCACACTGGGTTACTGCACAGATCTGGAAAAAATACACAAAGCACACAAAGATTCATGGAAGAATACACATGCCTCTTGTATTTAGACAGTATCTTTTTGAAGTTCAGCTTTGAATAGGACACACGTGTATCCGAAAATGTAGAGGTCGTAGGGTTGCTAGTTGCAACTATAGCCACTGGTGATAATCATGGTCTTCTGGTGGGGGCAGGCAGGGGAAGCCATCCCCGCCGTGAGAAGACAGTGATTATTGCCAGCAGCTATAGCTGCTAGTGATAATCATGGTCTTCTGGTGGGGGCAGGCAGAAGAAGCCATCCCCGCCGGGAGAAGACAGTGATTATTGCCAGCAGTTATAGCCGCTAGTGATAATCACAGTCTTCTGGTGGGGGTAGGCAGGGGAAGCCATCCCTGCCGGGAGAAGACAGTGATTACTGCCAGCGGCTATAGCTGCTAGTGATAATCACAATCTTCTGGTGAGGGCAGGCCGCCTGTCAGTTTTTTAGGCGGATCTGATCGGATCCTCCATGCAGCTCTATGGGGCAGCGCTGACACCCGCTGCCATCCGCATCCAATCCCGTGCTTGAAATCTGGACGGATGGAAACCCTATTTTTCCATCTGTTCAGTAATCGGAGCGGATCGGATCTGATGAGAGCGGACAAGCGGTCCGCTCTCATCCGATCCCCCATAGAGGGCAGCGGGGGCTGAGACACCTCCCTCTCCGCTCTGCAAGCGGAGACGGAGCTGTCATCCGCCCGGCTCAGCGGGGATCGTGGATCGATCCCCGCTGAGCAACACGGATCCGCCTGCGGAGCGGACCGCGTGAAAGAGCCCATAATGTACTAAAGCCAAAGGTTAGACAAGTCTTTTTTAACCAGAGTGCCTTGAGCTTTCCTCAGGGGTGTCTTAGCAAAACACCTAAAAATGTATCAAAAATTGTATACAAGCCAGCTGGTGGATCATGCCTGCCTTTTAGTTACACAAAGCCATGGGTTTTCATTATGCACCACTATGCCCTTCTAGACACTATCATCCTAACAACCAATGACATCATCAGTTACTAAGGAGGATGTCTGTTGCCCCCAGAACATCCTTGTTTGACCCTCCTGTGGCCCTCTCCCTTAGCACTGGGGTGACATTAGCTGACTGATAGAGAGAAATTCAGGGAGAAGAGAAACATTGGAATACTAGTTAGTAATGGTGTGCAAAAGTGTATTTGCTTTGGAAGAATAAAGAACCTCTAACGTTGGGTGTCCTGCATGTGGATGTTGTTGTATTATGTAAAGCTATTAGAATAGTTTTTTACATTTTAGAATGAGGTGTCTTGAGACTGTCCATAATTTTAAAGGTGCCTCAACTGAAAAAAGATTTAGAAACACTGAATTAGACTAATATAAGCATCAAACATCCATGGAAATCATCCATGTCACATCTTTTGTGTTACTTTATGATTTTTTGTTATAAGAAAAGGAAACATTTTAAACTAAAAATTAAACCCAACTAATATTTAGAAAGTGGAAAGAAACAATGCCCCTAGTGGACAAACTGCTGAATAGCATTAACACTGGTCTTTCCTAATGAAATACTACTGAACACCTATTTAAAAACAGTAAGGTTTATTTGTTTGTTTGTTTTTTTTGTAAACCAGCCCTGTGAAAAAACTTGATACGTTGTCACAACCATAAATACAAAAAAAGGAAAATATACAGAAAAAGAAAAAAAAAAATCAAAGCAAAATCTCAAAATTCCACATTGCAAGCACTGAAATCTGAGCAACATAGTAGGAACATACCATATTTTTACAGGAGTAGCAATGATAAATGCTTGTTAAAATCTAAACAGAGGAATGCGATGCAAGCACATCTGCTAAACATTTTCTACCATTCTTTTCATGCCAGACCTGTCACTGACATGCATGGAGAAGAGGGGCCAGGTAAAGTGAAAAGACGCTGCCACCATCTGCTACCATACAAAAGGGCAACGTGGCAGAACAAAGTTGGACAGTTAAAGTGAAGTTAAAGACATCACCTAACACCAATTAGCCACGCTAAGAGCTAGTGATGGCCTGTGGACCAGATGGATGCCGAATTAGGTAACCCCTCCAGGCCTGCTGACAGATTTATACTTGAAGGGTGATCTACAATCTGTTACGGTATTATTTTTCTCCTGGTTCAGATGAGGCACACAAAAATGATGTGACAAGCTGCGCCCCATCCTCTGCTGGGAATAGAAGGCTTACAAAACACACATAAATGTCCTCACACAATCAAAAAAAAGTTCTATAGAGTGACCAACCAATTCAAACCTTGGCATATAAAGTAATAATGAAGAACAATGCAGTAACCTAAAGCAACCAATCAGATTCTACCATCTATCACTCTACAGCAGAGCAGGCTATAAAGCTGACCTTACACGTCAAAATCTTCAGGCGGTATTTAAACCATGACTGGGAATCCAAACATTCGACTGAAAGAGGTTGCCTGAAAACAAGCAACCCAACACCCATGGTTGATTGAACTGGACTATAAAATGAAAAATTTGGTTGAAACCAGGAAGACTCTACAGCAATTTAGACAAAAGTGATCAGATTTTTTTTTTTTTTTGATTAAGGCAATATCAGTCTGATCTCCTTCCATTTCCATGTTCAAGCGGTGCTAGGCCAAAACGATCAAAACCGCTGCTATGTGCATGGTGGGAGGATTCCTTTTTGGCTGCTGCATGTTGTTCAACTCTTACATGTAAACAATCACCATGTAAAACAACCCATTCAGTTTAAAATAAAAATGAAAACATTGAATAATATAGATATAAAAATACATTATAAATACCATTTTTTCAGTTTTTTTTTTAAATAAGAGATTACATTCCCTCTGTTCTCAGCTGCATAGGAGCTGGGAGAGGAGGAGCAGCAGCAGTACACTGAACTTCCCAGTGAATGACTGTGCAGCAGGGGTGTGTCAGGACAAGTCTGATCATTGGAGGAGAGCATACAGAGAACTGACCACGTGGTGTGCTCTCTTGCTTAGTGTGGTCAGTTTTTAATAGGAGAGCAGAGTGACTGGCAGGAACACCAGGGATTTCACATAAAGGAAGCGATACAAAGAGAACAGACTCTCTCATACAAGTACATGGTACAGCAGGCACATTTCCGGAGTATGAAGTGTTGGGGTAACAAACGCTTTAAGCTGTCCATAGATGGAAAGAATTTTGTTAATTCTTAGAAAAAGTATTTGGGAAAATTTGTATGAAAATTCTTAGAACATTCTCAGAACATCTGAATATCGTTCGAAAGATTTTGCGGGGTTGAATTGCATAAACCTGGAGGAGAGGGACAACATCTGGTGCCACTCTACATACAAGCCAATCAGCTTCCAGGTTTTTTTGCCAAAGCGTAATTGAACAAGCTGAAGTTAGAAGCTCATTGGCTACCATGCACAACTGCACCAATTTTTGCACTCTCTAGTTTTAGTAAATCAACCCCTGTGCCTTCAACATTTGATTCTGGATAACTAAAGTGAGGTCCACGCTGTATTTTTGTATAGTGTGTGCACAACTTTCGACATCCAATTCAGACTTTCCAAACAAAAATTTCTGAAGGGACAAATTAAAAAAAAAAAAAAAAATGTTCTCGTAAGTAAACAGAAATAATGATTTTCGTTTATGGTCTTCTGTTTTCATATGAGAAAAATCAGACACGAAAGACTGTGCATGATCACAAAACAACAACAAAAAAATCTTTGTGAAATTGAGAATTTTTGTACAATTTGTACCATCCTCGGTCATTTGCAATTATTTACTTATCTCTAAAGAAAGGGAACGAGTATTTCATCAGCCATGCTGATAACACTGGTTGGACCCAACAGTCCATTCAATTGAAATCTTCATAGCCATCACAATTTCATTTTAGGCATATCAACAAGACTTGCCCCCTTAGGGCTCCATTCACATATAGGCATCTCGGATCGTGGGCAGAATTGCTGCGATTCTGCCCGCGATCCTGAATCATTGCAAATCGTGTGATTCCCATGACTTGCAATGGCACTCCAAACGTGGCAAGATTTTGCCACGATTGTCACCCGACGAATTGCGGTAAAATTGTGCAAACAGAATTGCGGGACGCCAATCACCTAAAAGAAGTTCTTGTACTGTTTGCGCAACTTTACCGCGATCCATTGGGTGACAATCGCGGCAAAATTCCGCCACGTTTGGAGTGGCATTGCAAGTCATGGGAATTGCACGGGCATCCCACGATTTCTAATGATCTGGGATCGCGGGCAGAATCGCCGTGATTCTGCCTGCGATCCAAAACACCTATATGTGAATAGCGCCTTAAAGAATGTGGCTTAGATACTGGCTCCAAGGCTGGCCCACTGACTTACAGAATATACCTGTGCTAGACTTGGCATTTTACCACCACCAGAAGACCCATATGTTTTGCTCACAGGAAAGCAAACAGGCATGACAGCTTCACGACAGAAGGAAAATGTGTTTTCTATTTGTACAAGATATATATGGGTTTTTTACTACCAGCAGGAGGTGTTGCTTTTAGGGTGGGATGAAAAGGCAAAGGTATGACATCATGGGCACCACAAACAGGAGGGGGTCATTTGCCTTCTAAAATGCTGCAGACTAATTAGCAAGCACTTCAAAAGAAATTTCTTGAGTCTGCGCCTTTAAAAGAAACACATGCCCATAAACTTGCTGAAGTCTGGTTTACAGAATGCGACCCTTACACACACACACACACACACACATATATATATTATTTTATATATTATTATACACATACTTTTCTCTTTTTTTAAGGTTGCTCTTTTTAGAATACCAGTCAGTTATGAATCCGAATTTTATAGTGATGAGTAACCCAGGAAATGCATCATGACTGATGTCAAATGCTGTGTAAACTATTTTTGTAAAGAAAAGTCATCTATGCTTAGTGTATCCAAATCCAACATCAAAATGCAGTATATTGCACTATATACTGGAGTGGCTGCATTCATTTTATTTTATTTTTTTAGGCGTTTTATCCACTACTTTGTATCTTGCGATTCTGCCACTAACACTTCTAGTCCTAGGATTGACAACACTTACTGTACTGGGTCTATGGAGGAGCTGAGTTGTCACCCTAGACAGCACTAAAAACTCCCCACCTTTCCAAGGCTCTATGATATAAAGGGTATGTGTCCTGTAGTCCTGAGATAGCTGGGAACAATGTGACTAATGCTGGCCATACACGTATAGATTTTCATTCGGAAATTTTAGTTTTAAGAAAATTCGTTTGATTTTCTAACCGTTAGTGGGGTCAAATCGATGTCCATTTTCAACTACGATGGGAAAATTCGAAGGGGCAGGAAGGAAAACTTTTCTCGATCAACAAATTTTCGAGGAATGTGTATGCAGTTACCGCTCAGAAGTTATATTCATTTTAAATTTAATGTTTGAGCGAAATTTGTCCATTCATCAAAATGTTCAAAGAATTTTGGTACGAACATTCTTGTCCAAAAATCTATACGTGTATGGCCAGTATAAATGGGTGCTAGTAACACTTCCTGTCCTATTGTGACAACTCTTACTGTCCAAAATACATATAGCAGCAGCATTCCCCCTCCATAGACAGGAAGTGGGTTCGGACTAGAGAACACCTCCCTCTCACCCTATCTCCATAACATACTGCTGAGGTGTTCTATAGACCACAGAGGGCAGGATTGATAATATTTGACATTTCAGGGCTGCACTGACAGCTCACTACATAAAGTTACACACATGATATCTAGCAGAATCAACTTTTTTGCTTTTTCTGCACTTATACCCCATTCACACTTACATTCCTTTTTACGTTTATTGTGATTCACAAAAGTGCCAAAAAACATTTGCCTGACCCTGTGTGATCGATTTTTCCTGCCACCATTGATTGGCTTACGTTTGTGCAAAACAGTCTTGGAACTGAACATGAATCACATTGCACAGTGTATGGCCTTCATTGGAGTTTACATACAACAAAGTGAGGTCTGATTAAATGCATGCATGCTCCATCAAATATTGAAATCAAATGATAAAACTCTCCCTGCAAGATATAGCAACCAATGTGAAATATGAAGTAGGTTTGCTGGAAGGGGTCTGTGGATCATTAGAAGCACCCAAGCCTTGGGTAGGAAGGATGGAAGGGGTTTGCGGATTAGTAGAAGCACCCCAGCCTAGGATAGCAAAAGGTCTGCAGATTAGTAGAAGCCTCCCAGACAAGGAAAGGATGGATGGATGGATGGAAAGGGTCTGCAGATTAGTAGAAGCCTCCCAGACAAGGAAAGGATGGATGGATGGAAAGGGTCTGCAGATTAGTAGAAGCCCCCCAACCTAGGAAAGAAAGGATGGAAGGGGTCTGTGAATTAGTAGTCATACCCCCAAGCCTAAAATGGGAATGATGGAAGGGGTCTGCTGATTTGTAGAAGTTCCCCAGCCTAGGGTGGAAATGATGGAAGGGGTCTGAGTATTAGTAGACGTTCCCTCAGCCTAGGGCGGGAATGATGGAAGGGGTCTGCAGATTAGCAGAAGCCTCCCAAGTTTAGGATAGGAATGATGGAAAGGGTCTGAGTATTAGTAGACGTTCCCTCAGCCTAGGGCGGGAATGATGGAAGGGGTCTGCAGATTAGCAGAAGCCTCCCAAGTTTAGGATAGGAATGATGGAAAGGGTCTGCATGTTATTAGAAGCTCCCCAGCCTGGGATAGAGAGGATGGAAGTGGTCTATGTATTAGTAGAAGCCCCCCAGCCAAGGATAGGAAGGATGAAAGGGGTCTGCAGATTCCCAGAAGCCTCCCAAGATTAGGATAGGAAGGATGGAAGGGATCTGTGGATTAGTAGAAGCACCCGTAGACTAGGATAGGAAGGATGGGAGGGGTCTTCTGATTAGTAGAAGCCCCCCAAGCTTAGAATAGGAAGAATGGAATGGGGTCTGCGGATAAGTACAAGTCCCCACCCTAGGACAGGAAGGATAGAAGGGGTCTGTGGGTTAATAGAAGCCCCCCACCCTAGGATAGGAAGGATAGAAGGGGTCTGCAGATTAGTAAAGTCCTCCAGTTTAGGACAGGAAAGATTGAAGGGGGCTGTGGGATAGTAGAAGCCCCCCACCCTAGGATAGGAAGGATAGAAGGGGTTTTCTGATTAGTAAAGCTCCCCAATCTTAGGACAGGAAGGATAGAAGGGGTATGTGGATTAGTAGAAGCCCCCAGCCTAGGATAGAATGGGTCTGCAGATTAGTAGAAGCCTCCAGCCTAGGATAGGAAGGATAGAAGGGGTTTGCTGATTAGTAAAGCTCCCCAATCTTAGGACAGGAAGGATAGAAGGGGTATGTGGATTAGTAGAAGCCCCTAGCCTAAGGAAGGATAGAAGGGGTCTGCAGATTAGTAGAAGCCCCCCAAGCCTAGGATGGGACGTGGAAAGCCCAGCATTGTACAAACTACGTCCTCCTATCATAGACCATCATCTCACACCTCCCAGAAAATAATGAAAGCTGGGTGAAGGGTGGAATGAAAAGCCCAGTGTATGCCCCCAGTCTCCAGCAGCTTTCTTAATGAAGTGTGGCCCCTCCAGCTGTCAGGGGCCACACTCTGCACAGCAATTCCCACGCTGCCTGGGAGCCCCAAGGATGAGGATGAAGAGGAGGGTGAGGATGAAGATGAGGAAAAGGGTGAGGATGAAGATGAGGGAAAGGGTGAGGATGAAGATGATGGAAAGGGTGAGGATGAAGATGATGGAAAGGGTGAGGATGAAGATGAGGAAAAGGGTGAGGATGAAGATGAGGAAAAGGGTGAGGATGAAGATGAGGAAAAGGGAGAGGATGAAGATGAGGGAAAGGGTGAGGATGAAGATGAGGGAAAGGGTGAGGATGAAGATGAGGGAAAGGGTGAGGATGAAGATGAGGGTGAGGATGAAGAGGAGGAAAAGGGTGAGGATGAAGAGGAGGAAAAGGGTGAGGATGAAGAGGAGGAAAAGGGTGAGGATGAAGATGAGGGAAAGGGTGAGGATGAAGATGAGGGAAAGGGTGAGGATGAAGATGAGGAAAAGGGTGAGGATGAAGATGAGGGAAAGGGTGAGGATGAAGATGAGGGAAAGGGTGAGGATGAAGATGAGGGAAAGGGTGAGGATGAAGATGAGGGAAAGGGTGAGGATGAAGATGAGGGAAAGGGTGAGGATGAAGATGAGGGAAAGGGTGAGATGAGGGAAAGGGTGAGGATGAAGATGATGGAAAGGGTGAGGATGAAGATGAAGATGATGGAAAGGATGAAGATGATGGAAAGGATGAGGATGAAGATGATGGAAAGGATGAAGATGAGGGAAAGGATGAGGATGAAGATGATGGAAAGGATGAAGATGAGGGAAAGGATGAGGATGAAGATGAGGGAAAGGATTAGGATGAAGATGAGGGAAAGGATGAGGATGAAGATGATGGAAAGGATGAAGATGAGGGAAAGGATGAGGAAGAAGATGATGGAAAGGATGAGGATGAGGGAAAGGATGAGGAAGAAGATGAGGGAAAGGATGAAGATGAGGATGGAGATGATGAGTGTGAGTAATGCACATAGAGTTGAAGATGGGATCTTACGTGTAAGGATCATTATCTCCAGCTTCTCTCTGCACATAGGTGGATCCAGTGCTGGGGTAAGGTCAGCTAGAAATCTCCTATGCAATCCTCCCGGGGTGATGGGAGCCAGCTGGAAGCAGTCATTGCAAACAGCCAGAATGGTGGAAAGTAAACGATCCAAATTCCAATGGGATCCAGTGATGGGGGTGGGCGGTGAGAAGTCACAGGACGGGGGTAGTAATCCAGAGAGTGTCCGCTGGAAGTGCCATGGTTATGTGTCTGTCTGTCCGTCCGCCGTGCTCACACTACGCCTCGCTCGTATAGCAGCCAGTCAGCGGCTCGTAATGCTATGAAGCGCCCAGCACCGCACACACTGCACTCATACTTCGTGCCTCTCCCACCACACCGAGGCGTGTCACTCAAATCCTCCACTGACTTCCACACACACAGCGCCACCTACAGGCCCATGTACTAACCGCACGAGGGGACCACAAAAGGTTCATAGAGGAAAGCTTACAGCTCTGATTTCTCATCTTCGGAAAAGATTTTTCCAGCCAGGCAAAGCATGCATTACACTCACACATTCCTCACCACACTAGATGTTTTCACAAATGTGTCATGGAAGGTGTGTAACCATCAACACTATAAAGCAGAGGGCTTCTTAACGTGTTACTAAACCCAGGAGCCTGCATTCACTATATCTGCTCTCCCACACTACACAGAACATGGAAATGCAATTATTTTAGTAAATATAAATTGCTAAATATCTTTTCTCACCAGGTTTATATGGCAGAAATTCGAATTTGGAAAAAAGATGAGACACTCAGGACTTTCATGATACAACTGATCTCACAACTCATAAACAAAACATAATAATTATTGTGCAAACATAAATATTTCTCTTTCAAGGATTGGCTCACATGCGTGCTTATACATGTCTGTAGTAGGAGGAGTTGTCACTCTCCTCTGAGGATGCAGGATCCCCGACCCTCTGTCTGGACAGTGCTGATTGGCCCTGTGCTGATCACATGCATCCTCCACCCCAAAAAAACTCTGTAGCAATACACACCATACTGAGCATGTGCAGAGTGCCCCCAAACCTTTTTCCTTATTACGTTTATATTTCTCTACAGATTAATAATCCTCTTATTCAAACACCTGAAGAAGCTGATAGGAAGAAACATGTCAAGTGAGAGACTGGATTATTGTTGGTAAATACAAAAAATGTATGCAGTGGTAAAACAATGACAATGATATCAATAAAACACTAAGTGCTGTGTTTGTGAACTAGATAAACAGTCCAAAAGTGCGTAAAAAGTCCATAATCCAGAGATTATCATAAAGTGTCCATCGTGCATACAGAGTGTCAGAACACTCACCAGATATAATATCAAACATTACAGTGAAAATGAATACACGAGTGAATAGTAATCTTGAAAAGGCGCTCCTCCTTCACCATATGGATGCACTCACCAGAAATCCCATATAAATGATCCTAAACAACAATCCAAATGAAGGCTGGTAAGCCGGCCTGGTCTGTGGGACCCCCCCCCCCCTTAGGCCACCATGCACTGGGTATGCTGTATAGGTGCTCACCAAACAGAGCCAGGAATGCTTTTATAGTGTAATTAATTATTTAACCACTTCTGGACCGGAAGGATTTGCCCCTTAATGATCAGGCCAATTTCCGTGTGCCGATGGACCCAAATAAAATTGATGTCCTTTTTTCCCCACAAATAGAGCTTTCTTTTGGTGGTATTTAATCATCTGTTTGATTTTTTTTTTTTTTTGCTATAAACAAAAATAGAGCGACAATTCTGAAAAAAACACAATGTTTTTCACATTCTGCTATATAACATCCCCCCCCCCCCCCCCCAAAAAAAAATGTTAAAATCCAAATTTTTTAACATTTTAGGCCAATTTGTTGTCCGCTACATATTTTCGGTAAAAAAAAAAAAATCGCAATAAGCGTATTTTGATTGGTTTGTTATCACGTCTACAAACTAGGGGAAAGATTTATGTCATTTTTATTGTTTTTTTTTTTTTACTAGTAATGGCGGCGATCTGCGATTTTTAGCGGGACTGTGACGCAGCGGAAAGATCGGACCCCTAACTGACATTTTTGACACTTTTGGGGGACCAGTGACATTACTACAGTAATCAGTGCTGAAAATATGCACTGTTACTGTAATAATGCCATTGGCAGGGAAGGGTTTAACACAGTGGGTGATCAATGGGTTAAATGTGTATCTAGGGGCGTGTTTCTAACTGTATGGGGGTGGGGCATGTGAAATGATCACAGAGACCTGTAAACCTATATAGAAGGATCACAGGAGCTCTGTGATCATTCCAGAGAGAAGAACAGTCAGCTGTGTTTACAACAGCTGACCGTTCTTCTCTCTCAGCGGGTTTCAGGCAACAATCGGCTCCGCCTGACCAGTGCATCAGAGTCCCCGCTGCCGTGTGCCCGCTCACCCCCTAGCTGCAGGTGTGCGACCGACGTATACAGCAGAACACATACCACAGCACTTTTAGCAGTCTTATGATTTCTTTCAGTGTCTGGTTAAAGATTATAGGAGGAGTTTTCATTCTCCTCTGAGGATGCATGACCCCTGATCCTCTGTCTGGACAATGCTCATTGGCCCTGTGCTGATTACATCCACTCTACCCCCCCCCCCCCCCCCAAAAAAAAAAAAAAAAAACTCTCTGGCAATACACACCAAACTGAGTATGTGCAGAGTGCACCCAAAGCTCTGTATTATCAGCAGATGGATTGGGGACTGTGGAAGAAGGGGGGGGGGGATTAGAGAAGACAGGATCAAACAGCCTTTTTACACAATGCAGAGGATTAACCGCTTCGGTCCCACAGTGAGTATAACAAGCATGCTTTACTGCATATACAGTACACACTGATTTTACTGTTGTGGGTTTAGTAACACTTTAGAGGATATTTATTTTCTCCTTTCAAATGTTGATGCAGGGTATACATCTTCTTGATCTGGTGAATTATTGCTTTTTTTACCTGTCTTATAAGGTCCCACCAGCACTGGCCACCATACCCAGATGAAGGGTGACTCCTTTCCCTTACAGGGTTCTATGGAGCCACACTTCATTGCTTTAATTTCGCTCCTGCAGCCCCAATTGTCTCTCAATTTGGTCTAAAGCCGGCCATAGATGGATTGAAATTCAGTCAGTTCAGCAGGGACTGGTGAAGATTCCATCCACCATTGGACAGGCTCATTGTACTGAAGTCGATTGATGGATTGACTTCAGTACATCCAGCCTGTCAGATTTTTTCATACAATCACTGCTGGAAGCTATAGCAGGCAGCAGTGATCAGTGTATTTTGATGGGGAATAATGCTGCAGGAGGGATCCCCCCATCAACACAGACTGTGTTAATAGGAGACTCAAGCAATTTTCCTTCATTCCACCTTTAGGGGCAGGAAAGAAAACTGCATAATCTATGGGCTGCTTTATGCCTACATGTCTAAACAAAATGCGCTATTTTCAGTGGCGGCTGGTGTATAGGGGGCGCCGCCCCCCCCATCCATGCGTCCGGCTCCCTAATCTACATGTGGGGCGCTGGACGCATGGAGTTCAATGGGGATTTTTTTTTCTTTTAACCATGTGATTAGAGCCAGAGGCTCTCACAGGCTAAAAAAAAGGGTGGGCTCGGGGCGCAGAGCAGTGCGCCCCGAGCCCACCCAGTTGTGTGACAATAGCGAATGTAAATTCGCTACTGTCACACGGATCCTCCTCCTGGCCAATAAGGAAGTGGGTTTTGAGACCCGTTTCCCGATTAGCCGAAAGGAGAAGCCATGCCATTGGGCATGGAGGAGGAGGAAGGAGAAGCAGAAGACAGGGCGAAGAAGCCGAAGCCCTGCCACCACCGCCTGCTGCTGCATCCAGGCAGGGTGAGTGAGGGGGGGGGTCCTCTCCTGTCCTGTCTCCTGTCTCTCCTGTCTCGCTGTGGTCCAGGGTGGGGGTACGGTGTGCGGCGGCCTGGTGTGGTCCGGGGGGGGGGGGTATGGTGCGGTCCGCATTGGAGCACCAGCAGCCACTGGCTATTTTACTATTGAAAGTGTTATGCTGCACTAAACATTTTTGTATTAATGAATTTGTTATTTTTAAAAACGAATATAAAGGAAAATTAGAGGTAAAAAAAGCATTGTGTGGCTCAGCAAGTCATTTTTTGCATATAAGATCTTTGTGGAATGAGTAACCACAGCTGTGGCTGGAGCATGTCCTTTGCCTATAAACTGTGTACTAAAAGTTGTCCCACTTTATCATTTCAGAAAGTTGGGAGGTATGTGTTTGTGTGCTTCCAGCTGGCACCTACAGATGCTGCATGATTACATAGAAATAGTTAAGCTGGTTATACACTATGCAATCTGATTGTACAATCTCTGAACAATTTCCTTCCAATTTACCAAAACTATGTATTATGAGGACAAATGTAAAGAATCCATTATTTTAGTAATACATCAGGCAGACCCTTGCATTATGTAGTTGATGGCAGATTTAAAGTACATTGTATGATTAGATGGTATAGTATATGGTCAGTTTAGGGTTGGGTAACAAGTCACTCCCCCTCCTCTCTGCCCATTCATTGTCTGTATTCAACAGTGTATTGGAGACACTCGGGGCATGCGTTTCCCTCCATGGACGTTCAGAGAAGAGGCACCCAAAGACAGTGGGGATGTACAATAGCGCTTGGTAAGAGTAAGTACACACATTCTAAGATAATTATGTAAAGAGCAATACTCAGAAGACGGTTCTAAAAGTAGTAATTTAAAAGTAAGCTTTTAATACTACTTTAAAGCTGAATTCTGGGAATTAATAAAAACCCCAGCATTGTAATGGTTACATTTTCATTAAAGTTTATCAAAAGCCAAAACATTTTTCCTTTTTGAATAGAGTAGGGAAGGGTTAAAGACTCTGTCAGTTTTTTTATGCCATTTGAGTCTCATTTGGGAAATATCCCTTCATTTCCTGTCCTGTGGACTCAACTGGAAATAGTAGGATATCTTGGAAATCCCCTGTCTGACAGCTGTAACAGGAGTAAGTGCCTTCCCTTTTTTCTGTTCTGGTGGCTACTCCGAATTTTGGATTTACTGTAACTTTTATTCCTGGTGTTGACATTGCTGATCAGGACTATTAAAGAGAGTGAATCTTCCTAAGAGAAACACAAACCGGGATTCTAACTGCTCACCACTCAATCCACATTATACATTAAGTCTAGGGGGGTAGAGGAAAAGGCTGTAATAGTTACCTTATTTCTCATTACCCCACCTGAGGTTTCCCTTCCCTTCCCTTCCCAACCATCCTCTCCCCTTCCCTTCCTATCCCATTCCCTCCTCTTCCTCTCCTCTTTCCCCTTCCCCCTTTCCCCTTTCCCCTTCCCCTCCCTTCCCTTCTTTTCTTTTCCCTTCCCTTTTTTCCCCCTTTTTCCCATCCTCTCTTCTTCCTCTCCCCTTCCCCCTTCCCCTTCTCTTCCCTTTCCTTTTCTTCCCTTCCTTTCTTCTCCCTTCCCTTTTCTTCCCTTCCCTTTTTTTCCCTTCCCGTCCTCTCCCCTTTCCCTTCCCCTTCTCTTTTCTCTTCCCTTCCCTTTCCTTTTCTTACCTTCCTTCCCCTTCCATTCCATTTTTTCCCTTTTCTTCCCTTCCCTTCCCTTCCTCTCCCCTTTCCCTTCCCCTTCTCTTTTCTCTTTCCTTCCCTTCCCTTTTCTTCCCTTCCCTACCTCTCCCCTTTCCCTTCCCCTTCTCTTCTCTTTCCTTCCCTTCCCTTTTCTTCCCTTCCTTTCCCTTTCCTTCCCTTCCCCTTTTTTCCATTTTCTTCCCTTCCTTTCCTTTCCTTTCCCTTCCCTTTTTCTTCCATTCCCTTCCTTTCTCTTCCCTTCCCTTTCCCTTTTTTCCCCTTTCTTCTCTTCCTTTCCTTTCCCTTCTCTTCCCCTTTTTTCCCTTCCTTTCTCTTCCCTTCTCCCCTTGCTGTCCTCACATACAATACAGGGCTATTGGTTATGCATTATATATAATGATGTATATAATGACTATAATGAACACCTTAAGGAAGAGGCTCAGAAGGACTGATCATACAATTGTGTGTGAATGAGTAGCCAAGGGCATTATGTACCCCCTATTCATTCACATTGAGAGGGCAGATATGTAGGAGCACTAAAACCTTGACTTATCCACCTGCTTTTACTGCCTCCTGACTACCCATGTGAATGAGCCCTAACTTTCATGCTCCCTGTTGTAGAGTGACAGTGCTCACTCACTATACTATATTGATGGAGAAGCAGTCTTGTTACCCCAAGACAGGAAGTGTATTAGGACTACAGAACACTTCCTCCTCTTCTCATCCCCATAACAGGGAAGGGGTGTGTGTGTGTGGGGGGGGGGGGGGGGGGTTGGTGGGGGTCATTCTATGGTCTACAGACTGTGAACTGGGCTGAGCTGATAACACTGTTTAGGGTATCAATGCAACATGGGCCGACAGCACGGGAAGTAAGGAACACACTAGATTTCAGGCAGCATTGAATACATTCTTCTGTTTGTGTAGTGTTTTTAAAGAGCATGGGTAAATGTGCACGTATTGAGTAGATGTACTGATTTTTTAATTTTTTTTTGTTTGCCCATACATTCATTTTAAACATATTCAAAAATAAAAACCGTTATAGCACATAATGCACACTTTACAGCGTAGTGAATTGAACCTATTAGATTAGTGAATCCTGTACAGCCCATTATTTCTATCCTGATAACGATTTAAAAAATGTAAGATAATCCAGTTTATAACAATTTAGAGAAAGGCAGCCAAGAACATATACAGTACATATATAAAGAATGGTCTGCTAGTACAATATATACATTGTGCCAAAGTATGTCAGCTCAGTCAGTGATTCATGTGAATATCCTACTAGATCAAATTCCTTGGCTCTGCATTAATACAATTACACAGTAAATAAATTGTGCTATTTAATTTAAACATGTAGTGATGTCATCGGAATATAGGAGTACAAGATTGACTTTCTCTCTTTTATTTTGTGATATTATAATCTGTTATGAAACCACTGTGAACCAAAGCCAGTAAATGAAATGTTGAATGATTAAATATCTATGTAATGTCTATGCGGTGAGAAGTGCCTAAATGGAATATAAAAACTGATATTGTTACATTCTGACGTCTGTATGTAGACCAGGAATGACTCTAACAGCCAACAATTTGCCAATCTGGAATTTGTGTGGCCAGTTCCTCATTGTTCTCCATTGAAGTGCGGAGATAAGCCGGGCCGTGCTGGCCACAGACTATGGGAAACCAGCACAAGTTGGAAAATGTCCTCGTGTGATAATGATTGACTTTGGGTGCCAGAGTGGATGGTCAGGTCCCTTATTACTGGTACACACAATGAGATTATCGGACGAATTATCGCCCACTTTTTTTACAAACACGCTAGTCTCATAGCAAAAATTAAAAATGTTATTAACGAAAATTCTTGTACGATGTTCAGATGTTTTGCCTGCCTCCAAAGACCCCAAAAAAATGCCCAAAAAAAACGCCAGCTACAAAAACGCCCAGGTGTGTTTTTGCAGCTGGCGTTTTTTAAGGGCATTTTTTTGGGGTCTTTGGAGGCAGGCAAAACATCTGAACTTCTGTATAGGGGTATATATACACACACACTTATATGTATTTATACACATACACACATATAGGTGTGATAGGAGCGGAGCCATATTGGTGTTAATTAATTCATTAGCGCAAGCATAGTGTTCTGCTACTTTCACACCTATATATGTGTATGTGTATATATACAGACATGGGTGTGTATATATACCCTACACAGAAGTTCAGATGTTTTGCCTGCCTCCAAAGTCCCCCAAAAAAATGCCCAAAAAAAATGCTTGCTACAAAATCGGCAAAATAGCGGAGCCATATCCCTGTTCTATATTGATTCTAATACAAATGATCTTTTATTCTGGTTCTGGACATGCTACAGAGCTGAAACTTCACAGGTACGCCTTTTAGACCCCCCAGACACTAAATCCAAAGAAATCTCATTTTTTTTTTCAATAATTTTTTCAATAATTGGCTCTCTATCAAAAATGACAATTTTTAAGAACTTTTTTTTGTGTGATTAATAGTCCCTGGGGCATGACCCAAAACCCTAGGCACTTTTTATTGGCATTTATTGGGTTTAAGGGCTTCAAAATGGTGTTGATTTCCCATTGATTTCAATGGGGTTCTGAAATCCGGGCTGAACTTTCGGGAAATTCGGGTGTTCTGGTCGAACCGAACTTTTGAAAAGTTCGATCATCCCTATAACTATCAGATTATCGTACGATCGTTTCGAACGCAGTATTTTTCGTATGATTTTCTGATCCTTTGTACGGGCCATTAGGACATCACAATCACCCCCGATGCTTGATGTTTAAGAAAATAAGCCCAGTCTACCCTAAGGGCCTGTTTATACAACAATTCTGGCGTTCAGTATGCAGTTCCACATGCGCATTTTCATTCATTGTAATGTGTTTGCAGTGTAATTACCATGTGTTTTCCATGCATTTTTAGGCATTATTTATGATTTTTCTTCTTACTGAGTTGCTTTTACCTGTGTTTGTTCATGTACATCCACATTTACGTGCAAAAAAATGCAGCATGCTGTACTTTTTGCAACGAGCAGTCAAACCAAAGTAGTAAACACTAATACTGTGCTCACCCAGAAGGCAGCAGTATCAATTTGATGCTGCAGATGTCCCCTGTCAGCTCTACACCAAGAACGGAGCGACCAAAGAGCACTGATCACTCAGTTCTTGGGTCTGCTCTGAGCACAAAGAGATGGCTGCAAGTTACCGGCTCTCTCCTCTGCCCCTCCAGAAGTCACTGGAGAACTGGGATGTGGAGGGGAAGGAGCCGTGCTGAGAGGCTTAGCCAGCTGCGGGTCAAGCATCTGGGTGGATCTTGACATTATTGTCAGGATCCCTGCAGAATCTGGACTGGCCCTGTGACATCAGCTGACAGTGGACTTTAGCCCTCTGTCAGCTGAATCTGGGTAACTGGAGTGCAGAAATAAGTCCCTAAAGTGTTTCTAAACCCAGGACTCTGCATTCACTATATCTGGTCTCCCACAGTACACAGAACATGGAAATGCAATTATTTTCACCCTCCCATGAAAAAAAAAAAAAAAAAAAAAACTCTTTAGCAATACACACCAAACTGAGCATGTGCAGCCTGACTCCATAGACTCTGTGTTATCAGCAGGGATGGAAATAACGGCGTTAAAAGTAAATGGCGTTACTTTTTACAGTAACTAGTAATCAAGCAAATGACTGTTTCGCCGGTAGTAATGCAGTTACCGTTACTAACAGTAAAAAGGCGGCGTTACTATTCAGCTAGTTTAGCTTGCTGGATGTGTATACAGTACTTACAGAACATCCCTGTGCTGTAATACTCTATGTACCACACTGAGCCAATCATGACAAGCGGTGTATTCTATTAATGCATACAAAGCCTGCTCGGATTGGCTGAGTCAGAGAGGCGGGCTTATACAACCTTTGCCAATCCGAGCAGGCTTTGTATGCATTATTAGAATACACCGCTTGCCGTGATTGACTCAGCGCAGTACATAGAATATTACATAGAGCAGTTGGAGCTGTGCACGGTCCTGGCATCATGGCATCGGCTGGCAGCGCTGCCTCTGCCCACTTCCAGAGAGCCAGCCTGTTGTGGATGGCGGTCATCACCCTGTCTATGAGGTTCTTCGCAGTAAGGGGGGGGGGGGGGGTGGTGAATGATCATTCCATGGTCAGCAGTGCACATTGGGGGCTGTGTGTCATGGGGGGGTCACATGATGACATTGATTAGACTAGTACACAGGACATTCCACCATAGGACATTTATAGAAGAGGGGAGTCTGCCTTACTAGGAATAGGTGACAAGTTGTCATCACAAATCATGACATACCTGGGCTACCTCTATAGGGGTGTGATCAGCATTACTTCTGTAAGTAGCCAAAGCTTACTGTATACACATTCAGCCGGCTAAAATATTAATAATACAGAAGCTCTGTATCCCGTACAACGCATTCCTGAACCTTGCACACTATACAACGCATTCCTGAACCTTGCACCCCATACAACGTATTCCTGAACCTTGCACCCCATACAATGCATTCCTGAACCTTGCACCCCATACAACGCATTCTTGAACCTTGCACCCCATACAACACCTTCCTGAAACTTGCACCCCGTACAACGCATTCCTGAACCTTGCACCCCGTACAGCGCATTCCTGAACCTTGCACCCCATACAACGCATTCCTGAACCTTGCACCCCATACAACACATTCCTGAAATGTGCACCCCGTACAACGCATTCCTGAACCTTGCACCCTCGTGCAACGCATTCCTGAACCTTGCACCCCGTACAACGCATTCCTGAACCTTGCACCACATACAACGCATTCCTGAAACTTGCACCCCATACAATGCATTCCTGAACCCTGCACCCCGTACAACGCATTCCTGAACCTTGCACCCCATACAACGCATTCCTGAACCTTGCACCCCGTACAATGCATTCTTGAACTTTGCACCCGTGCAATGCATTCTTGAACTTTGCACCCGTGCAATGCATTCTTGAACTTTGCACCCCGTACAATGCATTCTTGAACTTTGCACCCCGTACAACGCATTCCTGAACCTTGCACCCCATACAACGCATTCCTGAACCTTGCACCCCGTACAATGCATTCTTGAACTTTGCACCCGTACAATGCATTCTTGAACTTTGCACCCCGTACAATGCATTCCTAAACCTCCCACTCTGTACAACGCATTCCTAACACAATAGTTACTTTCCCTGGTAATTAGTTACTTTTTTAATGATGTAACTCAGTTACTTTTTGTGAGAAGTAACTAGTAACTATAATAACTAATTACTTTTTTTAAGGGACATGCCCAACATTGGTTATCAGGAAATTATTAGGGGACAGTGGAAGAAGGGGAGGATCAGAGAAGACAGGATCAAACAGCCTTTTTACACAATGTGGAGATTAACTCCTTAGGTTCCACAGTGAGTATAACAAGCATGCTTTACTGCATATACAGACTGATTTAACTGTTGTGCGTTTAGTAACCCTTTAATTTCTAACTCAAACTTCACTAGAGGAAATATGATAAAAATGCAATACTCACCCTATCTCCAGTGTTGTCCCCTGCAAACTCATTTAAAAAAGAAAAAAGCACTGAGGGTGCTCCTCCGGGTAAAGGCGGTGTTGTGGAGATGGGGCAGAAAACAGAGGTGTGGCTTTATTCTGAATTTTATATGATTCATTACAGCCAAATTCAACAGATGTTTTGCAGTCCCCCCCCCCCCCCCCAGTGTGCACTGCAACTGCTTGTCATATCAATCTGTGCTTAGCAATCCTAATCTCTGAGAACTACAGAGATCTTTGAATACTGACCTGCATTGTTGGATCTTTTATTGGCAAAAAATCATTTATGTTGAATCATTTATTGAGAACATTTTGTCATCAAATTTAAATCCAAGCCTCCTTTCCAAATAAAGAAAAATGCTGGAAGTTAAGCTGGCCATCCACTGATCAACAGGGCCACCAATGGAACCCATAGCAGGAATGTCAAGCCGATTTAGCAGGAACCGGTCATAATTAATTTTCTCGGTGGCCTTGTCAGTACCTCCTGGCTCTACAGAAGTCAATTTTTTCAGTTGATTTTCTCAAAGGATGCAGGTGGAGAATTCCTAGCCAAACAGCCCCTCTCTACATTTAGATGCACTGTTTGGGTATTCTGACAGCCGCAGGTGCCAGAAGTCAAAACACAAAAGCCAGCACTGCAGATTCATTCATCCACTAGGCCAATATGTATTCTGATACAAAAGGGAAAGGGGAACATGATCAGAGGTATAACTAAATAACTGAACCTCCATCCCTGGTATACATAAAAACAAAGAGCAAGGTTTGTGGGACTTTAAATGAGGACAGTTATTGGTAAATAATGTATTCTGCTACGTCTTTTCAGTAACAAAAAAATCCCAATAAATGTATATTGATTGGTTTGCACAAAAGTTATCGCGTCTACAAACTAGGGGATAGATTTATGTCATTTTGATTTATTTATTCATTTTTTACTAGCAAAGCAGCGATTTCTAGAAGGACTGAGACATTGCGGCGGACAGATCGGACACCTAACTGACATTTTTGACACTTCTGGGGGGACCAGTGGAATTACTACAGTAATCAGTGCTAAAAATATGCACTGTTACTCAGACATGGGAGTAAAGGCCCGTACACACGTACCGATTGTCGGCCGTAAATATTCGGCCGATGACCGATCGGCCGATTGTAGGCTTGTTAGTATGATGCTTCCGACAGCCGACAGCGCATTTTCGGCCGAACAGAATCTGTCCTGCAGGCATTAAAATTTTTGTTGGCCAACACCAGAACGGCCGATTGTTCACCAGTCAGTACAGAATTCGGCCGACAGACAGCAGATTAGCAAGACTGGGCATGCTCAGAAAAGAAAAAAGACAAGGAAAGTTAACCATCATATGACATCACTTCTGCAGTCGGCTGTTGTTGGCTGACAAAATTCGTGTGCAGTCTTTTTCAGTTTTCAGCCGACAGGACAGCACCGGACAAAAGACGGCCGATCGTTCTGCCGACGATCAGTACGTGTGTACGGGCTTAATGCCCCATACACACGTGCAGATTATCTGCAGACTTTTGTCTGCAGACTTACCTTTTCTATGTAGTGCAAGGGCCTGCCGGATTGCATACAAATTGAAAGTGTTTAGGTTTGACCTCATATTATATGGTTTTGGTAAGTCTGCAGACAAAAGTCTGCAGATAATCTGCACGTGTGTACGGGGCATTAGTCACACATGTGCAAGTCACAAGGAAGTATCAAGTCTTAACCTTCAAGTCCCAAGCAAGTCCCAAGTTATTGTGGCGAAAAGCAAGCAAGTCAAGTCGAGTCCCTGCTAGAAGTCAAGCAAGTCAAGTCAAGTCATTTATTTTGGTCAAGTCATAAATCAAGTCAAAATACTGATCTACCCCTGATGCTAGGAATGTGATTTTCACCTTTAAATCAGTTAAAAGTCAGCGGTCAGGAAAGGTTTGTTTTATTTTCAACATTAACAAAACTGCTTAGTGCTTTTTTCTTGGCATATTAAAGAAACATGTTGAATGCCCAAACAGCTCAAAATCCTTCGTCCGACCACAGTCACTAAAAACATGTTACATATTTCCATTGTTAAACAGCCAGTGTCCTAAAAATCAGAACACACTGAGGTGTTTAAAGTCCCGTACACACGTACCGAATGTCGGCCGAATGATCGGCCGTCTTTTGTCCGGTGCTGTCCTGTTGGCTGAAAAGGGCTAAAGACTGCACACGAATTTTGTCGGCCAACAACAGCCGACTGCAGAAGTGATGTCATGTGATGGTTAACTTTCCGTGTCTTTTTTCTTTTCTGAGCATGCCCAGTCTTGCTAATCTGCTGTTTGTCGGCCGAATTCTGTACTGACTGGCGAACAATCGGCCGTTCTGGTGATGGCCAACAAAAATTTTAAAGTCTGCACGCCAGATTCTGTTCGGCCGAAAATTCGCTGTCGGTTGTCGGAAGCATCATACTAACAAGCCGACAATCGGCCAATCGTTTGGTGGCCGAATATTTACGGCCGACAATCGGTACGTGTGTACGGGGCTTTAGGTGGCTGTGGTGTCAGAAACATAACAGGCATTAATTTTGCTTTAACACATCTTGAGAAAATGCAAATATTTAATAACTTAAAAGAGTAAAGTCATTTTGAGTCATATGCCACAAGTCAAAGTCAAGTCTCAAGTCATGAATACCAAGTCAAAGTCAAGTCGAGTCTTTTATTAATTTTAGTCAAGCAAGTCTCAAGTCCTCAAATTGGTGACTTAAGTCTGACTTAAGTCAAGTCATGTGACTCGAGTCCCCCACCTCTGCTGTTACTGTACTAATGACACTGGCAGGGAATGGGTTAACACCAGGGACGATCAAAGAGTTAAATGTATGCCTAGGAAATGCTTTCTAACTGTGTGGGGGTTGTAATCACTGGATGAACACAGAGACCTGTGATCCTAAATAGGAGGATCACAGGATCCCTGTGTTCATCACTGACAGAACAGCTGTCTGCCGCGTTTACATAGGCGGACCGCTGTTCTGTCTCCATGGGGAGCGATCGCGGGTGCCCTGTGGACATTGCGTTTACCGGACCCGCTGATTGGCTCCCCCTCTAGCCAATTGGCACGTGTGCATGCCTCAGGAGGTGCACGTGCACCCCCGCTATCTGCTACATGAAGCATCATACAGGTACATCGTTTCATATAACAGAGCCGACCTACCACAGTATAACTACGGCAGTCTTAATTTTGGCAGCAAATTTCAATTTAGTTTTAGTCTTAGGACTAAAATGGCATTTTAGTTTTAGTCCCATTTTAGTCTTCTGCAAGTGTTTTAGTTTTAGTCATATTTAGTCTACTAAAACGTCCTACATTTTAGTCATCTATAATCGAATAGGTGTAGTTCAATTGTAATTTGTAAGGCATTATTTAAGCATTTCTCTACAATTTCCAAACTCATTATATACTACTGCTGGTCCTGGAGTGAAAAATCTAATATGTTATTATTTATGCTATTAAGCTTTGAGCATGCACCAGTGTTAATTTTGGCAGCAAATTTCAATTTAGTTTTAGTTATAGTTTTTTGACTAAAATGCCATTTTAGTTTTAGTCGTATTTTAGTCATCTGAATTGTTTTAGTTTTAGTCGTATTTTATTCAACTAAAATTGTGTTAATTTAGTCGACGAAAACGTTTTAGTCGGTTTTAGTCGACGAAATTAACACTGAACTACGGTAGCTGGTTGGCAAGTAGGTAAAGCCCAACATATTACCCACTCATACTCGCCTTTCCTGTGTTCCTCCCCTGTGTAACAAATATAAAGTAGGTGTTAGCCCAATTTTGCTGCAACAATTCAATTTTTTTTTTTTTTTTTTTTCGATTACACGTTCACCTTCAATTAAATCCCCAGCCAATAAATATTCTTTCCTGGGCTCTCATGAAAAAAAAATATGTTTGGCTGAAGTGTTCAGCAGAGAGATTACCTCATTAGTCTGTTGCTGTTCTTACACCGTCCAATCACCAGGCTAGGGTTGATAGACATCACTTTACTCTTTATTCCCTCTACAGTCTATAATTAAAGTACCCTTATATTTATTTCATCAGTGTATTTTGGTTGTTTGAAATTTAGCTTTAAACCCGTCACTCCTGCCATGGCCAGGACAATCCCTATCTTTTCTAATGCTCATCCTTGCATGTGACCACTAGATTTTTTTTGCTGAACTTTTCAACTTCTAATGAAGATTTACTATTGGACGCATAACATGTGACCCTATCTATTTAGCCTCAAGTCTTCATCTTCATTACGGCTCGTTAGGAACAATGGCTCACTTGGTCATATGTTTTTTGGTAAATAAGATTCCAAGAGGTCACCCTCATAGCATTACCTCTAAATTGACAGCTTTCATCATCTGGGAATCAATCTGAGTATATTGTCAAACATTAGAGTTAAATGTACATTATCACTTATTATTTTTTTATTAGTAATAAAACAAAAAAGTAAAACAAGCTATGAAACCAATCAATGACTATTTTTTTATTGTTCAGACATCTTTAAAATTATGAAAAAAAAAATTACATAGCACAGTTTTATATTAAAAAGTAATATCAATTCTAAAAATGATTGTTTTGCTACTTTTTGGCCTGTTAAATATACCATTAAATTTACTTTGTTACAGTCATGGGCGTCCGCAGAACATTTTTCAGGGGGGGGGCATCATTTTAAGGTAACCCATGCTCCGCCCCTTTTCAACAATGTCATGAAGGGGAGGGGCTTTGTCATTATACTTATTTTGAGTATTTATTTTTAAAGAGCAAACAGCAACATTTATTTTTAAAGCATTTGTTAACCTAAAAAAAAATGTATCCTGTTCCCTTAAAGCATGTTGTACAGTACAGTGCTTGTGCTGTGAAACTTAGCCCCTTCTATCACCTAAAATACCTGGCTGATCCTGCCTGGCTATATCCTCCCCTCTGTAAGCTGACCACGGTATATCATGGCTGCTGAGCCTCAACACTGTGGTCAGTTTACGTGCCTCCATCATCCGCAGCCCTCCTGTCCTCCTCTGTCCTCTCTTCCCCCCTCTCTCTCCCTGCCTGTCTACTCCTCCTGTGTCAGTGTCCGCCCCCTCCCCTCCCCTCCTGCTGCTGTAGTTTCATTTAAAGTTTCATATCCTGTCTACAGTCTGTTTTAATAATCATGTGTGCCCCTGGGTCTGTGCTTTATAAAAATAAGCCATAAGCAAGTTTTCAGGGCGCCACTCGCCGCTCACGTGACCAGCCGCCTCTCTCCTCCTCTCCCCCTCCTCCTCCCCTCCCAACTGACATCAGTGAGGAATCCTCTGCCCCACCTGCTGCAGGCAGCTGTCAGACAGGGAAAGGGGAGAGCGGACTGGTCACGTGAGCGGCGCTCGGCCCTCTGAAAACTGGTAAAGAACGGCTTATTTTTTTAAAACAGACACAAAGGTACACAAGATTATTAAACAGACCAGACAAGATGGTATAAAGTGGCTTAACAACCACTTGAAAGGGGAAGTTGAGATTCCAGGGGGGGGGGGCATTTGCCCCCTCTTGCCCCTACCTGCGGATGCCCATGGTTACAGTATATCTGTTCAATAAGTTCAAAAATAACCTGGGGATCATGTCAGAAATTCAAAGCTCCCCTGTCCTGTTCACATTTTTTTTAATTTTTATGTTCAATCTTTTATTAAAACATTTTCCAAAGAAAATAGGTTTTCAAAGCAAGTAATAAAAAGGTTGCAAAGCAAATAGGAAACAATTGCATGTGCACATTGCCCCGCATTGCAGTAATTATGACACTGATTGGTGCATTAGGCATTTAATAATAATTATGATAGTATTGTATAGGGCAACCGTTAGTAAGATAGCAAGAAGAAGGTATAGTGTGTTTCAAAAAGAATAACCAGATTTCATATAGTTATATTTAACAATGAAAAAATGATGCAGTTACATAACAAATTACAAGCTATTAAAGTGTTACTAAACCCACAACAGTAAAATCAGTCTGTGTATGCAGTAAAGCATGCTTGTTATACTCATTGTGAAACCTAACGGGTTAGTCTTCTGCATTGTGTAAAAAGGCTGTTTAATCCTGTCTTCTCTGATCCTCCCCTTCTTCTACTGTCTCCAAATCATCTGCTGATAGTACAGAGCCTGGGGGCAAGCTGCACATTCTCGGTTTGGTGTGTATTCATGGCTGCTGTTAAAAATCATAAGGCCCTTTACAGCCTAACTGGCAGCCCCCCCCTGCCTGAATATATTAAGACAATATTTTCACAAAAAATACACTAAAATTATTATTAGCAGACACAAAAGTAACAGAGAACCTGTATGAATTAGCCCCTTTTAACTGCTTTGGAATGCATACATCCTGCACAGAGCAAAGAGTGACAAGCCTCTTGTTCATTCTGAGTTTGTCTGGAAGGTGGCTGAGTGGATTTTTGTCAAGCACCAGATGCCATCAGTAGTTGTAAATAGACCTGAACATCGCGCTGTTGATGTTGTCAACCCAGAACGCCTGACCGGTCGTCACTTTGCAGACTATATCCCGCCAACCGGAAAAAAAGGCAGCACCTACCAGGATGTGCATAGTTTGCTACTCAAAGAGAGATGGCAATGGAAAGAAAGTCAGAAAAGAAACCAGGTTCCATTGTCCTGATTGTGATGTCGGACTTTGTGCAGTTCCATGTTTCAAAATTTATCACACTCAGGATGTTTATTGAATTTTCTTTGTTTGACAAACTTCATTATTTATCACATTATTGAATAAAATTATATTATTGATTTGATTATAATTCATGATTTTGTGTTTCAAATTTTATCACATCTGGGATGTTTACTAAAGTCTTGTTTGGTCAGGTTTAAGTCAGTAATTACTAAGAATTGTAGGCCTATAATACATAACGCCAAATTTCCATGCAAAAAATTGTACCGCTTTTGGTACAAAATTCCAGACATAATTATTATGCCAGGGAGGCTAGACAGCTTATTTCTGTTTTTTTTTAAATCCAAAACCATGCCCTCCCTGTCCCTCAACAAACAAATCTATGTAAATGGAGGAACTGCAAGCTAAAGAACTAAATACCTGGGAACAATGTACCACCCCATGATACATTTGGATGCACCACTCCATTTCCGAGAAACTGCGGAATAAACTCAAACAATAAGCCTCTGTATGGGGGGGGCGAGTGAGGAAGGTGGAAACCGGGAAATGGAGTTTTATCCCTCTCTCACCCTCACATGTTCTAACGCCTCCAACCAATTCTCGGAAACTCCTCTCTTTTTGCATTCCTTTTTTTTTTTTTTATATAAAGCCTCTTTGTGATACTAAATAGGAGGACTCGTATACACTATATATTTTTCTCTCCCTCTTCGGCCTCTCTTCTCTTTTTCTTCTTTTCTCCCCCTTTCTCTTTATTTCCCTTATGAGTATTATCAATTATTGTTTATCCTATATTACTTGACATTGCATTGATTATTAATTCTCTTAACTGTCCTGACACTATAGATGTCGGCCACATTTTTGATCCTGGATCTGGGTGGCTATCCATAGACATCCCCATTCCCATATGTAATTGATATTAGTTAATGTGTCTATATTTGGATGCTGACATTGACTGACAATCATTTTTGTGTGAATAATGTCAAGTTGTATTCACAATTTCAATTTGTTTTTCTTTTTATATTACTTTTGCAGTTTCTGAAAAAAAAATATATTCAACCTAAAAAACCACTTTAACCGGTTGCCGACTGCGCACAGCTATATTTACTGCGGCAGTCAGCCCCGGCCAGGCAGAGTGACGTAGATTTACGTCGCTAGCCTGTCACCGGGTTTTGAGCCAATAGCTGGCGAGCGCGCCCGCCTCGGCTCGTTCACAGAGGAGTCCGAGCGTGTGACCGGAGGACCCGATGTCCGCCGGTCACATTACGATCGTCGGTAGAGCGGGAGAAAGGCGGACGGCTTATGTAAACAAGCCGCCTGTCATTCTCCCCTGTGTAAAAATGCAGATCAGACGGTTCTATTATGTAGAACCGTTGATCTCTGTTTTTACAATAGGAGACCTGTCCCACTACAGTTAGAAACACGCCCCTAGGACACACTTAACCCCTCCCTGTCCAATACAGTTAACCCCTTCCCTGCCAGTGTCATTTTTACAGTAACAGTGCATATGTATAGCACTGATTACTGTAGTAATGTCACTGGTACCCCCAAAAGTGTCAAAAATGTCAGTCAAGGGTCCGATCTGTCCGCCGCAATGTCGCAGTACCGCAAAAAAAATCGCAGATTGCCGCCATTACTCGTTTAAAAAAAAACACCAAAAATGACAAAAAATCTTTCCCTTTGTTAGTAAACGCGATAAATTTTGCGCAAACCAATCAAAATACGCTTTTTGTGATTTTTTTTATCAAACATAGGTAGCATAAAACAAATTGGCTGAAAATGTTAAAAAATTTAGATTTTTACATTTTTTTGGGGGGAATTTCATATAAAAAAAAAAAGTGAAAAATATTGTTATTTTTGCTAAATTTACGCTGTTTTTTTGTTTATAGCGCATGATCAAAAAATCGCACAGGTGATCAAATACCACCAAAAGAAAGCTCTGTTTGTGGGAAAAAAAGGACATGAAATTCGTTTAGGTACAGCATCGCACGACCGCGCAATTGTCCGTTAAAGTCACGCAGTAAAAAAATCGCAAAAAACCCCCTGGTCAGGAAGGGGGTAAAATCTTCCGGGGCTTAAGTGATTAAGGAAGGTAACTTTATACAGGGCAAAGACTTACACGGGACCTCATTTTACACCACATTGGCCCATGAACGTGGCAATGTTGTTTGAGACTTCGAGTGTCAGTTTTCCAGAATTATAGCAGTCAGGGCCCATTCCTGTATGTAGCAAGGGGAGCAAGTGTGTCCAGGTAGGAAAGGAGTGAGCTCTTGTAAACAATTTGCTGAGTCAGGACAGAAGTGAGGGTTTTGTCATTGAGGTTGTCAGTAGCAGATAAGAAAAGAGATGGGGTGAAGTGGCGAAAGTTTCTACATGAAACAGTCTGTCGGGTGAAGCGATAGGAACTTGAAGACAGGGTGAGCGTGAAACTGATAAGGTTCTGATAAAAGAGAAGAAAAGGGGTGTTGGAGAGGAGGTGGGAGAACACAAGTCAAGGGTGTTGCCGTCAGAGTGAGTCGGATTTTAGGGTTTACACCTTTTTTAAACTGACCTAAAAATGAAGTTCTGCTGTAACATCTGAGCAAATGTGGCAGAACACACAATGACTTCATTATTGTTGTGCCGCCCCCTTTTTTTTTTTTTTCTTAAGGCGTGCATAGATTGACACTTCCAGTGATATAAATGGTAAATCTTCTTATACATAAAATAGATAAAATAAACATTCAATATGTAATTGCGTCGCTTTAAATAATATGGTGAAAGTATACTTGTAATGATAACTTCAATGTAAAAAACAAACACTCTTCAAATGTCCTTTTATCCTACAATCAGTGATAAATTTTATATAATGATGTGATCCACACTTTGGGCCAATCGTAACTCCACTTTTGTTGAAAAAAAAAACGTTCCCCTCTGGGTGATTTCTGTACATTGCAAGGATTTTACCAAACTTTGTTGCAGAATCCTACCTTTTTGTTATTCTGAAGAAACCACTGTGTGTTTTTCTGTGTTCATGTGGGAAAGTGAATCTAATGGGAGTGGTTTCATAATTATCAATCAGCTGCTGCACCTGCAGGGCACTAATGAGGAACGTTGATGGGCCTGCATTCCTTCAGGCTAGCCATACATGTTCAATTGTCTTTAGATTTACCAAAAACCATAAAATATTAGGTCAACACTAAACAACTTTCAATTGTATCCAATTAGGCAGGTCCTTGCACTACAAAGTTTAAGGTAAATCTAAAAGAAAATTGTACAAGCAAATTGAACATGTAGGGTCAGGTTTGGATGTGTACCTATTGGGAGTATCTCACCAAAAATGACATTTTTGTTGCAGGGGATGCATGTATGTTAGTGCAGACTTCTGGGACTTCTGGGAAAATCAGTGAGCCAATCACACAAGCAGAAAATGATGTTTCTGGGGTGTGGTCAGTATACATTCTGTGTACAGAACAGCTCCAGGTAGCCATATTGCATTGCATTTTCAGAAAATTTCAGCGGCTGCAGATTGAAAAGGAAAGGTAATTTTTATTAACATTCAAATATAATATGATTTGTGTCGCAATTGCATACACTATATCATTGTTTCTTTATTTGCCCCCACGAAAGTGGAGTTACCTTTTAAAGGTCATATCAGTGACTCCCACGACTGTTCAAAATTATGCTCACCTCCATGTTTGACCTATGATGCCCAGGTCAAACCAAGCTTTTCCCACCCTGGGGTGCAAAAACCAAGCTCCTGCCCAGTTATGATCTTAGGTTTCACAAGCTACTCCATGAGTTTGGGTGTATTGCCCTTTAAATCAGCGGTACCGAAATAGCTGGTAAAATCACACAACACAATGTATCCTCATAGTGTAGTATGTTAAAACAGCATACATTTTTAAAAAATGATTGCACTTACATAAAAGTAAAGGAAAAACAGCTTGTTAAAGGGCCTTACACCCAAACTCACGGAGTAGCCTGTGCAACTTCAAACTAGGATCATAACAGGGCAGGGGAGGACTGCAGAGGAGCTTGGATTTGCACCTCAGGGTGGGGCAAGCATGGTTCCATCTGGGAATGAAACGTGGAGGTGAGCTCAATTTGGAATGGTGGTGGGAGTCACTGACATTGGCACAAAGTGTGGATCACATCATTATATGATCTTTATCACTGATTGAAGGATAAAAGGACATTTGAAGAGTGTTTGTGTTTTGCATTTAACTTATCATTACAAGCATATTTTCACCATATTATTTAAAGAGACACAATGAAGTATTGAATGTTTATTTTAGGCATTTTATGTATAAGAAGATTGACAATTTATATCACTGGAGGTTTCATCGATGCACACTTAAAGTGATACTAAAGTCTTGCTTTTTTGGGGTAAAAATAGCAAACATGTCATACTTACCTGCTCTGTGCAGTAGTTTTGTTCAGAGCAGCCCCGATCCTCCTCTTCTCGGGTCCCTCGCTGGCGCTCCTGGCCCCTCCTGCCTGCCAAGTGCCCCCACAGCAAGCAGCTTGCTATAGGGGCACCTGGGCTGAGCTGCTGCTCTGTGCGTCTATTCAGACACAGGGCTGTGATACAGCCCCGCCCCCTTTCTCTCCTGATTGGCTCACTGACGTTGATTGACAACAACGGGAGCCAATGGCAACCACTGTGTGTTTCAGCCAATCAGGAGAGAGTCCCGGACAGCCAAGTCTCTTGTGCAACATTGCTAGATCAAAATGGGGCTCAGGTAAGTATTCAGGGGGCTGAGAGGGGCTGCTGAACACAGAAGGTTTTGTATCTTAATACATAGAATGCATTAAGATAAAAAACCCTGCCTTTACAGAAAAGGGGGAGGCGCAATATTAACCACATCCCACGCGGATTTACTCCAGGAGTGCGGCTCGGCTGCGCATAATCACGTAGATCTACGTGATTATGTGCACACAGTTTCCGTGGCACGTGCGCCCTGCCTGAGTCGCGCTCCCGCTGCGATCTTCGGCAATACTGACAGGAGAGCCGTCTGGAATGTAAACAATGCAAGACGGCTCTCCTGTCAGAGAGGCAGGGAAGGATTGTGTGATTCAGCTAAGCTTAATCACCGATCTCTCTCTCTCTGCCTCTGTTCAATCCATCCCAAAAACAGTTAGTAAGTACATCTAGGGAACACATTTAACCCCTTGATCACCCCCAGTTTTAACCCCTTCCCTGCCAGTGTCATTTATACAGTAACAGTGCATATTATTTAGCACTGATCACTGTATTAATGTCACTGTTCCCCAAAAAGTGTCACGTAGTGTCAGATTTGTCCGCCACAATGTCGCAGTCCCGATAAAAATCGCTGATCGCCGCCATTACTAGTAAAAAAAATAAAGTCCATAAATCTTTCCCGTAGTTTGTAAACACTATAACTTTTGCGCAAACCAATTATTATACGCTTTTTGTGATTTTTTTTTTTTACTAAAAATATGTAGCAGAATACAAATTGGCCTAAACTGATAAAAAAAAATATATTTTTTTATTTTTTTTATTGGGAATAACTTATAGCAGAAAGTAGAAGATATTTCTGGTGTAGTGGTTAGCACATTCACCTCACAGCAAGAGGGTCGCTGGTTCGAATCCCAACCATGACATTACCTGCCTGGATATAAATGGTAAAATTGCTGCGCTAAAATCGTTTCAAAACATACACGAATGAATAAAATCAGTGAATTAAAAGTCAATCTCAGAAAAGCAGCTGACACAAAAAGATAGAGAACATATATCTTCAAAGAGATGTTGTAAAATGGTGTCGCGCTAATCCATATCCAACAATGCTGATAAACAGACTTATATATAAGAGTAAGTCCCAAATGTGCTGGCAGAGTCCACATCCACTGTAATGATGGAGAAATGTGAAACAGGAAAGACCACCACCAAGCAAAATAACAGGGTACTCTTACCGACTGTACAGACCCCTACGGGTCAAAACAAGCCCAGAATGTATTGCTGACACTGGCAGGAAGGGACCAGACAATTTCCAGGAGCCTCTTTCCAATTATAATAAAACTGGTTTCCCCCAACTCCTCCTTCAGGCACTCGGGAAATATAAAAGACAGAATCCCCTCATGGTGTAGCATTTCAACAAAGCATTTATTTTGAGAAGATAAAAAGCAGCTTACATTTCCATAGATGTATACTCGCAAATCGGTAGCGTGGGCTTCTAACCGACAAAATGGCCACCGTGTCCCTCGTCTGCGCATGCGTCTCGGCGCCCGCCAATGACGAAACGCATCGGGATTGGCTGGCGCCAAGACGCATGTGCAGACGAGGGACGCGGCGGCCATTTTGTCGGTTAGAAACCCACACTACCGATTTGCGAGTATACATCTATGGAAATGTAAGCTGCTTTTTATCTTCTCAAAATAAATGCTTTGTTGAAATGCTACACCATGAGGGGATTCTGTCTTTTATATTTCCCGAGTGCCTGAAGGAGGAGTTGGGGGAAACCAGTTTTATTATAATTGGAAAGAGGCTCCTGGAAATTGTCTGGTCCCTTCCTGCCAGTGTCAGCAATGCATTCTGGGTTTGTTTTGACCCGTAGGGGTCTGTACAGTCGGTAAGAGTACCCTGTTATTTTGCCTGGTGGTGGTCTTTCCTGTTTCACATTTCTCCATCATTACAGTGGATGCGGACTCTGCCAGCACATTTGGGACTTACTCCTGTATATCAGTCTGTTTATCAGCATTGTTGGATATGGATTAGCACGACACCATTTTACAACACTACCTGCCTGGAGTTTGCATGTTCTCCCTGTGCCTGCGTGGGTTTCCTCCGGGTACTCCGGTTTCCTCCCACACTCCAGAGACATGCTGGTAGGTTAATTGGATCCTGTATAAAAAAAATAAATAAAACATTTGGCCATACTGTGTATGTATGTGAGTTAGGGACCTTCGTTTGGAAGCTCCTCGAGGGCAGGGACTGATGTGAATGTGCAATGTATATGTAAAGCGCTGCGTAAATTGACAGCGCTATATAAGAACCTGAAATAAATAAATAAATATTGGTGTTTTTTCAAAATTGACGCTCTTTTTTTGTTTATATCGCAAAAACGAAAAACTGCAGAGGTGATCAAATACCACCAAATGAAAGCTCAATTTGTGGGAAAAAAAGGGGATCAATTATATTTGGGTACAGCATCACACGGCCGCGCAATTTTCAGTTAAAGCAATGCAATGCCAAATCGCAAAAAATGGCCTGGTCATTATGGGGGTAAAACCTTCCAGAGCTGAAGTGGTTGTAATTCATTTAGTTTGTAGTAGGGATTGTAGGGACACAATTTCAGAAAAGCCCACACTGAAATGTCAACTAAGGTGGACCTGTGACTACGCTTTGTAGGTTCTTTGTGTGCCCACAGATTTCAGCTACACTATGCCACCCTTGGTCCTGTGATATTACTAAGCAAACATTTATTTTCTGTCATCTCCTATGAACAGAATATTTCCTTGGTAGACTATAAATCACATAGCTTGCATCACAGCTAATTAAGGGAATATGTCTGCAGAGGAGTCAAAATATGACCTCCAAGGTCAGACTCGTCAAGGCTGAGCTAGTTTACAGTCTTGCGCAATCACAATATTTTGCATTGCTATACTTCACTAAAAACCAAAAATAGATGGAATCTGCCACAATAAACTGCAACAAAGGTTAAAATGCTGAAAATAATGAATGTTTCCACACATAATAAATATTTCTTTTTGCCAACAAATCTGAGTTAGATAGGCAGGGAATGTTTTCAATACAATTCAAGCATATTTAAACTCTTTATATCAGGAATTCCTTTACAAGTGATCCACAACACCAACACAAGATTGCATAACATGTTCGTGGAATATAAATGTAATTAAAAGACTGATGCTATCACAGAAAATGATTTTTATTTCACTTCCATAATAGTAGGGGCACTAATGCGAACAAACTGACTTTACATGGGCTTTACAATTCACGTATGTTTCATATGTTGAGAGCAGACCAAAAACACTTTGCTTCCTGATTTGCTTCCTGATTCTCCTTTGGCCCCTTTCACACGGACTTTCCGTTCAGGTCCGCCTGTCGGTTTTTCAGGCGGACCTGATCGGATGCTCCATGCACCCCTATGGAGTGGCGGATGTCAGTGGTGTCATGTCCGCTGACACCCGATGCTATTCGATCCGATCCCGTCTGTGAAATCCAGACGGATGGAAACCCTATTTTCACCCCCTTCCTGTCCAGGCCAATTTTTAGCTTTCAGCGCTGTCACAATTTGAATGACAATTGCGCAGTCATGCAACACTGTACCCATATGAAATTTTTATAATTTCTTTCCCACAAGTAGAGCTTTCTTTTGGTGTATTTGATCACCACTGGGTTTTTTATTTTTTGCTAAACAAAAGAAAGAAAAACTTAAACTTTTGAAAAAAAAAAGTTTTTTTTTTGTTTCTATTATAAAATTTTGTAAATAAATATGTTTTCTGCTTCACCACTGATGGGCATTAATGAACCTGTACTGATGGGCACTGATGAGGCAGCATTGATGAGGTGGCACTGATGGGTATTGATAAGGAGGCACTAATATGCAGCACTGATGGGCACTAATATGCAGCACTGATGGGCACTGATAGGCAGCACTGATATGCAGCACTGATGGGCACTAATAGGCAGCCCTGATAGTCAGCACTGATGGGCACTGATAGTCAGCACTGATGGGCACTGATGAGGAGGCACTAATATGCAGCACTGATGGGCACTAATAGGCAGCACTGATATGCAGCACTGTTGGGCACTGATGAGGAGGCACTGATAGGCGGCACTGCTTGACATCCCTGATGGGCACTGATTGGCATCCCTGATGGGCACTGATTGGCATCACAGGTGGGAATCACAGGTGATTATCAGAGCAGATCCCCCCTATCAGGAGAGCCGCTTATCGGCTCTCCTCTATATACACCCTGTCAGCGCGAATAGAGAAAAGCTGATAACCGACACTTCCTAGTAACTCTGTGACCAGCTGTGATAGGATAAATCTGATCATGTCATAGGCTCTTTACCGTGATCGCGAGGGCACGCACGAGCGGCTTGTTCTGCTAGACATCATATGAGTGGGATGTGGTTAAGCATTACCATTTTAATGTAATTTCAGAAGCTGTTTACAATCAATCGATGCAGATTTAATTAAATGAAACAAGATATATTGTCACAACATACACTGTCATATTATAACATCAGCATTGTAATAACAGTGCAAACAATAGTTATTTATGACAATTAAATATAAGCTTACTTGAAATATATTTCATGTTCTCAGAAGTGCCTTTCTGCTGCCCATATCTGTACACAGATTTCTGGATTCCCTGCATGCTTTACAACTTCTCTTCTGTAGTTTACATTCAGAATAAACTTTTTATTTTCCCATGTAGTGATTTTTTTTTATTTTCCAATGTAGTGGGGCTGTTCCTGCACTGCATGGGTTAACTGCTTGTTTTGTCCAGGGGCACAAGGAAAAGCTATACTTACCCGATCCTTCGATCCTCCCCCACATCCAGCAGTGGACATCATGGGCATGATGACATCAGTAAAAGTCTATTCACAAGACCGCTAGCGTGGGGGTAGGAGTGGTAGGGACCGGTCTTGCGATCAGAGGTTCAGTGGATTAGGTAAGTACATCTCCGCTTTCCTCAACTGTAGACAAAATAAGTAGTTAACTCATGCAGTGCAGGTGCAGCCCCATGGGACAATATACATTTTCCCTGGATTTTTCTTTTTAGGACTACCTATCCAATGGTACCTTGCTGCCTGCAAAAAGTGATTCCTCCACTGACTCCCCCTTCTGATACTCCTCCTCTTAGCATCTTTGTAGTTCAGAAGGCAGGCTCTGTGAAATGTGTGATACAGCAATGCCTATTCACAAAGCATTGGGGAATACAAGCCACAGAATTCAAGGAAGTAAATGCAAGGGGTTCTTCAAAAAGGAAATTTTAAAAAACTTCAAGATTTTTCAAATTAATAGCAATAAGGTTAGAAACAATTTAAATAGAATGTGGTAATAAATATATGATTTAAAATTCTTACCATAGATACACATAAATACATATTGCATGACAAAAAAAGACACTGGCGATTGTTTATGATAGGGGTGCTTTAGTTAACTAAATACTATCTAGTAACGGTTTACTTCTATTTTAGGTTCATGTAGTCTGAAGGTTCATTAATTCACAGATGACCCCACAACCAATCAATATCAGAAATTTGTACTGTGGGTGACCCTGTCGGTACCATCAGACTTGATAAAAGTTGGTTTCGCAATCAACTTTTGTCTAAGGAATCAGGCAGAAAATGCTCATACAAACAGGTCTGGCTTCCAGTCAGGTGCAGGCTCTGTTCAGATATTCTAACAGCCGGCTGTCAGAATACAATACTCAGCCCTACAGATTCATGCATTCCTGATGTTTAGCATTGATGGGGGAATCAAGTGGTTTCTTTTGTTTAGGCCACTAGGCTGAAAGAGGAAAACCCTAATTGAGGGTTGTAACGGTACCGGTATCGGTGTCGATACTAAGTATTTGCACGAGTATCGGTACTCGTGCAAATGCTCCGACACCTGAAACCGATACTTTCAGGCTAGGTTCATTCAGATGTCAGCGGGATTCCCCCACTGACAGCTGAAATATATATATAAAAAGGGCAGGAATTATCGGTTGTTAAGGAGAAGAGCCTTCGCGTCCTTAACAACCGATGACTCATTCAGCTGTCAGTGGGGTTCACCTGTTGACAGCTGAAGTGTAAACTAAGTCCCGGCAACTGCAGCTGTCAAAAAAGAAAAAAAAAAATCAGCCGGGCAATGTTTAGCAACAACATTGCTCAATCGGAAAGATAAAAAGAAACATTGTTTATTTTTGTATCTTTCTGTTTATACATCTACAGATCAAAGGGATGAACTTTGACCTGCAGATGAAGTCAGTTTACAGTAGCCAGTCAAGTAAAAAAAAAAAATATTTTTTTGCTTTTTATTAACCACTTGCCGACCACCGCACGACTATATGCTGCGGCAGTCAGCCCCTCCTGGGCAAAGGGATGTACCGGTACGCAGCTCGCCTGCGAGCTGCCGGAGGCGCGCTCCCGCCCCCGCTCGTTCCCTGACATCACAACGCGAGTGACCAGCGGCTCCGATGTCCGCCGGTCACTCGCAATCTCCCGCTGGAGAGGGACAAAGGCCGACGGCCATCACTAGTAAAAAAAAAAACAATAAAAATGACATAAATCTTTCCCATAATTAGTAAACGCAATAACTTTTGTGCAAACCAATCAAAATACGCTTATTGCGATTTTTTTTACCAAAAATATGTAGCAAAATACAAATTGGCCTAAAATGCTAAAAAATTTAGATTTTTACATTTTTTTTTATTTCATATAAAAAAATGTGAAAAATATTGTTATTTTTCAAAATTGTCTCTCTTTTTTTTGTTTATAGTGCAAAAAGTAAAAATCACATAGGTGATCAAATACCACCAAAAGAAAGCTCTGTTTGTGGGAAAAAAAGGACGTCAATTTCATTTGGGTACAGCGTTGCACGACCGCGCAATTGTCCGTTAAAGTCACGCATTGCCGAATCGCAAAATAGGCCCTGGTCTTTGAGCAGCCAAATCCTCCGGGGTTAAATGTTCCTCTGTTTAACCCCTCATTGACCCCTAATTTACTCGAATCAGCCCTTATTAACTCCTTTTTCTCCTTCTCCATTAAATTATTTTCCTTCTGATTTTTTTGTTCACTTCTATTTCAAAAACTATTAATAATTCAAACTTTTTTTTTTCCATTTGCTTTGTTCATTATTATTTTTATACCTTTAACATATATTTACACGTTTTACATTAAAAAAAGTGCAAAAGTGAAAAAAAATATTTTTTATTTAATTTGTAAATCACTTTTCAATGCTTTGTACCATTGCTGACAGCTGAAATGTAAACAAAACAGTTGTTTTGCTTAATAAAAAAAAGTAACGGTACCAATACTCGTTGTAAAAAAAATGGTATCGGTGCATCCCTAAGTGCCGGTTCACACTGTTCAGACTTGTCAGGTGACTTGGTCGCCTGACAAGTAGCGGACCGTGCTGTGCAATTGGAACCGTTCTAATAGGAGCGACTCAAGTCGCTCCGACTTAGAAAAAGGTTCCTGCACTACTTCGGGGTGACATCGGAGCGACTTGCATTGACTTCCATTATGTGGAGTCGTCGCAAGCCGCGCTGAAGTCGCGGTGCACGGGCGACGGCATAACTCGCCCAAAGTCATGTCGCCCTAGTGTGAACCGACACTAATCCTAATGTGTGTAGTCTATTTTGGGGTGGAAAATGAGGTCACATAAAAACCAAATCGGAGAGCATATGCAGTAATTATACAATGATTTCCCATTGCTTCCCACAGAACTGATTTAAGTCAGAATCATGACAAATGCTTGCACAATCGAAATGTAAAGATCCCACAACTTCCTAGCCAGGCTAGAATATCTTTATGTGTATGGCTAGCGTTTGTCCCATGTAGAGTGACCCTAGCTCACAATAAAGCCTAATAAGATTGATGGTATAACTGAAAAAAAAAAACACTTATTGTGGGGGAAGGGGGAAAGAATGTAATTAAATTAGCCAAATGGATTAAAAGATTTGAATAGATGAGCTGCCCTGTCTCCACTAAATCTTTGAATAAACATTATATAGTTAACACTAAAAGCCACAAAACGGATCAGAAGCCTTAACTGAGAGATAATCTTTTAAGTAAATGTACAGAGAATATAAAGCTTTTTTATTTTAGGTCTTCTTTTAAAAATTTCAAAAGGTGACAAATTTGCCTTTACCCTGAACCTTTGTATATGTTCAGTAATCTATCATTCATCTAACTCTCTACACTGTCCCATGTAAATTGTTCTATAATGGAATGTATGCTAGTCTCTGAAGGTCATACCATTGGACTGCATTGTGTGTACCTAGTGTAACCTTGTGCTGAAGTACCGTAACTCCTAGTTCTGTTACACAGGATCTGGTGATACATTAACTGTTAATGAAGCCTGCCTTTATAAATTGAAGACACTGTTAAATACAATGGGGCATGTTTGTGGACATGCAAAAACCACACTGGTTTAAATAGTCTGACAGTTATGTTCTAAGAGCTCCCTGTAAACAACACATTTGCAGCAAACATAAAAACCAGTCAGGCACTAAATACACAATCACACTAGAAGATGTTCAAGCTACATTGCACTGTAGTATCTACAGTTAGCTATGGAATGTTCACGTCATTGGGGCTTCCACAATCAAGGAAACAAAACATTAAAAAAGTATTATCAAGTTTGGAAAATGGTTTTGGCCTAAAATCCACCCATTTTGGCTGCTCTACCAATGGGAAGGCAGGCAGCTATTCTACATTATGTAAATCCAGACATCAAAGAATACCCAGAGACATAGCTTAGATAACTAAATGGCCACGGCCTTTATTTATTGGTTTCAATAACATTTATTAACAATAAAATATCAAAATTTATCATAAATCTTTTTCACACAACCAATATATTCAACCAAAGAACCCAACCCAGCTTTTGAAGCTCGGGTTATCTTAAAGCGGAGTTCCACCCTAAAATTATACTTACCTCCATCTTCTTGCTCCGGGTCACCTGAAAAACAAATGGATAATCGCAATTTTTTTTTTTTTTTTTTTACTTAACTTGTTTAGAAGAAAATATACTCACCTAACTTCCTTTTCCTCCCCTCGGCGGCCACAGTGATTCGTCACTTCCTGGCTTGCAATGATTCCTGAGAGCTGAACGTCATCGCTCCCAGGAATCAATGCGCCTGCACCGGCCCCGACGTCAGTTCTGGTGCAGGCACCGTCATACCTTGCTAAACAGCTTCTGGGCATGCCCAGAAGCTGTGCAGGGATGACGCTACGGCACCTGAAGTGACGGCGGGGCCGGTGCAGTGCATCGTGGGACCGAAGAAGACGGAAGAGGACACAGAAGAGGATCGCGCTGGCTTCAAGCTGCCCACACCTGAGATGGCAGCGCTGGACAATACATTTTCAAGGTAAGTATTTCTTCTTGCAGGTAAGTGCAACCCGGGACAGATCAGAGGCTAGCCATTGTGGAATGCACTAGCCCTGACTGTCCCGGGGGTATTTTTATTAAAAAAAACTTTCCCAGGGTGGAACTCCGCTTTAAATACTGAAGAAAGGAAAACGCTGCTCCAGGTGTATAGTGTGTAGTAATTGCCAGGAGATAGGATATCCCATAGAGTGCTGGCCCCGGCCCGCCTCCGTGGGAACACTTGTAGAAAAAGAAATAGCCACGCATCCAGGGATTCCAATAAGTTTCAAATACCTTTAATTCCAAAATGTTGCAAGTGATGACACCAAAGACACCAACATGAAGTCTCGTAGACGCGTTTCACACATACATCTTGTGCTTAATCATTACCATTACCGGGTTATCTTAATCATTAATAAATTTCCATAAAACTTGTCCCCCTTTCTTTAAAAAGGTGACCAACCACATAAATAAGGCCGCGACAATCATAGGGATGGAGAGGGGGGGTCGCTCCGCCACTGCTGAACTTCTTAAGGCAACTGGCATCCCCGCGCTCACGGAGCCCCCATTTACAGAGGGTCCCTGCCTTTCTAGAACCTTCCAGCCCTGCAACCAATCAGATTCCAGTATGCTCTTACTGACCCGTTACAGGGCTCCCCGCCCACCTCTCCTGACTGGAAAAGGGGAACCTTGAAACTGTCTGAAGCTGCCGCCTTTCCATGAGGAAAAAAGGGGGTAAGGGGGGCCTTGAAACTCCTTCCCCTTTTTTGCCATATATTCTGTTAAAGGAAGAGAGATTCACTAGTTAAGATTTTGACTTTTCCTTAACTGCTTGCTGTCTCTCTGTTGGAGTTGTAGCTTTAAAATGTTCTGAAGGTTCACTAAACTTGAACAAATATATAAAGTAACCTCTCTGATCCTAATTTACAGCATGCTTGTTCCAGAGCTCTGACTCAAAAATACTAACTTTTTTCAGGAGACCAGCTATGGCAGCCTCTGCATATCTCTTGTGACAGGTGTACTTTGTATTCAAATTTGTTTTTGTTTTTCATGAAGCTGTTGCCTTATGAGGAGTTTATGTGTAATCTCCATTAGTAATTGTAAATAGATGGATGTAAATATAAATGTACAAGATATTGACCGAATATTGTCTGATGTAAATTAAATATCATATCTTACGGGTAACAAAGCGTACAAAATAAGTTGAAATCATTACAGAAAATCAATGATCACATATAAACATGATTAACAAGTTTACAATCTTAAAAACCCTCCCACATCCCCCCCCCCTCATCAAAAAGAAAAATTCCCCTCAAAATCTCAAATTTCCCCTCTCTTATACCATATATCTCTTCACCTTAGCTCTGGCCTCCAAGGTCTAAGCTATATAAGCCTCAAACACCCAGCAACATCATGTACTCTCTGTTTTTTTTTTAACTTCATCCAGTCTCCCCCATATGACAAAATATCCCCCACAAGAATCCTCTTTTGATGAAAACATTTCTTCCATAGATCTCACCCAATTAACCCTTACGACCCATTCCCTCAAACTCGGAGCTCCTGGTATTCGCCAGAATACCGTTATCAGGCCTTTAGCACCATTCAATACGTGAGGCACCAGCTTACAGTATTTTTATAAACCTTCACCTTTTTCTCCGTGCTGTGAAACAAACAAGTCCGTGGTTCTACCCGGATACAGTCCTGTAATCTGGTGGATTGTCCTAGTGATCCCTTCCCAAAAAGCTTGTATCTTTGTGCACTCCCACCACAAATGTGCAAAAGTTCCAGGGGCTTTGCATCCCCTCCAACAAGTTGGGGATACCTCAGCTCCGAATCTCTGGGCTCTCTGTGGGGTAAGGTACCACCTAGTGAATAGCTTATAGCACATCTCTGTTCTCCTTCAATCAACCAATGAGTAACAGGCTAATCTTAAAACCTTCGTCTTCTTTCCCTCATCTTGGAGGGATCCTAATTCCTGGTCCCATTTCCCTATATATGGTGGATGTTTAGGTTCTAGTTCACTAAGTAGAATCTTGTATATTTTTGATGTGCTATGTTTAGTACAAGCAGGGGAGTTGAACAATTTCTCCAATGGTCTCATATTGTTCCTCCCCAGCAGAGGCTATGGTAGGTGACAGGTGTACTTTAGGCTTAACCTCTAAAACTAGTACTTTTCTACTATGAGGTTGATGGCTTGGAGATGTGAGACTCCCATTTAGATTCTTGAGGCCGGGTTCACATATGTGCGACCACGGGTTTGTGCCTGGGGCCTGGTGCATGTCTCTGATTCAGGTGCAATTCAGGTCTGAATTTGTGCCTGAATTCGCACCTGAACCGGATTCAAACATGCACAGGACCCTTTTTTAATTCCCTCCGTGGCTGCTGTGGACCTGTGTGAACTGGTTCCATTAAGAGCCGGTCACACTCACATGTCATGCAAAGTGGATGTTGAGAAACCGATTCGCACATAAATGTACCCAGCCTAAGGTATTTTTACATTGCCCATACAGGTCTGTATCATCAGACATATTAGGTTTTTACTCATAAATAGTTTAGATATAAAGTTCAGATAAATTGACAGATATATACAGATATATAAATACTGTAGTCATTATTGTCTGTATGGTCATTATGTGATGATCTCATCTTTCCAATTGAGTGGTCTCTTGGCCACTGTAACTATATTTTGTAGTTCCCTGCGTGGGGTTGCATGTTTGGCTTTAACTATGAATATAGTGTGGTTGCACTTGCTAAAAAGTGGGTCACACCAATCAGTTTGGATGGCCCAATTTCTGTCAATGGAAGATCACTCTTTAGCATCTTACAGAGGCGTAACTAGAGCCTTCAGTGCAAGAAACCATGAAGGGCCCCCCTGACCGGGGCCCTTCTCTTCAAGCCTGGGGCTCTTCCCACTCATCCTGGGGCTCTTTGCTCTTGTTGCAGGGCCCTTTATTACGGTCCCGCAGCAGAACCCTTTTACAATTTCTGCAGTGGGCCCCCTTCCTGCCATCTTGGGGTCTCCCCACAGTGGTGGAATGCCAGGGCCCGGTCGCAAGTGTGACCTTTGCGATCCTGGAAGTTCACCCACTGGTGTCAGTAGTTTTTTTTTTTTGGTATATTAATTGTATAATTTTTTTATCATTTTATTTTCTTTTTTACAATGTCACTGACTATGACTCTGTCCATTCAGAAAAGGAAGGAGCTGGTAAATGACATATTTACCGACCCCTTCCTGGTTCTCTATTGTGGCACATCCCCTGTAAAAGCCGGCAGGAGAGGGAAGGGAGCACAGTGGAGGGGGGGGGGGACTAGGGGAGCACACAGGGGACCAGAGACAGCAGAACACAAGTGAACTGGATAGGAGGAGTGGTGGGGGCAGCATACAGAGGAACCAATCTCCTCCCATTTGCCTCCTGCAGCTACAGGAGGAAAAAGGAGGACAGTGATCTCTCCACATGTTGCCTCTGCCGCCCCTCCTATCCAGGTGTACAAGGGAGCCATATGGACCCCCTGGAGCATGGGGCCCAGTTGCAATTGCAACCCCTGTAGTTACGCCCCTGGCCTCTTAGGTAAATAATGTGGCCTTTTCTACTGTGAGGCTGGCAGCTAAGAAATTTGTTTCTCCCATTTAGTTTCTTTAGGTGCTTTAACAATGCCCATAGCAGACTCCATCATCAGACATATTCTTTTTTTAGATTGACTCTGCCCATAAGTAGGCTGCAGATAGAATTCAGATAAATGAACAGAGATCTGCCCATATAATAAATAGTCATCATTGTCAATATGGTCATTATATGATGACCACATCTTCTCAAGTGAGTGGTCACTAGGCCACTGTAACCATGCTTCGTAGTTCCCTGTATGGGTTTCATGTTTGGCTTTGACAATGAATAGTATGGTAGTATTTATTAAAAAATGGGACACCCCAGATAGATTGGTTGGCCCAGTTTCCTCAAAGAAAGATCACTCTTTAGAGAAGTATTGAGAAGAGCAAGAGCAATGAGTTCAGTGACCTCTAGCAACCAGTGCCATCTTAAGAGCCTTATAGGCCCCCGGGCAATGCAGTGCACTGGGGCCCCCTGCCTACACAATCACGCACGAGAATAAAAATGCAAGTTATCGATAAGGCGATATTTATTTTTATTGGTATATACCTTACTATATACATATTACAGGGACCAATATATACTACAAGAGACAACTACCTGGAGTATATACCTTACTATATACATATTACAGGGAACACTATATACTACAAGAGACTCTTGTAGTATATAGTGTTCCCTGTAATATGTATATAGTAAGGTATATACTCCAGGTAGTTGTCTCTTGTAGTATATATTGGTCCCTGTAATATGTATATAGTAAGGTATATACTCCAGGTAGTAGGTGTACTCTCTTGTAGTATATAGTGTTCCCTGTAATATGTATATAGACTATATACACATTACAGTGAACACTATATACTACAAGAGAGTACAACTACCTGGAGTATATACCTTACTATATACATATTACAGGGACCAATATATACTACAAGAGACAACTACCTGGAGTATATACCTTACTATAGACATATTACAGGGAACACTACTGTATATACTACAAGAGTCTCTTGTAGTATATAGTGTTCCATGTAATACGTATATAGTTAGTAAGGTATATACTCCAGGTAGTTGTCTCTTGTCTTGTAGTATATATTGGTCCCTGTAATATGTATATAGTAGGGTATATACTCCAGGTAGTAATTGTACTCTCTTGTAGTATATAGTGTTCCATGTAATACGTATATAGTTAGTAAGGTATATACTCCAGGTAGTTGTCTCTTGTCTTGTAGTATATATTGGTCCCTGTAATATGTATATAGTAGGGTATATACTCCAGGTAGTAATTGTACTCTCTTGTAGTATATAGTGTTCCCTGTAATATGTATATAGACTATATACACATTACAGGGAACACTAAACTACAAGAGAGTACAACTACTACCTGGAGGATATATACCTTACTATATACATATTACAGGGAGCAATATATAGTAAGGCATATCCTCCAGCCGGGACAGGTAGTTGTCTGTCTCTTGTGTCATCGATTCGATCCCATCACTGCCATGAGAGAGTTAAAAAAAATATAATTTAATCAATCAGCCTGGCAGGCTGTGGCAGCCTTACCTTTACAATGGCTGCACATGGCAGAAGGTGGGTGGAGGCGGAGGCGGAGCCAGTCTTCAAGGGTCGAGACGGAGGCGGAGGAGAGGAGTGAGGAGGAAGAGCTGACGAGTAGGAGGATCCTCCTCCGAGTCTTCCGCTGCGGCGCTGTGCATCCTGGGTCTGCTCTGCTCACGTCACTGGTTGCTAGATGCCAATCGGGCTGGCCTTAGCAACCAGTGTGCACTGCAGTGCAGACTCGAGCACAGGGGGGGGGGGGGGCTGGCCGGCGGACAACGGAACGGGGGGGGGCCCTAGACCACCAGGGACATGCCACCATCAATGTGGGGCCCCTTGGCAAGTGGGGCCCCCGGGCAACCGCTGGGCATGCCCAGTGGAAAAGACGGCCCTGCTAGCAACTAATCATACTTTGGTTTATGGTAGTCAGATCAATTATAAGCAGATTCCTGAATAGTTAGCTGACTTTGTACATCTTCTTTGATTTCTGCCCTGCTACTTAAGAAGGCAGTTAGTTATAACATTGAATATAATGATGACCAGCATCTACAGTAAGTGGAATTAAGAATAGTTCTTGGAAGTTGTAGACAGAGAAAAGAAAGTGAGCAGGGCAGTGAAAGCAATTTCCATTTACCACACAAAAAATCTGATAAATCAGTTTAAAGTATGCACTAGGAATTTACAAAAAAATGCGTTTCCAACAACAAACGGCAGACATGGTAATCTGCAAGGAGCAGGTGCTGGTGGTACACAGGAGCCGACGTGTGCTCCCTTTCAGATAACAGCCACAACCTCTATTGTGTTTACAAGAGAAGAAAAGTTGAAAGATCAAAGCAAGTTTGAAGTGTTCTTCAAAATTCAGTATTTCTAATCCTGCTATTTGTGAGAATAAAGTACACGGTACAGAGCAACAGAAGGCAATAACAACACAAGCCACTGTCACCCCATATTTTCAGTGCAGTATCGTATGACAAAGCAATGACGGCTAGATATTCCTCAAACCTGGGCATTTCAAAATAAGCTTATGTTACAGTGAAACTAAATTGCATTTGACCACAAATTTAAAGCACTATTTTATTATTTTTATATTCAAAGCATACCCACCCATCCATCCATGTATCCATGCTTTGTTGTGTTGAAAAATCAATTTGACCCCCCCCCCCCACAAACCCTAAATAAAGGCAGATGATGCATGTTGCATTTACTTCCTGGAAACCATCTGCCCTTACCTCAGGCACGCAGGCAGGAGGATGCACTTAGCTGAGAAAGTCCCCTCTCCAGTGTTGCCAACCTACCATATTAAAATTTACTGACATGGCACCCAAAAATTACTGGCACAGCCAAGTTTTTACTGGCATTTCCAAAAGTTACACAATTACAGTTCTAAGTTCAAATTTCAGTATTTAGGCTACAAACAAGTACAATATGCAATTAGCAACGTGATTAAAGGGAAAAATTCAGACAAAAAAACATTTTTTACTTTATTTTTGATATAGTAAGTACAGTATCTCACAAAAGTGAGTACACCTCTAACATTTTTGTAAATATTTTATTATATCTTTTCATGTGACAACACTGAAGAAATTACACTTTGTAGTGGGTAGTGAGTGTACAGCTTGTATAACAGTGTAAATTTGCTGTCCCCTCAAAATAACTCAACACACAGCCATTATTGTCTAAACCAATGGCAGTACACCCCTAAGTAAAAATGTCCAAATTGGGCCCAATTAGACATTTTCCCTCCCTGGTGTCATGTGACTTGTTAGTGTTAAAAGGTCTCAGGTGTGAATGGGGAGCAGGTGTGTTAAATTTGGTGTTATCGCTCTTACTCTCTTATACTGGTCACTGGAAGTTCAACATGGCACCTCATGGCAAAGAACTCTATGAGGATCTGAAAAAAAGACATGTTGCTCTACATAAAGTTGGCCTAGGCTATAATAAGATTGCCAAGACCCTGAAACTGAGCTGCAGCATGGCGGCCAAGACCATACGGCGGTTTAACAGGACAGGTTTCACTCAGAACAGGCCTTGCCATGGCCGACCAAAGAAGTTGAGTGCACGTGCTTAGCGTCATATCCAAAGGTTGTCTTTGGGAAATAGATGAATGAGTGCTGCCGGCATTGCTGCAGAGGTTAAAGGGGTGGGGGGTCAGCCTGCCAGTGCTTGGACTATACGCCGCACACTGCACCAAATTGGTCTGCATAGCTGTTGTCCCAGAAGGAAGCCTCTTCTAAAGATGATGCACAAGAAAGCCTGCAAACAGTGTGCTGAAGACAAGCAGACTAAGGACATGGATTACTGGAGCCATGTCCTGTGCTCTGATGAGACCAAGATAAACGTATTTGGTTCATATGGTGTCAAGTGTGTGTGGAGGCAACCAGGTGAGGAGTACAAAGAAAAGTCTGTCTTGCCTACAGTCAAGCATGGTGGTGGGATTGTCATGGTCTGGGGCTGCATGAGTGCTGCCGGCACTGGGGAGCTACAGTTCATTGAGGAAACCATGAATGCCAACATGTACTGTGACATACTGAAGTAGAGCATGATCCCCTCCCTTCAGAGACTGGGCCACAAAGCAGTATTGCAACATGATAACACACTTGCAAGATGACCACTGCCTTGCTAAAGAAGTGGAGGGTAAAGCTAATGGACTGGCCAAGCATGTCTCCAGACCTAAACCCTATTGGGCATCTGTGGGGCATCCTCAAACAGAAGGTGGAGGAGCACAAGCTCTCTAACATCCACCAGCTTTCTGATGTAATGGTGGCCACAAAACATATTGACACTTTGGGCCCAATTTGGACATTTTGACTTAGGGGCGTACTCACTTTTGTTGCCAGCGGTTTAGACATTAATGGCTGTGTGTTGAGTTATTTTGAGGGGACAGCAAATTTACACTGTTGTAAAAGCTGTACACTCACTACTTAACATTGTAGCAAAGTGTAATTTCTTCAGTGTTATCACATGAAAAGATATAACAAAATATTAAATAATATAAAAAATATGAGGGGTGTACTCACTTTTGTGAGATACTGTAAGTAGCTAAGGGACAGGACTCAGGAGGGCAAGAAATTAGAATGGGCAGGCACACACACATGAAATGGACTCTCACAATGACACTGACAGCAGTGTGTGGCAGCACAAATGATGATGACACCTCACCGACAATCACAGTGATAGTCTCTCTCCATGCCAGGTGGTCCCTTCAGTCCACTCCAATCTAAACAGCACTGACAGGCTCCAGCTGCTCCGCTCAGCTCCCTTACACCACGACATAACACGACACACTCATGCAAAACGCCCCTCCCCCCACTCCGCCAGTGCCGCCTGAACACACTGTAGCAGGCACCTGGATGGTCTCGGCCATGTCCAGACTGGAACTGCGCATGCATAGTTTTGAGCTGAACGTCACATTTTTTACTGGCAAACTTTTGCTGTTACTGGCATTTACTGGCAGGAGAAAAGTGCCCGCTTTTTACTGGTTGGCAACACTGTCCTTCTCCCCTTTTCCAGATGAAAAAGGAAAAAAAATGGTCTAGGCCATGTAAAAAAAAAAATGTTTAAAACAAGTAAATATAATATACCTTCCTATCTGTTCACTAATGCAGTCTAAGGATAAAAAATAGTTAATGTTGATTGAAAGAGTTTAGTTTCACTTTTAAAAAAGTTTATTTTCAGTAAAACCATAGCTATGTGAGCTATTTTGTAGGATATAGGCAAGCAGAAATTATAAGAAAATCTCAACTCACTGTCAAAGTCGAGTTTAGCCCTACCTCTTCCCACCTTCTACTATTCTCTCCATCTCACACTGGAGGTTGAGGTCTGCAAGTGTGGATGCCAGAGAAGGGGGTTCAGTACAAATGTCTGATAATATTCAACTTTGCTGCGAGTAAGAGGTGTAATATTATTACCTGTGATCTAGGCGAGAATTTTTCTATTCCTAAGTGTAGTTAAGGCAAGCTCTGCAGAAGGTGTGGAGAGTGGTGTGTAATATAGAGGAAATTAGGGAGAAGATCTGTTTCCATAATAAGCTGAGGGATTTGCAAAACCAGAGAAGGTGCGCTATGGTGCCCGTGCTACTGCAAGCTCTCCAGCAAGTTAAGGGGGATGTTAGATAGATTTTTGATAATCTGTGTGGTGTTAGGTACCATCTTTGTACAGTTTGTTGGTACGTTTGTACAGTTGTTGGTACCCAATGATTAGAGCAGCGTGATGCTTCGTGGGTGAATTTGAAGGCTTTCTGCCACATAGTAGGGGTTGGATTGATATTTAGTTCTGCTTCCCACTTTAGGAGGGTATTAAGTTGGGAGAAAGGCAGTTGGTCATTTAGAACAAAAGATCTGTTTCCAGAATGAGCTGAGGGATTTGCAAAACCAGAGAAGGTGCGCTATAGTGCCCGTGCTACTGCAAGCTCTCCAGCAAGTTAAGGGGGATGTTGGATATATTTTTGATAATCTGTGTGGTGTTAGGTCCCAACTCTGTACAGTTTGTTGGTACGTTTCCCAATGATTAGAGCAGCGTGATGCTTCGTGGGTGAATTTGAAGGCTTTCTGCCACATAGTAGGGGTTGGATTGATATTTAGTTCTGCTTCCCACTTTAGGAGGGTATTAAGTTGGGAGAAAGGCAGTTGGTCATTTAGAACAAAAGATCTGTTTCCAGAATGAGCTGAGGGATTTGCAAAACCAGAGAAGGTGCGCTATAGTGCCCGTGCTACTGCAAGCTCTCCAGCAAGTTAAGGGGGATGTTGGATATATTTTTGATAATCTGTGTGGTGTTAGGTCCCAACTCTGTACAGTTTGTTGGTACGTTTCCCAATGATTAGAGCAGCGTAATGCTTCGTGGGTGAATTTGAAGGCTTTCTGCCACATAGTAGGGGTTGGATTGATATTTAGTTCTGCTTCCCATTTTAGGAGGGTATTAAGCTGGGAGAAAGGCAGTTGGTCATTTAGAACAGAAGATCTGTTTCCAGAATGAGCTGAGGGATTTGCAAAACCAGAGAAGGTGCGCTATGGTGCCCGTGCTACTGCACGTATTAAGGGTATTAAGTTGAGAGAAAGGCAGTTGGTCATTTAGAACATCAGATCTCTTTCTAGAATGAGCTGAGGGATTTGCAAAACCAGAGAAGGTGCGCTATGGTGCCCGTGCTACTGCGCGTATTAAGGGTATTAAGTTGGGAGAAAGGCAGTTGGTCATTTAGAACATCAGATCTGTTTCCAGAATGAGCTGAGGGATTTGCAAAACCAGAGAAGGTGGGCTATGGTGCCCATGCTACTGCACGTATTAAGGGTATTAAGTTGGGAGAAAGGCAGTTGGTCATTTAGAACAGAAGATCTGTTTCCAGAATGAGCTGAGGGATTTGCAAAACCAGAGAAGGTGCGCTATGGTGCCCATGCTACTGCACGTATTAAGGGTATTAAGTTGGGAGAAAGGCAGTTGGTCATTTAGAACAGAAGATCTGTTTCCAGAATGAGCTGAGGGATTTGCAAAACCAGAGAAGGTGCGCTATGGTGCCCGTTCTACTGCACGTATTAAGGGTATTAAGTTGGGAGAAAGGCAGTTGGTCATTTAGAACATCAGATCTGTTTCCAGAATGAGCTGAGGGATTTGCAAAACCAGAGAAGGTGCGCTATGGTGCCCGTGCTACTGCACGTATTAAGGGTATTAAGTTGGGAGAAAGGCAGTTGGTCATTTAGAACAAAAGATCTGTTTCCAGAATGAGCTGAGGGATTTGCAAAACCAGAGAAGGTGCGCTATAGTGCCCGTGCTACTGCAAGCTCTCCAGCAAGTTAAGGGGGATGTTGGATATATTTTTGATAATCTGTGTGGTGTTAGGTCCCAACTCTGTACAGTTTGTTGGTACGTTTCCCAATGATTAGAGCAGCGTGATGCTTCGTGGGTGAATTTGAAGGCTTTCTGCCACATAGTAGGGGTTGGATTGATATTTAGTTCTGCTTCCCATTTTAGGAGGGTATTAAGCTGGGAGAAAGGCAGTTGGTCATTTAGAACAGAAGATCTGTTTCCAGAATGAGCTGAGGGATTTGCAAAACCAGAGAAGGTGCGCTATGGTGCCCGTGCTACTGCACGTATTAAGGGTATTAAGTTGAGAGAAAGGCAGTTGGTCATTTAGAACATCAGATCTCTTTCTAGAATGAGCTGAGGGATTTGCAAAACCAGAGAAGGTGCGCTATGGTGCCCGTGCTACTGCGCGTATTAAGGGTATTAAGTTGGGAGAAAGGCAGTTGGTCATTTAGAACATCAGATCTGTTTCCAGAATGAGCTGAGGGATTTGCAAAACCAGAGAAGGTGGGCTATGGTGCCCATGCTACTGCACGTATTAAGGGTATTAAGTTGGGAGAAAGGCAGTTGGTCATTTAGAACAGAAGATCTGTTTCCAGAATGAGCTGAGGGATTTGCAAAACCAGAGAAGGTGCGCTATGGTGCCCATGCTACTGCACGTATTAAGGGTATTAAGTTGGGAGAAAGGCAGTTGGTCATTTAGAACAGAAGATCTGTTTCCAGAATGAGCTGAGGGATTTGCAAAACCAGAGAAGGTGCGCTATGGTGCCCGTTCTACTGCACGTATTAAGGGTATTAAGTTGGGAGAAAGGCAGTTGGTCATTTAGAACATCAGATCTGTTTCCAGAATGAGCTGAGGGATTTGCAAAACCAGAGAAGGTGCGCTATGGTGCCCGTGCTACTGCACGTATTAAGGGTATTAAGTTGGGAGAAAGGCAGTTGGTCATTTAGAACAGAAGATCTGTTTCCAGAATGAGCTGAGGGATTTGCAAAACCAGAGAAGGTGCGCTATGGTGCCCGTGCTACTGCAAGCTCTCCAGCAAGTTAAGGGGGATGTTGGATATATTTTTGATAATCTGTGTGGTGTTAGGTACCATCTTTGTACAGTTTGTTGGTACGTTTCCCAATGATTAGAGCAGCAGGACGCTTTGTGGGTGAATTTGAAGGCTTTCTGCCACATAGTGGGGGTTGGGTTGATATTTAGCTCTGCTTCCCACTTTAGGAGGGTATTAAGTTGGGAGAAAGGCAGTTGGTCATTTAGAGCGGCGTTCATCGTGGAGATACCATGTTTTGGGTATGTGGGTTGGAAGTAGAATCTGTGGAGCGCATCAGGCATCGAAATTGTAGAAGGGACTCTTCCCAACTTCTAATCCCACTATTGGTCACTGATCCGCCAATTATATGAAAGGACCAATAGGGAGTCTTGTAGGTGGAAGAGGCTGGGCTAAGCTCAACATTAGCAGGAAAGCAGGGATTTGATATAACCTTAACTTTTCTACTAATCACTAATGGTAACCTTTTCTGTTTACCATAATTTATTTCAGTTTTTTTGTATATTTTCTTATATCACGTGCTATGGATGGATTATTTTGGATTGTGACAGGGTTCCTTTAAATATATCGCACTGCAGAGGTTTACAAATTTTAGATTTCATCAGCTTGGCTGAAGGTTCAAAAGATTATTTTTCTCCTATTTCATCATTGCTCCTGTCAGCTTTTCTAAACTACAAGGCTAAAACAACAGGATAATCTCTAGTATCCGTTAATCATTAACTCCAACCTACCCATAGTCACAACTTGACAATGAAAGAAAGAAAACATCAAATTGTACATAATAAAGATCTTGTATTTATTCATATTCGTAGTCATGATAAGTAATATCCACAGCTTAAAACCTCTGAATCAATGTTAAAGAATCCCTGTTATAGGAGAAATATGAGGGCTGCTGTTATTGACCTGCTTCTTCAAATGCGAGTTTCCTGGCTTTGTATGGCTTTATTAATTTAGATAATTTAAAAAAAGCATACAACTAATAAACATAAGAGAAAAAACTGAATTTCTTATTACTATATATGTTTTAGACCAGTGACCCAGACAGTCCTAATTGAAAAGTATTGGTATGAATGCCAAGCAACTAGAATTTTCAGAGGTAGAGGTTAGCAATGCTGTGGGAGGAAAACCACGCAGATGAAGTTCCACAATCTCTTGCTAAGGTGTTTGACTTTTATATCTGCAGCATTTTTGAGTATACTGATTTCAACAAGTAAATATTTCAGTTAACAAGTGAGTATAAATGTATGAAAAGTATGGGAGCCACCAGTGTTGCCTAATACAGGCTCCAGAGCTGTCTTTTTCATCTTTGCTACACTAAAGATGCTCAGGGCCGTCTTTAATATCGATTGGACCCTGGGCAAACATTTTTCTTGGGCCCTCCGGAATCCACTTATCAACTATTTGTGGGCAGTGCGGGCTCAAGGGGCAGCTGCTTTGGGCCCCACAACCATGACTGGGCCCAGGGCAGCTGCCCCTGTTGCCCTGCGTTAAAGACAGCTCTGAAGATGCCACAAACATTGCTCAAATATTGGATAATTTCTGCAGATTTAGACAAAATGTGAGCAGTAGGCGGCCCTATTAGTACCACCCGGCTCAACAAAACTTGATTTTTCAATTGACTTTTGTTGAAGGCGTTGGGTAGAACCGTGGAACAGGTGAATGATACAGTCATTATTTGGATGATCAGCAGTCATAGGTTTAGCTAGCTGCTGAATACAAAATCTGGCAGGGGAGATATTTTCATGTATGCATTTTACTGTGGTTAGGGGAATCATCTGGGACAGAACAAGAAAATCTAAAGGTGTATGGCTTGCTTAAGTAGTTAGCAATTGTCCTGGGGCAAGCCTGCAGTCAATGAATACTGAAAAATGTGAACTCCCATTCTGCATTCTTGTTGCAGATAAGTGACTATTTAGGATGTGAAGTCAGAATGGTATAATCCAGATAAAATGTAAAAGTAAACTTTGAGAAGAATACAGGGAGCACAGCCGTCACGTTTGGTATTTTAGGCTTTCATCCACGCATTACTGTTTTACACTATGTTCACCCACTCCCTTTTGTTGGTCGTCTACTGATCTGAGAAACCTGGTTCTTGATGCATGAGAGCTATTCCTAGACATGTGCCTTGTAGGCTTCTTGATGTCTTTCACATACAGAAAGCTTTCAAGAAGTTTAGTCCAAGAGATGAGATTCACAGAGGGCTGACTGTAGTGGTTTACAGGGAATGTAGATGAAGGTAGATTAGGTGAACATTCTGGTTTTAGCTCAACTACAATATTTGTGGGACAGCATTAGTAGCTCATTGACTTGTTTCACTTGTTATCTAAAACTGCTTTTTAAAAACAAGTCAGCGATTATAGTTCTTTCCTCAAAGTTTCTCCTAAAGGGGTAAAAGAGTTACTTGCAAGCATCAGTCACACTATTATTTTATTCCTAATGTGTATTTAAAAAACATTTACCCAGGTTGTTGAGTACCTTAAACTTGGACACCATCCTTGCAGCATCATAGAGTGTCTGCACCTCAGGGTTCGGGAGCTTAGTTAGCACTCAGTACAGAGTTTCTTTAAAAGCCGTTCAACTCCCATCTGGGAGTGCTTTATGCAGGTTTTAATACGAGCCATGACTGTAAATTTAAAGTGGTTGTAAACCTTTTTTTTTTTTTGTATTAACCACTTTACCACCGGAGGATTTTGCTGTCTTACATCTGGGCCACTTTTTGCGATTCGGCGCTGTGCGAATTTAACTGACAATTGCACGGTCGTGCGATGCCGTACCCAAACAAAATTTATGTCCTTTTTTTCCCACAAACAGAGCTTTCTTTTGGTGGTATTTGATCACCTGTGCGATTTTTACTTTTTGCGCTATAAACAAAAAAAGAGCGTTTATTTTGAAAAAATAACAATATTTTTAACATTTTTTTATATGAAACTCCCCCCCAAAAAAATGTAAAAATCAATTTTTTTTTAAATTTTTGGCCAATTTGTTTTCTTTTACATATGTTTGGTAAACAAAATCACAATAAGTGAATTTTCATTGGTTTGCGCAAAAGTTATTGCGTTTACTAACTAAGGGAAAGATTTCTGTCATTTTTGGTGTTTTTTTTTAAACGCATAATGGTGGCGATCTGCGATTTTTTTGCGGGACTGCGACATTGCGGCGGACAGATCGGACCCTTGACTGACATTTTTGACACTTTTGGGGGTACCAGTGACATTACTGCAGTAATCAGTGCTATACATATGCACTGTTACTGTAAAAATGACAATGGCAGGGAAGGGGTTAATTTTATTGGAGAGGGAGGGGTTAATGTATGCCTGGTGCTTACTAACGTGTGGGGGGGGGAGGTGACTGAGTGACACAAGGACAGATCGCATGTTCAGCTATGCTGAACACTGCAATCTGTCACTCCTTGTCACTGAGGAGATCCGCCCGCTCCGTTTACACAAGTGGGCGGATCTCCAAACTAGATTCCCCGACGATCGGGGAAGAGCAACGTAGGTCTACGTCGCTGGACGATAACGAGCCACATGGCTGCAGTAGCCGCAATGTGAGCAGTGTTAAAGTGGTTAAAATAACAAATATGCCTTTACTTACCTGCTCAGTGCAACAGTTTTGCACAGAGCAGCTCCAATCCTCTTCTTCTGGGGTCCCTATCTGGGGGCTCCAGGCTCTTCCTCTTCATCGGGTGTCCCCACAGAAAGCCGCTTTCCATGGAGGCATCCATGTGGGCTCACTCCTGAGTCCCACTGCTGCGTCCATTGACACAAACAGTGGAACTCAGCCCTGCCCCCCCGTTCCAGTGTCACAGGATTTAATTGAATGCTGTGGGAGCCAATAGCTCCTGCTGCTATCAATCTGTCCGATGAGGAGAGAGACAGTAGTTGGAGCCGCTGTGCATATCGCTGGATCGAATCAGGCTCAGATAAGAAAAACGGGAGGTCTGGAGTGCAAATGTTTTTTCCCCTTAATGCATTAAGGTGAAAAACGTTTAGGCTTTACAACCACTTTGGACCATGTTTTAGCAGGCCTCAGCAGTTTCTTTTAGCAAGTTTCAAACCATGCTAAAAGCTTGCTTTGCTGAAAGCAAACCTTAGCCTATCCCATGAATTTTGCAGCTCACCTTTTATTTTCCCCTTTTTGGCTGGGTTCACATATGTGCGAATCTCAATGGAGACAGTTGTCACAGGTCTGGGGTGGCCATGGAGCAGATTGCAAAAGGGTCCTGTGCATGCTTGGGTCAGGTTCAGGTGTGAATTCAGGCAAATTTTGGACCTGAATCGCACCTGAACCAGTGAACAGACACCAGGGCCGGCCTTAGGTGTTCTGGCGCCCTGTGCGAGCTAATCCTGTGGCGCCCCCCCACCGCGTGCGTGACCCCCCCCCCGCACATTTTCTTGCACTTTTTTGCATTTTATTTGACTTTTCTTTTTTATGATCACTAATAACTTAACCCCCTTACATTAGAGACCCCTCACAGAGCCCCCCTTACATCAAATACCCCTTTACATTAGAGATCCCCACAGAGCCCCCCTTACATCAAAGACCCCCTTACATTAGAGACCCCCACAGAGCCCCCCCTTACGTCAGAGACTCCCCACACAGAGCCCCCCTTCATCAGAGACCCCCACACAGAGCTCCCCTTACATCAGAGACCCCCCCCACACAGAGCCCCCCTTACTTTAGAGACCCCCACACTGAACCTCCAGGCCGAGGTCGCCACTTACCTCCTGCTGTGCGGCCTGATCATCTGCAAGCTGTGATGGCCGCACGGCACCCCTGTTGCCCATGGCGCCCTGTGCGGCCGCACAGCTCGCACACCCCAAAGGCCGGCCCTGACAGACACACACCGGACCCCAGGCATGAACCCGCAGCCGCACATATGTGAACCCGGCCTTAATGTAGACTTCAATATGCTCAATCAATATGGTCTTGGTGAAACTGTTTATTTATTTCAAAGATATATAACTATAAAAATGTTTATGATTCCTTGGACATGTAGAAAGTGACAGACCTCACCAGTAAACATGAATTAGAATGTACTATCTTGTTCATGGATCTGAGGGTGTTACTTGTGAAGGACCTAGTTACAATAGTTAGCTATGTTTGGATTTCCTCCTGCGGAAATGACCATTTTAAACCACCTGGGCTATGTTGCCAGTTACATAAAAGGCTTCTGTAGATTAAGCCTTGGGGGGCCTGCAGAAGAGAGGAAATCTTTTTAAAGCAATTGCTCAGTAAAGCATGATATCTATTACTCCTAGAGCACAAGTATGACCTTAGCTGTGTTACCACCTAGATTGTATATTGCACAGAAGTTTATATAGATAAAGCCTGATGACCTCATTTATTAGAGTGTTTGAAAGAAGATCTGTCTGTATTGACCACAGCAATCGATAAAATGTATAATTTCTTAAATCCTGGTATAAAGTTAAAAAGAAGAATGTGACATTGCAAATGTCCTTTTTTAGACACTGTATTAATCATGGTCCAGGTTTTTTCATATTAATTAATATGTTTTTTAGAGGTCTATTCACTCTTTTCAACGCAAATCCTTTTGTCCTTTTTTCCTCCACAATTCTTCCCCTTTTAGGGTCTGATTTATAAAAATAGCTTCAAAGTAAATGAAAGGACATTTGGAATTGTGGCCGATAGAAGCCTATCAAAGTTTTAAAATGTATTCGTAAAATGTAAGGCAAAACCAAACTGGCAGCAGCTCCAATTTTGTGTTTATCTTCTCTCCAATGTTCAGTTCTTTAGGGCTATTTCACACCATCACGGTGCGGTAACATGCGGTAAAGTGTTCATGTTGCCATTGTGCCCCAAGCATGGTGGGATGCGTTTTGGTGCATTCATTTTGAATTGTACATCAATACATTTACAGAAGGCTATCTAATAAGGCAGGCCATAGATGATGCCGGTGGTTTCAGAAAAGAAAATCGCTTGATTCCCCCGTCAACCCAGTCAGCGTTGATGAGGGAATCCCTCCCACAGAGCTTTTGTGTTTTCCCAGTGCTGGATTCCTGGAAGCCGTCCCTGCCAGGAGATTACAGTGAATTTTGCTAGTGGCTGTAGCTGCTGGCAATAACTGCTGTAGCTGCTGGCAATAACCGCATGTAAAAATCCAATATGCTGGATGTACCCAAGTAGATCGATAGGTCAACTTGGGTACAATCAGCCTGCTCATAGATGGTTTGAAACTCGCCCAGTCCCTGCTGAACCAGGCGCAATTCAAACCATCTATGGCCGGCTTAAGGGTACCCATGCTACCATGGTGAACAAAAACAGAGCAGTATTGATTATGAATGAGCTCTTAGTTCTGACGTATATGTAGCAATGTTTCCAGGCCTTGGGCCTGAGGTGGGTCTGCCATCAGTACCGGTAACACTTCCAACACAGGGCCGGCCTTTGGGGTGTGCGAGCCGTGCGGCCGCACAGGGTGCCATGGGCAACAAGGGCGCAGTGCGGCCATCACAGCTCGCAGAAGACCAGGTGATTCAAGCCGCACAGCGGGAGGTGAGCGGCGACCGCGGCCTGGACAGGGTTAACACAGGCCCCGGCCGCCGCTTACCTCCCGCTGTGCGGCTGTGCCTCCGTCACCCTACTGATGCAGTGAGGCGAGCTGTGTATCACGCCAAGCTCAGCCTCCGCTCTGATCCTTCACGCTGACGATCTCTCCTCCCTCCCTGCATTGACGCCAGAGGAGAGATCGTCAGCTCCTCCTCAACCGCCCCTTCTCCTCCTCCTCCCGCCCCGCCCACACTCCCGGGGATGTGTGGGCGGGAAGTTTGAAGAAAAAAAAAGCTGAAGAGACCTGAAGGTAAGGGAGGACTCTCTCCTTTAAAAAAATGTAAGGGGGGGCTTTTTGTGGGGAGCTCTATGTGAGGGGGCTTTGTGATGTAAGGGGGGGCTCTCTGATGTGGGGGGCTCCATGGGGGGTTTGATGTAAGGGGGCTTTGTGTGGGGGTCTGTGATGTAAGGGGGGGGGCTCTCTGATGTGGGGGGCTCGGTGGGGGGGTCTGATGTAAGGGGGCTTTGTGTGGGGGTCTGTGATGTAAGGGGGGGGGCTCTCTGATGTGGGGGGCTCGGTGGGGGGGTCTGATGTAAGGGGGCTTTGTGATGTAAGGGGGGGCTCTCTGATGTGGGGGGCTCCATGGGGGGGTCTGATGTAAGGGGGCTTTGTGTGGGGGTCTGTGATGTAAGGGGGGTGCTCTCTGATGTGGGGGGCTCCATGGGGGGGGGGTCTGATTGAAGGGGGCTTTGTGTGGGGGTCTGTGATGTAAGGGGGGGCTCTCTGATGTGGGGGGCTCCGTGGGGGGGGTCTGATGTAAGGGGGCTTTGTGATGTAAGGGGGGGCTCTCTGATGTGGGGGGCTCCATGGGGGGGGTCTGATGTAAGGGGGCTTTGTGTGGGGGTCTGTGATGTAAGGGGGGCTCTCTGATGTGGTGGGCTCTGATGTAAGGGGGCTTTGTGTGGGGGTCTGTGATGTAAGGGGGGCTTTCTGATGTGGGGGGCTCTGTGTGGGGGGGCTCTTATGTAAGGGGGCTTTGCGTGGGGGGTCTGTGATGTAAGGGGGGCTCTCTGATGTGGGGGGGGCTCTGATGTAAGGGGGCTTTGTGTGGGGGTCTGTGATGCAAGGGGGGCTCTCTGATGTGGGGGGCTCTGATGTAAGGGGGCTTTGCGTGGGGGGTCTGTGATGTAAGGGGGGCTCTCTGTGTGGGGGGGCTCTCTGATGTAAGGGGGCTTTGTGTGGGGGGTCTCTGATGTGAGGGGGGCTTTGTGTGTGTAGGGGTGCTTTGTGTGGGGGGTCTCTGATGTAAGGGGGCTCTGAGTGTGGGGTTTATTGTTTATTGTTTATTGTATATTGGGGATGGGAGAAGGGAATGAGTAGGATACTCCTCTGGCTCCTCTAGGCTTAACTGGGACTTTGTACAAAATGCCCACTAGTGCTGTCTTGACACCAGCTGAATGCCGACCAGCGCTTCCCGGTGCTTGCAAATACTGCTTGGCTGAATTAGTGCTGGAACCTCAGCTTTACTTGTTTATTAACTTAGAAAATCCAGGACTGTAGAACACCTGACTCCTGACACTCGATTTAGCTCAAAAGTCACTGAACAGCTCCCTCCAGCCCTTCACTGACTGAGGTAGCTCCTTGTCACTGCTTGTGCCGCTGCAACTCTAAACTATGTACACTACACACTGTACACTGACTCTACAGGGCCCAACCACTGGTACCCCCTTTACACTTCAGGGTCCTCTGACTAGGTACCCCCTCTAACACTTCAGGGTCCTCTGACTAGGTACCCCCTTTACAGCTAGCTGACTCCTGGATTCCTGGAACCTTTTATGGAGTGGTCCCCTCTACACTTGGCAGACCTTTTCGGGGCAGTTCACAGTACTCACGACCTTGGCAGGCTTTCCTGGAACTGAACTCCTCTTCCTCCACTGGTCCTCGGCACACCGGATCCCTTCTGCAGCTCAACTCAGCACTCTCTGGATTCCCAGGCAGCCACCCGGAACACCCAATCCTTCTGACAGGAGGAGAGATAGCTGTACTCTCCCTCCTGTGACTCTGATTCCTGCCAAAGACGCTGTGTCCCTCAGAACTTATATCCACTCCCAGAATCCTCTGCGGCAGAATCTGCCTTTTGGGGTAGATACAGGCCTGAGTGTGTCTCTGATTGGGTTTCCTCCACTGCCCAATGGGAACCCTCTCATGGAGCCAGTGGGGAGACTCCCCTCTCAGCAGACACACCTGGGAGACATGACAGCCCAGCTGAAATCATGGCCCTGCTGTTAGGCAGCCAAGGCCCACTATACTTTTACCTAGCATCTACCTGTAGAGTGCTACGTATAGATCAGTACATTTCTTTTTAGAAGTACAGTCTTATTTCTTCTCATGTTGTTGAAATATTATAAAAATAACATTGTAGTAAATATATTTTACCCATAAACGGAAATGTGTCCCTTTTTAATTCCCAGAAAACTGAAATGTAGGATTGTGCGGCCACAGCTAAACTATTGCAAATTCAGTGAAGCCTAAATACAACACTATAATTATGGACCAAATGATTCAAAAGTTGAATGTGAAGTTGTGTTCCAGAGAAACACGGTGGCGTAGAGGTTAGCTGTTTTGCCGCACATCATTGAAATTGGAAGTTCTTCCTGTAAGTGTGGGTGCCTTGGTTTCCTCACACAGTCCAAACAGCACTGACAAAATAGACCCTGGAGTGGGTACGGCTCATTAAGGGCCCATTTACACTACAACCTACATTAAAATCATGACTGCATTCAATTGTGCTTCTACGCCTTTTTTATGTGCTTTTCAGTGCAATTTTTATGCGTGTTTGAATGCATCTTTCTGTGCTTTTTGTTCTTTTTTTTTTTCAAAGGCAGGTTTCCTCTGACCTACTTGTTGTGGGTAAGAGGTGTGTTGCACTGTGTTGTGTTTGGAAACATTTACACATATGTACACAAGTGTTCTGTGCATTGTAGTGCGATTTTATGCAAACATGTTGCATAAAACTGCACAGCTCTGAAACGCAGAGAAACTCTGTTTCCTGGTGTGAACATGACACATAGAAAAGTAATATGTGGAAAAATGCAGGTAACTGCACAAAGTGTTAATGGGCCCTAAAGAGCAGGGATTGATGTAAATAATTTAATGCTCCCAGTAAACCCCTGCACCACCAAGAGGTGGTTCTGGCCAGCTCAGTAGATTGTTTTAAGAAAGGCTTTCCCAGATACATATAATATAACTGGATACTAATATTTACAGGTAAAGTTGATCCAGGGAATATCCTATTGCCTCTTGGGGATCAGGAAGGACTTTTTTCCCTTGCAGGAGCAACTTGGACCAAGCTTTATTGGAGTTTTTTTGCTTTCCTCTTGATTTACTGTGGATGTAGGATTGTATATATAAGATTGTATAGTTTTTTTTTTTTACTTTTAATGGTGGAACTGGATGGACTTGCGTCTTTTTTCAACCAGACTAACTGTATCTTGTGATCCTGTGAGATCCTCTGCTCAACCCTCCCAGGATCTGTTACAGAGTGGGCTGTACTAAGCAACAGCTGCCTCTTGCCCTGAGCTTCACTGCTGAGAATGGCTCTGTGAAATATTCCCCCACTCCTGCTTTCCCCTTCCTTCTTCTGGGCAGCAGAGAAAATCCAATGAGAGGGCAGGGTAGTCAGAGCCAATGTGAACAATAGAGAAGGACTCTTGCTGTGCAGCAGGGCGTCATGGGACATGTAGTACCCAGGCATCCTTATGCAATGAAAGTGAATGATTGCAAGAACTACATGGACCAAAATTCCTGCACACAGAGAAGGAGTGACACAGGACAGTTTTCCTGGGCAAATTTAGACACTTTGTTGAGAGGAAGCTACATGTGCTCCACCTACAGAAGGATCCCAATGCAAGTTGGTGAAGGTGGACAATTAGGCACCAGGTACTTCCAGACACCTTCTGGAGTACCCCTTAGTTAGGAATGCACATGCCCACCCACTATTGGGGCTGTATGCCAAGTGTGCTCACAAGGACTTTTTACTTCCTGAATTAGTTGACACTAACACTTTAACCTTGTTGTTCTGGTTATACCTTTGTTGAACATTGCTATAGTTAAAGTGTTACTAAACCCGCAACAGTAAAATCAGTGTGTATATGCAGTGAAGCATTTTTGTTATATTCACTGTGGAACCTAAGGGGTTAATCCTCTGCATTGTGTAAAAAGGATGTTTGATCCTGTATGGACAGATCCTCCTCTTATTGCATTGTCCCCATAACTTGTCCCAATAAGACAGAGTTACTGGAGTCAGGCTGCACATGCTCAGTTTGGTGTGTATTGCTAGAGAGTTTTTTTATTTATTTTTTCTTGGGAGAGTGCATGTGATCAGCACAGAGCCAATCAGCACTGCCCAGACAGAGGGTTAGGGGTCCTGCATCCTGATAGGACAGCCCGTGTAGTATGGAATCTTCTCCTACAGGCTTTAACCAGGCACTGATAGAAGTCAGAAGACTGCTATATATTGCTGATGAGAAAAGGTATTTAGCAGTTTATATTTACTAAAATGATTGCATTTCCATGTTCTGTGTACTGTGGGAGACCAGATATATTGAATGCAGGTTCCTGGGTTTAGTAACACTTTAAATTTACTGCCAGCGTATAGGTCATTGCTCATTTACTTAGTATGGTATCCATGAATCTCTTTATTTGCCTGTGGAATTATTTGTGTATTGTTTAACTGCATTTCTTCAATGCATTTATCTAATTCACTACCAGCAGCTTGGCCTATTTCCTGTTTAGTGTTATAGAGTGTAGCATACTAATGCTTAAGGTACACAGGTATGAGCGATCTTCTACCTATAACCGGGTGTGTCAGAGGAGACAAGCAACTTTAAGAGTCATGGCAGAACAGAGAACCTATCATCACCACTGGCTCCTGCAGGGGTAAGCACTACACTTCAATTTAACTGCACTGTTGGATATTACAATTAGTCTTTAAACTGATCATACATTTTTAAAAGACTGTTTCGCTTTGGAATAAATTATCCTTCTAACCTATTGTAGGTGCCTACTTTTTTGTATGACGCTGCCCACGCCTGTGCCGTAGCTTTTCATAGACTCGAATGGGACTAAAGCCCCGTACACACGTACCGAATGTCGGCCGAATGATCGGCTGTCTTTTGTCCAGTGCTGTCGTGTTGGTTGAAAACTGCTAAAGACTGCACACGAATTTTGTCGGCCAACAACAGCCGACTGCAGAAGTGATGTCATGTGATGGGTAACTTTCCGTGTGTTTTTTCTTCTTTGAGCATGCCCAGTCTTGCTCATCTGCTGTTTGTCGGCCGAATTCTGTACTGACTGAGGAACAATCGGCCGTTCTGGTGTTGGCCAACAAAAATTTTAAAGCCTGCACACCAGATTCTGTTCGGCCGAAAAGTCGCAGTCGGTTGTCGGAAGCATCATACTAACAAGCCGACAAACGGCCGATCGGTCGGTGGCCGAATATTTACGGCTGACAATCGCTACGTGTGTACGGGCCTTTACTCTAACTGTATGGGCGCAGCCTATTTAAGCCTATGGGAAATTATTGCTAGGCGAGAGAATCACTGGACAAGAACACCACACAAGGGCTGTAGGTAAGTAGGCACCTAGATGTGGGTTTAACTTGGAAAAAGTTAGAGTGTTAGGAACGTGGGCAGAGTAGGTTGTTATACTAAACGTAATCTGTCCTTTAAAGACTTTCTCTTTTTTCTGGTAGATTACATATTTTATAGAATACAGCATACAAATGTCAAATGTTTCAATGTAATGCAATCATGTGACTTAAAGGGTAAATCCACCCTAATTCTAAAATCTCTATATCTACAGGCATCCATGATCTAACACTAATGAAGCCATTCTAGTCTGGTCTCCAGCAGCGGAAGCACTGCAGGGGACATGGCGGACAACAGCTGTGAAATTAATGGAGAAGTGACTTCACCCCTTGAATTAATATGGGGCTTTCATTGTTGGCTGCCTCTTCAGCACCCACCCACACAGCTCAGCGTGGGACCGGACCAGAACGGCTTTGGAAAAGATATGTATAGCGATTTCTTCTTTACAGGGCGAGATAGGTTAGCCTTATGCTGGCCATACACTAGCCGAAACATTGTTCAAAAATCTGTCATTTGGTCCGTTCATTCGTTATTCTTCCAGTTAATGGGCACAAATAGAAAATCAGTTTTAACTTTTCAGAGCTGAAAAATTGAAGGAAGAGTTTGGAAAATTCTGCCAAACGAACGATGAATTGAAAGGTTAATGTGTTTCTCACCGGAGCTGTTTGCACTAGGTATATGTGACAAAATGAGCGAAAAACTGATTATTTATGTCCATTGAATGATATATTGATCAAAATTCAGTCTTTACATGATGGCACGATCGTCTGCTCTCACGGCCGAGTGTTCGTTTTTCGAAAATGAGTTTGAACTATTTTTCGTACAGTGTATGGCCAGCATTAGATCGTGGATGCCTGTAGATGTAGCGATGTTAGTGTTAGGGTGGACTTCACCTTTAAGGAATTCAGTTGGAAATTGGATTTTTACTATAATAAATTGCATTGGGTGAAGGTTTCATGTAAACAATGTATATCAATTTTTAATTATAGATTCAGAAATGTAGAATATATAACTTTTCTTTTGAAGGTAGCTTTTAATTTAACATATTTGCTAATATAATCTATAACTGTGGAAACAACAGAAAAAAACAACATTATTTGTCGCTGTAATTCTTAACCAACCAATGTCCTTGGGATTGGTCTCAGCCTGATGATGTGGCTGAGCGTGCAGATGGCCCGTGTTCCTGAAAGCTGCTGAGAAAGTGACCAGATGGGGATTGTTTTTCTGAAAACGCAGGTGCTGCAAATAATACTTGTATATAATAATCATTAATAATCAGAGCCACCCTGCAGATACTGCTTGGAAAGATTGATGAAGTACAGCGGGAGTGTAATAAAATAATAAGATTACATCATGGAAATGCATAATGAATTAGAGGATGTAAATATAAGAGGTCTACAAAGATGAATGGGCAACATTATAGAAAGGCAGCTTGCATACATGAATGGAAATGATATTTATTTTGAAGGCATTAAAGCTGTTATCTCATCTGTCATAAGGCAGGCTAAAAAAACACCTAATATTAGTGCTGCCCTAAGGGTTTAACTAGATAATGTCAGGCAAAGTCAATGTGGTTACAGCATCTATAATCATGTGCAGTTAACGTCAGACATTAAAAATGATGGAAGCCAACCCAACATTTCTCATTTGTTTTAACTTTTTAGGAAGTGTGCTGTTGGTCCAGTCTGTCTTGGGGTTCAAGCACAGAGATTTTAGAGGCGCAGAAGCTTTGTGTTCAGAAAATATGTTGGACGTGCATGCATGGTAAAAGCCGATGCAAAGAAGCATCTTGCTTTACAAAAGTGTAGCCACATACAGCCATATCCTTGTTTTCCTGGATTCACGCGACATGTGCAGCTCCCCAGCCGCGGGACAATTCGGGGAAATTATGCTAGGCATACTGTATAAAATACCTGGAAAATCTCACAAACTTTTAAACTTGTGTTCTCCAGCTGCTATTATCCAGGGCAGGATTATTCTGGCCATTTATATTAATGGCAGGCAGATAACCAAAGACACTGGCATCACTCCATCCCACTTTTTCATGTGTGTCAACAGCTCCGGGCACAGAAGTACGCCTGAGCCCAGGTTCACATGGCTCCGACATGAAAGTCGCACAACTTCCAATCCGACTTTGCCTTGCAACTTCAGTCCAGGTTCACACTGCTCCAACATTAAAGTCGCACGACTTCCGATCCGACTTTGCCCTGAAACTTCAGCCCAGGTTCACACTGCTCCGACATGAAAGTCGCTCGACTTCTGATCTGACTTTGCCCTGAAACTTCAGCCCAGGTTCACACTGCTCTGACATTAAAGTCACACGACTTCCGATCCGACTTTGCCCTGAAACTTCAGCCCAGGTTCACACTGCTCCGACATGAAAGTCGCTCGACTTCTGATCTGACTTTGCCCTGAAACTTCAGCCCAGGTTCACACTGCTCTGACATTAAAGTCACACGACTTCCGATCCGACTTTGCCCTGAAACTTCAGCCCAGGTTCACAGTGCTCTGACATTAAAGTCGCACGACTTCTGATCCCACTTTGCCCTGAAACTCCAGCCTAGGTTCACACTGCTCCGACATGAAGGTCACACGACTTCCAATCCGACTTTGCCTTGCAACTTCAGCCCGAATTCACACTGCTCCGACATGAAGGTCTCACGACTTCTGATCTGACTTTGCCCTGAAACTTCAGCCCAGGTTCAAACTGCTCCGACATGAAAGTCACGTGACTTCCAGTCCAACTTTGCCTTGCAACTTTAGCCCAGGTTCAAACTGCTCTTACATGAAAGTTGCACGACTTCTGATCCAACTTTGCCCTGCAACTTCAGCCCAGGTTCACACTGTTCCAACATGAATGTTGTGCATCTTCCGATCCGACTTGGCCCTGCAACGTCAGTCTGGGCTCACTCTGATGCAAATTGGATATAGGTTTCCCCGCATCCAAGTCTTGTGACAGGAGAGTGTGACTGTCTCTCAATGGAGCCGGTTCACACAGCTCTGAGGTGGCCGTGGTCCACATTGGAAAAGGGTCCTGTGCATCTTCTGGTCCGTTTCAGGTGCGAATTCAGCCAAAAATGCGGACATGAGTCGCACCTGAAATGGAAAGCGAACGCTTCGGATCCCCGCTGTAAGCCGCGGCCACAGCTAGTGTGAACCCAGCCTTAATGTGACTTTTTACACTCTATGGCATTCAAGTCGTAGCAAAGGCGGACCAAAGTAGTGCAGGAAACTTTTCTAAAGTCGGAGTGACTCGTGTCGGACCAGTTAAGACGGCTTCCATAGGGAAACATTTAATTTGACATGTCATGCAACTTGTGCTCTCACAAGTCGGATCCCTTATTGCACCGAACCTAAATGTCACCGGAGTCTAGAACATACTGGGGTTGTTTTGCTAAAACTTGAGAGCGCAAATCTGGTGCAGCTGTGCATGATAGCCAATCAGCTTCTGATTTCAGCTTGTTAATTAGACTTTGACAAAAAACCTGAAAGCTGATTGGTTTCTTTGCAGCGCTGCACCAGATTTTGCACTCTTCAGTTAGTAAATCAACCCCACTGTGTTTTAAATGTTGTCTTGGCTATCTTACCTACTGTATCTGTAGGTCTATGGCCTTGTAGGATGATGTAGGACTTCAAGAAAAAAAGAAAAGAGTGCACATACATTTTTTTTTCTATTAAAAAAAAAACAAAAAACATGTTATACTTACCTGCTCTATGCAGTGGTTTTGCACAGAGCAGGCCAGATCCTCCTCTTCTCTGGTCCCTCGTTGGCTCTCCTGACTGGCCCCTTCCTCCTGCCGAATGTCCCCACAGCAAGCTGCCTGCTATGGGGGCACCCGAGCCGAGCCGCTGCTCTGTGTCCATTCAGATATGGAACCTTGGCTTGGCCCAGCCACCTCTCTCATTGGCTCACTGACTTTGATTGACAGCAACGGGAGCCAATGGCCCCTGCTGCTGTCTCAGCCAATGAGGAGAATGAGTACGGGACAGCCAAGGCACTCGCGCACATTGCTGGATCGTAATGGGGCTCAGGTAAGTATTAGGCGGCCCAAAGAAGGGCTGTTGCACACAGAAGGTTTTTTTTTTTTATCTTAATGCATAGATTGCATTAAGGTTAAAAAACCTTCTGCCTTTACAACCATGTGAGTCTCAAGGGCACTAGGGCCACTGAAGAATATACAGTAATATTTGTTTAGGTTTGAATCAGTTTGGCTATAGTCAGAAATTGCAGTAGCTAGCCAGATAGGTAAGATCAAGAACATATGATATGATCTCCAACTAGCAGGAGAAAAATTCAAAACTAATCTTAGAAAGTATTATTTTACCAAAACAGTAGTTGATGCTTGGAATAGACTTCCAGCAGAGGTAGCAAATCAGTCAATAGCAAGTTGAACATTGAACGTTTAAGAAAAATATATTTCTCCACCACTCAATTCTATCCCCACAGAGTGTGACAGATGTAGATGGTTACTAATTGTAACAACTAGAACAAAACACGTACATATCAGTGGCGGAACTACCAGGGTTGCAGCAGTCGCATTTGCGACTGGGCCCTGGAGTGCCGCCACTGTGGGGGGGGGCCTGTTTTGTTACTGTAAGGGGAGGGGCGGTCACTGCGAGAGGAGGGGGCCACTCCTGCCCACCCATTCTGTCACTGCGAGGGAAGTGGGCGGTCACTGTGAGAGGAGGGGCCCGCCCCTGCCCGCCCATTCTGTCAGTGGCTAAGAGCCTGTACTGACAGTCCCTCCTACCTGGCACGGATAGGAGACAGCCGATCTTCTCCTACCGCCCCTCTCCTTTGTGCACCGCGGGAAGTGTGAATGATTACATTCAGTTGCTGAGCTTCACCCTTCCGCTGTTCACCCAGGAGAGGGGTGGGAGAACAAGGAGCAGATTGTCTGTCTTCTATCTGTGCGAGGTAGGAGGGACTGTTAGTGCAGGCTCTGAATCTGAGCTGTGTGAGAGAGACACTCTCAGCTCAGAGTACTGCTGATGGGCACTGATAAGCAGCATTGATGAGCACTGATAAATGGCACTGATGGGCAGCACTGATAGGCAATACTGATGGGCATTGATAGGCAGCATTGATGAGCACTGATAGTTGGCACTGATAGGCAGCATTGATGAGCACTGATCGGTGGCACTGATATGTGGCATTCATGAACACTGATAGGCAGCTAATTGATATTGATAGGCGGCATTCATGAACACTGATAGGCAGCTAATTGATATTGATAGGTGGCATTCATGAGCACTGATATGTGGCATTCATGAGAACTGATAGGTAGAACTGATAGGCAGCAATGATGGGGATGTACTGATATAATGAGGACACTGATGATCAGAGCCCTGATTATCAGTGTAAACAATGTACTGACAGTCTTGCTGGTTAACGGCTCTCCTTTCCTCACATAGACACAACATGGGAAGAAAGGAATGCTGATAACCGACAAGTCTGTTTACATGTGATCAGCTGATCACATGGTAAAGGGCCACTGTAATTGTCCAAAGAACACAGCAGTCACAGAGCATGCTGTATGGACGCCCCAGGGGGCACGTGGGAGGCAGGATTCTGGGGGATGTCCATGGACCGCCCTCCCAGAACTAGAAGCCCAGAGCTGGGATGGAATGGGGAGGAGGGGGGGGGGGGGTCAAGGGGCCCTTCATGGTTTCTTGCACTGGGGCTCTGATGGCTCTAGGTACGCCTCTGGTACATATGTAAACTTTTAAAGTGTAACTCCAGTTTTGTTCAGAAAAAAAACATTTCCCTCTGGGTGATCTCTGTACATTGCAAAGATTATAACAAACTTTGTTGCAGATTCCTACCTTTTGTTATTCTGAAGAAATCATTGTTCGTTCCTCTGTGCTGAGTGGGTCTAATGGGAGTGGTTTCACAATTATCAACCAGCTGCTGCAGAATCAGGGCTCTAATGAGCAAAGTTGCAGGGTCTGCATCCCTTTAGACGTAATTTTTTTGGGAGTATCCTACCAAAAATGTCATTTTTGTTGCAGGGTACACCAAAATTTTGACTTGTATCTTAGTATAGACATCTGGGAAAATCAATAAGCCAATCCCACAAGCAGGAAATTATGTTTCTGGAGTACGTTCTATACACAATCTGTGTACAAAACAAGTCCAGGTGGCCATATTACATTGTACTTTATCGGGAAAAAAACTGTGGCTGCAGATTGAAAAGGAAAGGTACGTTTTATTAACATTCAATTACAATATGATTTGTGTCGCAATTATATATGCTATATTATATTTTGTTATTTGCTATTTTTTCCCCCCATGTAAGTGGAGCTACCCTTTAACCACTTTACCACCGGAGGATTTTCCTGCTAAAAGACCAGGGGTTATTTTGCGATTTTTTACTGCGTGACTTTAACGGACAATCGCGCGGTCGTGCGACGCTGTACCTAAACGAATTTCACGTCCTTTTTTTCCCACAAACAGAGCTTTCTTTTGGTGGTATTTGATCACCTGTGCGATTTTTTGATCACGCGCTATAAACAAAAAAAGAGCGTAATTTTTGCAAAAACAACAATATTTTTCACTTTTTTTTATATGAAATTCCCCCCCAAAAAAATGTAAAAATCAAAATTTTTTAAAATTTTCGGCCAATTTGTTTTACGCTACCTATGTTTGGTAAAAAAAATCGCAAAAAGCGTATTTTGATTGGTTTGCACAAAAGTTATCGCGTTTACTAACAAAGGGAAAGATTTTTGTCATTTTTGGTGTTTTTTTTTTTAACGAGTAATGGCGGCGATCTGCGATTTTTTTTGCGGTACTGCGACATTGCGGCGGACAGATCGGACCCTTGACTGACATTTTTGACACTTTTGGGGGTACCAGTGACATTACTGCAGTAATCAGTGCTATATATATGCACTGTTACTGCAAAAATGACACTGGCAGGGAAGGGGTTAACAGTATTGGACAGGGAGGGGTTAAGTGTGTCCTAGGGGCGTGATTCTAACTGTGTAGGGACAGGTCTACTAGTGTAAAAACAAAGATCAACAGTTCTACATAGTAGAACTGTTTGATCTTCACTTTTACACAGGGAGAACTGACAGGTGGCTTGTTTACACAAGCCGCTCTGTCTTTCTCCCGCTGTAGCGGCGATCGTAGTGTGACCGGCGGACATCGGGTCCGCTAGTCACACTCCCGCACTCCTCCGTGAACGAGCCGAGGCGGGCGCGCGCCTCGGCGGGCGCGCGCCCGCCCGCTATTGGCTCTGGAAGGAGTGACAGGCGAGCGACGTAGACCTACGTCACTCTGCCTGGCCGGGGCCGACTGCCGCAGTAAATATACTGTGCGCAGTCGGCAAGCGGTTAAGCAGTCCCTACTTCTGAGTGGATAACACTATGTTGTATCAAATTTATACCATAATCTAAACATTATCCAGGTTCTGAAATTAAATAGTCCTACTTCATTTATACAGTATAAAAACCCACCAAAATGATACTGTAGATTATTATCAAAAGCAATGATAACCCTCATTCTATAATATGTCTATTAAAGTGCAAGTTTGTAGTCATATAGCTCAAGAGTATGTAAACCCAGCATTTCATATTCCTGATATGTGCCTGTTTTGCAATATACTTATATGATAAAGTATCCTGTTCTCTTTGTATGGCTTTCTTTGTGTAAAATCCCTGGTGTTCCTACCAGACCCTCTGCTTTCCTATTCAAAACTGACCACACTAAGCAGGAGAATACACTCTGTGGTCAGTTCTCTAGCTATGCTGGGAAATCAGCCTGCTCTCCTCCAATGATCAGACTTGTCCTCCCCTCCCCCCCCCGCACAGCCATTTTCTGGGAAGATTGGTGTGCTGCTGCTTCTCTTCCCTTAGCTTTTATACAACTGAGAACAAAGGGAATGTGATCACTTAAAAAAAAAAGGGGGAAAAATGTATGTTTTTTTTTTTATATCTATACACAAATGTTTTGCTTTTCATTTCTATTTTTAACATAACCAGTTGTTTTACAAGGTAATCATTTACAGGTACGTTAAACCTTGAGCTTGATTTACTAAAAGCAAATAGACTGTTCACTTGGCAAGGAATAAAGCCTCGTACACACGCGTCGAAAATTGGCAGGGAATTTTCGGCCAACGTCCGATCTGCCGATTTTCGGCTTGTTAGTATGATGCTTCCGACAACCAACTCCGACTTTTCGGACAAAAAAAATCTGGTGTGCAGACTATAAAATTTTTCTTGGCCATCAACACAACGGCCGATTTTCGTACAGTCAGTACAGATTTCAACAGGGAAAAATATGATGCGCAAGTCTGGGCATGCTCAGTGAAGAAAAAACACAAAGAAAACAAACCAACACATTACATCACTTCTGAAGTAGAATTTTGTTGGCCGAGAAAATTTGTGTGCAGTCTAGGACCATTCCAACCAACAAAACACAACTTGGACAAAAGTCTGACGATCGGTTGGCCGATAATCGTTGCGTGTGTACGAGGCTTAAGTCCCTTGCCAGGTGAACAGCCAATTTACCTTTAGTAAAGCGGCCTTAAGAGTCCTTCATGCAAACAATGACTTTATTCGTTTAGGACCAATTTTAAAACCCCGAGTAATTAAGTGAATGTAATGCTGGGTGTATAGTGTGCCCTTTGATTTAACAAAGCATCCACCAATAACAGCCAGGATACCACTGGGGACTGGAGGTTTTCACAAGTTTGGTGTAACAAGACCAGGCAAGGTCCGTGGATGAGTGGAAGTGGAGTCTGTTGCATGAATAGTAATATTCGTGGACAGGTCTCCCTAAAGGCAGTGGAAACTCATTGTATTTCTCTTCAAAAAGTGGTGACACCCCTGAGCCAATGAAATTCCTCAAAAAATTATTTAGACATGGGATTTACAATCCCAGAATCACACGCTGCAAACTCAGCAAAGATTTACCTAAAGATATAAAAGGGGCCATTTATCATGTAACTGATCCCATGTGACAGTGCTCGGCAAATCGGTGTGCAGAGTCCATACCTCTGCGCACACCATGACTACAGTTAAGCCCCGTACACACACGTCAAAATTGGCAGGGAATTTTCGGCCAACGTCCGATCTGCCGATTTTCGGCTTGTTAGTATGATGCTTCCGATAACCAACTCCGACTTTTCGGCTAAAAGAAAAATCTGGTGTGCAGACTATAAAATTTTTGTTGGCTGTCAACACAACGGCCGATTTTCGTGCAGTCAGTACAGATTTCGACAGGGAAAAATCTGATGAGCAAGTCTGGGCATGCTCAGAGAAGAAAGAACACACGGAAAGTAAACCAGCACATGACATCACTTCAGAAGTAGATTTTTGTTGGCCGAGAAAATTCGTGTGCAGTCTAGGCACATTCCAACCAACAAAACACAACTTGGACAAAAGTCGGACGATAATCGTTGCGTGTGTACGGGGCATTACTCACAAATTAATTCAGGACTTTCGTTTGCTCCCAATGGTTGAACAACATGATGGGAGTGTGAACGAAAAGTGAGTGAAAGTGGTACTATACCCACGACAGTAAAATGAGTCTGTATATGCAATAAAGCAGTAAAGCATGCTTCTTATACTCACTGTGGAACCTAAAGGGTAACAAGGCTGTTTGATCCTGTCTGCTCTGATCCTATTCTTCTTCCCCTTTCCCCAAACCATCTCCTGATAGAACAGAGCCTTGCAGTCACTCTGCACATGCTCAGTGTGGTGTGTGTATTGCAAGAGAGTTTTTTTTCCCTTGGGAAGAGGCGTGTGAGCAGTACAGGGCCAATCAGCACTCTCCAGACAGAGGGTCAGGGATCCTGCAGCATCGTAGGACAATCAGGGGAGAATGAAAACTCCTCCTACAAGGTTTACTAGGAACTAATGCAAGTCACAAGGCTGCTATATACTGCTGATGAGAAAAATTATTTAGCTATTTATATTTACTAAAATAATTGCATTTCCATGTTCTGTGTACTGTGGGAGACCAGATATAGTAAATGCATGGTCCTGGGTTTAATAACACTTTAAGCTAAGGCTAAGGTAAAGTTAACCAGTTGCTTTGCTATGTGTGGGCAAATCACTGGTTCACATTAGGCTAAGTAAATCCAGTATAGTGAAAGAAAAAGCAAACAATGACCTACAACAATCTCGGTTAAGTTTGCAGAATTTTCCTGGTAAGAACCATCGTACGTATTATTATTTTTGGTTCTTAAAACAAATATTTTCAAGGCTAACCCTAGAAACTTTTGATCCCCTAGCTACAAATTAAAGGCTTAATTCTTACCTGCATCCCAGAGGAAACCTCAAAAAAGCTTTCATGTTGGGAATATTGAGGAAAAGAAAAGCATTCACCTTTTTCCTCTCTTCTATCCCAACATTTTCAATTTTCTGACTTGGCTGACAATACCTCTGTGGATATCAAAGAGCAAATCTCTAGAACACAGGACTCACTTTATAATGGACTCACAGCAAGCTAAGCCACCATGTCAGCTAATAAAGGGATTTCTAATGAATCTTGGCACTCAGCCAACGTTTTTTCTTTCTTCTTCTAGTTCATAATACAACAGCATGCCATTCTTAATAAGAGGGGGGAGGAAATGCATAAATAATATAGGAGCACACCATTGGAATATAACCGAGTTACAGAAATTTTTCATTTTTGGTCCAGTTTTGTGCTAGTCCAATAACAATTTTTTAAGAAAGTATTACAGTCAGGCTATATTGTGTTTTAAAGGGTTAAAACAATGGTCTGTGGGTCATGGGAAGATGCTGGTGAATTGAATCAATAATAAGCTTCTTTAGGTTTATGTCGATGCCAGCAGCAAGAGCTCCCCATTGGAGTCCTTCAAGCCTCATCACAGATTTTCACTCCAGCTCTAGTATAAGGAACCTCATTCTACGCTAAATGTTCAGTCATGTAAACTAAATAAAAAATTCCAAGAATAAAAAAAAAAGTATTGGATGATGGAAGTCAGCAGAGCTTCACTTCATTCACTAAGCCATTGGAAAACTCCCTTGTAAAGTTAACAGCCTACTTGCCTTTATTAAATCAATCAACCCCAATGTGCTTAACCCCTTGTGTTGGCGCCTCCCAGCCCATCAAGGGATTTCAGATGCTGGGAGGTCGGGCAGGGTTTATGATCATGTTACTACCATGATTGGCTGTCACAGAGGTCACATGATTGGAAAGCTCCCAATCTCAAGAGGTGATCGAGAGCTTTCCATATGCCATCCGTAACTGTGGCAGTAGTGCGCGGGACGCGCAGTTTTGGCACAGCTGTGTCTGCTAATTGGTACGCAAATATGCGGCCTCCCGGCACCAAGGCCCTCCGTATATTCGCCTGCCGTCTGGGCCTAGGGGTTAAATCATTTATGGGCATTTTAGGAAAATTACCACTTGCTGTCCAAGCATGGGCATTTTGCAATAAAAGGTTGGGGACTCCACAGATTATTATTATATTATATAGTATTTATATAGCGCCGACAGATTACGCAGCGCTTTACAACTTGAGGGTAGACAGTACAAATACAATACACTTTAATACAGTAGGAATCAGAGGGACCTGCTCCTTAGAGCTTACAATCTAAGAGGGACGGTCAAGAGATACAAGAGGTAATAACTGTGGGGGAATGGGCTGATGGAGATATATGATTACTTTTGCTAGTTGATGGCATATACCATCAAACCAAAAAATATGCAAGAAGCTTCAACTGAAAGATTCACTTTAACCAACTACCGTATTTTTTACTTGTACATATTTGAAGAGCCTGGGGATCCTTGCTGTAAAATTTTCCATTCTGGCTCTGAGTGACTTTAGTGAAGAATGCTCTGGAGCACAATGAGCTACACACAGCTAAACCTGCACAGGAAAAAGCCAGATGTTGAAAAATGTTTAACATAAATTTCTCAGTAGCACACTGAGCATTTCATACTGCTTCCTCCTCTAGAAAAGTATCTGACTGCAAATGTGAGTCCCTGACTCCCTGTTAAAACGGAGTTCCAGCCATATATATTAAACCCCCCTCCCCCCCCCAAAAAAAAACACCCCCGTGATTTAATTACCAAAATCAATTAAAAAATGTTATTAAATGCAATGTCATTTGTATAAATACCTGTATTTCTTCATAGTAAATTTCCTGATCCCTGCTGAGGGCATGTGAAGCCCACTAGTAGCTTCTTCCTGGATGAGGTTCTGCCTGCTACCCAGCATGCACCTCCCGATCTCACGCATGGGCATAAAGCACAAAGTGCGGGACACATATTGTTGTTCGGTTTTCCATAGCAACGGCGGTGTTGGATACTAAAACCCGGAAGCAAGTCAGCCTTACCTTTTTAAAGATGGCGCTTATCACCGGTTTGCATTGCGTAATTTCCTGTTAGGAAATAAGCCAATGCTTCCGGCTAGTGATGCCCATTGACTCATGGAATTGATGACAAGCATCTCTCAGGAGCCATTGCGTGGCCAGAAATGACGTACGTCAGAAGGAAAAAATGATGTCCGAAAAGGACAAGGTAAATCAAACAAAAAAAAAATTATCCAATATGTTAATTACATGCAATTATTGAGTAGATGGCGCAAAGTCTTAAATGTGGGTGGAACTCCGCTTTAATAAAGCTGATTTCAAACCGCCTTCTGAAAAAGACAAAATGGCTATAAGTTAGAGAATCATCTTTTCACATTCACTGCACTGATTAATTTACCCATATATGACAGGTTTTTAGTAGCAAGATTTCGAAGTAAGTGCCGTTTTACCAATCAATACGGCATTATAGTTCATGGATTGGATCAGGAAGAAGACACATTTTGTACTTGTAAGTTTGTGTAACAAAGAGATCAATACTATGATTTATATACACGTATTGGGACGCCTGCCTTTCCACGTACATGAACTTTAATGGTATCCCAGTCTTAGTCCATAGGGTTCAATATTTAGTTGGTCTACCCTTTGTAGCCTTTAAATGCTTCAACTCTTCTGGGAAACCTTGTCCACAAGGTTTAAGTGTGTGTCTATGGGAATATTTGACCCTTCTTCCAGAAGAGCATTTGTGAGGTCAGGCACTGATGTGCCTGGTTCGCAGTCTCCACTCTAATTCATTCCAAAGGTGTTCTATCGGGTTGAGGTCAGGACTCTGTGCAGGCCAGTCAAGTTCCTCCACTCCAAACTCACTCATCCATGTCTTTATGGACCTTGCTTTGTGTAGGGGGGATTAAGTGTGGGGTTGTTTTTCAGGGGTTGGGCTTGGTCCCTTAGTTCCAGTGAAGGGAACTCTTAAGACGTTAGCATGCCAAGACATTTTGGACAATTGCATGCCCCCAACTTTGTGAGAACAGTTTGGGGATGACTCCTTCCTGTTCCAACATGACTGTGCACCAGTGCACAAATCAAGGTCCATTGGATGAGCGAATTTGGGGTGGAGAAACTTGACTGGTCTGCACAGATTCCTGACTTGAACCCGATAGATCACCTTTGCGATTAATTAAAGTGGAGACTGCGAGTCAGGCCTTCTCTGCCGACATCAGTGCCTGAGCTCCAAATTCTGTAAGAATGATCAAACATTTCCATAGACACACTCCTAAACCTTGTGGACAGCCTTCCTAGAAGAGTTGAAGCTGTTATGACTGCAAAGGGTGGGCCAACTTAATATTGAACCCTACAGAATAACCCTACGGACTAAGAGACTGGGATGCCCTTAAATACTTTCTATCTATCTATCTATCTATCTATCTATCTATCTATCTATCTATCTATCTATCTATCTATCTATCTATCTATCTATCTATCTATCTATCTATCTATCTATCTATCTATCTATCTATCTATCTATCTATCTATCTATCTATCTATCTATCTATCTATCTATCTATCTATCTATCTATCTATCTATCTATCTATCTATCTATCTATCTATCTATCTATCTATCTATCTATCTATCTATCGTATCTATGATTTATGCTACATCTCAATACACAACCTACCAGCTTACCAAGGATGGTAGAGATCAACAAGGAGTTCAACCCTTGTTCAAAGGAAACAGACAGCCCCGCCATCAGAACACAAAAGCACAGAAGGGGAGATCGCTGTACTAACATTGCATAGTTAGTACAGCGGCTCTGACCAGAGCTGTCCGACCTGACCTTGATAAAAGACTTTGGGGGAGATGTTATCCTGATAAAAATCATAAAATTCCTCCTAAAATTAACTTGTTTTCAATCATTTTGTTTTCTGTAATACATTTCCTTTGCTGTTTTTATTCATCGTTTGTCACCATTATATATTTTAACACACAATGACAGACTAATGGATACATTCATCTGTGTCAATTAAGACCTTCTGTTCAAAGCCAAGCCCTTTGGCAACCAATTATTCAAAATTGAGCAGTTTCTATATACGAAATAGTTGATGCTTGATGTGAAGGTGTGTCTATGTGTTGGGAAAGGGGCTGGGTGGGCTTCATTAAAGTATATCCAAATCCAAAAACAAAATGTGATGTGATGTATTGCAGCTTACCAGTTCTTAGATGTGGTGTCTGCATTTGTTTTCTCTTTGTCCACCTTCTGATCCTGCCAGTAACACACTACTTGTCCTAGGGTGTCAGCACTTACTAGGGTTGATAAAACTGAAAAATGCAAAATTTGATGCAGCTCTGCATAGAAAACAATTAGATTCCATTTTTTTTTGTCAAACCTTAATTGATCAAGCTGAAGTTAGAAGCTGAATGGCTGCACCAGATTTTGCACTCCCCAGTTTTAGTAAAACAACCCTACTATATGCATCTGTAGCACCCTCCTAGGTAAGTGCTAGTGAGAGAGTATCGTTTTGAGCTCTGCCTGCTTACCAGAGAGGCTGCAGATACATCTATATTGTTCTCTGCCTACCAGAGAGCAGGATCTGTTAGTAAGGTCTGCTCATTGTGCTCATGATGCAACTCATTCTGTCTAGAGAATGTTTCACACTGGTCCAATAGGGAGGCATGTTGGACAGTGGAAGGAAACCTGAAAAATGGATGTGTAGGCTTTTGATACAGTCCTCATGATTGCCAAAGGGAGAGTGCCTCGGTGCATGTTGGTATACTGTATAAAAGCCAAGAGAACATATGCTCAAGGTCTTTCATCTGAATAGCGGAGTCCCGGAGGGAGGGGGCAGCTGCCTCCTCCTCTGTAGAGGTGCCATGCGGCCTCAGGGGGTTGTCGTGAGGAACTGAACCCAGAGGTCCAGAGGAGCTGATTGAGAGGGGAGACACTGGAGGATCTTGTGTCAAAGGGGCCTGACCTGAGGAGGACCACCCCTGTTCCTAGAATAGCTAGTGGATGGTGTCGGTTGAAAGGGAATGCTAATGAGAGTCTCCTGGAGATAAGTTATCATCCACTAAGTCATTTTGCTAGGAAGTATAGAGCAAGAGACATAACCCTTTCCACACTTGTGGCAGTGTGGATTAAGCAGCCTAGCTGTTTTCAATCAACCTAGAAGGCTTAAAGAGAGAAGTCCTCAACTATGTGAATAGTTCAAACTGGAGTATCCCACAATTCCCTTCTCCTATCCCGGTTCCACTAAACATAAAAAATACATAAAAAAAAATCGAGTCCGTAACCTCCAAATCTAGCGACCTCCACCTCCTCCTGATAGCAGACCTCTGGAAACCTATACCCCTCTTATCGCTCTCCATTACCACCCAAACAACACTGAAGGCATGGCGATCTCTGTGCGCCGAGCCCAAATCAGATCTCCCGACTATTCCAATCACTTACCCTTTGCACGTTCTCCAGGTTCTTATGCCTTTCACATCCATCTCCAAATTTATCACAGCTGGGGTCCAAACAGTGTCCCAACTCTACTCACATAACACCTTGAAAAGCTTTCAGCAACTCAAGACTGAATATGATCTCCCAGACTCGGCTAGGTTTCAATACAATTCCATTACTAGCTTCCTCTTGAGACACCCACCTCCCCTAACCTCCCTTCCGTCCCCTATATGGCAATATCTGTTTTCACCTCTCACCAAAATTAAGGGTATATCCCTATTCTACAACCACCTCCAGGGCAAAATGACGTTCCAAAAAACTTCTCATATGACTAAATGGGAAGGGGATCTCCGCACTTCCTTCTCTGCCACTCAATGGCAAACAGCCATTCGTAGCACCTACAGGGCCTCTGGATGTGTAACACATTGGGAGCAATCTCAAAAAATCCTAACCAGGTGGTACCTGACACCATATCGCCTGTCTAAATTTTACCCACAATCTGACCCTCTATGTTGGAGGGGCTGTGGTCAGGTTGGCAACATATACCACATTTTTTGGTCCTGCAAAAGCCTTCTGAGCTTCTGGAGGAGGGTGTCGGAGATCCTCGCAACAGTCACAGGCATTCTTAAACCTATCACCCCTGCCATGGCTCTCTTATCTCTAGGTTTGGATGGCCTCCCTGTCGACTTGCGCATAGTATACACTCATGTCTTGATTGCGGCCAGGTCCACTATTGCAAAAAATTGGAAAAATAGAGACCCCCCTTCACACTTAGAGGTTATCCGTTTGATTAATTCTCACTACTCTATGGAAAAGGCACACGCTTTCTCTGTGTCCCAGGGGCCTAGGTTTACTCACAACTGGTCCCCTTGGACACATAGCAAATATCATATATCAATCCTTTAAGCATATATGTTAGTGTTTGCATTCACCACACATGGTGTGGATGCAAATCTCCTCCATCTTTCTCTCTCTTCCCACTTATGTTATTTTATACAAGGTTAATTCCTCACACCGAGAATGTAGCATTATATGATAACTTTCTAATGTTCTATACAGCTTCTTCTGCCATGAAACCGATTTGTTTCCCTGTTCCAGCTGTTCCATATTCTGTCATATTGCACAATATGTTTGTTTTTTGCAAAACTTAATAAAAATCATTGAAACGAAAAAATACATAAAAAAATATATCTCAAGGTAACCATGTGCTGGTAATCAGGGGAGCCCGTCAAGTCATTATTCAGCAGGCCCTGCAGGGACAGTGCTACATATCTACAGTATGAAGGAGCAGTATTGTCAACCTTGGACAGGACTAGAAGGTCTAAACCCTTTCCTCTGGGGGTATGTGTTCTGAAGTCCCCGGGGATAGTTGGGCACAATATGACAGAAAGAATCAGTGGAGTGAGCACAGGAAGAGGTTATCAGCTCAAGATTTCTGGCAACATCAACAAGTAATTTTTGTACTTACTGAACAAAAATTATAAATACTTTCAATATTATATATTACAGACCAATAGGGAGCCAATAAAAGAAGTTCAATCCTCCATACACCTCCTTTGTGTGGGTGGAGGAATCTGCTAGTTTTTTTGGTTCAGCCCATTGGCTGAGCCACAGCGGCTGCATTTGCTTGGATGCAGGCGCTGTTTGGCCTACAATTTTCCAAATGAGGGATGTTGGGCAGGAGATGGAGTGGCCAATTTGGCCACTAACTGAGCAAATTTCACTCGCCTCATGAGAAACAAGCCTTAATTCGCTCCATGGTCAGGTTTAGACAGGCCATAAATGGAGCAATTTTTTTTCCTGCAAACAGACAGTGTTGACAGGGGAATCCCTCCCACCAATCCATTGCATTCTCCCAGCAGGGGAAGCCTTTCCCGATGGGAGCAGACATTGATTATTGCTTGTGGCTATACAAGTCGCTAGCGATAATCACATGTAAAACCTGGCAGGCTGGTTGTATCCTAGATGATCAATCAACTTGGTATATTCAGCCTGCCCATAAACGGTTTGAAAGGTTCGAATCTTGGCTGGTTCAGCAAGATTTAAACCATCTATGGCCAGCCTTAGGGTTACCTGTTGGTAATTGACTGCAGCTTTTGATATCAGTAACCAAGCATGATCAGATATGGAGACATACACCCTACATTAGCCTGTCATACGCTCTTAGATTTTTTCTTTCAGCCTGTGGGCAAAAAAATATAAACTAATAAATTCACCTGACTACCCTTAACCAAATTAATTACAGGCTACTGTGCGGGAATCACAGCTGATAAACCAATGCAAGAGATGTGCGTCATTCTCTTTATGCACAGAACCCACTAAACCCTAAAATATAATTTTTATTCAAACATAGCTAAAAACGTATGTTGGCTAAAATGTTAAAATCATGAACTTGCAGGTGGGTGCAGGGGATAAAAAATCTGGTAGGAGTATTCAAAATGACTTCTCCATAAGGAGAAACATTCCCTTGCTTATGTCCAAAAACTGGTGTCTCCTACACCAAACTATTTTTCAATTTTTTCCCTGCATCGCACACATTTGCAAATACATGCATCAGCTGCGGAGGCCGCAACAAGGCATCCCATTATTATCCACAATCCTAAATCTATACATTTTGAGAGCCTCCATAGTAGAAGCACATGGATTATAATGAATAGGCTGAGGGCAGGTGAGCCTGGAGGAAGTCCATCCCTCCTTAAAGGCACAGGGGTGCACTCGGCACCCAGCACAATGGCAGCAAATTTGTCCAGTGTGTCCCCTCACCAGTATTCCAACAGTGCAAACAAATGGCCACTGCCCCCACCTATAACTGGACTTCACAGCAAGGAGCACATGGAAGGGCAACGCATGTAAAAAAAACAAAAACACAAAGAAAATTCCCAACTTAACTCCCTAGCCAGCCTGCTACCAACTGAATTAACCTGTCTAACAGTTTGCGTTAAAAACAGGGGTTTAGTTAGCACACATTTGCAAATAGTAAGCTGCAGAAAACACGAAAAGGCACCCTATTATTATCTGCAGTCCTAACTCCCACCTACCCTCTGCCTATCTATTATAATGCATCTATCTATTATAATGCATATGCTTCTACTTTGAAGGCTCTCTAAAATATATAGAGTTGGGACTGCAGATAATAAAGGGATGCCTTATTGCGGTCTCCGCAGCTTACACATGTATTTGCAAATGTGTACAAATGAAACCTCTGTTTTTAATGCAAACTTTAGACAGGTTAATTCAGTTGTAGTGGCGGCTGCTGCTCAAAATTTTTGGGCGGGGCGCAAACAGAAAAAATCGAATAGGCTTTGCTTTGCGGCAAAAAATTCGGCAAAAAATTTCATGACTTTTTAGGTCACAAAAGTGTGAAAGGGGCCTTCAGTAATCAAAGTATAGTGTGCCCCCTTTCAATGCAGAGTTACCACAGCATGCCACAATCAATGCAGAGTTACTACAGCGTGCCCCCATCAATGCAGAGTTACTACAGCGTGCCCCCATTCAATGCAGAGTTACTACAGTGTGCCACCATCAATGCAGAGTTACCACAGCATGCCCACATTCAATGCAGAGTTACTACAGTGTGCCCCCATCAATGCGGAGTTACCACAGCGTGCTCCCATTCAATGCAGTGTTACCACAGCATGCCCCCATTCAATGCAGAGTTACTACAGCGTGCCCCCATTCAATGCAGAGTTACCACAGCATGCGCCCATTCAATGCAGAGTTACCACAGCATGCCCCCATTCAATGCAGAGCTACCACAGCGTGCCCCCATTCAATGCAGAGTTACCACAGTATGCCCCCATTCAATGCAGTGACCAGCTTGCCATGCCCCCATCAATGCCAGCTTGCCTGCCCCCATCAATGCAGTGACCAGCTTGCCGTGCCCCCTTCAATGCCAGCTTGCCTGCCGCCATCAATGCAGTGACCAGCTTTCCGTGCCCCCATCAATGCAGTGACCAGCTTGCCGTGCCCCCTTCAATGCCAGCTTGCCTGCCGCCATCAATGCAGTGACCAGCTTGCCGTGCCCCCTTCAATGCCAGTTTGCCTGCCGCCATCAATGCAGTGACCAGCTTGCCGTGCCCCCTTCAATGCCAGCTTGCCTGCCGCCATCAATGCAGTGACCAGCTTGCCATGCCCCCTTCAATGCCAGCTTGCCTGCCGCCATCAATGCAGTGACCAGCTTGCCGTGCCCCCTTCAGTGCCAGCTTGCCTGCCACCATCAATGCAGAAACCAGCGTGCGTGCTCCCTTCAATGCAGTGTGGACCGCCCCCCCCCCCCCCCAGGCCAGTGCACTTACCTGGAGCTCTGGAGCAGCCCGGCGGCGATGGCTTCTCTTGTCTTCTGTCCCGGCAGGCGGCTTCTCCTCACTCGGCGATGGCTTCAGTTGTCTTCTGTCCTGGCGGGCGGCTTCTTCTCACTCCGGCGGCGCGTCTTCTAGAGTCCTCCCACTCCCGCCTCCTCCTCGGCCAATGGCATGGGGTTTGTCATGCGGCCAATCAGGAAGCCGGTATTAGACCGGCTTCCTGATTGGCCTGGAGGAGGATGGGTGTGACAATAGCGAATTTTTATTCACTATTGTCACACAATGGGTGGGCTCTGGGCACACTGCTCTGCGCCCCGGGACCACCCTTTGCATCACCCTATTAGAGACTCTGGCTCTAATCAGGTGATTAAAAAAAAAAAAAAACCCATTAAGCTCCATGCGTCCGGTGCCCTGCATGCAGACGCATGGATGGGGGGGGGGGGGCGGCGCCCCTGCGCCCTCAGTACACCGGCCGCCACTGTTCAGTTGGTAGAAGGCTGGCTGGTGAGTTGGTTTTGTTTTACATGCATTGCCCCTCCATATGCTCCTTGCTGTAAGGGCCAGTTCTAGGTGGGGGCAGTGGCCATTTGTTTGTCCATCAAAAAGTGACCATCAAATCTTAACATGTTTCACCAATAAAGGGACTTTGTCAGGAGTGAAAAAGTGTCATTTTAAATAAAAAGTGTGTTAAAAAAGTGTGCTCAAACACAAAAAAAAAAAAGCAGTCGCTTTGTGTTTGAGCACACTTTTTATTTAAAATTACCCTTTTTATTTACTCCTGATGAGGCATTTTATGGGTTCATGATTTTTTAATTTTTGCCAACCTACGTTATTTTTAGCTATGTATGAATAAAAGTGATATTTTAGGGCTTAGTTGGTTCTGTACATAGAGAGATTAATGCCCAGTTTTCGCTGTGGGCAAAAAAAGTCAAATATAATTCTCCATCCATGGGTAGATGAATCTCCCGCTACACCTGCTGTATTGTGATAGCCGCTGCCGGTAGGTGTCAGAATACCCAAGCAGCAGCTGCAACTAACTGGATTCAGCTGTTGTTCAGCCAAAATTTTCCATCCAGCTCCTTTGATCCTCCATGTCCGTAGAACGTCCCAATTTTGCCTGGTTCATCAGCAATCAGCTTAAATTTTCATAGTGTATGGTTAGTTTAAAGGGTAACTCCACTTTCGTGGGGAAAAAAAATCAGCAAATAAAGAAAAAATATAACGTATACAATTGCGACACAAACCGCATTGTAATTGAATGTTATTAAAAATCACCTTTCCTTTTCCATCTGCAGCTGTTGTCATTTTCTGAAAGTGCAATGCAATATGGCTGCCTGGAGCTGTTCTGTACACAGAATGTTTACTGACCACTCCCCAGAAACATAATTTCCTGCTTGTGTGATTGGCTCACCGATTTTCCCAGAAGTCTTCCTTAGGCTGGCCATACATTATACAATATTGTTACAATTTTTTGTACAATTTTCTTTAGATTTACCTACAACTATGTAGTACAAAGCCCTGCCTTATAGGATACAATCAGTGGCGGCTGGTGCATTGGGGGGCACAGGGGCGCCACCCCCCTAATCTTCATGCAGGGCGCCGGACGCATGGAGTTCAATGGGGCTTTTTTTTTTTAACATGTCATTAGAGCCAGAGGCTCTAATAGGCTAAAAAAAAGGGTGGGCTCACTGCACACCGAGCCCACCCAGTTGTGTGACAATAGCAAATGAAAATTCGCTGTTGTCACACAGATCCTCCTCCTGGCCAATCAGGAACAGGTCCTGAGACCCGTTTCCTGATTAGCCAAAATGAGAAGCCATGCCAATGGGCATGGAGGAGGAAGGAGAAGACACAGAAGACTGAGGGTTAAGAAGCCGAAGCTGCCGCCGCTTGCTTCTGCACATGTCCAGATGTCCGGGCGTCCAGGCAGGGTGAGTGAGCCAGGGGGGTCCTGCTGGGGTCCTGGGGGGGGGGTATGGTGCGTGACCTGGTGTGGTCCTGGGGCAGTATGGTGCGTGACCTGGTGTGGTTAGGGGGGGTGTATGGTGCGGTCTGCCGCCCCCCCCCCAGCCACCACTGGATACAATTGAAAGTGTTGTTATTATATGGTTTTTGGTAAATCTAACAGAAAATTGTACAAGAAGATTGAACATGTATGGCTAGCCTAAGATTCAAGTCAGATTTCTAGCATTCCCTGCAGCAAAAATGTAATTTTTATGGAGATACTTCCAATTGGAACACGACTAAAGGGATGCGGGCCCAGCAGTTTTCCTCATTAGAGCCCTGCAGCTGCCACAGCTGACAGATAATTATGAAACCACTCCCATTAGACTCACTCAGCACAGAGGAACAAACAATAATTTCTTCGGAATAACAAAAGGTAGGAATCTGCAACAAAGGTTGTTACAATCCTTGTAATGTGCAGAGATCACCCAGAGGGGAATGTTTTTTTCTCAAAAAAAGTAGAGTTACGCTTAAAGTTTGGATAAAAAAGAGCAGAGATTTTTAAAGAATAAGGGTGTTATATTATAAGTTGGGAAAATATTTGTTATCGGAAGTTCACAATCTATGGCGGAGGAAGCAGGAAATCATTATCTATGGCAGACAAATATGTGTAAACATTTTTAAGACACTATCGTAAAATAATCTTGTCAATGAAGATAACTGGAACATGACTGTAAAAAGACTCTTCTATCTACGATTATTTATATAACTGAATATAGTCCCAAGGTATTCCACATTGCTTCAGAGAACATAGGATCATTTAGTTCCTTCCCCATAGCATGGATACAATGTGATCTTCTTACTACGGGAATACAGTCACATACATTGTAGGCCAAGCTGTAAGTCAGTCAACTTACCAGCATGCTTGTATATTTGGGTAGGAAATGGGAAAACCCAGAGGAAACCCACACCAACATGAGAGAATCTACAAATGCCATGCGGTCTCTCTGGTGGGAATTGAACCCTGGAGCAACACAGACTTGCAAGCGGGAAACCGCTTAACCACCTTGCTAGCCCCTAAAGAGACAACATCTTTTTTTTTTTTATTAGTAGAACAGCATATCTGTATTTGAATCTATTCATATACATACATTACACAATAGAAGAAATAAAAGACATCTACAAAAGCTCTACCTGTCTAAAGTCAAACATTACAGACCGAATCGTGTTTATGCAGGCATGCCGCCAATTCATTGTTAAGCTATGCAGAAAAGGAAGACGCGTTTGGCGTATTTTTAATTCTTTTTTTTTTTAAAAAGTCTCACAACAATGCTGTTCTATTTTCATTGTTCCTGTTATGTAAGTGAAGTATTCGCACGTTCCAGACAACTAACGTTTGTAAGATATTAGGCAGTATATGGCGAGAATGGCTGCCAATGCAGGAAGGGTGAGGTGAAGGGTGTTTGGGGGTGGATGGGTGGGATGAAGGAATACAGACTAAAAACCTCAAAGGAAGATGCAAGACACTGTGGCTTTTGTTTTTTGTTCCAAGATGGAAATAACTGTCTCCAGCTCTGATAAGCTGTCCGTTTGATCTCCCATTCTTATAATTAGCAATAGACACTAGGCCATTTTATGCAGCTGTTTTAATTCAGATTTTAGACCATATCTAGCTGTGTTGTGGTCATAGTGTTGCAAAACATGCATATTCACCTTTCACTCCGGTGACCCTTGTTAATCATATACGGTTACATTTGTGCTTCTGTTTTGGTTCATTAAAGGTAATACAGTGATCCACATTTGTAAATATTTTTGCTAGCAGCCAGTGTTACTTGATAATCCCGGTCAAAGGAATATCATATGATAAGATCTTGTTATATAAATATCTACCCTAGGGTCATGTCCTCAATGCAACGGTGGTCGGTTTATGACTAGGCAGCTGCAGAGATGACAACCTTAAAGTGGTTCTAAAGGCACCTTTATGCATTCTGTGTGCAGCACCCCCCCACCAATACTCACCTGCGCTCTATCATGAGCCAGCGATGTGCACGGCTGTCTCGGCTCTCTGGGGGGTCTCTCCCTCCTCATTGGCTTCTGCTGCTGTCAATCACAGCCAGTGAGCGAATGAGGAGAGAGAGGGGCTAGGGCTGAGCCACGGCTTCGTGTCTCGGGAGTAATCCTGCTTGGGTGTCCCCATTGCAAGCTGCTTGCTCTGGGGGCACTTGACAGGAGGGAGGGCCCAGGAGTGCCAGCAGGGAATCCGAGAAGAGGAGGATCAGGGCTGCTCTGTGCAAAACTGCTGCACAGAGCAGTTAAGTATGACAAGTTTGTTATTCTTTCTTTTTTTGAAATGTGTGCCTTTAACCACTTAAGGTTTTACCTCCTTAATAACCAGGCCACTGCATTACTTTAACTGACAATTGCACGGTCGTGGTCGTGCGATGCTGTACCCAAATAGAACTTTCTTTTGGTGGTATTTGATCACCTCTGCGGTTTTTATTTTATTTCGCTATAAACAAAAAAAGAGCATCAATTCTGAATAAAAAAACAACATTTTTTACTTTCTGTTATTAAACACAGCCAATAAAAAAATAAAAAAATATTTTTTTTTCATCAATTTAGGCCAATTTGTATTCTGCCACATATTTTTGGTAACAAAAATCCCAATAAGTGTATACCGATGGTCTGCGCAAAAATTATCGCTAGGGGATAGATTTATGTCATTTTTGTTTATTTTTTATTATTTTATATATATTTTTTTACTAGTAATGGTGGCAATCAGCGATTTTTAGTTAGATTGCGACATTGCGGCGTACAAATCGGACACCTAACTGACACTTTTGGGGGGACCAGTGACATTATTAGTTCAACCAGCGGTATAAACAAAAAAAAAAAAAACAGAATCCTTCACACTGAGCTTTTTAATGCTGACAGCGGGGAGCCTTCCCTTCAATCAGAATACACTTATCAGTGTTGCAAGCTATAGCCAACAGCACTGATTCAGTGGCAAATATCCAACAGGGTGGTTGTACAGAATATGATCGGTAAAAATTCAACATGTCCCTGCTGAACCGTCCTCATTTCGATCCATGTACAGCTGGCTTTGGGGGGCGATTTTCTGGGAACTACGTATACTGTACTTTGTGTGCACACTGCATCTCTTAAGCAGCCCATTCATGAATCTTTTTTTAGTTCAACCAGCGGTATAAACAAAAAAAACCTAATCCTTCCCACTGAGCTTTTTTATACTGACAGCGGGGAGCCTTCCCCTCCATCAGAATACACTGATGAGGGTTGCAGGCTATAGCCGGCAGCGCTGATCAAGTGGCAAAAATCCAACAGGGCGCTTGTACCATAGTTGAACGTTCAGTCCAGCCCTTTGTGCTACAGCCCAGTCCAGTCTGCTATATTCCAGTTTGATACCAGTCCAGCCTATCATAGTACAGTATGCTACCAGTTCTGTCCGCTACAGTCCATTCTGCTACCAGTTCCATCTACTACCAGTCCAGTTTTTACTAGTCCAGGCTGCTACCTGTGCTATCTGCTATTAGTCCAGTCTGCTACCGGGCAGGCCTGCTACAGTTCTGTTTTCAGCACACTCTTACCAGTACAGCTTGCTGCCAGCTCAGCATCCAGGACCATTCTGCTGCCAGGATTGCTACAGGAACTACCTAGTTTCTGCTCTATGCAGTCAGAAAATGCTAGTTGACTGGTTGTTGGGCTGACCTACCTAAATGAGTGACCTGGAACATGTGTGCAGTCTGGAGAAGCCAGAAGTCCCTTATCTGCATATGTATTCTGGGTCAGTGATTCAAAGTATCGAAATGAGCACATCAGCTTGACAGCCGAAAAACTAGAATTTTCAACATATAAAGGTTTTCTTAAGAAGGTCTTATGGAGAAGTTAGAGGCTGATTACAATTACCTTTCAGGGCAGGAGGAAATTTATCATTTTGCAGCAAAATTAATTTGACCTAAATCTCCACACTCTCATCCCTAATAATCAGGTAATTCACCAGTTCAGCTCACCATACACTATGCAGATTTCTGAGTAATCCTGATGAGCCGATCACAATTCACTACGTCTATGGCCCCGCCAGCCCCCTCCCATCTGACATCTTTCAATTAAAAATCAAAGGAACCAAACAGAACATTTTCTTCAGACACATTCACAGCTCTGGAATACAAAAGGAACAGAAAGAGATTTGTCCATCTGCGCTGAATAGCTTGGTTGATGGGGTCCATTTAATTTTTTTTGTTCAGGCCACAGGCTGACAGCTGACAGTGTATGGTCAACTTTAGAAGGTGGTCAGATCTTTCCAACCTTGTCTAGACTACAGATCCGGCCATGGCCGGCCATACCTGGTTCGAATCTCAGTCGGTTCAGCAGGAACCGGTTGAGATTAAAACTGTTAATGGGCAGGCTGAATGTACAGAGTTGACCAATCAATCAACTTGGGTACACCCAGGCTGCCGGATTCTCTTGAGATTATTGCTAGCGGCTGCTGATAATCACTGTTTTCTCCTGGCGGGGACGGTTTCCTCCACCCGTCCCCGCCCCACTAGAGCCAACAGTTGCTCAGCAGGAGGATTTGACCTGTCAGCACTGACTGTGCTGATTAGGGAATCGTGCATATTTCTTTCCTGCAACCAAAGAAATTTGCACCATGTATGGCTTGCCTTAAGGGCCATACACACTATAAGATTTTCTGAAGACTTTTTCCTTTAGACTTACCAAAACCATATAATATGAGGTCAAACCTAAACACTTTCAATTTGTATGCAATCTGGCAGGCCCTTGCACTACATAGAAAAGGTAAATCTGAAGGAAATCTAACCACAAAAGTTGGATAGTGTGTATCCAGCTTTAGACTCGCTTCACACTATGAATCACCTATAAATCGCACAGTTCACATACGATTAAGTGTGGTGAGATTTGAGCCCATTCATTTTGAATAGGCTCAAATCACACTGCATTGCACCAAAGTAGTGCATGCACTACTTTTGAAAACACACCACAATACCGGATCTCATTGTACCTTTGTATATTGTGATCTTGTGCAGGCAAACACACTGTGTTTGTGTTCTGCATTTGGGGTGTCATTACCATTGCACTGACACCCCATGCAGATTGCAAGGGCAGTCCATTTTGAATGCTGTGCGGGAAATGTGCATGGGTGATGGGTTTACTGCACCGTGTTCTAGTATCGCCGAGGCTAAATACGCTTTAGCTTTTTTGCCTGACTTAAAGCGGAGTTCCGTCCCCATTTTCATCTTAACGGATTCCAGTAGGGATATGCATTTTAAAAACGAATTGGGCAATAATTATTATTATTTTTTTTGTTTGGATCACTTACCTTATTTTAGAAGATTCTTTGTCCCACTTCTTCTTTGTCCCACCTTCTTCTGCGGCCCCGGACGTCACTTTCGGTTTTGCATTGCGTCCTGGGAGATGTGTGTCATCAATCCCAGGAGGCAATGGGCATGGCCGGCCCCGCTCCTCTGATTGCCGATCTCAATCTACAGCGCATGCGCGAGATTGCGATCGGCATTCTGGGTAGCCAGAAACCAGGAAGAGGGACACAGCGGGGAACACATCAGTTTTAGACACCCACACCGGAGATGGCTACGCTCTGCAATCAATTTTAAAGGTAAGATATTATCTACATTGAAATACTGTACTGTACTGTAATGTGGGAATAGTGTTACTGTAATTGGCGATATGTTAGGATTAGAGGGGTATTTTTATCTTAAAAATGTATTTTTGGCCGGAACTCCGCTTTAACACACCAAGGCATGCTTGTAATTATCAGTAAGTGTTGGGGCTGCTTAGGACAAATTCTCATTAGTTTAACTAGTAGTAATAACTTCTCAGGGGTCTCATGCTATTTCAAATCATACCACATGCATGCCTTAGATTCACCAAGATCTTTTTTTCATTTTTTTTAAAATGCAAATGCATTTAAAGAAAATGTAAAGAAAGCAGAGAGTTGAGACTTCAATTATTATGGAGGCATGCATGGGGAAGTCAGTATGAGAAAGGCGGAATAAATGTATATACGTCAGAAATATTTTAAAGGTGATGTGGAACCTTGAATAGTACAATCAAATACTTGCATTGTGATGATTGGCAGGGTTACAAATACTAAAGGAGAACTTTTAGCTCAATGGTCTAAAGGAGAACATATTTAACATTCAGCAGATTTACAAAATTTTCCACATATTTTCAAGCCCCACGAATATTTTATTTGCCTATCCACCTTCTAAAAACATTCCTAGGTTTGTTTTTTCTTTTAAATTATGGGCTTTTGTAAATAAAACATTAAAATGAATTCAATATTTGTCTAAAAAGGTGTGCAAGTCTCTGTACAGAGTGGATGGTATGTTAAGTGGTATGCAACTATTCAGTATGTACAGTCTTATGCAATCTTCACAGCTACTTCTCTCCTATTTATCAGTGGGCAAGAATGTTAAATTGGAGAAGAATCAAATACTCTTCTGAAGTCCAGTGAACGGTTTGAGATGTGACATGGATGCCAAAAAATATGGTCACAAATAAGAAGAATTCTAATGTATTTTTTTAATATTCTGACCCTTTGAATAATTAAAGTGTATCTAAACAAAGAAAAAAAAAAAAAAAAGCAATATATTACAGCTGATTTTCTATTAATATTACACAGGATTATATAGTGCCAACATTTTGTGCTGTGCTTTACAATATAAGGGAGATGGTACAGTCAGAATACAATTCAAAACAAGAGGATTAGGAGGGCCCTGCTTGTGAGAGTTTACAATTTAATAGAGAGGGACAAGTGGTATAGAAAGAAATAACTGCTAGGGATCCGCTGATAGAAGAATTCAAATCTCATTAGTTAGGTAGAGGCAGGATAGGCTTCTCCGAAGAGAAGAGTTTTCAGGCATCACATAAACGTGGACAGAGTGGGAGACAGTTGGCTTGGGATAGGGAGTTCCAAAGGAAGGAGAGGCACTGGAGAAGTCCTGAAGGTGAGCATGGGAGGAGGAGACAAAGGAGCTAGGGCAGAAGGTCTTTGGAGGAGCGGGAGGATGGTTTCTGTTGATTGGTGGTGTAGCTTGAGGTAGAGTGGAAAATTACTTTGTATGTTATTCATTTTTCTAATTTTATTTGTTGGGTGGTCAGAAGCCAGTGGATGGATTGGCAGAGAGGGGTGGTGGACACTGAGCTGTTGGTAAGGTAGATCGGTCTGACAACAGAATTCATAATAGACTGAAGGGGGAAGAGCCTGTGTAGAGGTAGGTCAATGAGAAGGGCGTTGCAATAGTCAAGAAGGGGCACATATTGGAGATCTTCTGCAGGTGAAGTCTACAAGATTTAGATAGTGATTCAATTTTGCGCTGACACACTATGCTGCTCCTATTTACTATAAGAGTGTCTTTCTCTCCTCATTTCCATTACGTGAAGGGCAGGGAAACATGCACTTTACAAAAGAAAGCTCGGAAGGAAGATAACACTGTTGAGGAATCTTTTTAGAAGAATTCACAAGAAGTGATAAAGACACTGAATTTCTGGCAACATCAATATTTTTTGGTTTAGATATCCTTTAAACAGAACTTAACTTGAGTCCGTTCCATGTAGTAGTAAAAGACACTGTTACTAAATATATTTTGTACATTTCTTCCATTTTTATGCAAGGGAATTTGACTTTATAGCATATAGATTGCATTCACTCATTTAGTTGATGATGATTTTGGCAGTAAAAAAGTAAAATTACAGTTGTAATTTGCTACTCTTTGGATGAATTCAAAATAATAAATTTTGAATAAATTCTGAATAAAGTTCAATACATGTTGGATATTGTTCGGTAATTCGTTTAAAGCCTTATATGAGAATCTTTTTAATTAAACTCCCATACTTGACGTATAATCTTGGGGACCAGAAGTCATTCTATTATGTATTACCTATACAGGTAATCTTTTGAATCTCCCTGCTGTTTGAGCCCCATCTCATTCTCAAAGAGCGGGCACACAAATGTTATAGGAACCCAAATAAAATGGAAGCAGATGGTGCTGTGGTAACCAGTAAATGTTTAGTTCAACTTGTTAATCTATAGTACAAGTTGGTTGTTATAGGAACAAGTCCAGAGGGTTGATCTTATGTTACATGCATTATTATGAGAACGATTTCATTTGCAAAATAACAGGTGCCTGCAATGATGAGCAATTTGATACGCCATGTAAAACCGCGCTGCCAGACTCGTTATGTCATTTTCCACTCTCATTACTCAAGAAAAATACTGGTCTTAAGTAACATAATTCTTCCATGTCATGTAAATATTTTGAACAAATGAATATAGGAATCAAATCCGACAGCTGTGCTAAAATGAAGACTCATCTGATAAATTTTGAATATATGGCGTTAGGAAAAAATGAGAGGATTGGATATAAATGCTTATTTATTAAGGTTCATTTTTAAATTCAGTTTGAAATCATTTGATATGATATGTATTTTAAGTAAACCTGTTGTGTAAAATTGAAAAACCACAACTACTACAATAGAGCCCAATAAAATCTGAAATACATGAGACATGTTCCCTCATTCTTCACTTTGTGTGAGATGTTCTTGCAAGATCTGCTACGGCTAATAAGAGACAGAAGATTGTATGCTAGGTAATTACCATCATCATGAAAGTACCTTCAGGCCTTTCTCCCCCTAGAACTGATATTTAGTTTTCAGGTGGTCACTACTTGCTTGAACCTTCCTCTGTATTTCTATATCTTTTAGAGGTATAAGGACTAAAAATGGCAAAATACAACTTGCAAGATTTTTTTTAGCCATGATGTAACATAAAATAGAAGTGTCATCCTTTCTGCTGCACTGACTGTTATTTAAACTAAATGAAGAATCCAGAGAGTGCTCAAATGTGAATAGAAGAAACACAGCTCTCCCAACCAGCCCATAGAACATGAGAGTAAAGCCTCGTGCAACGAATTTCCGCCGACCGGTCGTCCGTCTTTTGTCCAGAGTGGTGTCTGTTGGTGGAAATGTGCTCTAGACTGCACACGAATTTTCCAGCACGACAGAATTCTACTTCAGAAGTGATGTCATGTGTTGGATTGCTTTCTTTGTGTTCTTTCATCTCTGAGCATGCCTAGTCTTGCTCATAAGATTTTTCCCCATTGAAATCTGTACTAATGAGACGAAAATCGGACGTGATTTGGCGGTCAACAAAAATTATATAGACTGCACACCAGGATTTTTTCGGCCGAAAAGTTGGTGTCGGTTGTCGGAAGCACCATACTAACAAGCCGAAAATCGGCAGATCGGTTGTCGGGCGAAATTTCCCAGCCGAATTTCTACTCGTGTGTACGGGGCTTAAATCCAGTTGTAGAACTGGGACACTTTTTTAATGGTCACTATAAGTGAATGGACCTGTCAACTCAGTGCACACATCTTAATATTGCAGTCCGCAAAAGATGAAGCATGACATGTTTGAACATTTAGAAGCTAGCCTAAATAGCATTCACCGGTCCCATACCTTGAATTCAATAATCAGGGCATTATCTTAAACCGGGGATCCTCAAACTATGGCCTTCTACCTGTTGTGGAACTACACATCCCATGAGACATTGTAAAACTCTGACATTCACAGACATGACTAGGCATGATGGGAATTGTATTTCCTGAACAACTGGAGGGCCATAGTTTGAAGATCCCTGTCTTAAACCTTTAGTGATAGGAAAAGTTCCAATGGGCCTACAAGTTTCAGACAATTTTCACAAATATGTGAATACAGTAAGGTGTATGTTTGCTAAATGCTCACAGAAACAGATGAACCATACATTTTTGTGATTTCACAAGTCATTTTAATGAGCATCCTAATGTGTGTAGGCACAAAAATGCTAAATATCCAAATTTTCTCAAAATGGGCTTAACAGCGGTACATGCATGTAAATTAGCCATATCAATAAATGAGATTTGTACTTGAAATGCTTTTTGTAGAAATTATTAATTTGGATCATTGGAAACATGACATGCCCAAGACATATGGCTATCTAATCGTAGTGCATAGGTTGATTTTATTGCATCAAAAATCAAACAAAGCTGTAACGATTTGGAGCCCCCCCAGGAATTCTTCACACTGCTTATGAATTCCATTTTATTGTGCTGATGACATATTATATGGATGTTATTGATGAAGCTGCATGTCTTTACAGTACCCAAAAAAGGGAGAATTCTGCTCTGGTGTATGATAAGAATATGGTTTGAAAATGGCTACATAAGGCACATATTATAATTACATGGTTAGTCAAGTTGAAAAAAGACACAAGTCCATCTGGCTCAACCAATAAAAAACAAAAAAAAAAACAGTATAGAAAACACAACCATACAATCCCATATACACAATCATATACCTGCAGTTGATTCAGAGGAAGGGGAAAAACCCCAGCAAAGCATGATCCAATTTGCCACAGCAGGGGAAAAAATTCCTTCCTGATCCCCCGAGAGGCAATAAGATATTACCTGGATCAACTTTACCTATAAATATTAGTACCCACTTATATTATTTACACCTAGGAAAGAATCCAGGCTTTTTTTTTTTTTTTTAAAGCAATCTAGTAAGCTAGTCAGAACCACCTCTGGATGGAGTCTATTCCACATTTTCACAGCTCTTACTGTGAAGAAACCTTTCCATTTTTTTCCTCTAGACGTAAAGAGTGCCCCCTTTTCCTCTATGATGACCTTAAATTGAATAACTCAACACCAAGTTCACTATATGGACCCCAAGTTCACTATATGTATTTATACATGTTGATCATATCCCCCCCCCCCCCTTAATCTCCTCTTCTCAAGAGAGAATAAATTCAGTTCCTCTAATCTTTCCTCATTGCTGAGCTCCTCCGTGCCTCTTATCAGTTTGGTTGCCCTTCTCGGCACTTTCTCCAGTTCCCCAATATCCTTTTTGAGAATTGGTGCCCAAAACTGAACTGCATATTCCAGATGACTAATGATTTGTACAGGTGCAAAATTATATCGCTCTCTCTCTCTGGAGTCCATGCCTCTGTTAATACAAGAAAGGACTTTGCTTGCTCTGAAATCCATGCTATTATTAAGCTTCGGATCTACCAGAACACCCAGATCCTTCTCTGCTATGGATTTCCCCCCATTGTACTCCACCTAGTATGTATGATGCATGCATACTCTTAGCCCCCAAGTGCATAACTTTACATTTATCAACATTAAACCTTATTTCCACATGTAAGTTGGAGACATCCTGTAAGGAAGTTATTCCACTGCAAAGCTTGGTGTCATCTGCAAAGATTTAAATGGCAGTTTTAATCCCAGTCCCTATTTAATTTATAAAGATAATAAAAAGTAAGGGTCCCAACACTGAACCTTGGGGTACACCACTGATAACTTTAGACCATTCAGAGTAAGAATCATTAACCACTACTCTCTGAATTCTGTATTTTAGCCAATTTTCTAGCAATTTACAAACCGATCTTTCCAAGCCTATAGACTTTACCTTACACATTAGCCGTGTGTGGGGAACTGTGTCAAACGCTTTTGCAAAATCCAAGTATACAACATCCACAGCCACCCCTCTGTCCAAGGTTTTAATTATAGAAAGAAATCAGGTTTGTTTGACAACTTCTGTCTTTCATGAATCCATGATGTCTGTTGCTTAAAATATTTTTTTCCAGCAAGAACTCATCTATGTGGTCTTTTAATAAACTCTCAAGTATATTTCTGACTATAGAAGTAAAACAAACAGGTCTATGGTTATTTGGCAAAGACTTTGATCCCTTTTTGAATATAGGCACCACATTGGCCCTATGCCAATCCAGTGGCTATTCCAGTCCTTAATGAGTCCCTAAAAATTAGAAATAAAAGCTTTGAAATGACAGAACTCAATTCCTTTAGGATGTGTGTGTGGATGCCATCTGGTCCAGGCACTTTATCCACCTTTCTTCTGTCTAAATATTTCTGGACCATATCACTTTTGAGCCATTGTGGATCATTTGGGGCTGTGTCAATACCATCCTCATTATGGTCATGAGCTCCTTCATGCTCCTTTGTATACACAGAGCTGAAGAAAGTATTTAATAATTTTGTGTTCTCTTTGTCCCCAGTCACCCACTCCTGATTATTTTGTAAAGGACCTACTATTAATTTTTTTTTACTATTAATATACTTTGTTTTTGGGGGTTTGTCCTGCTATCTTTTACAATCTGTCGTTCATTTTGAATTTTTGCGTCCTTGAATTCTTTTTTACATATTCTGTTATATTCTTTGTAACAAATAAACAATGATAGTGTTCCCTAATTTTAATATTTTTTGAAAGCTCTTTTATTATTATTTATAGCTTTTTTTTAACTTTGGCCATGAGCCACATAGGTTTTATTTTTAGCCTTTTAAACGTATTGCCCATGGGAATATACATTGCAGTGAGTTCGCATAAAGTCTTTTTAAAGAATTCCCATTTCTGTTCTGTGCTCATTGATGCCAATATTCTCTCCCAGTCTAAGTCTTGGAGAGCAGCCCTCATCCTTGGAAAATTTGCTCTCTTAAAGTTAAGTGTTTTTATATTTCCTGTATGTGTATATCATGTTATACATGTATTGTTTGCCTTTACTAATTTTATCTCTACCTCACTCTATAGCTAATCCCACCCTGTTTTCAGTGTGTCTTTACTTTCTGTTCGGAGCATATTATTGCTCATATTGTTGGCCACCAATTTTTGTTGTTTCACCAATTTTGACGTAACCAGATACCAACGATATTACACTTTATAATTAGCTTCCACTAAGGAGGTGTTAAGTATTCCTCTGTGCACCATAGGCGACAATTTTATCCACTCCTCCTCCTCCTCGATTTACAACTCCTTTAAAGTATATTTAAGCACAATCACAAACTGTAATATTTAGGATGTTAATGTCATTTTCAATATTTTTAAATCTGTAGCTTTCATAAAAAAAAATACATTCCTACCATGCAGGTCCTTGTTCAGACACTTGCTGTTAGTACTTCCTCTGTCACAGTTGTGTTTCTATGTTATCACCCTGTCACATCTGCGTCCAATTGAAAACCTAATTGGTCTTCTCAACACACATTATGCGAGCATGATCCACTGGCGTCACCATCAGGAAATCTGCCTAGAGAAATGCATTCATTTTCACTTTGCAAGGGAATTTTCACTTAGCTTAGTAAACGTGGTAAAATTCACTTTGCAGAAAATATCCAATTACGTGCAAAAAAAAAAAAAGTGTTATTTCTTGCACATGATTGGATGATGGAACTAAGCAGACCTTCACGTCATTAATTCCCTTGCAAAGTAAGCAGCTTACTGGCCTTTAGTAAATCAACCCCTGTATGTCCTTTGTTTTCCAAAGCTGGAATTACTAAAGTGACTCACTAAAAGCATGTCTAAATCCAGCACTGTCCTCGCCTGGGTTAATTCTTCACTACCCCTTGGGCTCCTGGCTCTGGCTCTGGCTCCCTAAATGTGGGCACCCGTCTATACGGCTTTCAACTTCACAGCTGGCTGGCCACTGCGCATGCATGAGCTACGCTTTCTGAATCATTCCATAATCTTCTGGGACCTGTGATGTGTCTCAGAACACTGCGGGGAGGGAGGTGGGGAGGAGAACCTTGAAAACTAGGTACCCCCCCCGCCCAAAAAAAAAGTGACATGCAAATGTGGTGGAGAGGAGGGCTTAAAGCAGAACCTTCGGCTTTAAATCATATAAATCTTATATCTCCAACTAATTACAATATTTGGTTGTTTGCTTTAACAAATATTTGTTTAAAAAGGAAACTCCACACAAACTGTGATGTGTGATGTGGAGATCTATCGAAATTCTGTCTTGAGAGAAGCACGGAATCTGCAACTGCTAAACCTTTGTTCCAAAAATACATTGTCATTCTGACCCTCACGCTTCAATACTTTAAGATGTAGACCTGGAGCAAGCATGCAAATCAAGATTTCTGACTGCCTGCTTCAGATTTCAGGTTTCCTTAAGGCTCTGTTCACATATTGATGCCCGCGCGATTCCAGTTGCTTGCAATGGCACCCCAAACACGGCACGATTTAGCTGCGTTTGTCGCCCATTGAATCATGGTAAAATCACTCGAACAGAATCCCGGGACGCCTGTCGCCTAAAAAAGTACAAAAACCTATTTTGAGCGACAGGCGTCCCGTGATTCTGCTTGCACAATTTTATTGTGATTCGTCGGGTGACAATTGTGGCAAAATTTTGCTGCATTTGGGGAGCCATTGCAAGTCATAGAATCACATGGGTGCCCCTCAATTTGCAATAATTCGGGGTTGTGGGCAGAATCGCGGCAATTCTGCCTGCAATCTAGGACGCCAAGCCTAAAAGACCAACTTAGGGAAACTATTCTAAAATAAATGGAGCCCCATCAAGTTCTTAAAGCAAAAAAAGTAGCTTAGGTTGCAATACTGACCTTCAATTGCGAGTCACCCCCACAGTATCTATTCTTCTCTAGAAAATGTCTACAGTTTTCTATGCTGAGTGATACCTAGCATTACTCAACCCAGAAAACTGAGAGCTCTATCATAATGCCCTTCTATGCCCGTTATTTACTATGTAATGATGCAGAGAGTGTGCAGAGATGCTCTTTGCATTATTGAAGACTGGCCACTGCTGGGAGAAGACTATAGAGAAAAGGGGACCCAGTCAGTCCCATTACTGGCCTTCAGAATAGTTTAAATATACTGGAGGCCCCTAGAGAGTTAGGGGTAAATTTGGGAAAGGGGCTAAACCCAGAGTTGGGCTTTAATTTCCAGGACCTCTGGTCCACTTTTGCATCACATGGTAATCAACGATTTCCTTACAAATATCTACTGATCTGGCAAGTAGTAAAAAAGAAGATGCAGAAGCAGACCACCACCAGACCAGGTTTTAGGTGGCTTATTGGAGAAACAGTGACTTTAAAGTGTGTACTTCATGCATTCTGTCAGTTTCCATGGGTCTCTGCTCGCCCCCTTACTCCATATACCGGCTGTCATTGTAAAAACATTCAATTCAATAATGGTTGAAGGTATGCCAGAATACTCTAGGTAAACCCATTCTAATTATTTAAACATACAATATGTTCCACAGCACTAAAATATTGTTTAAACAGGGAATATTTTGTAGTTATATGATTTATTGTTGCTAGAAATCAGGCATAGTAGGAAATGGATTTGGGATTCAGAAAATGATGTAATGTAGGCAATAATGGATAAGGTGTGGACTGCATTACTGTGTGCAGGGATCACTACACTTACGCAACTTGATTATCCTGGAGACAGAGTTTAGAGAGCAGTGAAACATAGCATAACTATGACCAAAGATTTTATTGGCCTCATGTCACCAGAGGAGACAGAGATTTAGAGCAATGGGAGTTTTGTCTTATTTGGACCCATCTCACATCTGCAGAAGGGCGGTTTCTCAAAGTTTTATAAAGAGCTTTATTATCCCATTTTTCTCTTCCAACCACATGAAGTCACTTGGACAGCTTCCATTTCAGCAGCTTTTACACATTTTTCTTGTTTCTTGTACCACAGCTGAGGCATGGACTTTACAGAATCAAAACACTCTGGGGGTAGTGGTGACATTTATTTTGTTATTTTTTAAAATATCGAATGTCTAATAGTAACACCAGTATATAGGCAGTACTGGGATGTCACATAAATCAGTTCACATGGACGTACATTTATCCCACTCACAAACCAAATGCTATTTAATATAGTTGATTTACTAACTTTTTGTATGCTTAGATTATAAGCTCCTATGGGAAGGTCCCCCATTACAATTTTACTGCTGTAAGTTTAAACTGAACTCCCGGCAAACAGCTAAATACACAACTGTAAACACAAAAAAAACAGTTTTACCTGAGATTTATACGACTCTGCTACAAACACAGTCCTGTATGGCAGGGCAGAAGACCTGATTTTACTCTGCTGCAGTCAATGAACACTTAGGCCCCTTTAACTTGACGTTCCATCTGTATACTTTTTATCCATCCAGTTTTGGATGAAAAAATGGACAGCAATGCAACTCTATGGGCTAACAGATGTAAATGGATGGGCATCTGTTTACATTGGTTTACGTTTCGGTCCGTTTTTTTGAACAGAATAAGTCTCTGCCTTGTTGCACTTAATTGGACCTGAATGGAAATATACCGATGTAAACAGACAACGTCTGTTTTTGCATCTGGCGGGCAGGGCTGGATTAACATAGGGGCTATTGGAGCTGCAGCTCCAGGCCCCTACCTTCATATAGGCCCAGCAGGGGCTGACTGACCATTTGGGCATTGCCACTTCCCTACTATCATCCCCCATGCCCTACTGACGCCATCCGCTGCCAACCCCCCAATATCCCTGCCCCTTTTTTTTAAATATATAAAAAATTAATTGTAAAAAATACAAAATTTAAATTGTAAAAAAAAATGAAAAAAAATATATATATATAAATAGTATTGATACCATCCCCTGCCCTACTGACACCTTCCACTGCCAACACCACCCCCCTCCTTTTTGAAAAAAATATATAAAAAATTAAATATTGTATAAAATTTGTAAAAAAAAATTAACTTAATAAATAATACTGATACAGTCCACTGCCCTACTGACACCATTCACTGCTCTCCGCTGCCCCCCTCCCCCAAAAGCATTGTGAAAAAAATTAATAAAAAATTAAATTGTAAAATAAATAAATGAAATAATAATAGAAAAAAAAAAAAAACTACTGACCCTGTCCACTGCTCTACTGACACCATCCATGCACCCACCCCAAAAGCATTGTACGAAAATTTAAAAAAGTGAAACAAAATTATAAAAAATGTGAATAATAAAAAAAGTTAAAAAATGTGGGTTCATTCACACCGGTTCTCTTTCACATACAGTGTGAATGAGCAGTAAGTAATCTGTTTTAACAAAAAAAAAAATGCGTTTTTACTTTATTTCCATAAAAAGGCCCTCCAAAATCCTCAGCACCAGGCCCATGATGCTCTTAATCCGGCCCTGCTGGCGGGGACTGATCCCTGGTTTTAGCTGGTTTTTAGGGAACTGACACCTGCTCTTTGGTATGGTATAGATTTTAAAGGCGATCTCACATCAAAAAGTGAACAAAAAGAAATGATGTGGGGCAACCCTCCAAATACCAAACCCTTATCCAAGCATGCAGCCTGACAGGCTAGGAAAGGGAGGACAAGTGTGTAGGCCCCATCCTGAACCATACCAGGCTACATGCACTCAATAAGGGGTGAACATTGTTGAGGGGGACCCCCAGACAAAGAACCCATGTTGATGAGGACAAGAGCCTCTTCCCCAAAACCCTAGCATTGTGGCTGTGGGGGGGTCTGTGGGCAGAGCGCCTATCAGATTCTGGTAGCCCCCTTTAACAATAAGGGGGGCCCCAGATCCTGGCCTCTCCATGTGAATGAGTAAGGGGTACATACCCCTACTCATTCATCAAAAAAATTTCAAATGTAAACAAAAATACAATACAGTTTTGAAAAAGTTCTCTTATGTACATCCATCATCAATCACATTGTTTAGTGAAGTAGGTCCACATCAATCACAATGAATGACGGCTGCTAAAAAAAAAAAAAAAAAAAAATGCTGCATGCCAACACCTGACTGCCCCATTTGCTTGCTGGCATGGAATGACAGCTTCACTCCCTCACCCCATGGGAAGTTCTCACATCTAACTGAAGTGCAGTTGTATTCACAAGTATGAATGCACCCTTACATTGGGAGAAGGGCTTGTATCTGGCAAAGCTAAAAACCTTGTTTGAGAATTCTATTAGGATCCACAGGTATTTTTTCTGTACTTGCAGAAAATGTACTGATCCTGAAAAGAGGAAACATATGCAGCCACAACATCTAAGGAAGCTTTTCTAAGCTGCAATAAAAAGTTTTTTTTTTTGTTCTTGGGCTTAAATATACTTTAAAGGTTACTTACAGTTGGAAATTATTTCTAAATGATTATTTATCTAATTAATTACACAATTGCATGCTTTGTAACAATGTCAGGAAATGGTAGACCACACTCCCTTATGTATGAAAGGGACATATCATTCAGTAATTATTAAGTTTTAGTGCCAACAAAATGCTTCCTTTTTATGTTGTCACTTTGCCTTGTTCTAAGCATTACATTTAGATGATTTAATCATATAATCCACAAGGCAGGAAAAATATGTCTATATGTTCTACCAAACACAGAAATAAACAAATAACATATCCATCGGAGGGTTAGTTTGGTAGACACCATGGCGGTGGTGTGTGTGTATGTACATTGGTAAAAATATGATTATTACACAATAATATTATCATGTGGATGAACAGTATTAGGGCTCTTTCAAATGGCCGCTCCGTATGTCCGTATATCACTCCATCCGTTTGCGGGGGATATACGGACATACTGCATGTCAATGGGATTGCGGATGTCAGCAGATGACCATCCGCTGACATCCGATTTGCGTCCTTTCAGTTCTGTTCCGTTTTTTGGAACGGAACAGAACCCTATTTTTCTTCCGTTTAAAAAACGGAACGGATGCAAAATCGGATGTCAGCTGTGTCATCCGCTGACATCCGCAATCCCATAGACTTACATTATGTCCGTATATCATCCGCAAACGGATGGGGTGATATGAGGACATAGGGACCGGATGACACAAGTGTCATCCGTGTCCGTAAAAAAAAAAAAAAAAAGGAAAAAATCGGAGCGGCCGTGTGAAAGAGCCCTTAGGGACCATCCGGGGAGGACATTGTGGCGTTCAATAGAAGCTCATCATGGGCATCCAATATCCTTACGTTGGGTGCTAAGCTCAATACTGTAGGCTTTTTACTGTTTGAATTATTGATACGGCACATAAGGTGACTACTCTCACTTTTATGTGAATACCTATTTACCAATAAATGAGCTTTCTGAATACACAATAGTCCTCCTCGTTAATTATCAAAGAATTTGAGATATATGTCTCACCATACAATGTACAGATGAGTCAAATAATATGCTCCAGATGAAGCTTTTCGTAGCAAAGCGAAACATGTTGAGCAAAAACGCAAAGTAATGTATGGTGTAAACCAACTACAACTTCAGTTGACCCTGTTGACCGGGCACCTTGACTTTTCGGGTATCCGTCGGCAGGAATCTCCTGATGCGAAGTATACTACTTCTGATCTATATTCAATTGTAAACTTCTCTGTACACCTAATTGTTATGTAAACCAAGGTTCACTATCCTATGAACTAATGCATTCTATAATGTAGACCACTGTTTTGGGTCTTGTTTTCAACGCAGAAAAAAACGTATCTGCCTGTACTATTTTATGATTTTAATTGATTTTTCAAATAAAAAGTGATTTTATATAATCAGTGTGCCCGAAATCCTTGCTTCCCAATCCTTCCATTTCTAATTATGAGAGATGGTTTTCTGTAGGCAGGGCCTAACCAATGTACCTATGAAATGGGAGGACTCAATACACATGACTTAAACATTGTTTATAGTGTAGAATTTGAATGATCACAGAAAAAAGGAGTTTACAGCAATGGCACTGCATCATAATTGACTGCTGTCATTTCCAGAAATGAAGCAGCCACTTTAGCTCAAAGTTCAAGAACAAAGTAGGTACTGAACAAAGTAGGTAGTGTTTGTGGGGTGACATTTTTGAGGTGTAGGCCTCTCTTTCCTACCATTCCTAGCAAAGTGACCAGGGTGGCCCCAATGTCAACAGCTCCAAACCACGCCGTGGCTCCTCCAATAAAAACTATTTCCATGTGACCACTGGGTAACTGCTGGTTAACAGCTGTCACCTCCTGCCTAATGGCAGTCATGGACTCTTTCCATTTATTTGATAGCCTCATCTGACACAGACATGGGACAGAAAACTGTTTCATAACCTGTTGTTGCAGATTTTACAATCATTTAGCCAGCTCTTATTTTAGCTCCTTCATCCTGTCAATCCCATGCTGTAGCCCCTGGAAAATAGTGGCAAATTTCACTGCGTTTTCTGTCCTCTTTGAGTCACTCAAGGCCTGTTTCAGCTACCTTGACTAGATCTCAGAAATTATTAATATATAGATCACCTGATCGGTATAGAGTATGGTATCGCAACTAGGCCCATGTTTATCTTGCAGGTGGTTCCATACCTCCTGTATGGCCATTGCATATTGAGGAATAGTCTTCCTCTCTTGTTGATCCCATGTAAAGAATCTTATGTGGAGTTCCACCAGAGAGGTAGTGTCACTAGAACTTCAGGCAGGACTATCACATAGTTGCCAACATTTAAAAAAAATTTCCAGGGACACTTTGCAGCACAGCTATCAATTACCACACCCACTTCCCTGAAGCTCCACCCACTCTGCATAATTAATCTCGCCTACTTATCAGAGTATAGAGTCTACTCAATATAGAGAGAATTACAGGAAATTAAAAAGGGAATTTCAAATTTAAGGCCACAGTAGCAGAGTTGGAATAATTCTCCCATTCAGCCGCACTACTTCTGCGTAACATTTATGGGCAGCCCGATTAACAGGCGCTTCCAGGGACAATATAAATTACCTGGGACAGGCTCCTATTTGCAGGGACTGTCCCAGGAAAAAAGGGACAGTTGGCAAGTATGCTATCACTACCCAATAGGCCCCACCTTCCAAAAAATAAATGGATAAATCAGAAAGGTATGCCACAGGGATCTAGAACATACATGCAGTGCTCTTTAAACATTCTGCCTAATCTGTCAGAGGAATAATAATGCCATTCATTTGTTGGATTAACGCTAGTGCAGCTCTAGAGGGCACTATTGCGTCCCTCTCCCCACACCCACCACTGGGGATGATGATTCCAATATCCTGCAGACTACATTAAGTGTAGGCAGGGCCCAACCAGTGAGCTCCAGCATTGGGAGGCGTCAACACAAGTGAATACTTAAACTTCAAAGAAATAAAGGAGTTTACGATGCAATTAATGCATTATTTAGATATTGTATCCTATATATATATATATATATATATATATATATACAGTATCTCACAAAAGTGAGTACACCCCTCACATTATTGTAAATATTTTATTACATCTTTTCATGTGATAACACTGAAGAAATGACACTTTGCTACAATGTGAAGTAATGAGTATGCAGTTTGCATAACAGTGCAAATTTGCTGTCCCCTCAAAATAACTCAACACACAGCCATTAATGTCTAAACCGCTGGCAACAAAAGTGAGTACACCCCTAAGGCTCCATTCACACCTGGGCGTTTTCAGCTCCAAAAACGCTCAAAAGAAACACTTCCAAAACGCCCAACAAGTAAAACCCCATTCATTTAAATGGCCCCTGTTCACATCTGAGCGTTTTGCAAAACGCCTGTAGCTGAAAAAAGTACATGAGCTTCTTTTTGGGCTGATTACCAGCGTTTTTGATAGATGTCAATGAAAAACGCCTGAAAAAATCGCGGTAAAATCGCGGTAAAATCGCGAACGCTCAAGTGTGAATGCAGCCTAAGTGTAAAAGTCCAAATTTTTCCTCCCTGCTGTCATGTGACTCATTAATGTTACAAGGTTTCAGGTGTGAATGGGGAGCAGGTGTGTTAACTCCTAAACTTTTCCACAATCGTTGTTGTGTGTTTATTAAATATTTTAGGTATGTCCTTAACCGCTTCCATACAGAGCAGTTAGACACCCTTCCTGCCCAGACCAATTTTCAGCTTTCAGCACTCTCACACTTTGAATGACAATTGCTCAGTCATGCTACACTATAACCAAACAAAATTTTTATCATTTTTTTCACACAAATAGAGCTTTCTTTTGGTGGTATTTGATCACAACTGGGGTTTTTTTTTTTCGTGATATATGCAAAAAAAGAGCAAAAATTTTGAAAAAAAAACACTTTTTTTTAGTTTCAATTATGAAATTTTGCAAAAAATAAATTTTTCTTCATACATTTGGGCCAAAATGTATACTGCTACATGTCTCTGGTAAAATTAACCCAAATTAGTGTATATTATTTAGTCTGTGTGAAAGTTATTGAGTCTAGAAGCTATGGTACCAATTACTGAAAATTGATCACACCAGATGTACTGACTGCCTATCTCCTTTCTTGAGGCCCTGAAATGTCAGGACAGTACAAATACCGACCAAATGACCCCTTTTTGTAAAGTAGACAGTCCAAGGTATTTAGTAAGAGGCATGGTGAGTTTTTTGAAGTTGTAATTTTTTCCCACAATTCTTGGGAAAATGAAGAAAAAATTTTTTTTTTCTTTTTTTTCCCACAAAGTTGTCAATTTATAAGCTATTTCTAACACATAGCATGTACACAGCAAAAATTACACCCAAAAATACATTCTGCTACTCCTTCCGAGTATGGCGATACCACATGTGTGAGACTTTTACACAGCCTGGCCACAAAAAGAGACTCCACGTCCAAGAAGCACATTCAGGCGTTCTAGGAGCATAAATACACATAAAACTTTCTTACTACCTATCACACTTTTCAAGGCCCTAGAGCACCAATACAATGGAAAAGTCCACAAAATGACCCCATTTTGGAAAGCAAACACTCCAACGTATATTCTATGAGGCATTATGGGTCGTTTGAACATATCATTTTTTTCCACAGGTTTTTGGAAAATGTGGGAAAAAAATGAAAACTTTTTTTTTTTACACAAAGTTGTCAATTTATAGGATATTCCTAACACATAGCATGTACACAGCAAAAATGACACCCCAAAATACATTCTGCCACTCCTCCTGAGTATGGCAATACCACATGTGTGAGACTTTTTCACAGCCTAGCCATATAGAGGGGCCGAACATCCAAGGAGCATCATCATGCATCCTAGCCACTTGCCTAGGCCTATTTTTGACATTTGGTGTTTACAAGCTAAAATCAGTTGTTTTGCTAGAAAACTGCTTAGAACCCCCAAACATTATATATTTTTTTTTAGCAGAGACCCTAGAGAATAAAATGGAGATTATTGCACTATTTTTTATCACACCGTATTTGCGTAGCGGTCTTCCAAACGCAGTTTTTTTGGAAAAAATTCACTTTTTTTAATTAAAAAATAAGAAACCAGTAAAGTTAGCCCAATTTTTTTCCATAATGTGAAAGATAATGTTACGCCGAGTAAATAGATACCCAACATGTCATGTTTCAAAATTGCGCACGCTCACGGAATGGTGACAAACTTTGGTACTTAAAAATCCCCATAGGCGACAATTTAAAAATTTCTACAGGTTGCCATCTTTGAGTTACAGAGGAGGTCTAGGGCTCAAATTATTCCCCTTGCTCTAACGATCGCGGCGATACCTCACATGTGTGGTTTGAACACCGTTTACATATGTGGGCGGGGTTTCTGTATGCATTCGCTTCTGCGCGCGAGCTAACGGGGACAGGGCGCTTTAATTTTTTTTTTTTTTTTTTACTATTTATTTTATTTATTATTTTTTATTTTTACACCGTTTAAAAAAAAAAAAAAATTGATCATTTTTATTTCTATTAAAAGAAATGTAAATATTCCTCGTAATAGAAATAGGCACGACAGGACCTCTTTTTTGTGAGATCTGGGGTCAAAAAGTCCTCAGATCTCACAAGTACACTAAAAGATAGAAAAAAAAAAAAAATAATAATTATAATATAAAATGAAAAAAAAAAAAAGGACCTTTAAACCGGTTGCTAGGCAACAACATTTTCCGTAGCTCCGGTCCTCCAAGACCATAGAGTCAAGCTTGCCCTCACTCGACATCCTGTCTGTGAGGATTCGGGACCGGATCGTTTTCCCCGCTGCCGGCGGGTCCGGTAAAGCGGGGAAAAGGACCGGAACGCGTCGGGAGGGGGGGGGGGGGCGCCTCTTCCGCCATCCCGGAAGGGTGATCCCACGGCGAATCCGCCGCTGGGACCACCCTTATCGGAAAGCCAACCGTCCACCGTTTAAAAAAATACCAGGGTTATGGCAGCTATCTGCTACCATAACACCGGTATTTAGGTTTAAACGGACGACGTATATAAACCTTTTTGGACTTGGACATGGTGGCTGTATGAAGGGTGACAGGTACTCGGGTACTTTGTTGGGCAGGTGACAGGTACTCTGGTACTGATGAGCAGGTGGCAGGTACTCGGGTACTCCGATAGGCAGGTGACAGGTACTCGGGTACTCTGATGGGCAGGTGACAGGCAGGTGATAGGTACTGATGAGTAGTACTCACTGACTGATAGGTGATAGGTGATACTGTACTGATGGGTACTGATGATCAGTACTGATACGTGATAGGTACTGATGAGTACTGATGAGTAGTGATGGGTACTGATGAGCAGGCGGCAAGTACTTGGGTACTTCAGGCGTCAGGTACTCTGATGAGCAGGTGGAAGGTACTCGGGTACTCTGATGGGTAGGTGACAGGTACTCAGGTACTCTGATGACGGGTACTCCGTTGACAGGTACTCAAAGTACCCGAGTACCTGTCATCAGAGTACCCGAGTACCTGTCATCAGAGTACCCGAGTACCCGTCATCAGAGTACCCGAGTACCTGTCATCAGAGTACCCGAGTACCCGTCATCAGAGTACCCGAGTACCTGTCATCAGAGTACCCGAGTACCTGTCAGAGTACCCGAGTACCCGTCATCAGAGTACCCGAGTACCCGTCATCAGAGTACTCGAGTACCTGTCATCAGAGTACCCGAGTACCTGTCATCAGAGTACCCGAGTACCCGTCATCAGAGTACCCGAGTACCTGTCATCAGAGTACCCGAGTACCCGTCATCAGAGTACCCGAGTACCCGTCAGAGTACCCGAGTACCTGTCATCAGAGTATCCGTCATCAGAGTACCCGAGTACCTGTCATCAGAGTACCCGAATACCTGTCACCAGCCCATCAGAGTACCCGAGTACCTGTCATCTGAGTACCTGATGACAGGTACTCGGGTACTTTGATGGGCTAGTGACAGGTGCTCTTTATTGGGGGGGGGGGGGCAATCAGTGTGGTTGGGGTGCACTGTAGTTGGTAACTAGCTGTTACCACACTCTCCTCCTCACACAGGATCAGTGTGTGAGGAGGAGAACACGGTGACAGCTAGTTACCGTGTTCTCTGTTGACATTTGTGACCGGCTGTGATTGGACACAGCCGGTCACGTGGTAAAGAGCCAATTTCATTGGCTCTTTACCTAGATCGGGGATCGACTCTGTCCGAGGGACGAGCCTCGTCCCCGATCGCTGCTCTGCGCGCCCCCGGGGGCGTGCATTGCAGAGAGAACGAGCGGCTCGTGCTGGAGCCGCTCATGTGATCGGCTGTGATTGACACAGCCGATCACGTGGTAAACAGCCAATTTCTATTGGCTGTTTACCTTGATCAGTGATGGGCTATGTCCGAGGGACGAGCCTCATCCCTGATCGCGCCGCTGCGCGCCGCCGGGGGCGCGCAGTAGCAGCTAGAACGGGCCGACGTCATATGACGGCGGCCCGGATCTAGACAACCACTTTGCCAACGTCATTTTACATGACTCGGTAAGGAAGTGGTTAAGGTATGATGGGTGTTAAAGAGGTTGTAATCCTCAGAAAAAAAAAAGAAAAATCTGAAAGAAAAAGGCATAATGAGCTAGTATGCATCGCATGCTATCACATTATGAAATACTTACCTTAGAACGAAGCCCCCGCAGTGACGCCCGCTCACCGATCACAGGGCAGACATTTTCGGCTGTCCTCCTTCCTGGTTCGCTACCTCCGGCCATCTGATTGCCCGGAGGCGCGAAGACATCACTCCCGCGCATGTGCGTTGGAGCCACCACTCACGGCACAGGGCTCTGAAAGAACAGCACGGGTGGCCTTTCCTTCAGAGCACATGCGCTGATGTCTTCATCGGCTGCATGAACAGTAAATATTTCCTAAACGGTACAAGTTTAGGAGATATTTACAGTATCTATAGGTACGCCTTATTATAGGCTTACCTATAGGCAAAAGTCATTAAGGGGGGTTTACAACCTCTTTAATGGGGTGTACAATCCCATGCATGTTCTAGTGTGGGTTTCCACCATGTACCCCAGTTTCTTCTGACACTTCAAAGACATATTAATAGGTTAATAAGCTTCTGTTTAAATTAGCTCTAGTATGTATGCATGAGAGATAATGACCTTAGATTGTAAGCTCCTTGAGGGCAGGCACTAATGTGAATTTACAGTATGTAAAGTGCTGTGTAAATTGCCTGTAATAAATAAATAAAGATAAAGAAAAAACGTTTACAACTGTCTAGGTCCTCAGGAAGCAGGTAAAGTGACAGTCCATCAGATGCCAGGCTGAAACTGCCCGACCACCACTCTGATAAGTCTTAAAAAAAAATATATATATATATATCTAAAGCACAAGGTCTTTTTTAGTATAAGTCATAGAATAGAAACCCAAATTCTGCACAAAATGTCACTTTGGTATTCTTGTCTTTTTACTATTGAGGCTGCATTCACATGTCAGCGTATGGATCGCGGGCAGAATCGCCGCGATTCTGCCCGCGATCCGGAGATCGTTGCAAATTGCGGGACGCCTGTGCGTTGCCCGTGATTTCCAATAGCACCTCAAACGCTGAGCGATGTTGCCGCGATTTCCGCCTGCCGAATCGCGGTAACATCGCGCAAAAAAAATTGCGGGACGCATTACGCCCAAAAAAGTACAAGAGCTTCTTTGGAGCGTATTGTGTCCCGCGATTTTTTTTGCGCGATGTTACCGCTATTCGGCAGGCAGAAATCGCGGCAACATCGCTCAGCGTTTGGGGTGCTATTGCAAATCACGGGCAACGCACAGGCGTCCCGCGATTTGCAATGATCTCCGGATCGCGGGCGGAATCGCAGCAATTCTGCCCGCGATCCATACGCTGACATGTGAATGCAGCCTTAGAGGTAAAGAGGTAGGGACTCCTCATTTCAAAATCTGCCAGTATAATAAGTGGATGGGCAAATCTACGGATAAAGTTTGAATCCCTTTAAAATCTATTGCGAATAACGGAGCTGTTTTTCCTCTCAGCAGTTATGACATCTTCATATTACTTACCCTTCCATTTTATTTGTGTAAAAAAAGTAATTCTAGCCTTCTATATCTGACAGGACGCAAAGTATGAAAACAATTTTGTGTTTTGGGATGTTGTTAGGGATTGTGGGAAAGAACACCATTATGAAGGAGAGATATTAACACGCCTGACATAAAATGTACAATCCTCTCTTTGATAATGCTAAAACGAAGTTCATACTAATTTACAGAGAAAAGAACATTACGTTCTAAACAAGGAGCAGTATACAAAATAGAATAGGCTCCAGCCTTGGGACACTGGAATGACCAATGTTACATGGCTGCTGTCTTGGACTGTCAATGGAGCTTTGTCATTCTTTCCCTAGGCTGCTGTAAATACACATTCCAAGCTGAATTTGGGATGAAAAAACATGTGTGATTCACTCATGGGGGAGTTGTTGAAAATCTGTAATTACTTAGCTATGCAGTTGTAAGATGTCCACAGAATGCCACACACTGTTCTAATCTGGGTGAATTAGGAATATGGACCTGCTATCTGTGGGTTCTCATTTCCTCAGCAAAATCATTTTAGATAGTTAATGTGAGAGGACTTCAGAAACGGTTGTTTTCTTTCATTTTTTTTTATTGTGGGAACAACTTTTGTCTGTTTCATTTTTTTTCCTTATGGTGTCTCTAGAGGAAATGGAAAATCTATTTTTCTTCTTGTTGGATGCTTGTGATCATGATGTATGTTATGTTCCCCAACGATGAACTCCAGCCAAAAAGAACAAGATAAAAATGAAAAGTCCATTAAAACATAAAGTAACAAAACAAGCTTTTGCTGCAATAGTCCCCTTCAATCCAGAGACTCCCCCCAGAGTACTATTTTGCCACTAGTTGTCCTTAGTCTGATGACCAGTGGTATTGAACCAGCTTCATCTAAGCTCAGGTCTTACTGGGCCTGCCCCAGCTTGTGGATAAAAAGTAAAAGCAGCACAATGATAAGCTCATCTCTCTGTCACTTCACACTCTCCTCCTATCAGAATGCTTCTTGTAAGCACATGAACTAATTAGCTCCTTGCTACTTCTTTTCACACTTCAGCTCTTTTGAACATGGACTGCAAGAAGCTGATAACAGGTTAAATTCAGTTACTTTGCTTGCATTTAGAATATATTTAATGATGTAAAAATGTAAAAATCTATGTGATAGTGCTGTCAGAAATTAATTAAATTATTAAATACATTTTAAAAAACAGTGCTTAACCACTTAAGACCCGGAAGATTTACCCCCTTCCTGACCAGGGCCTATTTTGCGATTCGGCACTGCATGACTTTAACGGACAATTTTGCGGTCGTGCGACGCTGTACCTAAACCAATTTGACGTCCTTTTTTTCCCACAAACAGAGCTTTTATTTGGTGGTATTTGATCACCTGTGCAATTTTTTGATCATGCGCTATAAACAAAAAAAGAGCGTAAATTGTGCAAAAATAACAATATTTTTCACATTTTTTACATGAAATTCCTCCCAAAAAAATGTAAAAATCAAAATTTTTTAACATTTTAGGCCAATTTGTTTTATGCTACATATGTTTGGTAAAAAAATCGCAAAAAGCGTATTTTGATTGGTTTATGCAAAAGTTATTGCGTTTACTAACTAAGGGAAAGATTTTTGTCATTTTGTTGTTTTTTTTTTTAATGAGTAATGGCGGCGATCTGCGATTTTTTTTGCGGGACTTCGACATTGGGGCGGACAGATCGGACCCTTGACTGACATTTATGACACTTTTGGGGTTACCAGTGACATTACTACAGTAATCAGTGCTATATATATGCACTGTTACTGTAAAAATGACACTGGCGGGGAAGAGGTTAACTTTGTTTGAGAGGGAGGGGTTAAGTGTGTCCCTAGGGGCGTGATTCTAACTGTGATTGGATGTGGCTTGATGTGTAAAAACAGAGATCAACGGTCCTACATAGCAGAACCGTTTGATCTCCATTCTTACACAGGGAAGAATGACAGACGGCTTTGTTTACATTAGCCGCCTGACTTTCTCCCGCTGTAACGGACAATCGCGAGTGCCCGGCGGACATCGGGTCCGCCGGCACACGCGTGGGGGGGTACGTGAGCGAGTGGGAGCGTGCCTCTGGCGGCGCGCGCTCGCTCCCTAGAGCCTCACAGGCTAGCGGCGTAGTCCTACGTCGCTTTGCCTGTGAGGGGCTGACCGCCGCAGTAAATAGTCGTGCGGCGGTCGGCAAGCGGTTAAACATACGAGGACATAACATATAATAAAAAATATTAATATTGTGCAAATCAAAAAATGAGCACCTAGTAACAATAGAGCAGAGACTCTGCCTCTGATTAAATAAGGTGCAAGTGAAACTATAAGTCTTAAAGTGCTAAGAAAAAAAGAGAAAAAGCACTCCAAAGTGCAAATGTGCAAAAAATAGTCCAAAGAAGTCTCTATAAGAAGTGCAATCTGCGAATCATTCCATGTGTGTCCACTCCCTAAATTTTGTGCTGCAACCCCCAGGTGAAGTGTCTGCTCACCTCCATGATTAACCCACTAGGGGTCTAAGGCAATTACAAGACAGATATACACTGCCAATCCGCTCTCTAGATCCCTCCACAATACTTGATGTTGTTCCAAATAAACACACGTAGAAAAAAAAAAGAGTCTCCAATGGTGCAGCACTCAAATGTTTATGAAGCAATAAGACAAATCCCAGCTTCAAATATTACACTCCCATTTATTATGTTAAAAACAGCTTAAAAAACACAATTCAAGGTGATCACATATGTCAAACCTGCGCACCACTTGGTACCTCTACACGTTAAGCCATATCCATCATGGCTTCTATTGGAGGAAGAAAACTATTAATAAGTATTACAGAGCTGAAAAAAATCTGTGTCTTTTATATCTGCCTGGAGTTCAGCTTTAATCTTTTCCATTAAACTTCAACAGCGCTAAGGTCAGATGTTCTTCTCAGAATCCTTTACAGCTATATTCAACAGTCCTCTGATAAGATGTTATGTACAGGGCTGTAACCGTTTGTCCATCCTCCCACTCCAGTATAAATATATATGAAGAAGACTATAGTAGACCAGAAAGAGGGCAATAGATAAACCGTGTCTGATATATAGTATATACTACCATTAGTAACAAGTGGAATGGCGTTGACATCATCTATATCACATGTTTCGGTCTAAATGCTAAATATTTTATTGGTACATTTAATGTGCTACATTTCCCTATTTAGGGGTATATTTTTTATCATTGCATTTGCCCAAGATCTGCATAACCTTTGTCCACGATTTGCCCATTTTTTTCAAAGATTTGATTGTTCGCTTTATTTGTTACAGTATTTTTTTTCCATTTTCAAACAAGATCTTCCCAAACATTAAGGCTCGGTTCACACTGAGGCGACACGACTCTGTACTACTTCGGGGGCGACTTGTGCATTCCCATGCACCACGACTTCGGAGCGACTTGCAGAGACTTCACATAATGAAAGTCTATGCAAGTCGCTCCGAGGTCGCCCGAAGTAGTACAGGACCCTTTTTCTAAGTCGGAGCGACTTGTGTCGCTCCTATTAGAACGGGTCCTGTGGCGGTCAATGGACTGCGAGGGAGCGCGACTTGTCAGGCTGACAAGTCGCCTGACAAGTCGCGTTGGTGTGAATGGAGCCTAACCCAAAATTCAACCTGAAATAAGAAAATATCCTCAACTGTACAACCATCAGCTGCCTGTATAATACAGTAAATGTCAGCTGATACTGATGGGCAAATCCTATCAGATATAGGGGAAAATATGGGGGAATATTTATTGTATTAATTGCCTGCCAAATCTTACAAATTTACCCCTTAATGTCACCAACATTATAAAGTGGCTTTATGCATGCAATATAGCATTGGCATATAATGTTCTGTGAAACTCAACATCACGGCTTATGTAAGTAATATTTCGGGGGGAGCAAGATCTCTCTCTACAGTGGCTATGGTTGTAGGATTCTTTGCAGAATCCATGCAAAAAAGAAAGGATAATAATACCAACAGTATTTTATTGTCACCAAAGGGTTTCTGTATCCATTTTGCTGTGTGTTACACAGTTAGGCTGGCCATACATCATGCAATTTTCTTTCCTTTAACTACGGGTTAAGGGTTGAAGGAAAGAAAATCACTTGATTCCTCCATCAACACAGTCAGTGTTGAAGGGGGAATCCCTCCCGCTGCATTATTGTATTCTAACAGTGGGAGAATTCCCAGCCATCAGAATACAGTAATCACTCCTGCTATCTATAGCCGCCGGCAGTGATTGAAAGAAAAAACCCTGACAGGCTGGTTGTACTGAATCGATTGATGAATCGACTTTAGTACAACCAGCCTGCACTTAGATGGATCGAAATTTGGTTTAGCGGGAACCAGCGGAGATGGCTCACACACAGACTCCTGAGCTGACAGGCAGGGAGAAGGGGAGAGCAGTGGGATGACGAAGGCACGTAAACTGACCACAGTATTATAGATCAGCAGCCATGATTACCATGGTTAGCACACTAAGGGGGGCAATGGAACAGGCAGGATCAACCAGGTGTATTACAACATAGAAAAGAACAAATAATTAAACTGCACGAGCACTATGCTATTTAACGTGCTTTATCCACTTCTGGACCGGAAGGATTTGCCCCCTTAATGACCAGGCCATTTTTTGTGATTCGGCACTGCGTTATTTTAACTGACAATTGCAACTCTGTACCCTAATAAAATTTATGTATTTTTCCCCCACAAATAGAGCTTTATTTTGGTGGTATTTGATCACATCTGCAATTTTTATTTTTTTGCGCTATAAACAAAAAAAGAGCAACGATTCTGAAAAAAAAAAAAACAAACACATTTTTTTACTTCCTGCTATATAACATTTCCAATAATAATAAAAAAAAAAAACAAAATCTAATTTTTTCATCATTTTTAGGCCAATTTGTATTCTGATATATATTTTTGATAAAAAAAATCCCAATAAGTGTATATTGATTGGTATGTGTAAAAGTTATCGCGTCCACAAACTAGAGGAAAGATTTGTCATTTTTATTTATTTCTTTTTTTTAATAGTAATGGCGGCAAACAGCGATTTTTATCGGGACTGCGACATTGTGGCAGACAGATCGGACACCTAACTGACATTTTGACACTTTTGGGGGGACCAGTGACATACCACAGCAATAAGTGCTAAAAATATGCACTGTTACTGTACTAATGAACACAGAGACCTGTGTTCCTAAATAGGAGGAACACCGGATCCCTGTGTTGATAACTGTCAGAACAAAGGTCTGCTGTGTTTACAATGGCAGACCGCCATTCTGTCTCCATGGGAAGTGATCACGGGTGCCCGGTGGCAATCGCAGTCGCTGGACCCGCTGATTAGCTTCCCCTGTGGCGAATGGGCACACGCACCCCCACTAGCCGGACAGAGCCGACCTGCTGCCGTAAAACTACGGCGCCTGGTCGGCAAGTGGTTAAAAGAATAGAATCTTTTTTTTTTTTTTTTTAGGGTTAACAACCTCTTTAAATCGATGCCAGAAAAAATTTCTTGGGTAAAAAACACTTATTACATCCAAATAAAGTAGAAGCAGGCATATAAAGGGTATGCGTGGTTAAACGAAAAAAACTGTCAGCTCCAGTCGGGGCCGTTGTACTAACGATCCGACGTTAGTACAGTGATCTTCCCCGCTGAGCCCGGACTTAGTAAGTAAGTAAAGTAATTTGAAAAGGATTTTTTTAAATAAAAAAAATAAAATAAACATGTTATACTTGCCTGATCTGTGCAATGGTTTCACACAGTGGTCCTTTGTCATCATTCTTGGCTCCTCCTCTTCTCCCAGTGCCCTCATAGCATGCCATCTGCCATGGGGGCACTCCTGTGGGCTCAATCCTGAGCCCGGCTGTGTGCATCTATAGACACACACAACACAGCTCACCTACCCCCCCCCCCCCACTCCCTCCTCACTGGATTTTACTGACAGCAGCAATGGCTCAGCCAAGCTTATGAGAGCACAGAGAGGGTAGAGAAGAACTGAAGCCAGGTACAGCATGGGATGCAGCAACTGTTTGGGTATTCTGAAGCCACTTACACAGGCTTTCAAAATACAATAGCTGGCACTGCAGATTCAGTAATTTGCACTGTATAGCATTGGTTGGAAGAATATGTTAATCTGGCCATTTGTGGGTAAAAAAACTTACCCGAGGTGGATGGGGGGAATCCTCCCTGCTGCGTTATTGTAGTCTGACAGCAGGAAGACTTCCCCGCTGTCAGAATACACAGAGTAGCGCTGCTGCTTATTGCTTGTGTCACTGATTGAGCAGCTTTTTTACGACAGTGGCTACACATGGATCAATATTCCACGATTTCAGCAGGGACTGGCCAAATATTGATCCATGTGTGGTCACTGCTGTAAAAAAGCTGCTCGCTGTCAGAATACAAAAGCGCAGCAGGGAGGATTCCCCCATCCACCACGGGGTAATTTTTTTTCGTTCAACCCAATGGTTAAATTAAAAAAATTACCCACGCATTTCGATCTGTGTGTGGCCAGCTTTAGATGTTTTTCGCTCAGCCTTCATGCTGAATGAAAGAAACCAACTTTATGCTACCTAATTTGTTTCTAAACTCTGATCAGCTTATAAATAGTCACACCTATTTCCCTGACACACTTAAGCCTCGTACACACGCAACGAATTTCCGCCGACCGGTCATCCGTCTTTTGTCCAGAGTGGTGTCTGTTGGTTGGAATGTACTCTAGACTGCACATGAATTTTCCCGCACGACAGAATTCTACTTCAGAAGTGATGTCATGTGTTGGATTGCTTTGTATGTGTTCTTTCATCTCTGAGCATGCCTAGTCTTGCTCATAAGATTTTTCCCCATCGAAATCTGTACTAATGAGACAAAAATCGGACGTGTTTTGATGGTCGACAAAAATTTTATAGCCTGCACACCAGGATTTTTTCGGCCGAAAAGTCGGAGTCGGTTGTCGGAAGCACCATACTAACAAGCCGAAAATCGGCAGATCGGTCGTCGGACGAAAATTCCCTGCCGAATTTCCACTCGCGTGTACGGGCCTTTAGTGCTATAAAGAAACAGATGTTTTAACTCTGTCAACACCTATGGGAATTTGGACAAAAAGACCAGAATTACTATATACTAGATTAGAAATGCCTAAAGGTTTCTTGGTGTAATAGAAACTAATGAGAGAGCTCCTACAGTTTATGGCTACATGGATATCATTACCAGTTTCATTTGTAGCATTCTTGACTATTGTCTGGAAATGGAATATTGGAAGAATACCAGTTGGACACTCCCTATAAATAGAGCTGTTACTGCTAAAGAAGTGACACGCAGATGGCCATGGAAAATGCACCAATGTTCTTTTCTTAAAGAATCAGAACCCATCTGCACATTTATATACAGTATGTATACATTTGCACAATTCAAATATAATGTACGCATTGTGAGCATTGCAGTTCACCACTCAGATCCTTAGAGAGGCACAGAGAGAGGGGTGTTGGCAGCACTGGAAGATCACCAGGTATTACTTTAGTAAAAAACAAAGGATTAAAAAAAACGAAAAACTCAAAATAGATTAACAGAATAACTCTTTTGATGAGATTTTAGTGAAAATATAGCGAAATATATACAGCGGGTAAAATAAATATTAAACATGTCACCATTTTTCTAGGTAAATATATTTCTAAAGGTGCTATTGCACAGTCCACTGCAGCTACCAGAATGGCTAAATCTGCCTCCTTGTCCACAGCTATTCCTGCCATAACCCAAGTATCTGGGATGGAGGATTCAGCTGAGTTATTTGAACCCAGAGTCAGCCACTTGCTTCTTGATGATGCACAGCCATTACTTGATTCAGATGTTGCTTCTGAGATTGAGGAAGGTAGGAACATGAGCCTACAGGGAGGGGAGAACACTGGCACACAAATTGGCAGTCATGTTACCCCAGCAGCATCGTATTGCCAAGTTGTCTCCAGTGGTAATGAGGATAGACTAGATGATGATGATGAGGTCACTGACGCAACTTGGGTGCCAGATAGAGCAGAGGAGGAAAGTGAGGATGAGGCACAACCCCAACGAGGCAGCCATCACGGAAGAGTAGAGAACAGCTACCCTATTCCATCACATTGTGGAGCTGTTATCTCCTGGCACTCTTCCCACAGCTCAGCTGTCTGGGCCTTTTTTAGCACATGTGCAGCCAATTGCACTGTTGCAATTTGCAAACTTTGTCTCAAGCACATGAAGCATGGCAAAAACACCAGCCATTTGGGTAACACATGCTTGACAAGGCATTTAACCTTCCACCACCACCGTTGGCAAGAGCACCTGAAAGCCACACAAAAGGGACGCAATTGTTTTCCTCCTCCTTACTCACCTTACCACTATACCTCATACCTCTACCCCCACTATACCTCATGACCTCTCAGCAGTCTCCACTCTCCACTGACAGAGATGATGGTATAGTGCAATGTGTCCAAGCTCAACTCCCCAACCAGTCTGCTTACCAACCAAATTAACCTGTCTAACAGTATGCGTTAAAAACAAGGGTTTCATTAGCACACATTTGCAAATGCATGCGTGAGCTGCAGGGCCACTTCACGGCACCCTGTATTACCTGCAGTCCTAATGCCTGTAAATCTATGAGAGTCTCTACAGTAGAGGCACATGCATTCTAATAGATAGATAGGGGGCAGGTGGGCCTGGAGGTATTCCAACCCTCCTTAAAGGCACAGGGGCACAATGGATGCCCAGCACATAGCACAATGGCAGCAAAGGCATCCAGTGTGTTCCCTCACCAGTACACATCAATACCAAACAAAATGGCCCCTGCCCCCACCTATAACTTGCCTACTCTGGTTTTGTCTTTCAACACACAAAGACCAATTTTTCCGCACCTCTTACTTTTATCCAAAGTCTGCGGAAGAGACACCAGAAACTATACAAAAAATGTCTAATCTTGTTCCCAGTGCACTACATTGTAGTTTCATCATACAGACTGTCTCCCCAAGCTTTTGTTTACAAAATAAAGAAAGCCTCCAGATAAAATTAAATTTTTTTGGCTTTATAAATTTAATTATTTCTGCAGCAGCTTCTATACACAGTACAGATGTGCCATTTTACGGGTAGACTAAGGGGACCCCCCAGGCACTGTATTAAAAAGGATTTTTTTTTATTGTTGTTTTTCATTTTGATGTTTTCAATTTAAGCATAAGTAAATCACTGCTCATTTAAAAATGACATTTTTTACAAACTTCTTTTTCATTGATACATGTCCCCCAGGGCAGTACCTGGGCCCCATAACCATTGTAAATCCAATTACTTGCCTCTAAACCTTCAAAATGGGCACTTTTGATTTTTCCAGTCCAGATCCTATAGACTTCAATGGGGTTCGTTATTCGGTTCCGAACTTTCGTGATTTTCGAAAGTTCTGGTGCGAACCGAACAGGGCGTCGTTCGGCCCATCCCTAATGATTAATATGATTTTATATTGCTTGTATTAAATTGACTTTGTCTAAATAATATTTCTGCATTGCATAGACTCCAGTGAGTTAAATCACCTCCCAGTTTATATTTCTCAGAAACGTAAGGTGTTCCAAAACCCAGGACCCTGCATTCACTATATCTGGTCTCCCACAGTACACAGAGCATGGAAATGCAATTATATTGGTAAATATAAACTGTTAAATACCTTTTCTTATCAGCAGTATATAGCAGTCTTGTGACTTCTATCAGTGCCTGGTTAAAGCTTGAAGGAGGAGTTTTCATTCTCTGACTGACCTATGAGGCTGCAGGTCCCCTGACCCTCTGTCTGGACAGTGCTGATTGGCCCTGTGCTGATCACATGCACTCTCCAAAAAATAAACTCTCTAGCAATACACACCAAACTGTGCATGTGCAGAGTGCCCCCAAGGATCTGTACTATCAGGAGATGGATTGGGGACTGTGGAAGAAGGGGAGGTCCAGAGAAGAGGAAATAAGTGAGGGGGAATTCCTCCTTATTAGTGGAACAAGTGTCCCCTTTGGATGACTTCCCTTTTATTTCTGTTGCAGTGATAACCCATAACTTTGGCTTTTCCCTCACCTTGGGTATTAGTGGTAAAGGTCAATGGGACTAATAAAGAAGGAAGTGACACAAACAACAATAAAAACCTGACAGAGGTTCTACCCCATCTACACTTTATCTGAAAGAAAAAAAATATTATGGCTTTATATATGCTTTACATGATAGCCTTGGGTTGAGTTGGTCTCCAGAGATACTGGGAATGATCTATGGTCTCTATGGGAGCTCTATGCTGGTGGTAGATGACGCCATGAGTGACCACAGCTGTCAGCTTGCCCCAGATGAACATCTTAGGTGTGTAAAAACATTTTGATGAGTAGACAGGGAGGAGGAGTGGTGTAGGGTACTTTGTGTAAAGTGCACTCATTTTTCAATTTTCATTTCATCACACATTTTTATTTAATCTCTGTGTGCTCTATGAAAGCAGCTAATCTGTATTGCCACAGAGCAGACGTCTTCCCATCAGGAGAAGTATTCCTGACATATTTGTAGGCAGAGAGAAGTGTTCCCATATGAAGCAAAAATGCGAGCCAAGTCTGAATTTTTTATCCTCTTATAAATCTATAAGCACTCTCGTTCAAGATATAATCCTACTTACTGTATATATGTCAACATTCCACAATGGGGTTATAACACAAATCACATGCTGCACTATTCAGGCCATAGCATAACAACTGTGTGCTTTTCATGTGTTCAACACACAGCTATGAACAGCTGCTGCTAAGAGTAGCTGACAATATGTTTCTTTTATTTTACAAATCTGCAACCCTAAGCTGCAATTTAGCTAATTGTCCATTTCGTTATGGATCTACCATGTACTTGGTGATCTTATTTTATACAAATAACATTTTATGAATTGCAAACAAAAGAGTGCAGAAGGGTTAGATTCTTTGCCAGTTTTTTTTTCTTGCTTTTTATATCCCTATTAGAGAGATTTACCTAAATTGCTGCCATAAAGCAGGATGTAAGGGAACTTTTGGCGAATGACAATTGGAAAAAAACAGAAATATCAGAATTCATACAGCTGAGCCCTGATCAGAAATGACTTTTGGACCATTTATGATACTATAGGTTAGTTTAAAAAAATAAAATAAAAATAATAAACATTACCTAATAATAAATAAATAAATATATATATATATATATATATATATATATATATATATATATATATATATATATATATATATATATATATATATATAAATAAATAATAATAATAAACATTATCTAATAATAAATAAATAAATAAATAATAATAAATAAATAATAATAAACAAAATAAAAATTAATAAACTTACCTGCTCTGTGCAATGGTTTTGCACAGAACAGCCCTGGTCCTCTTAGAGCCGGTCCACACTAGCGCGACTTGTGAGGCGACTTGTCAGCCTGACAAGTCATGCTCCCTCGCGGTCCATTGACCGATACAGGACCCATTCTAATAGGAGTGACACAAGTCGCTCCGACTTAGAAAAAGGGTCCTGTACTACTTTGGGGCGACCTCGGAGCGACTTGCATAGACTTCCATTATGTGAAGTCCCTGCAAGTCGCTCCGAAGTCGTGGTGCATGGTAATGCACAAGTCACCCCCGAAGTAGTAAGGAGTCGTGTCGCCTTAGTGTGAACCGACTCTTATTCTTGGGTCCCCTGCCAGAGGGCCTGGTTCCTTCCCCTTGACAAGTGCCCACAATAGCAAGCTGCTTGCTATTGGGGCACTGGTACGTGCTCGCTTCCGAGCCCCGCTCTATGCATTCATAGGACACAAAGAGCCGCAGCTCGGCCCTGCCCTGCTGCTCTCTCCTCATTGGCTCACTGGCTGTGATTGACAGCTCCTGTGCACATCACTGGATCGAGAGGGGGCTCAAGTAAGTATTAGGAGGGGCTGTGGGGGGAGCAGCAAACAGAAGTTTTTTTTACCTGCATGTAAACGTTAAGCATTTACAACCACTTTAAAGCATGTGATATATTTGGCTACTGCGTTAGGGAATTTTTTTTCTTTCAACTCATACAGCACATTAAGCACATTTCCAGTGGGGAAACTTACAGATCTGGCCATTGCACACAGGCCATAGCGGGTCACTCATTCAGCATGTCTTCCATTCAGAAACATAATTTGCATTCTTTTCACTAAATACAAGCAGTTCTGTTATTGGAGGAGGTGAGATGGTGACATTAATCTACACCTCCATATCTTGTGGTAGAATGCAAGACAATTTTTGAATGGAAGAGGTGCTGAGCGAGCGACCTGCTATGACCTGTGTTCTCCAGCCGGATTTGTAGGTTTCCGCTTTGAAAGTTTGGCTCTTACTGTACTGTATGGAAGAAAAAGTTTTCCCTAATGCAGCCGCACACATCATACATTGAGCTTGGTAATTGATTTTTAAAGTGCAAAAGTCCAAAATCGCTTTTGGATGGAGTTTGTCTTTAAAGCGGTTGTAAACCCTAGAAAAAAAAAAAAAAAAAAAACCTGCAAGACAAAGGCATAATGGGCTAGTATGCATCGCATACTAGCCCATTATGTGTAACTTACCTTAGAACGAAGCCCCGACACGGACCCCCGGACATCGCTGCGGGCGCTGCCATGATCCCTCGCCGTCTCTTCTGGGTTCGGCGGCTCCGGCACGGTGATTGGCCGGAAGAGACGGCTCCCGCGCGATGATTGGCCGGAGCCGCGATTATGTCACTCCCGCGCATGCGCATTTTCCGGCAAGCTCCCGGCAAATTAATTGAAGGTCCCCCCGGACCTTCAGAGCGCATGCGCCGCTCGCGAGAGCGGCTGCATGTACTGTAAATATCTCCTAAACCATGCTGGTTTAGGAGATATTATTTGTACCTACAGGTAAGCCTTATTATAGGCTTACCTGTAGGTAAAAGTGACAAAAAGCGGGATACTACCGCTTTAATTAGATAACGTAAGCCATATATCACCTTTTATTCTTGCCTGCATCCCTCTTTGAGCAGTTGTCCCCATTGGGGACATTCCCCCTCCCTTCCTGCCCTGCCACCTGTCAGCATCTCAGGAAGTGACAGGCAGCAAAATAAAATCCCAACAGAGGTCCTACATTTTACTTATGCTGTCTGAAATTAAAAAATGTATTGCCTGGTATTGATTATTACATTTTTAAATGGGAATTCTGTTATATTTTAAAAAAATATCCATCCATTCCTCACCTTTTATTTGCCAGAAAAGCCCCTTCCTCTCTGTGATTTGGTTTCACTTTGTTACTTGCACCATGTAATGTTCACTTTAAATAAATCTAGGATATAACAATAACAGCATCTGCATTCAATTCACTCCACATAAAGTAAAAAAAAATTCCAGATGTCTATCTTAGAAGAATCCAAGAATATAATTTACAGTAAGAAGTTTTTTTTGTAAAGGCTGGAGGAATATCTGTATTTCACTCTATTTTCCTTATTTTTATTGAAAATAATGGATTAACCCTTGTTTGGGGGGGGGGGTTGTTCCTTAAGGGGAAAGTTACAGAGAAGATTAAGCAGCGTCTATGTAAGTTTGGGAACTGTTGTTTTGTTTTGCCTTTACTCCAAATGTGGCAAAATTGGGATGAGAAATAACAAAACGGTTGGAATATATATATTGTCCCTCAGTAACAGCAAAACAGCACAGCTTTATTCTTTGTAAATCAGTGCCGGTTCACACTTCTGCGATGCGGGAACGCTGCGAATATGCAGAGTGATCCCGCATCGCATCCCCACCCCTGGCAGTTCACACTGCCACATGCGATATGCAGGGGGTGTCAATTAAAAGTTAACGACACCCCCAGTTGCGATCGCATATCGCAGTGCAATCTGCAAGTTCACACAGAATCGGATCGCACTAGTGTGAACCACCATGCGATCCGATTCTGCTGCGGATAAAAAAAAGCCTCATGTGCGAGTTTAGTGCGGATGCTGAAATTCGCACCGCACATGAGATCGCATGTAATTTAGGAGCAGTGCGCTCCGAATTACATGCGATCTCCGCAATCGCACAAATGTGAACCAGGGCTAAGTCTCTAAATATCATAAGATACAGTATTGTATATAATATAATATAGGACACTTTAACTGTCCTATAAACAAAAACACATTTTTATCATACTTGCAAGTGAGAGGTTGTAAAAGATGGCAGTTGAGCTGTGGTTTCTGCCCTCTGACCAGCCTTTTTAACCACTTTACCTCTGCTCACAGTAATATTACTGCAGCAGAGTGGCTCGTTATCGTCTGACGACGTAGTACTACGTCGTCAGACACTCCCCCTTCTGGGCAGCGCTTGCGCGCCGCCGGAGGCTCGCTCCCGCTGTTTTCATTCACAGCGGGAGTCGGGCCAGGGGAGGAGCAGCGGCGATCGCCGGGGATCGAGTCTGGAGATCCGCCCGCTGTGTGTAAACACAGCGGGCGGATCTCCATAGTGACAGGGAGTGACAGATCGGAGTGTTCAGCATAGCTGGACATCCGATCTGTCCATGACTCACTCAGTCACCTCCCCCCTTACACGTCAGTAAGCACCAGGCATACATTAACCCCTCCCTCTCCAATAAAATTAACCCCTTCACTGCCAGTGTCATTTTTACAGTAACAGTGCATATATATAGCACTGATTACTGCAGTAATGTCACTGGTACCCCCAAAAGTGTCAAAAATGTCAGTCAAGGGTCCGATCTGTCCGCCGCAATGTCGCAGTCCCGCAAAAAAAAATCGCAGATCGCCGCCATTACGCGTTAAAAAAAAAAACACCAAAAATGACATAAATCTTTCCCTTTGTTAGTAAACGCAATAACTTTTGCGCAAACCAATCAAAATACGCTTATTGCGATTTTTTTTTACCAAACATAGGTAGCAGAAAACAAATTGGCCAAAAATTTTTAAAAAAATTGTTTTTTACATCTTTTTTGGGGGGAATTTCATATAAAAAAATGTTAAAAATATTGTTATTTTTTCAAAATAAACGCTCTTTTTTTGTTTATAGCGCAAAAAGTAAAAATCGCACAGGTGATCAAATACCACCAAAAGAAAGCTCTGTTTATGGGAAAAAAAGGACGTAAATTTCGTTTGGGTACGGCGTCGCACGACCGCGCAATTGTCAGAAAAAGTGGCCTGGACGGAAGACAGCAAAATCCTCCGGTGGTAAAGTGGTTAAACAATGCAAATGATTAACCCTTTAGGTTCCACTGTGAGTATAATAAGCAGGCTTTACTGCATATACAGACTGATTTTACTGTTGTGGGTTAAGTAACACTTTAAGGGTTCATTCAAACATTTTCTAGCAAAATTCCCATGCCCAAGGGGGCCATACTTGCAGCTAAGCTATTTCCATTGATGTATACCACCGCATGTGCGCCCAATGGATTTTCCAAATGCATGCAGCCAATACCTTGTACAGCAGGCTGTATGCAGCTGGTTCTGCTCCCTGGGTGCAGGAAATCACCAAGAAAATACATCAGGCAGATAAAACACCAATAAAGGCCTTGTGTATATCAACTATTTGCTTTTCATACATTTTGAAAGATATATGCCAGAAGCTTTGTTGTAAAAAAAAAACTTATTTGTGCATTATATTTTAATTTACAGATTCATATGATACTTGCTTATCTGCTGTTAAACTGATATTATACCTGATTTAATAAATTGCTGAGTATGCAGCTTTATCTTTTAATCCTTGCCTATGTTCCTGTTTAAGCTGATGCCATGACTGCTTCCTGGGTTTCCTGTTTCAGGGTGGCTGCTTGCTATTGTAGTATCCTATTGAGCCTCTCCTACATGCGGAGACTAGAGTTGTGTCTCCCGTCCAATGTTAATTTTGACAAAAAAAAAAAAAAATTAAATTTACTGTATTTTTATTTATAGTCTTTTGACTAAAATGTTATTTTAGTTTTAGTGCATTTTAGTCATCTGAATTGTTTTTGTTTTAGTCATATTTTAGTCGACTAAAATCCCCAGTACATTTTAATCGACTAAAATCGAATGGGTTTAATTAAATTGGAATGCAACATTTAAGCATTTCTCTAGCATTGCCAAACTCATTATATACAGGTAATGTAATAACATCTTATTTATGGTATTAAGGTTTGAACATGTACTACAGACACAGATTTAGCAAAACAAAGTGCAACTTTAAAATTTAAACCCCGCCCCCCCAAAAAAAAAACAAAAAACAAAAAAAAAAAAACAACTGAAAAAATCAATAGGCTGTAATGCCATTGCACATATTACCTGAAAATATTACCAACAATAAATATTAGGAAAAAAAATAAGAAAAAACATTTTTCTTACTTTTTCTTTCTTTCGGCAACTTAGTGTATGCCCCCTACTTATTCTTATGTGGCAGTGCAGTGTTAATTTTGAAGTCAAGTTTTGATTTCGTTTTAGTCATACTCTTTTGATTAAAAGGCCAATTTAGTTTTAGTCATATTTTAGTCATCTGAATTGTTTTAGACATATTTTAGTCCACTAAAATCTCCAGTACCAGTGTTAATTTAGTTGTTGAAAATGTTTTTGTTGATTAAGTTAACACTGTTAACACCCTACACTGTTTGAATAAATAGAAACACACAGCCCTGCGCAACAATAAATTCATTTCGTTTGTAGTAGGGATTGTGGGAACTCAATTTCAGAAAAGTCCACACTGAAATGTCAACTAAGGTGGACCTGTGACTGCGCTTTGCAGGTTCTTTGTGTGCCCACAGATTTCAGCTACACTATGCCACCCTTGGTCCTGTGATATTACTAACCAAACATTTATTTTCTGTCATCTCCTTTGAACAGAATATTTCCTTGGTAGACTATAAATCACATAGCTTGCATCACAGCTAATTAAGGGAATATGTCTGCAGAGGAGTCAAAATATGACCTAGGATGACAAGTCCAGTGGCAGTCCATCCTAATCTACATGCAGGCCACCGGACGCATGGAATTCAATGGGGTTTTTTTTTTTTGAAGCACATGAATAGAACCAGAGGCTCTAATAGGCTTCAAAAAAGGGTGGGCTCGGGGCACAGAGCACTGCGCCCTGAGCCCAACCAGTTGTGTGACAATAGCGAATGAATATTCGCTATTGTCAGATGGATCCTCCTCCTGGCTAATCAGGAACCGGGTCCTGAGACCCATTTCCCAAATGGCCAAAAGGAGAAGCCATGCCATTGGCCAAGGAGGAGGAGGAGGAGGGAGGAGATGCAGGAGACTGAAGGGGAAGCAGCTTCCGCCGCTGTCTCCCTGCCCTCCACATGTCCAGGGTGAGTGAGCCGGCGATGGGGGGGGGTATGGTGTGTGGGTTGGTGTGGTCCGGGGGGGGGGTATGGTGTGGTCCATCTGTCGCCCCCCCCCCGGCGCATGGAGCACCAGCCGCCACTGGGCAAGTCAATTCCACTCTCTTCCCTCGTTCATCCCTTCTCCCAGCTAACAGAATGACTGGAGACTGCACTGTCCACGGTAAAAGTATAACTAAAGGCAAAACTTTTGTTTTAGTTTTGGATAGAGTAGAGAGGGACACTTGTCAGTTTTTATTGCTGTCTGTTTCCTCGTTAAGGAGATTCACCCTCTCTATTTGTCCTGTTTACCATTATCATAAGAAAATCCCAAATTTTTGTCCCCAGAAAATTAATGGAGGGGAAATCTCCCAATTAGCATACTAGTTCTGGTGACCCGAGGGTCCCCAAGGAATTTCCCTAATTTGCAGGGATTTTCCCTCACTTCTTGTTTGGCTATGGGACAGGAAGTGAAGGAAAATCTCCGTAATAAGACACAAATTGAGAAAAAAAAAATGTAACAGGGGTATAGCCCCCCCCCCCCTGTTCTGTCCAAAATGAAAGTTTTGCCTACAATTCTACTTTAATGCTTACCTATGCAGACCAGATGTTCAGGAAAGCATCACTGAGAGAGTAGGAGTTAGTGGCTTTTAAAACTGCTGGAATAAGAACTTTACCAAATAGTTTACTGAGGAATGTTTATTATATTGTGCTCAATGTGTTAAACTAAAAAATACAGAAGGTTTAATAAGTTGTTTTTTTTTTTTTTTTATATTGCTGATAATGGTTTTACTAATGTAATATTCAGCCTGTTAGAAGAAAAAAAAAAGGTAAATGACTAAACAGAGCTCAAGAACACATGGGACTGCAAAATAATCAAATGCCTTAAATGTTTTTTTTTAGAGTTTCTGTAAAACATTACCATATGTAGCCTTTTATGGAAATAAAACCTACATTTAACAGCCCCCAAACTTCCGGCCCAAATATTTTGGCTTAGAGCCTCTGAATGTCATCACTTCAGAAATTAAAATAGAAACTATGACCCAAAGGCTTTAAGTAGATCAAATCATCGCTGCCGACGTTTCTATATAAGATTGTCTCGTCTTCATATTTGGAGGGAATTTTATTTTAAGATGTTCTTTAAGATTGCTGGAAGGATTACTTTTTTTATATCATCTGATTTAAAAGTTAAATGGACCATAAATTTGTATTTGTATGCTGGGACAGAAGTCGGAAGTGACATCTGGAACTGTTTAATATAGCTCATCCTCTTCACTGTTCAGTGTGATGTGCCATACAGTAAGATTTTATAGTTTTAGAGTAGTGATATTATCTACATTTATAGGCTTTAGAATAGACAAGAGCATAAGTAGTACAGCAGCATCGGCTAATATTCTTGCATTGGGATTCTAGATTTAGATCCGGCCATGGGCCATATCTATGTGTAGTTTTTATGTTTTCCAAATGATTAAAGTGGTTGTAAACTAGTGATCGAACGATATCGGTTTTTAGTTGCCGATAGCGATATTTTGGTCAATGCATATCGGTATAGGCTGATATTGGCCGACATTTTTGTACATTTAAAAACATTTTTTTTTATTTTTACTTTACAGGTACTCTTGTGGAGGGATCTGGGGGTCTAAAATACCCCAAACCCCTCCTCTGCACTTAAAAGCATTCAAAACGCCAAGTTTGGCTGTTTTGAATGCTGTCATTTTTTTAAATCTGGCGCCAGACAGTACCCGGAAATAATGTCACTCATGAGATCCCTTCCCGGATTTTTGCATGGAGACCCGATCAGAGCTTTGATCGGGTCTCCTGGTGGGACGGGAGACCCGGGCGAGCCGCGGAAGGCGGTGGGAGGGGGGGGCGTCCCCTCCCGCTCCTTGTAATGGCAGCCGAGTGGCTTCTCAGCCGCATCGGTTGTCAATACAAGACAGCCGACCGTTGGCTATGGACGCCGGTACTGGGGTGATGCCTCTAGCTACAGGCATCACTCTGGTACAACCACTTTCCCGAAATATCGGCAATATCGGTCACATTGGTGGCCGATTACGATATATCGGGGAAAGTGCATATCGGCCCTCGATATATCGGCTTTGCCAATAATCGGTCGATCTCTATTGTAAACCTTTACATATACCCATATATAGAGACAAGTACACACTATAGAGGGATATGCTTTGTTCATATTTCATGTCTGAGGTTGAAAACCACTTTAAGTCTTTTCAGTTTGGATCATGCTATTTTCTTTCACAGTTGAAAAGGGTACAGGCAGATTGAACTTAATCTACATGCAATCAGCTAAACACACAGTTAAAATACATTCATATGGACTGTTTTACCTGCCAATGGATATTTTAAATATGTTATTTTTTAAATCTTGCCACTGCTCCCTCCCCCACTCAAACAGCAAAGCCAGGTCCATGCCCTACCTGCAGACTAAACAGCAATTAAACAAACACGCTGGTCTAAAGTCCATGCCACACTGCGGCTGGACAATATAGGAACAGAAGCACATAAGGTCATTCCTTTTGTATGTTTTCAGTTTATTGAGGTTATTTATAAAGAGCTGCATTAAACCCCAAAATAGCTAAACATGGGAAGCTGGTCACAACTGGTAGGGAAAAGGCAAATGTAATAAATCATTTTTTCACTTAAGTTTTTTACAGATGACAAATACAGGTTTGATAGTTGTAACAGTAATACTGCTGTGGTTGATTGAAAACCTGATACAAAAGAGACTAGAGAAATGTAATGTAAACAAATCACCGGTTTAGGATATCTCAAACCTGTGATTCCTTAGGGAAGTTGTAGGGACTTATAGCCAAGCCACTATTTCTAATTTTTAAGACACCTTACTGAGTGGAATGGTACCAACTGATTGGCATAGAGCAAATGTGGAATCAATTTACAAAAAAGGAGATGTATACTAGAAAACTACACACCAGTCAGCCTAACATCAATAGGATGTAAAATATTTGAGGGAATTGTAAGGGACTCTATACAGAAATTTGTCTGTGGTAAAGGTATCATAACTGACAATCTTGGATTTATGAGGGATTGTTCTTGCCAGGCCACGTAAGTGAGAAACTGGACGGTGGCAGTCCAGTTAATGTAGTTTTTCTAGATTTTGCTAAGGCATTTGATACTGTACCTCATAAACGTTTATTATACTGTATAAAATAAGGTATATTAATTCCCCCTATAATAAATTTTATTGAAACTGTACTGTTTGCCCTCATATTGTAAAGCGCTGCACAAACTATTGGCGCTATATAAATACTGTATAATAATAATAATATTGGCGTTTGTGAACTTGTATGTACATGGATAGGAAACTGGTTACATGAATGGGTCCAGAGAATAGTTATAAATGGCTCATCCTCTGAATGAACTAAAGTTGCGAGTGATGTGTTCTGTCTTGGGGCCAATGCTGTTCATATTGTTTATTAATGATAAAGATGTTGGAGTCAAGAGTTTAATTTCAGTGTTTGCCGATGATACCAAATTATGCTGGAAAATACCTTTGGCATAGGATATAGCATCAGTACAAGACTTTGACAAAATAGGAGGTTGGGCAGCTACAGAGCAGGTGAGGTTCAATATTGAGAAATGTAAAGTAATGCATTTGGGTGGCAAAAATACACATGCAAATAAACACGTAAGGAGGAGCTCCTCTGGGAGAGTCAGTGAAGGAAATGCATCTGGAGGTGCTTGTAGATCACATACAATGCAGAGCTTCAGCTAACAAAATGCATTAAAAAGGGCATACATTCAAGCGATAAACCAATAATTCTACCCCAAAACACTGATTCAGCCTTATCTTAAATATGCAGTTCAGTTTTGGTCACCTATCCTCAGGAAAGATGCAGTTCAGTTTTGGTCACCTATCCTCAGGAAAGATGTTGTTGAATTGGAAATAGTTCAGCAATGGGCACCAAAAATAATAAGGGGCATGGAGGCCTTCAGCTATGAGGCTTGATTACATAGTTTATAGTTACCTACTCTGAAGGAGAAGCGCTTAGGAGGGAATATGATCACAATGTACAATTATATCAAAGGTGACTTCAGTAACTGTCATAATGTGTTTACTCTAAGGTCCCTCAAGAGGACACATGGCCATGATTTAAGATTAGAAGAAAATAGTTTTGACCTTAGATTGTGGAAAGGGTTCTTTACAGTACTGTTAAAATTATTTAGTACTGAAATAAAAATGGGAAACTCCCTCCCCAGGAAGTGATACTAGCTTGAGAGAGTGGACAACTTCAAAAAAACTTTGAGATGTCTTCCTCAAGAAGCAGATCATACAATAGGAATTGTGAGAGAAAAAGTCGCACACATCGGTTGAACTGGATGGACCTATGGCTTTTTTCAGCCTTTTACCATATATAGGAGAAATCAGACAAAACCTTTTTTTAGGAGACAAAACCTTTTTTAAGGTACATCAGTGATGGAAGGAAAAAATGAGCTCACTAAAAGGAAAACTAGGCACAACACTTATGTTAAGGGAAACCTGGATTTAGCAAACCATTTAAACATTTACTTCTGTTCAGTCTTCTCAGAAATAAATTGTACTAACAATAATAAGTTCGGGGATCCCTTACTGCTGCTCTGTAGACTTTCCCCTTTTTTTTTTTTTTGCTGTTCCACATTACATAACGCCCAGAGAATCTTGTCCTCTTGCCATGCCTCATTGTTGCCCTGTGGACTGTGTCCCTTTTTCTGAGCCATATTTATTTTCCTTGGACACTTAACCCTATTACCATCCTGAGGATCTTCCCTTCTTCTTACCTTCTGCTGTGCCATATAGCTACCCAGGAACTGCTTATCTGCACTGAGCCCATTGCTGCTCTGTAAACTTTCGATTTGAGCTGAGCCCATTGCCACTCTGTGGACTGTCTCCCTGAGCTATGTCCTAACGTCACTCCGCCTGTACCCCCAAGTCCCTTATAAATGACCCCATGTCGGGTTCCATGTGAATTGCCTCTGTGTGCATTTACTCTGTACTCCTAGTTTGCCACAAGCGGGCTAATACATGAAAAGGACAGGAAGACCAGTATTTTTTCATACAAAATGTATAGGCCCCACTATGGACCAGACTATGAACATAACTATGCCTTAATGAAACTCAGATATCGAAGAGTAAGGTCCTCTGCTTACAAACTCAAATGACACCTACACAAGGCTGTGGTTGCATTTCAAAGAATTTTAGGGCACATTTTATCCCTATAATTATAATGTCATGTTTTATTTTATTTTAAGTTAAACAAATTTTAATAATCTCCTTATTTATCATATTTAAGCAAATATAAGTAACCTAACTTATATACTGTATTTCTAGACAGTAGTAAGGGAATTGGAAACGCCAGTGAAAACAGAAAATGTCAGCAGGAATAACAGCAAACGTAAGTGCTAACTTGGTACTGTAGCGATTCTAGCCCTTGTGTACACCAACATAATAAGAAGAGCAACATACCTGGTGACGATGATAACAATATTAAAGCAGTAATCCCTCTATAGTGTGCAGTTGTCTCAGCTAAGAGCACTAAGTGTCATTTCTGTATGTTTTAGCAAAGACTCTGGAAAATAAAATGGCGGTTGTTGCAATATTTTATATCACACGGTATTTTCGCAGCGATCTTTCAAGCACAATTTTTTTGAAAAAATACACTTCACTGAATCTTAAAAAAGCTAAACAGTAAAGTTAGCCCATTTTTTTTGTATATTGTGAAAGATGGTTCACGCCGAGTAAATAGATACCTAACATGTTACAGTTTAAAATTGCGCACACTCGTGGAATGAAGACAAGCTATGGTACTTAAAAATCTCCATAAGCGATGCTTTAAAATCTTTTAGCGGTTTTCAGTTTAGAGTTAGAGAGGAGGTCTTTCACATAAATTATTGCTCTCGCTCTGACGATCGTGGCGATACCCTAATGTGTGATTTGAATACCGTTTATATTTGCGGGCGCGACTTATGTATGTGTTTCCTTTTGTGCATGAGCACACAGGGACAAGGCGCTATAAAAAAAAAATAATAATTTTTCCTATTTATATAATTTTTTATTTTTTCCACTGTTCCTTTAAAAAAAAAATCTGATCACTTTTATTGCTGTCACAAGAAATGTAAACATCCCTTGGGACAGTAATAGGCAGTGACAGGTACACTTTATGGAGGAATCTGGGGTCTAAAAGACCCCAAATCCCTCCTTTGCACTTAAAAGTATTCAAAACGCCAAAACTATAATTTTTTAATAGTCATTTTTTTAAAATTGGTGCCATTGGCAGCCAAGTAAACCGGAAGTGACATTGTGATGTTGTCCGGCTTCATTCGGGACTCTGACCAGCTGGCAGATGTGGCGGCTGGTCGCTCGGGTCTCCCGGTGGGACAGGAGCCCCCGGCAGAGCGGCAGAAGGCGGCAGGAGGGGGGGACATCCCCTCCTGCTCCTTGTGATAATGGCTGAGCAGCTGCTGAGCCGCATCAGTTGTTATCATCAAAAAGCTGACTGCCGGCTCTAAAAAATGCTACCAGGGTGATGCCTCTAGGTATCAACCCAGAACAACCACTTCTTTAAGCTGAGATACAGGTATGTCGGTTTGTGAGAAGTGGTTAATGGTATTAATAACTATCCAATTATTGATAAGCATTATTGCAGTTTTAATTTGCATTTAATAAACAGCTAAATAATTAAATCATTTCACCACTTCCCAACTGGGCCATAGACAAATGACATCCTTGTTTTGAAGTGGAATACGGGGGTATGGCTGGAACAGTATGCTATAACCCTGGTATTGTTTTTTCAGCCGTTTTTTTCTCCAACCCCTAAAAGTGACCTGATCGGCTGATTAAGCACTGGATCACTTTTAGAAGTCGCGGGAGGGGTTGCCACTTTTCAGTGGTTCTTAGGCTTACTTTGATGATCAGGAGCCCCAAAAACTGATCCGGAGGTTGCAGCGGCTGGTGAGATGGCCTTTGCTCATCTCTATGGTCTAGGCAGACTGCAGCAACGTCCTGATACCACTTCTGGTTCAGGCCCAATGTTAACACGGCCATTTTTTTTAAGCGTTAGAGCAATGTTTTTTTTTTTTTTTTTATCTAATGCTTTACATTATAGAGGAGAGATGTGGGACTTGTCACTGCCTATTTCTATCACAAGGGATATTTACATTCTTTGTGATAGAAATAAAAGTGATCAAAAACATTTTTTCTTAAAGGGACAGTGTAAAAATAAAAAATAAATAAGAATATATATATATTTTTTTTTAAATTGCCCCATGCTTGTGGGCCATACCCACATACTGTATGTAAACGATGTTCAAACCACACATGGGGTATTGCCACAAACTTGTAGCACTAGACCTCCTCTGTAACTCTAAACTGGTAATCTGTGCCATTTTAAAGCATAACATGTTGGATATCTAGTTACTTGGTGTAACATCATCTTTCATATTTTACAAAAAAAGTGGATTATATATTGTTATTTATTAAAGTGTATTTTTTTCCAAAGAAATTGCGTTTGAAAAATCGCTGTGCAAATACCGTGTGACATAATTGCAACAGCTGCTATTTTCTTCTCTAGGGCCTCTGCTAAAAAATATATATATAATGTTTGAGGGTTCTAAGTAATTTTCTAGAAATAAAAACTGAGATTTTTAAATATATGAGATAAGTGTCATAATTGGCTCCGGTAGGCAAGTGGGTAAAATAGTGGCGTTATTCATAGAAGTCCATTATGGGAAATCTAAATTGAATCGGTTGCATTTAAAAACAAACAATCCCTAAGCCCCTAATACACAAGTGTGTTTTCAAACACCTAATTGCCTTTAAATAAAGGTTGAATTAAACAAGTAGTCAATTATCAGATCAGTTACCTGGGTGCAGTTAACGATACCATCATCAATGATAGTATATAATTTCCTAACCTGCACTTATGGCCTCTGTACCGATGATGCTGTTACAAAGAGCGATAGAGTTCTTATAACTGAACTGCTCAATGCTTCGTAATTACCAAAGCTAATTGGCTAAACAAAGCCATTATGAGTGCCATTAACACTCTTTGACAAACCTTATGAGGTCAGTTCTTGAAGATCTAATTACATAATATTGTGTACTGCTGCCTTCTAGCACTGTCCCTCCTCCTTTCAGATGTGCCATGACCAGTGACCACGTCAACAGTCCGTTATTATTTTAACGCTAATTATGCTTTGGTGGTAGCTCCTGCTGAACAATGCAACCCAATCCAAGACTGAAAAGGCCAGAGAGAAGGGTCAGTTCTAAAAAGCTTTGATGTTCCCAAGGAGCTATTAAAATAACATGAAGGATAAAAACAAACAGATGTACTGGAATCATTGTTAGAATGGGCTACCTTTGATCCCTCTGGGCTGTATCTGCTTCTGATGATCTGGTTGCCTGAAGTAAATTTGCTACTCCAGCTAATAACACTGCTCAGGTTAATAGAAGCCCTGTAAATAGGTGAAAATGCGGCTTTCTCAGAAATCTCTTTGATCAGTGACAGTTATGATGTAATAAAGCATCTTTCTTGCTCATTGCTGGTAAACAGACAAATATGTCCTGTGGCTCCACACATAGAACAGGAACAGATCCTGAATGTACGGAATGTGTAGGGGGAATCCGGTAAAGATGATAACAATATTTAGATGTCATTCTCGGAAACGGCTAGTACTGCACTGCAAAAAAATGGATATAAGACGCATATACTTATGTAGACTTTAATAACCATTTGTTTGAAAAAATTTCAAAGCGGAACTCCAGCCAAAGCTTTTTCTAGTTTACAAATATCATTAACCACTAACCAATACTGGGCACTTTCACCGCCTTCCTTCCCAGGCCAATGTTCATCTTTTAGCGCTGTTGCACTTTAAATGACAATTGCGTGGTCATATAACACTGTACCCAAATTAAATTAAATCATTTTTTTAGAAAGATAGAGCTGTCTTTTGGTGGTATTTATTCACTACTGGGTTTTTTAATTTTTTTGCTAAACAAACAGAAAAATACCCTTTTCTATGTTTCTGTCATACAGTTTTGCAAATAAGTAATTCTTCTTCTTCACTGATGTGCACTGATGAGGCTGCACTGATGGGCACTGATAGCCTGCACTAATGGGCACTGATAAGGCTGCACTGATAAGGCGGCACTGATAGGCGACACTGATATGCTGCACTGATGGGCACTGATATGCTGCACTGATGGGCACTGATATGCTGCACTAATGGACACTGATATGTTGCACTGATGGACACTGATATGCTGCACTGATGGACACTGATATGCTGCACTGATGGGGCTGCACTGATAATAAGGGCACTGCTGACCAGTGCCCTAATTATCAGTTTAAATGTCCCCTGTAACTGGAAAGCCTATTATCGGCTTTCCTTTCCTCAGACATTGGCAGAAGCAAAGGAGAGGAAATTCAGATAACTGGCATTTGTTTACATGTGATCAGCTGTGATTGAACACTGCTGATCACATGGTAAAGAGCTTATGTCATTGGCTCTTTACCCTTATCGGTGATCCGCTGTATACGAGGGACACAGCTCACCACCAATCACCCTGCACAAGCAGCGCGATGTGAAGGACATAATATGATGTCCAGTCAGGTTGGTAAAGCCACAGCCCGGCTGTCATTCTGCTATAGGCCGGGTGGGAAGGTGTTAATCTTTTAAAAATATCACTCGTGGTCAAAATAATTAAATTTTGAATGTATGCTAGGCCACATTCCCCATTCCATGTAGGTCTAATTTCCTGGATCCCCAGCTGCTCTTAAATTTATAGTAAAGATACAGAAATCTATAACAGAAGCCTTGTGTCAGGACCCAGACTTGAACCTGGGACATCTACTGCAGTTTTTCTCAACTCTGGTCCTCAGGGCACACTAACAGGCTAGATTTTAAGTATTACCTTTGGGAGTTCCAGACTAGAATACTGCTATCACTGAGCAGCAAATTATATCACCTGTGATGTATTTCAGTTTTCTAGCAAACCTGTTGAGAAACACTGCTCTACTGTGTCCGGCAATGACTCTGCTTGCTGAGCCACCTGGAATGCTGGACAGTTCCCTGGACAAATCCTTGAATGATCCTGTCGTGAATCTTAATTGTCTTGAACCTTGAACTCTTTGCTCCTCCCATGAAATTCCTGATTTAAGCCATGTCTCTGCACTTCCTGGTTGCCAAAATATTGTGCCTTCACCAGCCAATATCTCGCTTGTCTCTCCTGCTGCCGTCCGTATCTTCGTTATCATTCGTTATCGACATTTGGCTTGTTCCTTGACTACGCTTCTGCTTAATCCCAACCTGCAACTACTGGTTACTGACCTTTGGCTACTCCTTGACTACGCTTCTGCTTGATCCCTATCTACTATATCTGCTACTGGACCCTGGCTTGCTCACCTCCTGGTGGGGTAATCCTGAGGACCGCGACCTGGTGCTAACATGCAGCAAAATCCATCTCCACCATCAGGAGCTCTGGTGAACACCGGTTAGTACTTAGATTCCGCACCTCAGTTGAGCCTACATCATCTGCCAAGGTGACCTACCTGTGTTCCTATCCTGCTGGTTCCCGTGTGAGCTTCCTCTGCTATAGCTACTGGCCTCCGAGCCATTTCATATTTATTTTGATACTCATCAGGACTGGGATGGGGGCAGTAGGAACATGCGCTCACTGTACACATGCTCAGTGGTTGACAATCAGTGGGCCACGGCTTCATGTCTGCTCCAACAGCTACTGATGTCACACTGTGCTCCAACACAGGAACGTGCAGTGAGGTCAGTGGCTGGTGAGGCACTGGTTAGTATCAGAGCCAGATACAACCCCCATATTATTTAGTGAATAAACGCCCACATCAACACTTAGTGAATAAACCCCCACAGCGTACCTGAGCGCTGTGAAATGAAATTTTTCAGCCAAATGGCTTACGCTTAAGACCCCACACATCAGGGCATAGGCAGTCAATCTGATTCCCCCAGACAATCAAGCATCTGGTGAAAGGAATCTATTGGACAGCAGATTTTTATTTTTTATTTCTGCATTCTGTACCAGCCCTATAAATGCTGAAATTTCATTGGTCAAGTACAGGGCTCTTACAGAATGCAGAAATAAAAAATAAAAATTACACTGTGCTCTATATAGCTACCAACAGTCCTGATTTTATTAAAACAAGTCCTTATGTTGGTTAAATTAGTAAACTATGAGAACTAATGAACGTGCCATATTTAATCTAGTGCAAAAGGGAAAAAAGAGATCAACTGCGCTAACTATACACACCTAAAGCCACAAGCACAAAAACCAGACCTATGGCTAGCAAAATATAAACAAAGTAAATAAAGTGCAGCGCTAAAATAATAATGACTAAACACACTAGTCCATGTGCATAAGGATTCACCAAAAAAGGTGAATACATAAATAAAGTTCCGTGTGAATGGTGCAGAAAATCATCCAAAAGTGGTAAATGTGGTCACAGTGGCAGCCAGACCCCAACACTATCAGAGGAGAAATGATATTGTGCTTACAGGAGACTTGGGACCCAAACTACCATATGGCAAAAGGGTCAAATAGGCTGGTATCATGGGATTCTTAGTATCTCCAAATGCCCGCAGTACCCTCGGATGTTCCAAACAGTGGTCAAAGGATGGATACAGAGGAGAAGAGGTCTCAACCCCCAGATGACATGAGGAATAAAACCAGAGGGAACAAACATAGCGTAAATCCGCAAAACAAATTTATTAAAAAAGGGGAAGCACACTTACAGACATCCAGAGGTACAAGCATATAATAAGCAAGCAAATCAGGCTGTCCTTGCCATCGTCCTGATGCGTTTCATTAGTGATAACTTTCTCAAAGGCAATACACAATAAACACGGTATTATAACAAATCAGCAGTCCACATGACCTAAAATATCAACAACAAGCTTCTCCCAAGCAGAATAAGAAAATGGCACTGACTAGAGTGTAGGAGACAGCAGATTTGTCATAACACTGACAAGATTGAATGGCAGTTAGTACTTGGGCATCCTTGCTTGCCCACCAGTAAAGTTCTTTATTATTACAATTCCTTGGTGACTCTCATGTGCAAACTGTGTGCTCTGAAAGTCTCTGGTGCTAGTAAGCAACAGCATCCACAGACATTATAGTCATCAAATAAGAATAGTTCATGTCATGTAGTAAAGCTGTGGAACATGACTTAATTTTTGAATTTGGCTGTTAAGTTTGTATAATGTCCTGTAATTGTACTTGTACTGGGCATGCAAGACAAACTTAAATGTCGTAACTGAATTTATATCAGTAAATGCAACAACTTTAACATCCTTATTTTTTTGTACTAGGAGCTGCAGGTAAGGGTAACCATGACAGTAACATTTTTTAAACCCGATTTTGTAATATATTGGGCAGGTAAAATTATAGAAGAGTTCTGCCCCCCCTGACTTTTATTATTAGGGCACTTACCTGTTCAGACATCCACCAGCAGTGTCCTCACCCAAACCAAGTCTTGATTTGGCTCTCAGGTGCTGGCGCCACCATCTTGGCCAAGGGAAACTGGTAAGCCTTATGGCTTCACAGCCGATTTCCTACTGTGCATGTGCGAATCGCAATGCGCTTTGTGAATGGGCCAGGCTGCGGGGGGAAGAAGGGCGGGGTGAACTTTCGACTCACTTTGCCGCGGCCAACTGAGTCAGAAGTGGAAGCGGGTACCTGTCAAAGCAGGTACCTGCTCCCCCCAAAAGGTGCCAAATGTGACAGTAGAAGGAGAGGGAGGCAGACAAGTGAATGTGGATTTAGTGCACACAGGTTTATCTGGAATGGGAGCATCATATTTATTTACAATTCAGATATAACCTCCATAGCAGTAATTTCACAAACCCGTCTAGCAGTGGGAGTACAGCAGATTTTTTTCAGTGTCCTGTTTAGCTTCATTTTTTATTTCATTTCATTTACTCATTTGTTCATCTTTTCATTGCAGGCAACATAATTTGCAGTGTGCTGTGTTGGAGCACACCTGAAGCAGTATTTTCTTGGTTTATTTGCAGTCCTTCATTTCAATTCAGATGAAACCCTTGTATTTTTGTATTGGACATAAACTTGTACCTTTTGAGGGGCAGAATCTGAATTCACAGCCTGTATGGCACCAGTAATCCACTAACCAAGGGTTTTTGCCTCAGCCACAGCATTTTCATCTAGGCTTAAAATGGTAATAATCTTTGCGAGATTAAAACTCTTGACAAGTTTTATTATTGTCTGTGCCCCTATTAGGGAGATTCGTCCAGCTCCATTTGTTCTGTTTACCATAAAAAAAAAAAACACATTTTGGGTTGACATCAGAACAGGGTCCAGATCTAAACCTGTGAACTCTGTTGTATCTGGTGATGTGTCTTTTTATTAAGCCACCGGGAATGCTGAACTGCCCCCTAGACAATTCCTTGAATGATCCTGCCTTGAACCTTGTTTGTCTTGAACCATGAGCCCTTTGCTCCTGCCATGAACTTCCTATTAAAATCATGCCTTTGCACCTCCTGTTTTCCAGATTATAATGCTCCATCCAGCCATTATATTGCTCTTCTCAGTTCTGCTGCCATCCATATCTTTACTATCACTCGTTACCGACCCTTGACTTGTTCCTTAACTATGCTTCTGCTTGCTCCCAACCTGCAACCACTCGTTACTGACCTTTGGTTTGTTTACTAACTACACTTCTGCTTATCCCTACCTGCTATATCTGTTACTAGACCTCAGCTTTCTTACCTCCTATTGGATCGTGACCTAGTAGTAACATGCAGCAAAACCCATCTTTACCATCAAGAGCTCTGGTGAACACTGGTTAGAACTCTGTACCTCAGATGAGCCTTTGTCATCCTCCAAATTCACCTGCTTCTGTACTTATCCCACTGATTGGTGAGTGCCTCGCTACTGCTGTAGCTACTGGTTTCTGAGCCGGACTCCAGATCATAACACTAGTTCTGGTGACTTTGGTGTAACCCTGGGATTCCCTCACTTTGGAGAGATTTTCTCTCAGTTCCTGTTTGGCTATGGGGCAGGAAGTGAAGGCAAATCGCCCCAATGGGACACAGAGGGCAAAAAAAAACTGACAGGGGTTAAAATCTGCTCACAGGAGACAACTAATTCTCTCAAAGCTGCTAAAAATTATACCGTGGATTCACCATTATTCTGTCAATATTCCTGTATTTTTTTCTCATTCAGAGACTATGTTTACTCTAGGCATAGAAAAGGTTTTTAATACAGTGACAGCTGTATCATAAGTCTCTTGTTGTACCTTTGTATTGGGCCTAAAAAGTGTGCATTATGAAAGGCAGATTCTGGATTCAGTGAGAACTGTATCATTAGTGTCATCTGCTGCTGTTATATTATAGAAAACTTGCTGTTGTTCTACTCCCAGGCATTAATTAAGCAAAGCACACTGTACTAGCAGTAGGTACGTCCTCCTGATTAGTAGCTGAAACATACAAAGCCACACAGTAAAAGACATTGCAGGCTAACCAGGGTGTGGAAGAAAAGGTGCAGGCTGCTTTACAAATAGATAAAAAATCTTTGTCGCTGATCTTTTTGTAACCTAAGGTCTTGGAGGCAGAATGGTTTTAGAGTGCTTCATCAACAAATTCAGGCATTCATGAGTATGTACAAAACAGGAACAGTAACTGGAACAAACATCTACAGATTATAGAAAGTATAATACATGCAACAACTGTAAATAGTGACATATATGGGCCAGAGGTAAGGAAAACCCACACTTTCACAACAGGCTGCCAGCTTAAAACTAGTGGAGGGGGCAGAAACAAGACCAGTCACCCTGCACAAGAAGAGAGAGCAACTATGACTAGTCTTTATTACGGGAAACTCCTGCATAAAGGTAACATTTTATGCTGAAGCATTGCAAAGATCTAGAAGAACTACAAAAAAAGAAAACCAAGATTCAAGTAAAATAGACATGATTCTTGTATTTAGACAATATTTGCTTACCCCAGGGTTCAGCTTTATCTACATTTATTTATGTATATTCCATTCAAAGCCTTGGAGACATTGTGTAATGTCAGGCAGGAGTCTACTAACAGTCATTATATATGTTCATCTTAATTAAAATATTTTTTAGTCTGGTAAACATGAGTTCATGGTAAAAATAATCGCTACATTTCATTAGGTAGTACACCACATGGGAACAAGCTTGGATATAATCTGCTAAAACATGTGTTGGTTACAAGAGATTTTATCACTTATCGGACAAATTATGGCACATACTTTAAATGTAGCTTGAAAACAAATTGCTGGACAATTTCCACATTCTAAAGGGGAGGGAGGTTATGTTACTGGAAGGATGAGCAGTCTTTTAAATTGATCAGGCACCATGCCAGATATGTACATGTCTTTTCAGAGATAATTTCATGTTTCTTCATGAATTCCAATCTATCACCAAACAAAGGTATTTTCAAAGTGTTATTAACAGCATAGTACACTACTATATGTTATTGCATTTGTCAAACATACACCAATCACATAAGTTCACAATCTTACAAACAAACTCAAATGTTATATGTCTAATACAACTTGCGTATCTTAAAAATAAAAGCAGACCTTATCATTTATAAAAAAAATATACTATATATTAATATTAGACCTAAGTTATGACTATGGAGCCTCCATCCATTAAAGGTTGCCATTTGTGGAACAATCATAGGTGCAGAATCTGAACCATTGGTTGCAGAAGCCACTTCCAGCAGTCTGAGGTGTGGATAGCCCTCCTTATGGCAGGGAGAACCAAATTTAGAGGGCTTTACTAACACAAACTATCATAATGATTTTCAGAAAATCATTCAAATTTTGAATTGCAATCTTTTACACATGGCCTTACAATTTTACAATGGGTGTGCGATAAGGTCATCACAAACTAACAAAATCCACTAGTCTGAGAAGCTAACACCTTGCCTAGTAACCCCAGAGGTTGAGCAGCTCATGACCCTCACAAGGTCCCACCACCCACTTATTTATTTTTACAGGTACCTAAAAAGCACTTTCAATTATTTCAGCGCTTTACATATACTGTATATTGTACATTCACATCATCCCTGCCCTCAAGGAGCTTACAATCTAAAGTTCTTAACTCGCATTCATACTAGGGCCATCTTAGACAGGAGCCAATTAACCTGCCAGCATGTCTTTAAAGTGTGGGAAGAAACTGGAGTAATCAGACGTAACCCACACAGGCACAGGGAGAACAGGGAGAACCCCTTGGCAATGTGCTGCCCTGAGAACAGCAAATGCTGAAGGTCTGAAACTCAACCAAAAACAAGTCCTGAAATCTTTCCAGCACTGCAACAGAAACAAAGATATCCTGTTACTATGTTACAGACATTCACAATGGTCAAATATTTGTTGGAGCAGATTAAAATTCAACAAACAGCACTATGGCTACACTATGGTTTAGTCTGACCAACAAAGCAGATTCAGTAATTGTTTGTGGGATATCCTGATATATCACAGGTTATTTGTGGTTAATGTGGATGGCATAGATAAATGTCATGTGTAGTTTGACCATATACTCTTCCAAAAAGCACAGAGGGAGACAAGAATAATAAAACTAAAATTAGCAAAAGTTGCAAATGTATGCACAGTTGAATATAATGACAAATAAAGACAAATAAAATGGTAAAATAAAAAAAAAATCAGAGATACATTTTGTGGTACGTTAATTTTGCTATGACCAGTATTTCAAACTGGTGTCATTATAAACGTTTTTAGCATCTCCAATTACCACAGATGTTTATGGGTTGGAGTAACACAATACATAATAGTCACACCAACTTAAAATTCTTGCTGCGCATTTTGTATTTCTTCCATGTAGGTCCTCAGTATTACTAATTTAGATGTAAAGAAGGATTAAAGTTTCTAAGCCCTAGGAGCTTAATGTCATCACAATCATTACACAATCTTTACTGAAGGGTGTTATTTGAAAAACTTTCTGTAATTTTGATACCGCAAGACATATGTCAACATGAAAAGATCAAAAATTATAAATAAACGTAAGTCACATTGTTAGGAGCCAGCTCCAATAGTAATATGCAAAAAAGAAAAATACACCAATACTATAAAAAATAATCAGTTATACAACAAATATGCAATAGAAAAGAGGAGCTTATTCACAAACAATGGACCACATTCAATAAAAATTGTACAAAATACAAAAATTACATTTTTTTACATATAAACCTTTGATTTGTCAAGGTTGGGTTTTCCCGGGTATGCATTTTTATCTGGCTGGGCTGAAAATAGCTATCTGGCTACATAAATAGAAGAATTTATTTTGGATGAGGCATGTTACATGTTGAGTATTCTTGAAATAATATTTGTTACATAACACTAGAACTTTTTGTATTTAAGGTACATTGCAGTCAATCAAAATTTTAAACTCATTTACAGGCACCTCTGGATTTTTGTTTAGCCAACATAGGACAACAGTAATGCCAGGGATAGCACATAGTCAAACCACACATGTTAAAGGATATCTATCACCAAAATCAAAAAGTGAATATGTTGCAGTACACCATTCTTAGGTTTGGGACTGCTCTGAGTAAAACCACTGCACAGAGCAGGTACGTACTGTATAAACCTCTTTGTTTAAAAAATTAGAATTTCCTTAATTTTAATCACCAGGGCCAGATGGCTTACAGAGAGTCCGTAAAGAGCTTAGCTATGTTAAAGTCAGACAGGTATTCGTAATTTGTAAGGACAGCTTACTGACTGTAATGGTATCAGGTGATTGTCAAAAAGCTAATGTGGTACCAATATTAAAAAAAAAAGGCCAAAATATATATCTAGAAACTACAGACCAGTCAGTATAACATCAATAGTATGTAAACTATATGAGGGGATGATAAGGGGACATGTCCAAGCATTTGCTGATGAAAATAGTATCATTAGTAGTAACCAGCATTGATTTATGAAAGATTGTTCTTGCCAGACCAACCTTAACATTTTATGAGGAGGTGAGCTGTAATTTGGATAAAGGCCTGTGGACGTAGTATATCTGGATTTTGCCAAAACATTTGATACAGTAAAAGTATTATTAAAGGTTCCATTTTTATTAAAAAAAAACATGTCATACCAACCTGCAATGGTTTTTCACAGAGCATTCTAGTTTCTCCTTTTTTTTTGGGTCCACTGCTGGCACTCCTGGCCCCTCCCCCTTTTGAGTGTCAATAGAAGCACACAGTGTAGCTTTAAGTCGAGCCCACATGAGTATCTCCCGAACAAGCGGCTTGCTGGAGTGGTATTTATACGGGCTAAATTTTGAGCCGCATTGTGTGCGTCTATTGACACACATAGTGTTGATTTGACCCCACCCACCACTCCCTTATCACTGGATTTGATTGACAACAGTGGGAGACAATGGCTACTGCTGCTCTCACAGAATCCAGTGAGGAGGAAGAGAGAGAGCAACACTGCTGCTCTCGTGCAGAGCGCTGGACCAAGATCAAGCTCAGGTAAGAATTTATGAGTTACTAAACCCAAGATAATATTTGTGCACTTGCAAAAAAACTGTAAAGCTTAGCGACAAAAAAAAAGAATATGTAATAAAAACTCAATTAAATCAAATAGACAGCAGCATCTGAATCACCAATCTGAGTAGGATGTATAACAAGCTTCAAATCAAATAAGAGACACAATAAAAGTACATTAAACATATGATGAACTCAACCTAAATTGACATATCTGTGCAAATAATGTCCATATAAAATGTGCAAACACTGGGGAAAAAGTGTTCCCAAAAGGAATCACCACAAACAATTAAATTAACTCCTTACCAGCTGCTCTGATCCCACAAGGAGGCTATCAGATGCCTTGCTGCATAGCAGCCATATAAACCACCATCTCGCATGCAATGGTTCCACAATCTCCTAAGCCAAGAAAGACTCCATGGAGGAAATTAAAGTACAGAGGAAAATCCACATAGTGTAGTATTTCACCAAGAATTGATAAAATTATAAAATCACACTTACAATTTTGAAGGGATTTAACAGCATGTGTTACAAACAACCAGCAGGTCCAAGAGATCAGGTCAAAATACTGTCACATGTGAGGCCCCTCCCAATGCGTTTCTCTGTAACCAGCATCATCCGGGAATAATATCATGGAACCTTTGCACATGAGATGGTGGTGTATATGGCTGCTATGCAGCAAGGCATCTGATGGTCTCCTTGTGGGAACAGAGCAGCTGGTAAGGAGCTATTTTTTGATTCCTTTAGGAGCACTTTTTCTTCAGTGGTGCATGTTGTCATCATTCCTTCACAGCAAAGAAAGAATAATTATTGATGTTTAGAAAATCTGAGCACCTCAATGCACGATTAATGCACTTTTATTGTTGCTCTTATGTGATTAACTTTTTTGGTTGGAGAAAAAATTTAGGAGTGGCTGGGCTTGGGTGGGAGGAGCTGCACCCAAAGGGTTTATACCTTAATGCAGAGAAAGCATTAAGATAAAAAAAAAAACCTTTAGCCTTTAGAACCACTTTAATTTACAAACTGATGTCTGTTGAAATTGAGGATAGTTTATGTACCTGTATAGGAAACTGGTTACATAGGGTGGTGAACAATAGCATATCTTCTGAATGGTCTGGAGTTGTAAGTGGAGTACCCTAAGGCTCTGTCCTGGGACCAATGCTGTTTAACTTGTTCATCAATGATATTGGGGTTGGTATAAATAGTTCAGTCTCAGTGTTTGATGATTATACCAAGCTAAGCAGGGTAATAACTTCACAACAGGATATAGAAACTTTACAATAAGACCTAAAATAAAGGTGTGGACAACTACATGGCAAATGAGGTTTAATATTGAAAAATGTAAAGTAATGCATTTGGAGGCTAAAAATATAAATGCAAGTTACTCACTGGTGTGAGAACCTCTGGGGGAATCAACGATGGAAAAAGATCTGGGGGTCCTAGTAGATAGCATGCTCAGAAATAACATGCAATGCCAAGCTGCAGCAAACAAGCCTAGCAGATTATTAGCATGCAATAGAAAGGGTAACTACTAAAAAAATAAGACTCTAATTTGACCACTTCACAAAATTCTGGTTCAACCATTTCTTGACTATTCCTTCCAGTTTTGGTCACCAGTTCTGGTCACCAGTTCTCAGAAAGGATGTGATGGAGCTGGAGGGTGTCTAGTGAAGGGGTACAAAGCTTTTAAGGGTACTGGAGGACCTCAGTTATGAGGAATGACTACAAACATTAAACGTTTTCTCCCTGGAGAAGAGACACTGAAGAAGAGATATGGTTACAAACAATATACAATATCTAAATGGGGATTCTAGCATACAATGAAGCTGGATGAGAAATGGTTTAACCTTAACAAGTTGCCGACCACCCACCACAGTTTTACTGTGGCAAAGTGGCCCGGCTGCATGAACTGATGTTACTGTATGTCTCGCGCCCGCTGCCCTTGCAATGTGCTGATTCGGTTCAGAACCAATCAGTCATCAGGTCCAGGCCCAGGCCAATGATTTTTGGCCTGGACCTGGTGATCAGTTCTGACCAATTGCAGAACGTCCTGTGCCTGTGTAATGTGAACACAGGCACAGGAAATTATGAAATCTTCTGTTGTGGAGCCCTTTTCGGTTCCAGCGTGAGAGAAGAGAGCATCAGACAGTGAGTACACAAGCACAACACTGACACTGGTACACATAGGCACATTTTTCACCCCCTGATCACCCCCCAGTTAACCCTTTCAGTCCCTGTCACAGTGTCACTATACACAGTATACAGATACAGTAATTTACTGATCACTGTATTAGTGCCACCTGTGACGCAAGTTAGTGTGAGAGGCAGTTAGGTTTAGGGTACTCGCTATATATCTCCTAATAAAGATTTAACCCCCTGATCACCCCCAGTTTACCCCTTCATTGCCCTGTCGCAGTGTCACTATTATAGTGTACAGATCTTTTTTCTGATCACTGTATTAGTGTAACAGGTGACATCAGTTAGTGTTAACGTTAGTTAGCGTCAATACAGGACAGCGTCAGATTGCCCACCACATATTTAGTAAGACATTTTAACCCTTTGATTGCCAGTGACACACAAACACACACACACACTAAACACCTCCATTACAAGTATAGTGTCTGAACGGATCAATATCTTTGATCAGATCAGAACTATACTAGTGTTCCCAATCGTTTATTATAGTGTTCCCAAAATGCAGCATTAGCAGGATCAGCCCCGACACCTGCCAGCACCTGCATTTAGCCCCTCTGCCTAGCCCCCAGGAAGTGCAGTATCAGCAGATTACAGTCACTTCCAATACACAGCACACTAAGCCACAGCATTTGCAGGCCTGATCTCTGCTAGCATTAGCAGTTACATTTTTTGGTAGTGGTTCAAACAGTCCTTGACAATCAGGTTCTTATTTACCTGTGAGTCACACTAGGTTCCATATAAATGTATTCGCCAAAATGTCAAAACAGGGGTACACTAGTGAAGAGGCCTACACGATGCTGAGCATGACAGATGAGAGCGATGGGGACGCCTCATGTCAGAATCAGGCTCAGTATTCAAACCTGTAGAGAGCAATGGAACCCTGACAGATAGCTCTGATGATGGAGTAGTGGTCTCTGCTAAGGTCAGGCATACCCGACCCCATTCTTCTGTTGCTGAGGTGCAACAATCGCAGGGTTCTTGTATGCAGCAGAGTGTTGGTACTAGTGCGGCTCAACCTTCTGCTGAACTGGAAAGCACCAGCGGCCTAGTACATCCTGGTCGTAGTCAAAGTACTGTAGTAACACTTGGGGATGTGGCTGAGTCCCATAAGTGCAGTTCAAGCTGGTGCGGTGGCTAGCACAAGTAGTGTCCTGCAGCCACCATTAATTCAAAGACAGGCCCGTAGAGCCCAAAGTGTCCTTCCTGATGTGCTTGCAAATCCTGATTGGGAGCCCACCACTTCTGCAGCGCCCATACTTCCCTCATTCACTGGCCGACCTAGAATTCAGGTGAAAACAGCCGATTTTACTCCCCTTAATTTTTATGAGCTGTTTTTTACGGAAGATCAGTACAGATCAATTGTGGACCAAAGCACATTATATGCTGATCAATTTATTGCTGCAAATCCAAATTTGACCCTTGCCAGAGAATTTGCATGGAAACATATCACTGTTTCCAAAATTAAAACTTTTCTGGGCCTATCCCTCATCATGGGCATTACTAAAAAGAGTGTGGTCCACTGACCCAATTCATCATATGTCCGTGTTCTCTGCTGCCATGGCTAAAACTAAATACGAGCAAATGTTGCGGTTCATGCATTTCAGTGACAGTAAACTCTGTTGTCCTCGGGGTGACCCTCGATATGACCAGCTCCACAAAATTCGGCCCCTCGTAAATCACTTCAACCAAAAGTTTGCAGCCTTGTATACACCCCAACAAGCTGTCTGTGTTGATGAGTCCCTGATTACATTTTCTGGACGCCTTGTTTTCAAACAGTTCTCCCCAGCAAGCGTGCCAGATATGGGGTCGAGATGTATAAGCTCTGTGACAGGGCAACAAGCTATACATGTATATTCTGGATATATGAGGGAAAAGATAGCAATGTGGAGCCCCCCAACTATCCAGACTACATGGGAAACAGTGGCAGGACTGTTTGAGACTTGGTGTCACCCTTATTCAGAAAGGGGTACCCTTTATATGTGGACAATTATTACACAAGCGTACCACTTTTTAGTCACCTTTTTGATTCTGGATTTGGCGCATGTGACACCTTATGACCTAATCGCTGGGGCTTCCCTTAACGGCTTGTAGATTCCTGACTTAGACGGGGGGAGAGGGCCTGTTTGAAGTGTAATAAATTGCTTGCAGTCAAGTGGAGGGACACATGGAATGTTTTCGTTCATTCCTCCATTCACGCAGATACGACAATCCAAATTGCAACAGTGACTGGTGTTGTTGAGAAGCCCCTCTGTGTCCACGAATACAACCTTAACATGGGAGGGGTGGACTTCAACGACCAGATGATGGCACTATACTTAATTACCCGTAAGGCCAGACACTGGTACAAGAAAGTGTCTGTATACTTATTCCAATTGACTCTGCTGAATGATTATGTTCTATAAAAAGCGTCAGGAAGAAGTGGATCCTTCCTAAAATTCCAGGAAGAGATCATCACAACCCTTCTTTATACAGAAGATGCTGTGGCCCAAATTCACATTCCAGATGCAGTAAGCCAACTACATGAGAGGCATTTTCCAGATGTCCTCCCTGGTACCCCTACCCAAAGAGCACCCCAGAGAAGATTTTGTTCTGTATAAAACGGGGATATAGGCATGACACCCGCTTTTTTTGTCCTTCCTGTCCTGGCCAACTTGGTCTCTGCATCGGGGACTGTTTCCGTTGCTACCACACACTAGTAGAGTATTAGTATAGGGGACATCACAGCACAGTCTAGGGTACACTTTCACACAGGGTTTCAAAAGATGTTAGAGAGACCCTAGCCTGGAACATTTAAATTTCTTTTACAGTTACAAAAAAAGTTACAATCCCCCCCCCCCCCCCCCAAAACAAAAAGAAAAAAAAAGCCCAAAATAGTTGTCGATTTATTGAGTTAGTTTTCTGTTCTTACTGTATTTTATAATATACTGCTATACTGTAATGTTTTATTGTTACTGTTTTTCATTGTTAACCATAGTATGCTTTGCAGATACCACCATTCTACTGTTTTACTGTACTGTATGCTATTATAATGTAATGTTTTATTGTTGCTGTGCTTTTCATTGTTAAGCATAGTTTTCTTTGCAGATACCACCATTCTATTGTTTTACTGCATTGTATACTATTATATTGTAATATTTTATTGTAACTGTGTTTTATTGTTAACCAATGTTTGCCCATCAGCTGCAGCACTGATTTGTTTATTCTGACAGCAACAGCGGTTGCTCCCAGCATAGACGTAAATCAATGATTGCAGCGCTGTAGAAGGTGATTTCACCACCGCAGTTAAAAAAAAGAGCATATATGGCGAAGCATAGGGGATGGGGTGGATCTCCCCTATGCTTCACCATATATTTAACATTTTTCTTTGCAGAGATTTCTTCATCCACATCGATCGATGCAAATGGAGGAATCTGCTATGTTCTTTTCTTCCTTCAGCCCATGGAGAAAAAAAGAACATTGTACGTATGCCCATCATTAGAAGTGGGTGGATCCTTGGAGGTCTAATGGTGGACATACCACACACTTTCTGGCAGAGGTTTTTTTATCCACATTGATTGATTTTTTTACACAAAGTTGTCAATAAATTATATATTGCTCATACAGGCCATGGGTCTATGAGGAAATACACCCCAAAATACATTCTGCTGCTGTACTCTCCTGAGTACAGGGATACCACATATATGAGACTTTTTGGGAGCCTAGCTGTGTACAGGCCCCGAAAACCAATCACTGCCTTCAGGTTTTCTAAGGGCGTAAATTGCTCATTTTACTTCCTCACTAGCTATCACAGTTTGGGAGGCCCTGAAATGTCAAGATAGAACAAAACCCCCACAAATAACCACATTTTGGAAAGTAGACACTCCATTTGCTATTTGCAGAGAGGCATGTTGAATTCATGGAATATTTTAAAATTGTCCACAAGTTTCGGGAAAATTACAAAATTTTTTTTTCTTTTTTACACAAAGCTGTGACTTAAATGATATATTGCTCAAATATGCCATGGCTATATGTGAAATTACTCCCCAAAATACATTCTACTGCTTCTCCCGAGTACGGAGATACCCCATGCGTGAGACTTTTTGGCAGTCTAGCCACGTACAGGACCCCGAAAACCAATCACCCCCTTCAGGCTTTCTAAGGGTGTAAATTGTAGATTTCACTCACTACCTATCACAGTTTCGGAGGCCATGAAATGCCTAAATAGCACAAAACCCTCCAAATTACCCTTTTTCAGAAAGTATTTTCTAAGAGGCATGGTGAGTATTTTGCAGCTCTCATTTGTTTTGAAAACTTAAGAAAGAAAGGGAAATTTTTTTTTGTTTTTCTTTTTTCCATTTTCAAAACTTTGTGACAATAAGCGAGATCTGAAAAATACTCAACATGCTTCTCAGCAAATAGATTAGGGTGTCTACTTTCCCAAAAGGGGTTATTTGGTGGGGTTCGGTGTTATCACACATTTGGGGAACCATGTCATCTGCTGGTGTTGGTCCACTGTGTTTTATCAAGTCCAAAGTTAGCGCAGCCCTTTACCAGGAAATTCTAGAGCACTTCCTGCTTCCCTCTGCTGACCAGCTTAATGGAGATAATGATTTAATTTTCCAGCAGGACGTGGCACCTGCCCCCACTGCCAAAAGTACCAATACCTAGTTTATTGATCATGGTATCACTGTACTTAATTGGCCAGCAAACTTGCCTGACCTAAACCCCATAGAGAATCTGTGGGGTATTGTCAAGAGGAAGATGAGAGACACCAGACCCAACAATGCAGATGAGCTGAAGGCCGCTATCAAAGCAACCTGGGCTTCCATAACACCTTGCCTACGTGCCACGCCGCATTTATGCAGTCATTTATGCAAAAGGAGCCCTAACCAAGTATTGAGTGCATACTATACTATACATGGACATACTTTTCAGTAAGCCAACATTTCTGTATTACAAATCCTTTTTTGTATTAGTCTTATGCAATATACAAATTTTCTGAGATACTGAATTTTGGGTTTTCACTAGCTGTAAGCCATAATCATCAAAATTAAAACAAAGAAATGCTGAAAATATATCAGTTTATGTGTAACACATCTATATAAAATATATGTAAAAATAAAAATTTCACTTTTTGAATTGAATTACTGAAATAAATTAACTTTTTGATGATATTCAAATTTATAAGATGCACCTGTATATATCAAAACAAAATTACAAGGGTTTGTTGGAACACTATAGGCAATTTTTCTATTATTTATATTGTCTTATACCATTATTATTAGCTGGGCTATTTGATCAGCATGGGCTTTTTGGCTGAATGCTGTTGTCAGTCTATTGATGTTTTATTGTCATATGCATGTTCCTGAGCTTGGTTCCTCACACTGATGGTCTGCTGTTCCTAAGGGGTTAAACCCTTTGGTAAAGCTCCTCCCCATCATTAGGGGGTAGGAGAAGCTATATGAAGTAGTTAAATTATTTAAGCACTAAACTTTAGAAGACAAGTTAGCTCTGAGGAAAAGGGTATATTCTTTAAAATGCATTAACTCTTGTATCTGCAGTGTAATGTCACATGGGTCTTGTTGTTGGACATCTTGGCCTCTGAATCGCTAAGTAACTGTGCTCCAGATTACACAAGACACATTACATGCTTGACAATTTAATGGCCTTTGTAAATATATTTGTATTCATTTTATTAATAAATGGTGCTTAAGGCAGCCCTCAATTTTTCAACTCACCTGCTCGCATTTTGTAAAAGGATTGAGGGCGAGTGTGGGGCTGCCTCGGGAGCTGTTTTCCCAGTGTTTGCCCAGGGGAAGCGAGAGGAAGAGTAAAGCTGCCCGGATAATCACAGAGCGGGAATCGCCCAGCTGTAACAGCTTTTATTTGAATTGCCGGACGTTTGCCATCACACACAGCACCGCCTCCTGGCCTGGCTCCTTTGATAGACAGAACACCGGTCCAATGCCGGGGCGTGTGACATCTATTATAGGAGCCGATCCAAGAGGCGGGACTGTGTGTGATGGCGAGCGCCTATTAATTCAAATGAAGGCTGTTACAGTGGGGCGACCCCCGCTCTGTAATTATCCGGCCGGCTTTTCTCTTCCTCTCCTCTCTCTTCCCCTGCACTGGTCAGGCTGCATTGACTGGCACAGGTTAGGCTGCATTGATGGGCACATGTAAGGTTGCATTGATGGGCACAGCTGAGGCTGCACTGAGGGGCACATGTTAGGCTGTATATATGGGCACAGGTGAGGCTGCATTAATGGGCACCGGTGAGGTGGCATTGATGGGCACTGATCAGGCTGCATCGATGTGTCCCGGTGAGGTTGTATTGATGGACATTGGTGAGGCTGAATTTATAGGCACTGGAGAGGGGGCATTGATGGACACAGGTGAGGCTGCGTTGATAGGCACAGGTGAGGCTTCATTAATGGGCACAAATGAGGCTGAATTGATGGGCACTGGAACAACAATAACCCCTGAGGATTGGGACTTTCAACGGCAAGAATCAGGACTTGAGTATGAAAAATATATAAATTTAAAAATGGCGCGCCGCCATTACTCTTATGCACAGACCTATACAGGCTTGACATATTCCATGTCAACAGGGATGCATGGCTGGACACGTCCCAGCATCATAAATCCATCGGGGGACATATCTATCCTACTACTATTTTACAGATGACCTGTGCGTTTCTGACCTCACTCTGGAGATCCTCGTGGGATTTTCTGTCCGTGGAGCTCCTTTCTCACTGTCATTTGCCATACCACTGTGTATTTGGCTTACAAATATTGAAATCTCCCCTGGAAACCCATACAAATATTAACATATTGCTTTAGTCTATCTTGTATAGACCTAATTTGATTAGCATATACTCTTTGCGGCCATAGTCAATTGAAGGCCTTTTTCTCATCCACCAAGGCCCATCCTTTTGGTCTCACGTCCTGGATTTCACAGAGGTCTTACATATCTGTCTGAGCTCTGGTGTTTTGTGGACCATTGAGAAAGGCATTTGGACCGAAACGCGTCTAGTCCGATCCAGACACCTCAGACCCTTCTGGTTCCAAGACGTATCTATGACCTTGTTTTTATTATATACTTGATATGTGATTATGTATAATTTATCTTTATTATATGTGGAATAAAATTTATATATTTTTCATACTCAAGTCCTGATTCTTGCCGTTGAAAGTCCCAATCCTCAGGGGTTATTGTTGTTCCATATTCATCAGGGATGTTGGCAAGATCCCAGGTTTAAAACACAGAATTCGAATTTATCTTTTCTGAATTGATGGGCACTGATCAAGCTGCATTGATGGGCACAGGTGAGGTTGCATTGATGGAAACATGTGAGGCTGCTTAATGGGCACAGGTGGGGCTGCATTGATGGGCTCAGGGGAGTCTGCATTGATAGGCAAAGAGGAGGCTGCATTGATGGACACAGATGAGGCTGCATTGATGGGCATTGATGGGCACTGATCAGGCTGCATTGATGAGCACAGGTGAGGTTGCATTGATGGGCACAGGTGAGGTTGCATTCATGGGCACTGGGGAGGCTGCCTTCATGAGCATGGATGAGGGGGCAATGATGGGCACTGACAAGGCTGCATTGATGGGCACTGACAAGGCTGCATTGATGGGCACAGGTGAGGTTGCATTGATGTGCACTGGTGAGGCTACATTAAAGGGAACTGGTGAGGCTGCATTGATGGGCACTGGTGAGGCTGCATTCATGGGCACTGATCAGGCTGCACTGATGAGGCTGCACTGATGGGCACTGGTGAGGCTGCACTGATGGGCACTCATGAGGTTTCACTGATGGGCAAAATGAGGTGACACTGATGAGGCTGCACTGATCGGCACTTTTGAGGCTGCACTGATAGGTACTGGTGAGGTTTCACTGATGGACACTGATGAGGCGACACTGATGAGGCAGCACTAATAAGCTTCACTGATGATGCTGCACTAATGGGCACTGATAGGCTGCATTGATGGACACTGATGAGGCTGTTTTTATTAATATTTATTTTTGTTACTTCTACATTAATGCAAAAACATTTAACAGTGTCATTTTATGAGGTAATTTCTAAGGGCGTGTTTAGGGGCGGAATTAGGGGCAGGGAAGGGTAGGGTCTGGGTCAACTGGTGGCGAGTAACCCTTAAGGCCTGGCTAGTAGCTCAGGACTTGAAATTGTGAGCACTGGCTTAAGGTAATGCACAAAGCTGGTGTACCATTCTTGTGTCTTTTTGATGTATATCAGGAAAGTCAGTTACTATCTTCTAACATTTTTTGATAAATTCCAAAATTACTTCAAATGAACAGACATATATATCAGGTACTAATACACCAGGATGAAATATAATAACAACTAAGATTTGTTTGGAAAAGCAATTTGTTACATTAAACTACCTGCTGTCCAAACTCACATTCCAGTACTAGGCCTTCCCTGCCAGCTGGATCAGGTCCACCAGTAGTGTGACATGGGAAAGAAAAGAAGGTTTACAGATGTAAAACACAGGCTTAGAAACATGCATCAAAAATAGCATTTCCAAAAAAACACCAAGCTTGCAGAACAAACGCTGCAGTTCCAACTGCATGAAGAACTACAACCTCCAAAAAAAAAAGCTCAGGTTCTTGTTTATGAGAGATGTAGAGGACTGGGTTAATGGTTACAGTTTTGTGGCCAATCATTGGTGGTAAAATATGAGCTCTTATTTTCAGTAAGACTTGTTGTTCTATCAGTCTATACACTCAATTCATTAAGATGAGTTATGATAGTTGCATTTGGTATTCTGTCTTATAATATTGTTTTCCTGAATATGTTCAATTCACAATAACATCTCAAGGTATGGAATCATTATGTCATTACATTAAATAGATATTTACCTATCGAAAACTTCAATTTTAGAGTTTTATTAATTTTTCTGTTTTTCTTCACCTTAAATAGCTGAGTTTCCCTGATCTCCTCATTAGACACTTAATAGAATCTTCAAATGATCTCCACACAGAAGATAGTGATACCGTTAAAAAATAATAACCTGTGCAATGATCATTATAAATTGCCCTTTAAAGCTCTGTCCTCAATGATGTCCATGAGCAATAAGTAATGACCAACAGAATAGAATTGTTGCTACATGCAGAAATGACATTTCAGGATTGCTGAGATTACTTTCTATGATACCTAAAGATGTGAGGCATCTTTGGAGTGTCCCTGAGTAGCACCAATGCTTCTTTGCTAAGCTCCCCCTGATGCACTCAATGGATATTTTTTGCACGCTCCAAGTAAAATTACCTATGGAACCTATATCAGGCACACCAGCTGGACTGAGGCAAAATATGATGGCAGGGCTATATCAGATGGCTGACCCTGGAACTAATTGATATCCCTCTGGAAAAGTTTAAGTGATTTTGAGCCATCCTGCTCATACTACCTTCCCCCTCACTTTCTACCAAATTAAAGCATTGGAGAATGAATGGGTTAAAAAAAATTAACTAGTAGGAAATTAGTAGTAGTTTAGTTTTAAAAAGGTGCAAATACACCTCTGAACACAATGCGCATGGGAACGTCAGCTAACATGCACCTTTGTTCAGAGGCATTAACAAAAAGCAAGCGTTTTGAAATTGGCATTTTTTTTTATGGTCGTGTGTATGAGACCAAACACTATTTTATAGAGATGGAGCACCATCTTAGTAAAAGTTGCCAGGCGAATTTCTGTAATCAAGGCAGCAGTGATTGTTTGTTCTGGCCTGTTTTGGTGTTTTACTACGTTCCCCCGCCTCTGAAAGAAGCTTGCAGAGCTTAGGGCAGGAGAATCAAAATCAACCAGTTTGAATATTTATTGGGTTCTGGCTAATCCCTGGAGGGGTAGTGTGCAAAAGAGGGCCGGAATATTGATATAAAGTCTGAGGCACTGGAGAGCAGGGGTTCTTTCCCCCAGAATGCTTCCAGATTTGCAGGGGCTGCTGCTACCAGGCCTCAGAGGTGCCAGGATCAAAGGATGAACTTTACTCATCGAAACGATGTACTAAACCCACTTTAGGTATCTTTACGATGCATAGGCAAGTGTATCCATGTGCATGTAGCCTTAATATTCATTGCAGGACAAATAAAGATAATGCATTATCATAATATTTTTCTTAACTGGTATACCTTTCTATACAGTATATCATGTTTTTCACCCTACCTCCAATTTTTAAAATGTGTCTAAAATCATAAACAAAAATTGTATATATTGCAGCACTGGTGGCGATGTAATCTTACATTTTCCCTCCAGGAATGCTATGTCACTAGTACCCTCCATGGGGATCCTAAATCTTAACTGTGAGAAAAATGTTGATTACTTTAGTGTAATGCCGTAAAGCACAAGATGAGGTCCATGACAGTAGACATCTCACAACATTACTGTCATCTGTTGGAAAAGAAAAAAATTAAACTTCATAGCAGAGTAATGAAGTATGGCGCAATCAATTAATATGATGCTTCTTCCTTCTCCTGACAGCCCACTGATGATTCCATAAAGCCCCGTACACACGCACAGATTGTTGGCCCGACCGATCGGCTGTCTTTTGTCAAGTGTTGTTTGTTGGTTGAAATGTGCTCTAGACTTGCACTGGACTTTTGTTGGCCAACAAAAACCAACTTCAGAAGTGATGTCATGTGATGGTTGACTTTCCGTGTGTTTTTTCTTCTCTGAGCATGCCCAGTCTTGCTCATCTGATTTTTGTCTGCCAAAATCTGTACTAACTGAGGAACAATCGGCCGTTCTGTTGTTGGCCAACAAAAACTTTATAGCATGCACACCAGATTTTTTTCGGCCGAAAATTTGCAGTTGGTTGTCGGAAGCCTCATACTAACAAGCCGACAATCGGCCGATCGGACGTTGGCCAACAATTTACAGCCAACAATCTGTGCGTGTGTACGGGGCTTAAGTCTTGTCTTGCTGAGACAAGCTGAGACTGGGAAAACCTCGCAAGAAGGAGGCAGGAAAGTACTACTAACTTTATTACTTACTAACTTTATTAAAGTAGTTGTAAACCCCCCTTGTGTGTCTGTACCTATAGGTAAGCCTATAATAGAGGCTACCTATAGGTACTGTAAATATCTTCTAAACTTGCACAGATTAGGAGATATTTACTGTATACTGCGCATGATGTCATCGGCGCATGCGCTTTGAAGGAACGGCCGCCCGTGCCGTTTCTTCAGAGCGCTGTGCCGCGACGTGCGGGAGAGACGTCTCACAGCTTCGGCCTGTAGCACAGCCGGATACTGTGGACCCTGGAAGGAAGACGGGTGAAGATGAAAGCGGCCTGCAGCGGGGACGACGAGGGCTTCATTTGGAGGTAAGTGTTACATAATGTGCTAGTATGCAATGCACATTATGCCTTTACTTTTCAAGTAACAAAAAATTAAAAAAGAAATAAAATCTCTTTACTTCCTCTTTAATTTTAGTTAATTGAATTTATTTAAGTAGCCAGATTTATTAGGCTGGGGCATCCAATTGTAAAACTTTCAGTGTTTCAGTGCTTGAGGTCATTGTAGCCGTATTAGTGCACTTGCGACAGAGAAAATTGAGTACTGTCCGTGATACTTTTTTTATTTGCACTAACATACAATTTTTCAGGACAAGCTTTCGGGGTATGTCCCCTTCATCAAGATCTAAGCAGTACTGATTCACAAAAGTTAAATTTGTTTATGTTTGTTTGGTTTTCTCTTTTTTTTTCCTTTGGCTTAGAGATTTTGTGTTTTTTTTTACCATTCTGCTAAACATTTTGTGAATCAGTACTACTTGGATCTTGAAGAAGGTGACATACCCCGAAAGCTTGTCCTGAAAATTTGTATGTTAGTGTTTCAGTGCAATGAATTTAATGAATTGCAATGAATTTAATTTTTATATATGGGTTATCCTTTAAGACATTAAACACCGCTAAAGAGTTTCACTACCTCATCCTCAATTTCACTTTCCTTCTGGAAGATGATGAACTGGCATACAAGCTGCCTCATAAAATATATTTAATATATTAATAGTGATAAGAATAATAAGGAAAAGTAAGCGGGCAGGCAAGGTTTTAAAACACTGGAATAGATATCTGCAGTTTAGCAAATTTGCCTTCAAGTAACAAGTTTCATTTGTTTGCTTTAAACAGTTTGCTGAAGATAACAATGTTTTTTCGGGTTGCTGCACTGAACCTGTTTAAAAGTCACTGACCCGATCATAAACCAGGTGAAGAGTGCTTTCAAAATGTCAAGGTCTTCTTTTTTTTGTGTTGGAGAATCTCACTGTGCTAAGCTTCTACATAAATCTTTTCATATAGTGACATGGTGGCATCACCTGGCTGCTACAATGTACTTATCTATGAGAAAGATATTCGTGTTTGACTAAGAAGCAGGCTTGAGCCCACCACACATTTAAACCAGCACTGTACAGTACAGAGTAGCGTATTGCTTCTGGATGAAATTTTCCACTGTAATGTAGTGTTTAATTTTGTTTGGCCACAAAGTCAACAACAGTTGCTGCCTCCGCAGATGAAATAGGAATAATTCATTCTTAGCCTTCCTTAGCCGGAGGTTGAGTATTTTAAGGTTGAAAAAAAAAATGTTACATAATTGTATATTTTAATAGATCAGCTATAATTGTTTCCACCGGCAAATTTATTCTTTTAATATCTTTTTTTTTAACATTTAAAATTTCCCAAGGTTAACTATATATGGGAAGTTTGTCTTATTCGATTTATTGATCCAATTACAACTACTAATAAGTATAAATCTACTAATGGTAATATATCTAAGCCAATTTAAGCCCATCAATAATCTTATAAAATACCAATAATACATTTAAACCGTTTCATAATATTATTGTAATGTGGTTCCCCTAAATCAAGGCATTACCCTTTTTTTTTTTAATCCTTTGTTTTTTTTAGGGACACATCTTAACCACTTGCCGACTGCCTAACGCCGATCTACGTCGGCAGTCAGCCCCTCACAGGCAAAGTGACGTAGGGCTACGTCACTAGCTTGTGAGGGTCTAGGGAGCGAGCGCGCGCCCCCGGAGGCGCGCTCCCGCTCCCGCGTGGTCACGGACCCCCCCGCGCGTGTGACCGGCGGACCCGATGTCCGCCGGTCACTCGGCGATCGGCGGGGGAGAGGGAGAATGTCAGGCAGCTTGTGTAAACAAGCCACCTGTCATTCTCCTTGCTGTTAGGATACTGATCACTCGGATCTAGTATGTAGATCCGTTGATCAGTGTCCATACAGCTCAAGCCCCAGCCAATCACAGTAGAAAGCACGCCCCTAGGGATACACACAGCCCCTCCCTCCCAAATAAAGTTAACCCCTTCACTACCAGTGTATTTTTACAGTAACAGTGCATATATATAGCACTGATTACTGTAGAAATGTCACTGGTAACCCCAAAAGTGTCAAAAATGTCAGTCAAGGGTCCGATCTGTCCGCCCCAATGTCGCAGTACCGCAAAAAAAATCGCAGATCGCCGCCATTACACGTTAAAAAAAAAAAAACAACAAAAATGACAGAAATCTTTCCCTTTGTTAGTAAACGCGATAACTTTTGCGCAAACCAATCAAAATACGCTTTTTGCGATTTTTTTTACCAAACATAGGTAGCATAAAACAAATTGGCCGAAAAAGTAAAAAAAGTTTGATTTTTTAATTTTTTTTTTGGGGAATTTCATATAAAAAAATGTGAAAAATATTGCTATTTTTGCAAAATTGACGCTCTTTTTTTGTTTATAGCGCGTGATCAAAAAATCGCACAGGTGATCAAATACCACCAAAAGAAAGCTCTGTTTGTGGGAAAAAAAGGACGCCAAATTCGTTTAGGTACAGCGTCGCACGACCACGCAATTGTCCGTTAAAGTCATGCAGTGCCGAATCGCAAAATACCCCCTGGTCGGAATGGGGGTAAAATCTTCCGGGGCTTAAGTGGTTAAGCAGTTACACAAGCAAACAGTTGTAAGTTGAGTCAAGATGAATTCAGAGCTTCAAGGAAGACATTCCAATAGAAAGAGCTGTGACCATATCTTGTAGCTTTATTTTTTAATTTAGCTGTAGTCTTGATTCTCCATTGTATGTACTAAGACTGGGTGAGCCTTGTGTGTATAGTGAGCCTGAGGATACTCCGAAAGTATCCCCCAAGAGTGATGGGGGAAGGGAGGGAAGCTCCAGGGATATGGTTGCTCATCTTTGAAGGAGAGCCTGCAACCACAGAGAAGGAAATCATATAGACAGAACTCAAATCCCAAGGAGGATATAGCTAAGAGAGGTTTTTTGCCTCTGTAGTCACCTATTCAGTATTTATGGAGGTCACAGGAAAATATGAAGCCAACTTATGGAAACCATGTATGGTGGAATTTTTCTTCTGTATTATGTAAGGCTTCCATAGTCATGGTTTTGTTTATTTTGGAAAACCAGTGGCGTGTCAGTGGGGTGAGGAACTATTTAATGAACATGATTCAGTACTGCACAGTGAGGATCTCAAGAGAGGGGCTAAAAGTAAGTATTTAGGTATGTGCCTAAAGTGGGTTTGGGCTTGCAGTAGGTGCAGGATGCGGCTAGGACAATTCTGTAAATGTTGCTTCCATCAATACCCAGTCACACAGTTGTTTTTTTTTCATGATGTATTTAAGTTATAAGAATGTTTATTTTTATTGTGTTCTGAGTACAGTGACCCTTTGGGTCAGGTATAGATATTCAGGGGGACTCTATGCAAAAAAAAAAGCATGAGGTCACCCTAAAAACCCATATTGAACCCTTAATCCAAGCATGCAGCCGGGGGGAGAGGGGTTAGCATGTGCCCCCTGAATCATGCCAGATTACAAGCCCTCTATGTGGAGAGGTTGCCTTGTCAGGGGGGACCCTTCTAACAATGCACCTTATCCCCATGTTGATGAGGACAAGGGCCTCTTCCCCACTATCTTGGCTGGTGGTTATGGGGGTCTGCAGGTGGGGTAGGAATCTAGAAGCCATGAGCATGGGGTAGATAGTAAAAAAGAAAAGAAGACCCGATACACATTAATGGTTCCAACATTGTACTTAGCCGAATGACAGCTCCCTGAGCTGTCATCAGCTATATAAGAGAAGGAGTAGAGATAGTGATGGCACCATTGTCCAACTATAGCCTATATTTCATCATATTCACTAAGTTAACCTCCATGGCGGTCTGATTATGTTAGGAATTTTTGATCTTAAAGCGGTACATTGTTTTGCATGGAAATCTGTTTTATATTTTAGGCCTGTAATTCTAAGGAATAACTAACTTAAATCTGTCCAAACAAGAGTCTAGTAGACATCCCGGATATGATAAAGTTTGAAACACAAAATCATAAATTATAATATAATAATAATACATTTTATTCAATAATACAATCAAACCAAACACACTGAAATGTGTACAAACAGGCAACCATTTCTCCTGTCTTGAGCTTCATTTTGCCAAACATTGACGGCATGTTGCACTGGTTAGCCCTTACGGACGGTTTCATAAGCATCGGTTTTGCTTTGCAGTAGAACCTCATAAAGTTCAGGAGATATATAAAAGTTGTCAGTTGTTACACAATAGCCCTGATTTAGCAATGGCTCAATTAGTGAAAGAACAGAAGATGTTGTCATTCCATAGTTGCTGTATTTTTGATTGAATTTTGTTCCTTTTCCAGTGTATATCACTGAATTTCAAATATAACCAGTTGACGATTCGCATATCACGTAGGATTTTATGCCAAATTGTGCTCTCTTTGATGCAATGTATTGCACCCAGCTGAGCCTTCCCTTGTAGGCCATTAGACTTTCATCTATGCTGATGTCTCTTTCTGGCACATAGCTCCATGGGAAATTTTGTAGAATCACTTGATATACTTCCCAAATTTTCTTTAGCTTTGGTGCAGGATGAGTAGTTTCATCAAATTCTTCATTGTTTTCGAAGTGGAGATATTTCATTATGAGGGAGAATCTGTACTCTGACATGACCGTGCCAAAGAATGGAGTGGCAAGTAATGTATTGGTTGTAGGCCCGGACTGGGACAAAAAATAGGCCCGGGCATTTCAGGCTGAGCAGCCCATTTTTTTTTTTAAACCATATCACAAGTAATGATAATTCCTTGTTTCTTGATGTCTTTTAGTTGTATTTAGTATGCTTCAGTCATTGTATTTAATCAATCTGCATTTAAAGTGTATATATGATTTTTTTTTTTTTTGACACCGCACTTACCCAGCTAGTACACCGCAACTACACAAAAAAAAATAATATAAATTATATGTGTATATATGTGTATATATGTATATATATATATATATATATATATATATATATATATATATAAGCCTGACACCGCTGTGAGTGCAATGGGAGCTAGGAATGCGTCTCAAAGCATGTCACTTCTTCTTTAGCCTATCTAAAAGTGGCTACACACCGAAAATAAATACTTTATTATTTACTCTTATTAGGGTATATAATAGTTTACCCCTTGCTCCTACACACTGCCATTTGTGGCTCCAACTGGCTCCTGTTACCAGCACCTGTGGCTTTTTGATCCTCCTGGTAAAGAGTTGCAGCCATTCCTTGGCCTGCACCTGTATTTATTTTCGGTGGGTAGCTACTTTTAGAAGAAGAAGCATCATGCTTTGAAACAGGTTCCTATCTCCCAGCGCACTCCCAGCGGTGTCAGGCATCCTCTCCATCCAGGCTCCAGCTTCCATCCCTGGTCGGGTCATTGTCTACCTGCAGCAGCAGCTCCCTCCTGCCTGTGCTCTTCTCTACCGCTCATGGCCAAAGCAGAGGAATTCCACAGCGGCTCTGGGCTCCAGAGCTTTGACTTTTATGGCTTTGCACAAGCTCCCCTTTTATGAGTGTGCTTTTAATCATTAATAAATATTGGTCACCTTGTTGTCTACATTGTGGAGGTTGAGCTTGTCTTTTCCCTATTCATTTTCTGATCAAATTAGGCCTCTACCTCTATTCACCTCCACTGATGTCAGACCTACAGCAATTTATCACAAATCTCTGGTACCTAGGAAGATAGTTGGTTAGTCCACAGGTTCCAGAAATCTTCACACTAGGACATACAACAGCAGAAAGTTGGAAACACACCTATACTCATCTCACTTTACTACATTGATCACTTTACTGATCTGCCAGCTTTATCAACTTTTTTTTAAATGTACAATACAACCTAAAGTGTAATTCCAGGCTAGAACTAACTAAGCCTAAAACTGCATCTATCCCCTTCTAACATCTATACTAACTATCCTGTGAAAGTAAAATGCATATACTTACTTATTCTCAGGTCGCTCCAGTCTGGTCATGTGAACAGCCCCATTGGCTGACTTCAGGGCAGAGGAGGGATAGTTGACAACAGATGCCCCATAGTAAGCCTATGGGTGATTTCACCATCCAGGCTTTCCATCCATTTTCAGAGCTCTCTCCTCTTTCCTGAAGCTGGCTACTGGAGGGATCACATAGCTGGACTGAAGTGCTCTAAAACTAGGTAAGTATATGCATCTTATTTCTACAGTGTAGTTAGTATAGGTGTTAGAAGCGGGGTGGGAGCAGTTAGGCTTAGCCTTGAATTCCACTTTAAGTTCCAAAGGAAAATTTAGAGACTTCTTTAAAAAAATAAATTCTGCGAAATCATCAAAACTTTCTGATGTAACAGTCACATTACCATTACTTCATGTTTTTCTACAGGATTTCTTGAACTGTGCATTTTGAGCAGTAAGAGTACAGCTTGACTTTGAAAATAAAAACAAGGTAGCCTGAGTTATATGAGCTTGCTTGACGCACACAGCTACCAGATAAAAGCTATCAATTTACCAAGACCTAGAACATAATCTCTATTGAGCGGACATGGAAATGTTGACACTGCAGGCTGGGACAGATGCCAACAAGACTGTGTTTTATTATTGCTTACTCCACTGATTCACAATGCTTTTTCTGCTATGTACTAGTGTACTTAGAGTGTACTTAGTGCTAATGCATCATCAATTTATCAATTTACCACCGCAGCATTTTCAAGGCAGGAGGTTAATGGACTACAACTTTTTCTGGGTTTCCATATTAAATCCATACAAGCATCTAACCCATAGAAAACTCAAATGAAATACTTGTGTATATACAGTATAATATATATATATATATATATATATATATATATATATATATATATATATATATATATATATATATATATGGTGCCTTGCGAAAGTATTCGGCCCCCTTGAACTTTGCAACCTTTTGCCACATTTCAGGCTTCAAACATAAAGAAATAAAACTGTAATTTTTTTGTGAAGAATCAACAACAAGTGGGACACAATCATGAAGTGGAATGAAATTTATTGGATATTTCAAACTTTGTTAACAAATAAAAAACTAAAAAATTGGGCGTGCAAAATTATTCAGCCCCTTTACTTTCAGTGCAGCAAACTCTCTCCAGAAGTTCAGTGAGGATCTCTGAATGATCCAATGTTGACCTAAATGACTAATGATGATAAGTAGAATCCTCCTGTGTGTAATCAAGTCTCCGCATAAATGCACCTGCACTGTGATAGTCTCAGAGGTCCGTTTAAAGCGCAGAGAGCATCATGAAGAACAAGGAACACACCAGGCAGGTCCAAGATACTGTTGTGGAGAAGTTTAAAGCCGGATTTGGATACAAAAAGATTTCCCAAGCTTTAAACATCCCAAGGAGCACTGTGCAAGCGATAATATTGAAATGGAAGGAGTATCAGACCACTGCAAATCTACAAAGACCTGGCCGTCCCTCTAAACTTTCAGCTCATACAAGGAGAAGACTGATCAGAGATGCAGCCAAGAGGCCCATGATCACTCTGGATGAACTGCAGAGATCTACAGCTGAGGTGGGAGACTCTGTCCATAGGACAACAATCAGTCGTATACTGCACAAATCTGGCCTTTATGGAAGAGTGGCAAGAAGAAAGCCATTTCTTAAAGATATCCATAAAAAGTGTCATTTAAAGTTTGCCACAAGCCACCTGGGAGACACACCAAACATGTGGAAGAAGGTGCTCTGGTCAGATGAGACCAACTTTTTGGCAACAATGCAAAACGTTATGTTTGGCGTAAAAGCAACACAGCTCATCACCCTGAACACACCATCCCCACTGTCAAACATGGTGGTGGCAGCATCATGGTTTGGGCCTGATTTTCTTCAGCAGGGACAGGGAAGATGGTTAAAATTGATGGGAAGATGGATGGAGCCAAATACAGGACCATTCTGGAAGAAAACCTGATGGGAGTCTGCAAAAGACCTGAGACTGGGACGGAGATTTGTCTTCCAACAAGACAATGACCCAAAACATAAAGCAAAATCTACAATGGAATGGTTCACAAATAAACATATCCAGGTGTTAGAATGGCCAAGTCAAAGTCCAGACCTGAATCCAATCGAGAATCTGTGGAAAGAACTGAAAACTGCTGTTCACAAAAACTCTCCATCCAACCTCACTGAGCTCAAGCTGTTTTGCAAGGAGGAATGGGCAAACATTTCAGTCTCTCGATGTGCAAAACTGATAGAGACATACCCCAAGCGACTTACAGCTGTAATCGCAGCAAAAGGTGGTGCTACAAAGTATTAACTTAAGGGGGCTGAATAATTTTGCACGCCCAATTTTTCAGTTTTTTATTTGTTAAAAAAGTTTGAAATATCCAATAAATTTCGTTCCACTTCGTGATTGTGTCCCACTTGTTGTTGATTCTTCACAAAAAATTACAGTTTTATATCTTTATGTTTAAAGCCTGAAATGTGGCAAAAGGTCGAAAAGTTCAAGGGGGCCGAATACTTTCGCAAGGCACTGTGTATATATATATATATATATATATATATATATATATATATATATATATATATAAATATTTTTTTTTAAAGCCAGTGTTAATATGTTAAAGAACATCATCAGATGTTTTGTCTCCAGAAGAGTCAGTTATGTGCTGTTATTTCTCCACACTTTTCAACATGCCCTGTAGTGAAAGATAGCAGCATTGCCCAGAGCTCTTCGAGAGAGAAGTTTCAACACACAAACAGATAGGGAATAAAGACCTTCTTTTACAGGGTACTACTGGTACTGGATTTAGTTTCTCTACCTGGTGACAGTCACTTTAATTAGTGGGCATCATGGTTACTTCCCTAGAATGGCCCATTTGGTATCAGTAATGTAATTTTAATAGGTTATTTGTTAATTAGGTATATGTAGACCTAGCCTAGGAAAGAAATAAAAATACAGCATTTATAGTGGCCAAATTTTGAGCAAAAAAGGCTAGTTTTAACCTCTAGATTCTTATATGTGTTGTTGTCTCCTACATCTGAGCTCCTGGCCTTCTCCAAGATCTTCACAAGGTAATCTCAGCCTCAACATGTGCGACTTAACTCAGGAGATGACCGAGGTTACTTTGTTTCTTTCATCTAGGCCACAGAAGAGAGGGGGATCATTCCTTATCATAAGGAACCCTTTTAACTAGTTGGAAAATGTCTTACGCAATAATGAACTCCTTTTGTGGCTAGAGTTTCTTGCTATTGTGCCTTAGGGAAGACACAGCCTGTCTACATGTACTGTCTTTTCAAGGGTTTTTAGATGTGGATGTAAAAGTAATCAATTAACTGTAAATTCTACTATCAATGTGTGTATAATATATGTACATGGGGCAGCCATATTTGGTTATGTACAGGCTCTTTTTCCTGCTTAGGAATGTTACATAGTTGTGTTTTACTGCTCCTTCTAACAATGCAGATCTAAAGCTGGCCAATTTTTTTTTTTTTTTTATTCAACCAGAGGGTAGAACAAAAAATGAGCATTCCCCATCAACAGAATACAATGATCAATGTTGCCAGCTATAGCTGGTGGCAATGATCATTCAGGAAAACCCAACAGGCTGGGTGTACACAAGTTGATTGATAGATTGACTTGTGTACAACCAGCTGGACCATAAATGAATTGAAATTCAAATCGGTCCCTGCTGAATCAGCCAATATATGGCTGGCATTAGAATCAACTCACTGAAAAAAATGCATTTTCTTTCTTGTGGACATCTTGTCTCAGCAGTTGTTTAGAAGGAAGGCAGGATGTTTCCGATTTGAGTATTTGTTCACTCCATGGCTAATCTAAAAATCTGCATCAATAATCACATGAAACGTTTGACACGTTAATTGTACCCAGGTTGATCGATCGATCAACTTGGGTACAATCATCCAGCCTATAAATGGTTCAAATCTCATATGGTTCCTGCTGAACTGGCAAAGATTCAAACAGTCCATGGCCGACTTTAGTGCAAGTCTGTCCCAAATCAGTCTTTATTAACATACAATGCAAGAAGCTCAGTCTCTACTAGCTTTGTTAGTACAGACAGTGTGCAAATCTAGTTACAATTGATAATGAAGATCTGCCAGCGCAGTACAGAAAGGATTATTATTGCTAAAATACATTTTTTCCTGCTGAAATTCTATCTTGCTTGCCAAAATAGAGCATCTACAAAATAATAAAATGCAATTTTTATTTTTTTTAGTTCTGAAATGTGAATGAGAAAGGTAAGAAATATAAAGTAGTTTCCCCAATTTAGATGCAAAAGTGGAAATACACTTTAAAGTGGTTGTAAACCTCAGACATAAAATATGAACAAAGCATATCTCTCTATAGTGTGTACTTGTATCAATTAGGATCACGAATGTCTGCTGGTTTGTACCTCTGCTATCAGCATGAGTCACTTATGACAAGTTTTCTGACACCAAGAGAAAAATGGTGACAGGCAAGGGATCTCCAGTTGGTTGACAGCCCCAGCTCTGTTCCTGTGTGCTGTGTGAAAGGGGGTGTGTCCCTTCCCTCCAATCAGCTCTCAGTGGTCTCCTCACTGAGCTCCGCGGAGTGTGACTTTAGCTCTCTGCACCCTTTTTTTGGACATCTCAGACAAGCTTTAAATATTCAGCACTTGAATGGCTGTAGAGAAAAGAAGACTGCAGATAGACAGATACAAATTATGTAGGAGGATTTGTTTAATCTCTGTGCATCATCTGTGACAATTCACTTCTCTGGGCATATGTAAGGGTTTTACAGCCACTTTAAAGAGAAGTCTGACCAAAACTTCTTCGGCTATACTTATCTTGTAGGCCACTGGGGTGCAATTATTTTGGCCTTCTGTGACCCAGAATCAGCTGATAGCTGATGGGGCAGAGCTGTTGCAAGCTTGGGATGCATTCAGACAATATTGTCGGGGTCCACTCCACTGCCTGATTGACAGCTGGCTCCGCTTTTCAGCTTGCGGCTGAGTGCTGGAACCAGACCATCCCGCCCATTCTCCACCAAGCTCCAGTGGGGGCTGAAGAGGCAGAGTGGAGAACATTAACTGACAGTTACTACTCTCTGCTTGAGTGATCACATGGCCATTCCAATTATGGAGCAGTTGTGGGACAGCTGCAGCATCACAAAGATGCTGCAGCATGGAAGTGAGTGTGTGTGTGTTTTTAATCCTACACTTCTCCTTACCTTTTGTGTATAATCTTAATATATTTATCTATTAGATTTGTGTATATTGGGGCAGTCAAATATGCATGTTGCAATTTGCTTGCTCTTCTTTCTGCTTACCAATACTGACCAGTTACTGTGCTTCACTGCTAATCTTTCAAAAGGAAAGTCAATAATCAAAATACAGAACAGTAGGAAGTAAAAATGTAAAAAGCCACATAAATATTACTTTTTAAATAAATGTAATAATGCACTCACTACGAAAAATACGCTATAGTTTTTTTTTTTTTAACTGCACTTCTCCTTAAGCTCTGCAATTGTATAATTGTGAATTAAATAAAAGGTTTTGTAGCTTTAACAATCAACAAGTAATACAATAAAGCTAAAACTAATGGAAGAGATTAAACACAGAAAGTGAAAGAATTTGAGCCTGGATAGCATGAAATTGAAACCTTTTACCAGGATAGTTCATGTAGCACAATGCATTATTCCATTTTTGTTCAGACCTAATTGACACAGAAGAAATGATGCCCATAGGGTCTTAATACGTGTCAGTAGCCAGATGTATGCTGTAAAAGCAAATCATTACCATAATCCAAATGTAACAAAAAGAATGAGCTGAAAGAGAAATAACTGGAGGGAAGTAAGGGGGAATGAGCAAAGACACTGGTGGCAGGAGCTTCCTCTTGAGGACGTTCTTATTCTCATTCCAAATAAATGAATATTACATTGTTCCGTCTGGAGGGAAATTAAATAAGAGCTTATCTTGCTTTCGCTGATTTATTTATATAACTCTGTACTCAAAGAGGCCTATCTCTTTTCTTTATAAATCATAAAAAGAACAGTATGTACATATTTTTTTTTCACAATAGCGGCTAAAATAACTTCCCATCACAAACGTTATAACGTGGTCACCAGAGAAAGTGAACATTTGCCAGTCAGATTGTGTTAAGACATTTGGGGCAACATCTGACTTGCTTGTTCCTCAATCTGCACTTGCCAAACCCATAGGATTAAAGATGCCATCAGCTGCTAAAGGTCTTGTTTAGAATCTAAATTGAAGTGGCCTGGTTATAATTTTTCATTTAAAGCTGCAGAAAACATTAGAAATTTGGCATCCAAGGCCCAGTACATAAACATTGTTTAGCACCTTTAGTGCTGGTTCACACTAGTGTGATGCCAGACATCACATGTGATTTGCACTGCATTGCTATGCAGATCACATGCAATGTCTGTTTGATGCAATTTTAGCCACACAAACTGTATGGCTGAAGTCGCATCGCATTCGCACCAAAATGGCGCAAGAGACTTTTTTTGGTATGCACTAGAATCGGATCATATGGGTGTTCACACCTATGCGATCCAATTAGTGCACCATTTCACAGTTTCCATTGCGGTCTACGAACCAATGTGATGGCGTAATTAACTTTACATTGACACCCCCAGCGATTTACAGACCTCAGTGTGAACCACTGTGCGGTTCTAGTGCAATGCAGGAACCGGCACTGAATCGCAGGGTTTCCTGCATTGCACCAGTGTGAACTGCAACGTACAGTGGCAGAGCATTGGAATAGGCCCCAGACTTGAAGGGGCAGTGCAGGATTTACTCTGCAGCAAACAGAAACTTGGCATCTGAAGTCTAGGTGGTGCAGAAACATTGGATGGCACCATTTCAGTGCCAGAGCACTGTAACAGACCATGAGAGACATCAGGAGCTGGTAATGGTGGCAGGTATAATTTATTTATTTTTTGATAATGACAATTAAAAATTGAGGCTGTAACATCAGCAGCAGGAGTTTTGTAGTCATTGGTGATCCAAAACGGGTTTATTTGAATGAGATTAAGCTGATCCACATTGTCAGGGAAAAGCTGATTTACCACTTCATAACAAACAGCCCTGGTATGCTGAACCCCTCAGACAACTCACTCTCTGCAGGGAAGGCCAGAAACTCCTACCTACCATGCAATCTCCAGTGTGTGCTGTGGTTGTGTAAATAGAAGGGACAGACCTTGAGCCCACGTTCACATTGGGCCGATTTGACATGTCAAATTGGAGCCTATTGCCGGCAATGGCACTGTCCGAATCGGTGCAACGCCGATTTTGTGGCGCCGCATTGATTTCCAAAAGTAGTTCCTGCACTACTTTTGGTGACTTCAGGGGGGCAATTTCAATAGATATCTGTTCAGGAATTCCCATAGATGTCTGTCATCACTAACAGACTGATACGACGGTCCGCACTGCAGGCGGCCGCCATTACCTTGCTTCTACGTTGAGTATACGAAATACCATCTGCTAAAGTGTAAGTGCATTTCCTTTGTATAAATAAAGTGTTTGTCGATAATGCACCATGGCGGTCCCCTCTGTTTTGTCCCCACATTGTTGAGGCCATTTAACATCTGAGGTCGCACTAGCCATCCACCATACATCGAATCTAAGCAGGATAGGATTTCAGGATCGCTCAAGGCTCATCTCTGGGTCCGCTCTGGTTATGAGACATCTGAGGTCGCATCAGCCTTCCATCTCATAGTGATTTCATGCACGACAGAATTCAGGACCACTCAAGGCTTGTTTTAAGGTTTCTCTGGTAAGAGTTTTGAACATCTCTTGTGTGCCTATCACCAGCCTGGGTGGTTTAGAGTCTGCATGGTCTTTGGAGCAGGGATATCCTTATATGCCCTTACATATTCAATCTCTGGTAAGGAGTTAAGCTGGTGGAGGGACGCTGCACCTAGTTTTCACAAGGCTTACACACCACTTCCAGTTACTGTGTGAATACAGCACATATTTGGACTCAATTTTTTATTGGGAGTTTCGTCACTTCCCCTCTGGATAATTTTTTGTTTGATGGACACTGGTGTAACACTTGATTGTATTTGCACTTGTTGACCTATGTTTATTGTGACTCACATATTTTGATTTGTTTTTCATCACCAGCACTGTACATTGTTTATGTGTATAAGTTATATTATTCGGATAACAATTTTGTTTGTTGATCCCACCCGCATTTCAACTTTAGTTGTATCACATGTAATTTGGGTTAGCGCACCTGATTTCTTTTATAAATCTCTCCCTAAGTCAGAATGAAAATGCCACTTTGAAATTGTGCGTGTTTGCCTGTTTGCTGACCATGTCTCTAACTGCTGACCCAATCTATGCATCTGACTGGCTGTGTTCCTGCGAGACACCAGTCCCAGCTATCCTGACAACTGCTCTCCTGGAACCACAGGAACTCTTTTGTTCTTCCTATCTTCAGCCTCCAGTACTTCCTGGCCATTGAGTATGGCATTCCTGGGGGTAGCCACATACCAGATAGGCTTGCTTGGCTTATAGGAACTGGGACTGCTATAGATGATGCTACACTAAGCTATATTCCCTGACCACTCATACAGAGGTGACCATTACAGTACATTGTTTTTGGCACGACTTGATTTGTGTGATACACAAGACACAATGTCCGGTACACATTCAGTCCAGACACTAAAACATTTTCACACATACTGTATGGCATCACTATACTTGGGAAGAGTAGTAGAATGTGTTTTGGGTTATGATTCTAAACATGCCTATGCTGTATCTGAGAAAAATCTTATTAAATTGACAACTTTGTGTAAAAAAATATATTTTCATTTTCTTTCCACATTTTCCAAAAACTAATAGCAAAAAAATGAACTCTTGAAAAGATTCACCATGCTTTAAAAACAAAAACCTTGGAGTGTTCACTCTCCAAAATATGGTAATGCTGTGGGTGTTTCTAATGTCTTGGTGCTCCAGGGCCTCCAAAAACAAGATAGGTAGTCAAGAAATTAGATGCCTAATTTACATAGTTACGTAGTAGTTGAGGTTGAATAAAACAATAGTCCACCCAGTTCAACTAAAGAAAATAGTCCATCCAGTTCAACCTGTGTAGGTGTGTGTGGACATATTCATTTCTTATACCCCTGAATGTTTTGATCTACAGTATCTCAAAAAAGTGAGTACACCCCTCACATTTTTGAAAATATTTTATTATATCTTTTCATGAGACAACACTGAAGAAACGACACTTTGCTACAATGTAAAGTAATGAGTGTATAGCTTGTATAACAGTGTAAATTTGCTGTCCCCTCAAAAATAACTCAACACACGGCCATTAATGTCTAAACGGCTGACAACAAAAGAGAGTACACCCCTAGGTGAAAATGTCAAAATTGGGACCAATTTGACATTTTTCATCCCCAGTGTCATGTGACTCATTAGTGTTACAATGTCTCAGGTATGGATGGGGAGCAGGTGTGTTAGCTTTGGTTATATTGTTCTCACTCTCTCATACTGGTCACTGGAAGTTCAACATGGCACCTCATGGCAAAGAACTCTCTGAGGATCTGAAAAAAAGAGATGTAGCTCTACATAAAGAAGATTGCTAGACCCCGAAACGGAGCTGCAGCACGCTGGCCAAGATTATACAGCGGTTTAACAGGACAGGTTCCACTCAGAACAGGCCACTCCATGGTCGAACAAAGAAGTTGAGTGCATGTTCTCAGAGTCAAATCCAGAGGTTATCTTTGGGAATAGACATATGAGTGCTGCCAACATTGCTGCAGAGGTTGAAGGGGTGGGCGGTCAGCCGGTCAGTGCTCAGACCAAGCGCCGCACACTGCATCAAATTGGTCTGCATGCCTGTCACCCCAGAAGGAAGCCTTTTCCAAAGATAATGCACAAGAAAGCCCGTTTGCTGAAGACAAGTAGACTAAGGACATAGAATTACTGGAACCATGTCCCGTGGTCTGATGAGACCAAGATTAACTTATTTGGTTTAGATGGTGTCAAGCGTGTGTGTTTAGCCTACAGTCAAGCATGATGGTTGGAGTGTCATGGTCTGGGGCTGAATGAGTGCTGCTGGCACTGGGGAGCTACAGTTCATTGAAGGAGCCATGAATGCCAACATGTACTGGGACATATTGAAGCAGAGCATGATCCCCTCCCTTCGGAGACTGGGTTGCAGGGCAGCATTCTAAAATGATAACCACCCCCAAACACACCTCCAAGATGACCACTGCTTTGCTAAAGAAGCTGAGGGTAAAGGTGATGGACTGGCCAAGCATGTCTCCAGACCTAAACCCTGTTGAGCATCTGTGGAGCACCCTCAAATGGAAGGTGAAGCAGCGCAAGGTCTCTAACATCCAGTGGCAACCTGTGAAGCTCTGGTGAACTCCATGCCCAAGAGGGATAAGGCAGTGCTGGAAAATATTGATACTTCTGGGCCCAATGTGGACATTTTCACTTTAGGGGTGTACTCACTTTTGTTGCCAGCAGTTTAGACATTATTGGCTGTGTGTTGAGTTATTTGGAGGGGACAGCAAATTTACACTGTTATACAAGCTGTACACTCACTACTTTACATTGTAGCAAAGTGTAATTTCTTCAGTGTTGTCACATATATAGATATAATAAAATATTTACAAAAATGTGAGGGGTGTATTCACTTTTGTGAGATACTGTATATTCCTACAAAGCCTTAAAGTCATTGTAAAGCCTCATTTATTTTTAAATAAAAATAACAAACATATTCTACTTACCTCCTCTGTGCAGTGGTTTTGCCCAGGGCAGCCTGGATCCTCCTCTTCTCGGTTCCCTCTTTGGCTCTCCTGGCCCCTCCCTCCCTTCGAGTGCTCCCACAGCAAGCAGCTTGTTATGGGGGCACCCAAGCCGAGTGACAGCTCTGCGTATCCATTCAGACATGGAGCTGCCATTTGGCCCTTTCCCCTCTCTCTCCTCATTTGCTAACAGACTTTAAATGACAGCAGCGGGAGCCAACGGCACCACTGCTGTGTCTTAGCCAATGAGGAGGGGAGTAACGGGTGGTCTAGACAGTCGTGAACATCGAGAGGAGGTTGCATTAGGATAAAAAAAAAACTCCTGACTTTACAACCACTTTAAGGTTCTGCAAGGGCATTTTGAGCCCTTCTATGTGGCTAGGCTGTGGAAAAGTCTCACACATATGGTATTGCCACATTTGGAAGGAATAGCAGAATGCGTTTTATGGTTTAAAAAGTATGCCTTTGCTGTGTGTTAGAAATATCTTATGTATGCATATGCTGTATGTAAGAAATATATTATTAAATTGCCAAAAAAATATTTTTGCTTTCTTTCCACATTTTCCAAAAATAAAAAAAAAGCCTTCAAAAGGTTCTCCATGCGTTTTACAACAAACCCTAGAGTGTTTACTCCAAAATATGGTCATTTTGTGGGTTTCTCCATTGCCCTGGTGCTCCAGGGCATCCAAAAGGTCAGGAAATTAGAGGTGTAATGTATGCCCCTGAACACCTGAAGCTGCTGCAGGGGCATTTTGAGCCCCTCTATGTGTCTAGGCTGTGAAAAAGTCTCAGACATGTGGTAATACCATACATTAGGAGGAGCAACAGAATGTGTTTTGGGGTGTAATTCTAAGTATGCCTATGTTGTATGTTAGAAATATCTTATTGATTGACAACTTCACATTTTCCAAAAACGTGTGGCAAAAATGACATTTTCAAGACTCACTCTGCCTTTCAGAAAATACTTTGGGGGGGTTTAGCTGTCCAAAATGGAGTAATTGTGTGCGTTTTTTCACTATCCTTGTGCTCCAGGGACTCCAAAATTGTGATAGCTGGTCAGGAAATTAGATGTGGAATTTATATCCCTGGAACGCCGGAAGGTACTCATTGGATTTTGGGCCCCTTTTTGCATCTAGGCTGTGAATACATTTTTACACATGTGGTATCCACATACTTAGGAGGCGTAGCAGAATGTGTTTTGGGGTGTAGTTGTAAGCATGCCTATGCTATGTGTGAGAATTAACTCGTTAAGAAGACAACTTTGTGAAAAAAAAAAAGATTTTATTTAGTGTCTTCATTTTCCCAAAAATGTGACAAAAACTATAAGTTAAAAAAATCATCATGCCACTTATTACATACCTTGGAATATCTACTTTCCAAAAAAGGGTAATTTTGGGGGTCATAAGAAATATAGATAGGCAGTTAGAACTTAGAACATCAGGATTGATCAATTTTCAAATATATACTATAGTTGGTAGACTCTATCAAACTTTTACAAAGACTTTGATTTTTTTTAGCGAATAAATGTAGCAGAATAAATTTTTTCTCAAATTTATAAAGAAATATTTTTTATTTGCCCAAATTTTAAGAAAAGTTTTGTTTCCCCAAATTGTTGATCTTTTTTTGCTTATATAGTAAGAATAAAAAAAAAAAAAAAAAACAGTAGTGATTAAATACCACCAAAAGAAAGCTCTGAGTCTCAAAAAATTGTAAAAATTTCATTTGGGTATAGTGTTGCAAGAGTTATTGTCATTCAAAGTTTGACAGCACTGAAATCTGAAAAATGACCTGGGCAGAAAAGGGGTGAAACAGACCAGTCTTGAGGTGGTTAATGTCACCTATAGTGATGAGCCAAACACCCCCCTGTTCGGTTCGCACCAGAACATTTCGAACAGGGGAAATGTCTAGCGAACATGCAAACTCCATTAAAGTCTATGGGACACGAACATAAAAAATCAAAAGTCCTAATTTTAAAGGCTTACATTCAAGTTATTGGCCCAAAAAAGTGTATGGGGACCTAGGTACTGCCCTGGGGGAAATGGAAGAGCACAAAAAGCCGCACAACTGGTTGAAGATGCAAAAAGTTAAAATCCAAATTTATTTTGCAGGCAAAAAGATAAAATCATCCAAGATGAAACCAAAACAGTCGGAGACATGGGGGGGAAAAGGGGAGCACGGCGGTTGACGCGTTTCACGGAGTCTTCCGCTTAGTCGTAACCATGCTGTACAATACAAGACACTGCTATATATAGAGGAAAAGGCATTTCAAATAACATGTACCTCCCAGAATGTGCTTGATTGAGCCCACACAGCTGCAGATACTAAATCCCAATTAAGGGCACACAAACAGCCCAGCAGGAATTGTATGTTTGCTTTTGCTTCACCTTTTGTCCAAAAACGCATAGCAAAAAAGTTCTATAAATGCATATGCGAAAAAGCTTTCAATAAAACTAAGGAAAAAACAGTAGTGATAATATAAAAAGACAGCTGGTAGAAGCCAAAAAACTAACAAAAACAAAGTAAAGGGAGAAAAGAAAAAAGAAAAACGAAGAGAAAAAAACGAAGGGAAAAAAAAAAAAAAAGGGGGAAAAAAAAAAAAAAAACAAGAAAAAGAAAAAAGACAAAGAAAAAGTAAACAGTAAAACGGAAGCATATAGATGTGTTCATACCCAGATGGAACTATGGTATAAAAAGAAATGGTGTATAATATAGTCATGAAGAGCATATATGTGTAAATATATAAGTGGTACACATAAAAATAATAAATGTGTAACCACAAACACATACATCACGTCCATATAGCATATGAAACAAATAGATAAATGGGGGGGGAAATTGTACACATATGTAATAGGTATGAGCACAACCCCCAAAAACGTATAACCCCATCCATTGAGTGGTATATCTGCAACTGTGTTCACATACATAGGGCAATCCACCCAATCGAAAGAATATAAAAATAACCAATGAGATATGTAAGAACACTAAACATTACCATAAAAATAATAATAAATACATAAATGCATAAACATAGAAGTCCTGTGTGTCTTTATCAGCATAATGATATTATTATCCCCTATAAAGATATAAAAATAGGGACATTTAAATGGATATATACCCAAGACATTGGTAACATCTCAGGCATATCCCACATCGATCTAACAAAAAAAAAAAATATATATATATATATGCTTACGTGTACATGTCGACTTAGATCATACTGAACACAGAGTATAGCATGCACATGTGTGAACCACCGTGCATATAGCACAATCAATATCCATAAAGGAATCAGCCACACATTGCATAAATATATAGCCATGGAGGCAAGCCGAACGGAACAACATGCATATATATCGATGAACACATGCATTCCAAAAAAAAAAAAAAAAAGATGCAGAGACCGAAATGGGACAAAAGGGAAGGAGAAATGAGAAAAAAAAAAAAAGAGAAAAGAAGAAACAAAGAAACACTAAGACATAGAATGGCCAATCAAAGAAACATGTACCATGTATGTGTATGGGATACAGGTAGCCCTCTCTGTATGTATAGTTAAATGTATGTACCCACGAATAGATACATGAATCATTACTGGGAATAAAAGTGAGTAACATCCCATTCAAAGTTTAAACCGCCAGGTAAGCGGGTCTGGAGTTTATGAATCCAGAAAACCTCCCGCTTACACAGAAGGCGGAACACATCGCCCCCTCTTACAGGAGCAACCACACGTTCGATCACTTGGACCGATATCAAAGACAGATCACCGTCATGTTCTGAATTAAAATGTCGGGCCACATTCGTGGATTTCCTCAATCTGACATCACTAAGGTGTTCCCTAAATCTGTCTTTAAGTTTTCGTGTGGTGCGACCCACATATTGTACAAAACATTCTCTGCAAGTAATGAGATAAATAAGGTATGTAGTGTTACAATTAAAAAACCTGTTGATTTTGTATGTTTTGTTCTCAATAGAGGATTGAAAGTTAACACCCCCTAGAATATGGGGACATGTAATGCAGTCCTTAGCCCCACATCGGAAATTACCTTTCAGATGCAACCATGTTTCTGATGTATTTTTAATTGTAGTGCTAAACAGACTTGGGGATAACTGGTTTCCCAGTGTTTTGGCCCTCTTGGCGACAATATTCACTCCTCCCTCTAAGATCCTGGCACAGTCCTTATCACCATACAGAATGGGAATATGTTTATTGATAATTTGTTTGATCCTGTTAAATTCCAAACTGTATGGGATGGTGAGATTAATGGAGCCATTATTGCCAGAAGTCTTAGATTCATTGAAATGTCTCTTTGGTGTAAGGAGGCTTTTCCTGTCCCTATTAAGGACATGCCCTGGGGGACATGAATCAATGCAAAAAAATGTTTTTTAAACAATCGTTTTTACAGGAGCAGTGATTTTAATAATGCTTAAAGTGAAACAATAAAAATGAAAAATTCCTTTAAATATCATTCCTGGGGGGCCCCCTAATGTGCCTGTAAAGTGGCACATTTGTGCAAAGTATGTAGCTTGCTGTAGCAATACTGACATTTATTAAGGAAAAAATGTCATTTAAACTTGCTCGCGGCTGTAATTTATTGTCGGCTCCCAGGAATACAGATAAAAAAATGAAAAAAATGGCCAGAATAAATTACTGACATCATGTAATTTATTCACTGCACCTGAGCAGTGCATTATGGGGCGCTAGTGACGTCAGATCCCTATAAAAGAGCTGTCAAACTCAAACAGCTCATTAGCGTCGGAGGTGTCTTGAGAATCAGGAGCTTCTTTTTTTTTTCTATTTTTCAGTTGCGGGCGGGCGACGTGATCATCAGGGGACACTATTGTTTTTATTTTTATTTTGTAATAAAGGACTTGTCCAAAACTGGCTTTTGTCTTTATTTTTTTTGTACACTTTTTTTGGTGAATGGGTAGGGGTACGATGTACCCGATATCCATTCCCATGGGGGGGGGGGCGGGATCTTCTTAAAGGGGGCTTCCAGATTCCAATAAGCCTCCCCCCGGCAGACCCCCACAACCACAGCCCACGGTTGTCGGGAAGAGACCCCTGTACCCATCATGGGGGCAAGGTGCTTTGGGGTGGGGGGGGCACCTGCCTTTGACCAATGATGACTTAGGGGCGGCTGCCGTGCACTGTGTGTAGGGCAAGACAAAAGCTATGTATGTTCAGCCTAAACAGGCTTGATGGTGGTGTAGGTGGTAGAATACCAGGCTTGCAATTAAGAGGTTGTGAGTTCGATCCCTTGGCCAGTGGGTGATTTATAAGTGGAATTCCTTCAGGGAGAGTGTAGTAAGTTTAACAGCCGCCCCTGAGCCATGATTGGCTAAAGGCACCTGTAGAGATGACAGGCATCATGGCACAGATGATTTGATTGGCCAAAGCATGGAGGGCAGAGTCCATGCTTTGGCCAATCACATAGTGCGCAGTGCATTATAGATGCGGGAACTTCAATTTTCCCGCGAAGAAGCCCATTTGTTCACCATTGGGGGAACGGGCGAACGGGCTGTGTTTGAGTCGAACTTAGGTTCGACTCAAACACGAAGCCCATCCCTAGTCACCTATATCTAGTAAGTGGGCCACCACTGAAAATGATAGTTGACCAACCATAACTCTAGTGGAAAGTAACTTATATCTTGTTACAAACTTCCTACAGGTTGTCTATGGCCCACTCTAGCTGCTACTTAACAAGGTTTTTTTCTAAATTGTCATTTGCATTTAGAAGGCTAACTATTTAATTAGGACATTACATGTGTATGTAGTTCTTGCACAACTTTCTATTGAGTATTGTTTCTGTATGTTCTTTACCAAATTGACCAAAGTATTCAGTTTGAAATAATTTTTCAAGCTTACAACCATGTCTTGTAGTCTACAAGGGCAAATACTAGGCCAAGTCAATATGAGGTTAACAATTCCCAAGCAGGGTGTAGGAATGCAAAGTGATAATCAGCCTTTGCTTCCACCATGTCAGATAGGATTGCATTAGACAGCTCCATGGAATTATTTCATCATAGGTCTTCAGCTGAGGCCAGTTGGTCATCATTAACAGGATGAAGTTCTTCATGACATCAGGGAACTCTGTATCCAGTTTCAGCATTTGGAATGATTTTAGAATGACTTTATATGATTTTAAACTACATGATTATTAATACTGGTTTTCATAGCTATTATACAGTACATAAACAAAGTAGAGATTTTCATCTGATAAGAAAAAACATAGTCATTGAATTTCTTAATAGTCTGGGGTTCTGAACTTTTTGTATAGATTGTCTGCTGTTTAGTTTTTCAAAGTTAGAAAAACATACATAAATTTAAAAAAATATATAATCCTGTATTATATGTCGCTTTTCAGGAGGGATATATATATAAAACAACAGGTGTTTTCATAACTACACATATTTTTGTCTAAAACAAGTAACTGGTTATAAAGTTTCTTACTTCATTGTAAGAGTTCTAGTTTTAACATATAACAATGCTAAATTAATGTATATAACTTCAAAATAGTAGAGAAATACGGTGTCCACAACTAATACAGGGTTAAAGCTGGCCTCACTACAATTCTGTCTGATTTTTGTAAAAGTATAATAAAGTGTAACACAACCTTCACATTATAATAGGGCTAATCATATATTAAATAATATCAAAAAGTCTTTCACTTTCAGTGTCCTTTTAATCCAATGGTCTGTGACAGTGAAAACACTTGAAGAAACCATCAGTGCTCTACATAAACTCCTCTAATAGTGCTTTTCCTCCACCAGGTGAAAGACCTGCTCACCTAAAACTAAAAAAATAAGCATGTGTATCTTAATGTGTCCTAGGTAGAGTTGAGCGGACACCTGGATGTCCGTGTTCGGCGGGTTCGGCCGAACTTTAAAAAAAAGTCCGGGGTCCGTGTCCCGGACTTTTGCCGAACTTTTCCCGGACACCGAACCCCATTGAAGTCAATGGGGACCCGAACTTTCAGGCACTAAAATGGATCTAAAACACCAATGGAAAGGGCTAGAGTGCTGCAAATGGCAGCAAAACGTAGTTAAGAGCATGGCAAGTGCTCTGCAAACAAATGTGGATAGGGAAATAACTTAAAACAACAAAAAAAAACTGAAAAATAAAACAATGTTCTTCATCTCTGAAGGACGAGGCCCATATGGAGTAGGAGGGAGGTTGAGGTGGTGGTGGATGTGGCGGTGTCATAGGCGTGCGCACAGGGTGTGCCGGATGTGCCTGGGCACACCCTAATCACCTAGGGCACATAGCATTATCGCTCTGTTTGCCAGTGAGGAGATGGGAAAGATCTCCCTCGGACCTGCTCTGCTCTATTTCACTTTGCCAGCAGGGAGAGTAATGTATCGGGGCCATGTACATGTAGGCAAACACATGCATGTGTATTTAAACTTTGGGGTGCACACCCTAATGCAATAGGCTGCGCACACCTATGGGCGGTGTAGGTGGAAGCGGCGGTGGAGGAGGACCAGGGCCGGATTAAGAGCATCATGGGCTTGGTGCTGAGGATTTTGAAGGGCCTTAAGGGCCGTGCCTTGGCATGCACCCAGAGGAGGAAGGGTGCAGCCATGCATGCCTAATTCCACATGGGATGCTGTCTCTGAAGCCCATAAACACATCCATGCATCGGCAACTGTCCCTCCTTGTCCGGCCTTCGTGCTGTGTGGGGAGGTTCTGAGGGAGCTGCCTGGGGAAGTGAGCATAGAAGCCAGACTTCTGTGTTTACAAGTGACAGAAGAGCGGTAACAGTGAATATGGCCAACCTGGGGCCTATATAAAGGTAGGGGCCTGGAGCTGCAGCTCCAATAGCCCCTACGTTAATCTGGCCCTGAGGAGGAGGAGGTAGCCAACACTGCTTCTTTTCACAAATTTTAAATGAGGGTACACCCCAAAAGAGTGGGAAAGAGCAAAAATGGAACAATGGCTGGGTAAGGTCGGTATCCATCGCTATTCTGCACAAGGTACGGAAAATTCCCGTGGGATCCATGCCTGGTTCATTTTAATGAACGTGAGCTTGTCCACATTGTCTCTGGAGAGGCGGCTTTACACACGTACCAACACAAACTATCCCGCAATTTAATTGATCCCCAAAGGTTTTTATTGAATAGCGGAATAGGAAATATGATCAAAAAAAGTATATGTATCTCACACGTACAAAACCACACTAGGCCCCAATTACTATTGTTTTATACCCCTAAAAGGCTGAATGAGGAGTATGGAACAGGCAGCACCCTCAAATCTTCAGAAGTATGAGATGAACCCCAAAAACTTGGAAAGGTGGATCTCACACGTACCAACACAGACTATCCCGCAATTTAATTGATCCCCAAAGGTTTTTATTGAATAGCGGAATAGGAAATATGATCAAAAAAAGTGTATGTATCTCACACGTACAAAACCACACTAGGCCCCAATTACTATTGTTTGTACCCCTAAAAGGCTGAATGAGGAGTAGGAGGAGTATGGAACAGGCTGCACCCTCAAATCTTCAGAAGTATGAGATGAACCCCAAAAACTTGGAAAGGTGGATCTCACACGTACCAACACAAACTATCCCGCAATTTAATTGATCCCCAAAGGTTTTTATTGAATAGCGGAATAGGAAATATGATCAAAAAAAGTGTATGTATCTCACACGTACAAAACCACACTAGGCCCAAATTACTATTGTTTGTACCCCTAAAAGGCTGAATGAGGAGTAGGAGGAGTATGGAACAGGCAGCACCCTCAAATCTTCAGAAGTATGAGATGAACCCCAAAAACCCCAAATATCATTCAGCTCTGCTGCAGGCCACAATTTAATTTTTTTTAACCCAAGGCTGTATATTGAATAGTGGAATAGAAAAAAAGTGTATGATTTCTGAAACCACTCAATATTAGCACATGTGAACTGAACACAGCAGTGTATGATCAGTCACTCAGCACAGCACAGCTGAAGTAAAAATGCTGCACACAGTGCCTGATAGAAAAATACTTTTCTCCCTCCTCCTCAGTAGGCAAAAAAGATTGTGTTCACTGCACCCCAAAAAGATTGTGTTCACTGCACCCCAAAAAGATTGTGTTCACTGCACCCCAAAAAGATTGTGTTCACTGAACCCCAAAAAGATTGTGTTCACTGCACCCCAAAAAGATTGTGTTCACTGCAGCCCACACACAGCAAAATGGATGTGGACCACTGACACCTGCCTATCTCCTATCCCACACCACACAGCAATATCGATTGTAGTTTGTAGAACACACTGTCTGACCCTAAAAATCAGCAGACTCTGTCCCTAAAAGGATTGATAAGATAGTAGATCGGGTGACTGCAACCCCCCCCCCCCCACACAGCAATATCGATTGTAGTTTGTAGAACGCACTGTCTGACCCTAAAAATCAGCAGACTCTGTCCCTAAAAGGATTGATAAGATCGTAGATCAGTCACTGCAAACCCCACCCCACACAGCAATATCGATTGTAGTTTGTAGAACACACTGACTCTAAAAATCAGCAGACTCTGTCCCTAAAAGGATTGCTAGGATCGTAGATCGGTCACTGCAAACCCCACCTCACACAGCAATATCGATTGTAGTTTGTAGAACACACTGTCTGACCCTAAAAATCAGCAGACTCTGTCCCTAAAAGGATTGCTAAGATCGTAGATCGGTCACTGCAAACCCCACCCCACACAGCAATATTGATTGTAGTTTGTAGAACGCACTGTCTGACCCTAAAAATCAGCAGACTCTGTCCCTAAAAGGATTGCTAAGATCGTAGATCGGTCACTGCAAACCCCACCCCACACAGCAATATCGATTGTAGTTTGTAGAACACACTGACCCTAAAAATCAGCAGACTCTCTCCCTAAAATGCATACAACTCGCCCTGCCTAACACACTCCGACCTGTCCCTCAATTCTATCCGGACACAAATGTTTTTTTTTCCTGTCTGTCCCTAATCAGCAGCCAGCACGTTGATGTGTGCTCTCTCCCTGAACTAAACAGCAGAATGACGCCGCAGCGGCGCTGCCTAGAAACTTATAAAGACTTGGTCACATGCTTCAGACGGCCAATCACAGCTACTGATACATTTGTAGGCATGGCTGGGATGGCTTAGGCACACCAGTTAAACGCTTGTTGATTGGCTGTTGAAAGCCCGCCATGAAAAGCGCGCCAAAGCATGCAAAACCCGGAAATAAAACGACCGAACACGGATTTTTACCCAAATATACAGTAAAGTTTTGGGGTCCATGTTCGGGTAACAAAAATCCAATTATTCGGTACGAACACGAATAATACAGTCCGTGTTCGCTCAACCCTAGTCCTAGGTACTTCTCCTGCAGATACCAGCTCTCCCCTATTCCTGATAACTTTATCAGCCACCTTGTCCTCTGCTCCACCAGCGTGAGTTATATACTCTCCACAGGTACAATAGAAGACATAGGAGGCAAAGACATGGTGCACTCCTGTTTTAAAAATGTATTCACACAAACAGAATTGTACTTACAAAAAATCCAAGATGCTAAAAGCATTCAGAATCATTTGTCAAACGCCTGCACAACTCCCGAGTAAAGGCACGACGTGACGTCACGGGCTCGGCTCCTCCCTATACATGTTACGCCCTATGATTGGGCTTCTTCAGTAGTTCTACTGAAGGACAAGGTGGCTGAAACAGTTATCAGGAATAGGAGAGAGCTGGTCTATGCAGGAGAAGTATAGAGGACACATTAGGATACATGTGCTTCTTTTTTTGGTTTGAGGTGAGCAGGTTTTTCACCTGGTGGAGGATAAGCACTATTAGAGGAGTTTATGTAGAGCACTGTGGGTTTCTTTAAGTGTTTTCACTGACACAGACCATTGGATTTAAAGGACACTGAAAAAAGAACCGTTTTGATATTATTTATTTATGATTAGCACTATTATAATGTGAAGGTTGCGCTACACTTTGTTATACGTTTACAATATTCATGCGGTGAGTGGAACACTGACAGAGTTTGGCTCACAACCTGGAATTGGAAATTATTGTTCTGTTTCACTATGTAAGTTTGTTTTGCGTTAAGGGAGATAGCGCTGAATACACTTATTATTATTATTATTATTATTTCAGGTTCTTAAATATAATATTTCATTCTGTCTGATTTGCCCTCTCTTACATCTTCCCTCTCATAGTATACTCTTGCTTCACCTACCCTACCTTCCCCACATTATACCTACCAGCACTGTCAAAAAAATCTGTAAAACTGGAGACTATCAACTTCATGGAGGAGTAAGAACTTATGAAGCTCCCTGCTTGTGAGTATATCGCTTGCCTGCTGGCAGTGGTTGCATTACTAAGATACTGTTTTTCCGACAGCTTACTAATTTCAGGTCTTGCTCTATTATTTTAGCCTACAAACCCTTATTTATTTATATATAATTTATTATTTGTATTTATAGGTTTTCTTTATTGAATAATCCAAAATGTCCTCTTTAAGACAGGGTCTTTGGTCTTTCTTACAAAGAAAGGTTATTGCAGAAGTCAAGACTATTCCCCAGAGATAGAGCTCAGCAGAGAAATCTCAAGTTCATTCATTATAAACATAACCCCATAAAAATAAATTGTGGAAAATACCATAAAACTGACTTCTAAAATCAGTTCACAGGAGTCTATTCTAATTTCTCTATCAAAAGCTGTAGCCTAAAAAGAGGGATTATTTTTATACATAACATTGGGATGAGATTTGCTTTGTGTAACACTCAAAAGGCATAACAAAGGCAGGTAGTATGATCTAAATGGGCAGAGGGAGGGAAACGACATGCTTGGTCCTCCTAACGCTAAGCTGTGTTGTAATTGGGACCATCATCTCATATGCTATATAAACAAAGCATAGTCTAGCCATGTCATCGCGTAGTCTCTGCTGTTGTCCAAGCTGGAAGCACTCATGCAAAAGTTGCTATGGCAGGACTCCATGGGGCCATACAAAATAACCCACTCAGCAAACATGGTGAGCGCTGAAGTTATGTACAGTATATATATATATATATATATATATATATATATATCTACACACACACAAACATACAAATTATCTATCTATCTATCTATCTATCTATCTATCTATCTATCTATCTATCTATCTATCTATCTATCTATATATATATATATATATATATTAATTTATACATTTTTATAAATGAAGACATGTGATCATGACAACATCATAAAGATATAGTATTAACAGCATGCACTGGTGGTGTCAGAATGTGGTGCCACCACTACAGCAAATAGGATCTCTTGTCTGAGATTTTGTGACTGATATATCAGGAATGCTAACTGTTGAGCAATAGTGTAAAAAAGTAAAAAAAAAGTACCTTGGCATCTACTTTCTTGTCTGAGAGTTAATAAAAAGGGGATGGAGAGCTGAAGTTACACTCTGCAGAGCTCAGTGAGGAGAGTTCTGAGAGTTGATTGGAGGGAAGAGACACACCCATTCAGACAGCACACAGGAACAGAGCTGAGGCTGCCAATGTGCTGGAGGTCCCTCTCCTGTCACCATTTTTCTCTTGGTGTCAGGAATACTTGTCAGAAATGATTAATGCTGACAGTAGAGGAAAGAAGCAGCAGACAGAAATAACAATTAGTGCTCGTAATTGAGACAAGTGCACGCTATAGAGGGTTATGCTTTGTTCATATTTCATGTCTGAGGTTTACAAGCACTTAAACTCCCTGATTGCTCCAACCAGCCACCTGAAGCTAAGAAAGTATTGGTGACTCTCCCACCAATGTCACATAGAATAAAGAATTTCCCAGTTAGTTCTGGACTCTCCCTATAAATGTGGTCAACTCTAGAAATTCTGAAATGAACAGAGTAAGGGAGCGATAGACACAGCTCCAAAATTTATCATATCCTGTATAGAAAGATAACACGACATGAAGTTTAGCATTTGCATCTTCTTGTCCTAGGCGCATTAAGTGAAGAAAGCTTTGAGGGTAGAGTATTTTAATAAGCTATATCATCTGGAATTCATCAACGCCAACTCAGTGTAATGAAACATTCCAGATGTTAATTGATGTATTATGGCTTTAATCACGCTAAAAAAGTCATACAGACGCACCCAATCCATAAGCACGTGGGAGTGCTAGCATGACAGCCTACTTTTTAACTACATATTTCAGATGAATAAAATAAAAGCCCGGGGGAGTAGCTGGAGATAACCTTCCTTTTTGTGCACTCTGAATATTCTGTAGCCAGTCAAACTTGAACAAGATGTTGTATAGAAATCTGTTTATGCTAGCACTATGCTAGCAAGGCCAAAAAGACATAAGTGCTGAAGGTGCAGTATATTTCAATAACCACTTACAGCTGTTATAACATACATGGAAACTTCAAAACAATTTGTTCTCTATAGATATATATTTATTGTATATGCACAGAAAATCATGCAGCTCAGACTAACATTGATGTAAAAATAGTTCTATAAAATCTGATCTTTACCTCCCAGATATTCTACATTGGAAGCATTTCTAATACTCTCTAACTGCCCACCTTAAATGTGACATGGTGGTTTCGGATCTATTTAGATTGCTGCTCATCTTTTCTCTACAGTGCGACAATTTTAAACTTAACAGTACAACTTGTTAAACTTGTTTTTTTAAGTCAATGGGACCAGTTGTAGTCCAGTATTTCAATCTGAAATCCCCACTTTTAAGAGGTGGTAGCAGGTGCTCCCAAAATGCCTGCTAAACTGGCTCTTAATTGCCTCTATGAATTGCTTTTCATAGAGGTGGTAGAGTCCTAGGAGGAAAAATAAAATGTTGTGTTGTTCTATGATTCTAATTGCCAGGCCTAACCCAACTATGTCCTTTTAGGACCTATTCACACTAGCGAATGGGGCCATTTGTGAATATCTGTGGGAGACCCAGCGGGGTTCCCTGTGATTAGCTGTGGACAGGTAGCCCCTTTGAAAGCAATAGGAGGCTGACAGCTTCCGCAGCTATTCACAGCTGATCGCATGTAATCGTTCATGCACTGATTACCTGCTGATGATCGGCCCTAGACACAGACAGTCTGTTAGCTTTTCATTACTTTCAATGGAGCCTCCCACCACTAGTCCCACTGAATCTCCCGCAGCTAATCACAAACAGCCCCTTTTTGCAAGTGTGAATGGGGCCTTAGGTTTGGCCATTTCTCATGAGCATAACATAGATGATAGAGGCTAAACCAGAAAGCTAAAACTTAGCTTCTATAATGCAGCTGGAGTTTTTCCTACTATGTGTGATACATTCTGTTAAACTGGTCCAAAAAAAAACGATTCCAATAAGCTGCAAGGAACGTCTGGTATCCAGACCCTCCTTCGTTCATCTCTGCTAAAGCTGGACATACATGGATCGAAATTCAGCAGGGACTGGCTGAATTTGAGTATATGTATGAGCACTGTGATCTACTGATTGACTTCTGTACAGCTGCCCTGTCAGGTTTTCCCTGCTCAATCAGAGCTGCTGGCTGTAGCCAACAGCGCTGATTAGTGTATTCTGATGGTAGGAAAATTCCCCCACTGTCAAAATACAATAGCTCTTGAGTGTGTAGATGGGGCAATGAGGTCAGTTTTTTTCATTGAACCCGCTGGTTGAACAAAAAAAAATGTGTCATGAATGGGCTGCTCCACAGTGTAGACACTCAACTATTGCTGGATTCTCTTAAAGCGGAGTTCCGGGCACAAAAACGATATTGTGCTAGTTCAGCCTAACCTGAAAAGGAATTGGATAGTTAGATTTTTTTTTTTTAAAAACTCACCTTGTAATTGACGATCGTAAATACTCACCTCAGGGTACTTCCTCCCTCAGCGCCGCGGCTCCGCTGTCACTTCCTGCGCTGCGATGATTCCTGGGAGCTAAACGTCATCGCTCCCAGGAATCAATGCGACGGCACCGGCCCCGCTCGTCACTTCCGGGCGACGCCGCATTCCCCTGCTAAACAGCTTCTGGGCATGCTCAGAAGCTGTTTAGGAATGCGGCGCCGCACCGGAAGTGACGAGAGGGGCCGGTGCAGCGCATTCTGGGAGAAGAAGACGCGGAAGAAGACGCAGAAGAGGACCGCGCCGGCTTCAGCTGCCCACAAGAGAGATGGAAACGCTGTGGAAGAAATTTTATAAGTAAGTATTTCTTCTAAAAGGTAAGTGCAAACCGGGACAGATCAGAGGCTAGCCATTGTGGAATGTGCTAGCCCTGACTGTCCCGGGGGTATGTTCATTAAAAAATGACATCTGTGCCCGGAACTCCGCTTTAAGTTATTAGGTAAAGTAACTTGTACGTAGTATTCATCGGCCAGTCCATTTCTATGACAATAGTAATATGTATATATATATATATATATATATATATATATATATACACACAGTATCTCAAAAAAGTGAGTACATCTCTCACATTTTTGTAAATATTTTATTATACCTTTTCATGTGACCACACTGAAGAAATTACACTTTGCTACAATGTAAAGTAGTGAGTGTACAGCTTGTATAACAGTGTAAATATGCTATCGCCTCAAAATAACTCAACACACAGCCATTAATGTCTAAACAGCTGGCAACAAAAGTGAACAAACCCCTAAGTGAAAATGTCCACATTGGGCCCATTAGCCATTTTCCCTCCCTGGTGTCATGGGACTCCTTAGTGTGACAAGGTCTCAAGTGGAAATGGGGAGCAGGTGTGTTAAATTTGGTGTTATCGCTCTCACTCTCTCATACTGGTCACTGGAAGTTCAACATGGCACCTCATGGCAAAGAACTCTCTGAGGATCTGAAAAAAAAAAGTTGCTCTACATAAAGAAGAAGAAGATTGCTAGACCCTGAAACTGACTTGCAGCACGGTGGCCAAGACCATACAACAGTTTAACAGGACAGGTTCCACTCAGAACAGGCCTCTCCATGGTCGACCAAAGAAGTTGAGTGCATGTTCTCAGTGTCAAATCCAGAGGTTGTCTTTGGGAAATAGACATAAGAGTGCTGTCAGCATTGCTGCAGAGGTTGAAGGGGTGGGGGGGTCAGCCTGTCAGTGCTCAGACAATATGCGGCACACTGCATCAAAATGGTCTGCACGGCTGTCATCCCAGAAGGAAGCCTCTTCTAAAGATGATGCACAAGAAATCCCGCAAACAGTCTGCTGAAGACAAGCAGACTAAGGACATGGATTACTAGAACCATGTCCTGTGGTCTGATGAGACCAAGATAAATGTATTTGGTTAAGATGGTATCAAGCGTGTGTGGCGGTAACCAGGTGACGAGTACAAATAAAAGTGTGTCTTGCCTACATTCAAGCATGGTGGTGGGAGTGTCATGTTCTGGGGCTACTGGCACTGGGGAGCTACAGTTCATGGAGGGAACCGCGAATGCCAACATGTACTGTGACATAATGAAGCAGAGCATGATCCCCTCTCTTCGAAGACTGGGCCGCAGGGCAGTATTCCAACATTAAAATGACCCCAAATACACCTCCAAGATGACCACTGCCTTGCTAAAGAATCTGAGGGTAAAGGTGATGGACTGGCTAAATATTTCTCCAGACCTATACCCTATTGAGCATCTGTGGGGCATCCTCAAACAGAAGGTGGAGGAGCGCAAGGTCTCTAACATCCACCAGCTCCGTGATGTCGTCATGGAGTAGTGGAAGAGGACTCCAGTGGCAACCTGTGAAGCTCTGGTGAACTCCATGTGGAAGAGGACTCCAGTGGCAACCTGTGAAGCTCTGGTAAACTCCAGGTTAAGGCAGTGCTGGAAAATGATGGTGGCCACACAAAATGTTTACACTTTGGGCCCAATTTTGAGGTGTTTATTAGGGGTGTACTCACTTTTGTTGCCAGCGGCATAGACATTTATGGCTGTGTGTTGAGTTATTTTGAGGGGACAGAAGATTTACACTGTTATACAAGCTGTACACTCATATTCTCATATATATATATATATATATATATATATACACAGTATATATGCACTGCCTGGCCAGAAAAAAAAAGTCGCCACCAAAAAAAAAAAAGATCACGCACCGTAATATTTCATTGCACCCCCTTTAGCTTTGATATACGGCACGCATTCACTGTGGCATTGTTTTGATAAGCTTCTGCAATATCACAAGATTTATTTCTGTCCAGTGATGCATTAATTTTTCACCAAGATTCTGTATTGATGATGGGAGAGTCGGATCACTGCCCAAAGCCTTCTTCAGCACATCCCAAAGATTCTCAGTGGGGTAAGGTCTTGACTCTGTGGTAGCCAATCTATGTGTGAAAATTATGTCTCATGCTCCCTGAACCACTCATTCAGAGGCTGAGCCTGATGAATCCTGGCATTGTCATCTTGGATTATGCCTATGCCATCAGGGAAGAAAATATCCATTGATGGAATAACCTGGTCATTCAGTTTATTCAGGTAGTCAGCTTCGCATTGTGCATGTGGAAATGCTCTTACTTTCACTATTAAACATACCCCCAAGTTCTACTGTTGTTTTTGTACAATTTGATTTCACCAAACATTTAAGTGATCGCCGACAACGATCAATCAGGGTTTTTTCCAAACCCATTTCTTCCTCGAAGACGATGGTTCCCCACTATCCTTCCAGTTTTTAATAACGTGTTTGACAGGTTCCTTACCTAATTTTAGTAGTTTCTGCAATCTCCTTAGATGTTTTCTCTGCTTGATGCATGCCAATGATTTGACTCTTCTAAAACTGACTAACATCTTTTCCACAACCTCGGGATGTGTCTGTCTTTCGACATGGTTGTTTAAGAAATGAGAAGCTACTCATTGCATAAGTTCGGGTTAAATAACTTGTTGCCAGCCTAAAGGATAATCTCCCATGCAGTAACTATCCAATAGGAAGCTCTTACCTATTTGCTTAGGTAATTTTAGGTGGCGACTATTTTTTTGGCCAGGCAGTGTATATATATTCTTATTGGGATTTGAATATGATCAAGGGCTTAAATGACAGGGTATTTGTAAATGTACAAATTCAAGCCATCCAAAACAATTTTGAGGTTATAAATTGGATTACTTTTTGCTAGCTAAAATCTGCAAAAGCAAAATAACAGGCTTGCTTTAAAGCATATCAACCAGGAGTATATGCGCTCTACCTCACATACAGCCAATCACTGCAATTGCAAATATGAGACAGATATGCCAGCACACATGAAAAAATAGCTTTGTTAACAATTACTATAACTTACAAGGCAATCTCCACTAATGCGTTTCAGCCTAAAGACCTAAAGTGTATACAAAGCTAAAACTTTATTTTTTCATTTTGGTAATAGTAAGGAGTGGTGTGGTCCTTGACTCTAATCTAAGAAATAACCCATCTGGAACCTTAAACTTTAACCACTTCTGGACCGGAAGGATTTGCCCCCTTAACCACTTAAGCCCCGGAGGATTTGGCTGCTCAAAGACCAGGGCCTATTTTGCGATTCGGCACTGCGTGACTTTAAAGGACAATTGCGCGGTCGTGCGACGCTGTACCCAAATGAAATTGACGTCCTTTTTTCCCACAAATAAAGCTTTATTTTGGTGGTATTTGATCACCTGTGTGATTTCTACTTTTTGCGCTATAAACAAAAAAAGCGTCAATTTTGAAAAAATAATATTTTTCAAATTTTTTTATATGAAATTCCCCCCCCCCCCCAAAAAAATGTAAAAATCTAATTTTTTTAACATTTTAGGCCAATTTGTTTTCTGCTACATATTTTTGGTGAAAAAAATCGCAATAAGCATATTTTGATTGGTTTGCGCAAAAGTTTTTGCGTTTACTAACTACGGGAAAGATTTACATAGAAACATAGAAACATAGAATGTGTCGGCAGATAAGAACAATTTGGCCCATCTAGTCTGCCCAATATATCTGAATCCTATGAATAGTCCCTGGCCCTATCTTATTTGAAGGATAGCCTTATGCCTATCCCATGCATGCTTAAACTCCTTCACTGTATTTGCAGCTACCACTTCTGCAGGAAGGTTATTCCATGCATCCACTACTCTCTCAGTAAAGTAATACTTCCTCTTATTACTTTTAAACCTTTGCCCCTCTAGTTTAAAACGGTGTCCTCTTGTGGTAGTTTTTCTTCTTTTAAATATGCTCTCCTCCTTTACCGAGTGGATTCCCTTTATGTATTTAAAAGTTTCTATCATATCCCCTCTGTCTCTTCTTTCTTCCAAGCAATACATGTTAAGGTCCTTTAACCTTTCCTGGTAAGTTTTTTCCTGCAATCCATGTACTAGTTCAGTAGCTCGTCTCTGAACTCTCTCTAGAGTATCTATATCCTTCTGGAGATATGGCCTCCAGTACTGCGCACAATACTCCAAGTGTGGTCTCACCAGTGTTCTGTACAGCGGCATAAGCACTTCTCTCTTTCTACTGCTTATACCTCTCCCTATACATCCAAGCATTCTGCTGGCATTTCGTGCTGCTCTATTACATTGTCTTCCCACCTTTAAGTCTTCTGAAATAATTACTCCTAAATCCCTTTCCTCAGATACTGAGGTCAGGACTGTGTCAAATATTCTATATTCTGCCCTTGGGTTTTTACGCCCCAGGTGCATTATCTTGCACTTATCCACATTAAATTTCAGTTGCCAGAGTTCTGACCATTCTTCTAGTTTTCCTAAATCCTTTTCCATTTGGCGTTTCCCTCCAGGAACATCAACCCTGTTACATATCTTTGTGTCATCAGCAAAAAGACAAACCTTACCATTGAGGCCTTTTGCAATATCACTTATGAAGATATTAAACAAAATTGGTCCCAGTACAGATCCCTGAGGTACCCCACTGGTAACATGACCTTGTTCTGAATGTTCTCCATTGACTACAACCCTCTGTTGTCTGTCACTCAGCCACTGCCTAATCCACTCAACAATATGGGAGTCCATGCTCAATGACTGTAGTTTATTGATAAGTCTTCTATGTGGGACAGTGTCAAAAGCCTTACTAAAATCTAGATATGCAATGTCTACTGCACCTCCACCGTCTATTATTTTAGTCACCCAGTCAAAAAAATCTATAAGATTTGTTTGACATGATCTCCCTGAAGTAAACCCATGTTGTTTTTCATCTTGCAATCCATGGGATTTAATATGTTCCACAATTATATCCTTTAATAGGGTTTCCATTAATTTGCCTACTATTGATGTCAGACTCACTGGTCTATAGTTGCTCCATTCCTCCCTACTACCTTTCTTGTGAATGGGCACGACATTTGCCAATTTCCAATCTTCCGGGACGACTCCTGTTACTAATGATTGGTTAAATAAATCTGTTAATGGTTTTGCCAGCTCACCACTAAGCTCTTTTAATAATTTTGGGTGTATCTCATCAGGACCCTGTGACTTATTTGTCTTCACTTTAGACAGCAATCTTAGAACGTCTTCCTCTGTAAAGACACATGCATCAAACGATTCATTAGTCATCCTTTCAAGTGGAGGTCCTTTTCCTTCTTTTTCTTCTGTAAAAACTGAACAGAAGTATTCATTAAGGCAGTCGGCTAGCCCTTTATTCTCTTCTACATACCTTCCGTCCTTTGTTTTTAATTTAGTTATTCCTTGTTTTAATTTCCTTTTTTCATTTATATATCTGAAGAATGTCTTATCCCCCTTTTTCATAGACTGAGCTAGTTTTTCTTCTGCCTGCGCTTTAGAAGTTCTTATAACTTGCTTGGCCTCTTTCTGCCTAATCTTGTAGATTTCCTTATCTTCATTGCTCTGGGTTTTTTTATAATTACAAAATGCTAGCTTTTTATTTTTAATGATTTGGGCCACTTCTGCTGAGTACCACAGTGGTCTCTTCCTTTTTTTGCTTTTACTGACAAGTCTAATGCAATTTTCTGTTGCCTTCAATAATGCACCTTTTAAGTAGTCCCATTTCTCCTGGACTCCATGTAATCCGTTCCAGTCTGATAAGGACTCATTTATGACTAATTTCATTTTTGAAAAGTCTGTTTTTCTAAAATCTAAAACTTTTGTTTTTGTGTGGTGTGACTCTTTCACAGTTCTTATATTAAACCACACTGACTGGTGATCACTAGATCCCAAGGTTTCGCCTACAATGACATCATATACCGAATCCCCATTTGTGAATACCAAATCCAAAATGGCCTCCCTCCCGGTTGGCTCCTCAACCACTTGTTGCAGAGACAACCTCAGTAGGGAATTTAGAATATCTGTACTCCTGGTAGAACTTGCTATTTTGGTTTTCCAGTTTATATCTGGAAGATTGAAATCTCCCATAATGATAACTTCTCCTTTACTAGTAATGGCGGCGATCTGCGATTTCTTTTTTTGCGGGACTGCGACTTTGTGGCGTATCGATCGGACCCTTGACTGACATTTTTGACACTTTTGGGGGGACCAGTGACATTACTACAGTAATCAGTCCTATACATATGCACTGTTACTGTAAAAATGACACTGGCAGGGAAGGGGTTAACGTTATTAGAGAGCAAGGGGTTAAGTGTGTCCCTAGGGGCGTGCTTCTAACTGTAAAGGGGTGTGGCTTTTGATGTAACCACAGAGACATACAATCCTACATAGCAGGATCATATGATCTCTGCTGTTACACCAGGGAGAATGACAGGCGACTTTGTTTACATCTGCGCCTGCCTTTCTCCCTCTCCAGCGGGAGATCGCGAGTGACCGGCGGACATCGGAACCGCCGGTCACTCGCGCGGGGATGTCAGGGAACGAGCATGGGCGGGAGCGCGCCTCCGGCGGTGCGCGCTCGCCCCCTATTGGCTTGCGGGCGAGTGACGTACCCATACGTCACTTTGCCTGCACGGGGCTGACCGCCGCAGTATATGTACTTGCGGCAGTTGGCAAGTGGTTAATGACCAGGCCATTTTTTGCTATTCGGCACTGCATTATTTTAACTGATAACTGCGCAGTCGTGAAACATGGTACCCAAATAAAATTGACGTTCTTTTTTTCCCCACAAACAGGGTTTTCTTTTGGTGGTATTTGATCACCTCTGCAGTTTTTGGATTGTGCGCTATAAACAAAAAAAGAGGTATTTTTTTATTTTTTAAGCAAAAAAGAAAAAACCTTGCAGTGATCAAATACCACCAAAAGAAAGCTCTATTTGTGGGAAAAAAAACTAAATTTGGTTTAGGTACAGTGTTGCATGACTGCGCAATTATCATCCAAAATGCACAGCGCTAAAAGCTGAAAATTGGCCTGGGTGGGAAGGGGGAAAAGTGCCCGGTATTGAAGTGGTTAAACACACCAGAAGCCCAGAAAAAAAAATCAGCTAAAGGCCTCCAGCATGTCCCAGCAACCAATGCCAGCACACTTATCAGCCAGTCAGCAAATTTATTCAACAGTGTGTTTGAATGCCACAAGAGTGGGTCAATGTTTTGTGGGTTCTGGTGACAGTCACAGTCAAAATAATTAATTTATAAAATCCTGTCTCACGCTATTGGCAAAGGCAGTATAAGAGAGGGCATGGCCAAGTGTGGTAATGTATAAATTTAAATGAATAATAGAATATAATAACTCCTTAAACACGGTGTATTAAAACTGAGGTGTTAGTAGCATAATCTCATATCCAATGAGTAAAGGATGTTTTCTTAGTTTCTGACAGAATGGATAGAGCAAAGGAAAATGACGTTCATGCTGCTGGGGTATTAAAGTAGAACTATAGGGAAAACTTTTTATTTGTTTTTATTTTGGATTGATCAGAAGAGGGTTATCACCTCTGTCAGATTTTATTTCACCATCTATGTCCCATTGCAGAGATTTACCTTCACTTCCTGTCTCATAGCCAAACAGGAAGTGAGAAGAAATAGCTGCAAATTAAGGGAATTCTTTGGGGACCCCCAGGTCACTGGAACTAGTATCCCCATTGAAAGAGTCCTCCTCTATTACACCTCTATTGCTTTTCTGGGGACAACCCAAAATTTAGGGTTTTCTTTTACTTTCACTAATAATGGTTAAACAGGACAAAAAGAGGGGGGATCTCCTTAACGGGGGCCACAGACAGCAACAAAACCTAACAGGTGTTCTAATCCCTCTCCACTCTATCCAAAACTAAAAAAAAAAAAAAAAAAGGTTTTTCCTTTAGTTATACTTTCACCTTGAAAGTAAAGCTGTTACTTCACTTTACCCTGCATCCACAGATACAAGTATGATTTAATGGTCTGTCTTGTCTCATTATATATCTTTCAAAGGGAGCTACATTTTGATCTTCATGGTTACAGTAAATAATCAAATTTCAATGTTTCTGTTAACTTTGGATATATATGTATATATATATATATATATATATATATATATATATATATATACACACACACACACACACACACACATACACACGCATATATATATATATATATATATATACACATACATATATATTGTGACAGGAAGTCAGGTAAATCTGTGGATGTAGTCATGGATACATTTCCACCTGGTTTAGAAAGTTCACCAATTACTATAGGGTGTTGGCTGCAGAGATAGCCAGCAGGAAGTTGAAAACCATTCAGCTGTTCAGAATGAGGAAATGAAGGCCTCTATAATTTGTCCAAAGGAAGTCTAAGGATTGCTGCCTCCTGCCGATGTGTGAGCATGGGGAGAGGAGGACAGTCAGATGTGTGCCCCCTGAAAGCTGTGTGAGCATGGGGAAGACCTCCTGAAGCGATATGGCTGAGGAGGGTAACAAGTGTGAAGACTACTCGAAGTGAGGTCTTGGATCGTTTCTAGGTGAAAAGAAACCAATGGACATTTCCTGTGTGAAGGGGAAATTAATTAAGACTGAAGACTACTCAAGGTGAGGTCTTGAACTATTTCTATGTGGAAGAAAACAAATGGACTATTGAGTGTCTGCTGTAGGATCAGCAAAGTTTGCTCCAACAGTAGGTTGGAGACAGACTTCATTAGATAGGTTCCTGTGTGTGGAAGGTAGCCGCCCACAGTGGCAAGGATTTATTTTATTTATGTTTATTTTGAATTATGCTGTTTTGAGGCTTGCACTTGTGGGAATTAAATTCCAAGAATAAACCAAACTGTTGTTTGCAACCACTTCTCGGCTATCTCCCTGTGTAAACGCACCCCCCAAAGGGGTCATCCACGCCTATCACCGAGCTAATCTCCCACAATATATATATATATATATATATATATCTATCTATACACACACATACACACGCGCATATATATATATATATATATATATATATATATATATATATATATATATCTATATCTATAGATATAGATATATATCTATACAATTTAGCTATCCTATTATATTATATATTTTTTAATCAAATAATAAATAAAAAAAATAAATATAATTAAATGATAAATAATTATAAATAAATAATAAATAAAAACATAGATTTCCTTCCACCCGGATATGTATGTAGGTGATGCTTTACTAAGCCATATAATTTGTATTGGTTTATTGTCCTTGTTGATATTTGTTCTGATGAACATGGTCTATTGGCTGGTGCAGTCTCATTGCTGAATATGTTTTATGTTAAAATCATTTTATGATATATAAACTGTGAAATTCTTCCAATGAATAGTATAGTCCATTATCTTCTATGGTCTATTGTAGTTTAAAATAACCCTAGAAGTGTTTATTTTTACAACAGTTTACTATATAAGAAAAAAATGTATTATGAAAACAAAGAACGTCCCTTTAATCTCCATTATGTGCATGGTATTGACGCAAAATCCAGTGTTTTTGGCCTTTACCTTTTATTAGTAAGAACGTTGACAGGCAAGCATTCCTTAGAGTGTAGGCAAACAGCTTTAACACAATAGTAGAGCCTTCATTTCATTCCCGCACTCCTACACAAAGCTCCTTCTAGACTGAAACATTGAGCAAAGCAATTCATCCCAAGTAGTTTTACAAAAAAGGTCACTTTTATTGATCCTGTATTGTTAACCTTTACATTCTATTTCATGTTTTAAGCTATTTCTGAAATGCTAGGGAGGAATTAAGACTGACAACAGTAAAATATAGCATTATTTAGCCTGCCATGATATATGAAGCTCATACAGCAGGTGCCCTGCCCTGAGACAAAGTTGAGTAAAGGTTATCTTCATTAACCTGTCCTGAAATATATACATTATCCTGCTATGTATATTGGATAATATCAACTTGATAAATGGTTTCAGTGCAAATATTAAGTACAAAAATGTTTACTCAATATGAAAACACATCTGTATGTGCTGCAAAATTAAAATAACGTATTATTTCTGTAGACACAAAGCGAGGGATTAAAATTCCTTTCAATTAAAAGTAAAATAACTAAGCGAATAACAAATTTTTTTTATAAATGAATAAGTGATGGAAACATGAATGATTACAATTTACCGATGTATACATTTTATAATATAAATAGAAGAAAAATTTCCGCGCTAGATGTGACAGAAAACCAAATGATTAAGAACAATAGTGAGCAGCTGGCACAAAATCAACTAACAGTGATTCAAAAAATACAATAAAAACCAAAAAGTGCAGCGCTGAAATCAGTATACAATTATATAGCTGAAAAGCTCATATAAAGAAAACAAAAAAGGAGAGGGGATAATGTCCAAATGAATAGTCCCAATATTAAGTGCAGAGATGTGAATCCACGTGCAAAATAACTTTCTTCCAGTGACACCAGGGAAAAGTGTAGGAAGGGGACACCCTTGTGCTCAGGTATAACAAGCAGCTTACCGAAATTCCGTGGCTGCTCAATTTAATGAGACAGCCTCTCCCAGCTAGTAGTAAACCAGTAGGTCAACCGATATCAAGCTCAGGTGCTTCGAAAGACTCCAAAAGCCGAAAGCCGTTTCCGGTGTGTTGTTAAACCGATCACATTAATATGTGGCACCCTTGGAACTTCTCATATACTCCATTGAACGTAAAGCCATATGTAGAAAGAAACAGAGGCCCATAGCGTAATCCCGTAAACCAATAGGTAAATTTATTAAAAAAACTACTTACAATTTAAAAGACAAAAACAGGCATGTAGTATGTGCCGGTCATGGATCTAACCGCGGCGTCCCGCAAGTCTCCAGATCAGCATATGGATAAACAGCCGGCTTCGTTGGGGGGCGTGTGGACGTTTATGTCTGGGATCGCCAACGTTTCGTCATAAGAAAGACTTCTTCTGGGCCTTTTTTGTTTTCTTTATATGAGCTTTTCAGCTATATAATTGTATACTGATTTCAGCGCTGCACTTTTTGGTTTTTATTACATTTTATAATAACTCAGTTTAGGTCACAACCAGTTTTGCAAAATCATGCTTGAAGTTTGTGAACTTTGTGGCAAACTCCTTTAGAAAAGTCTATGGGGGGGGATTTTGTTATTCAGTTCTGGCATTCTAATAAGCAATTTTCTTGCATCGAAAGCCTGACACTGCCTTGGGGAATCTGTGCCTAAGCCAAAAATAAAAGGTATCTCCCCCTTACAGAGAATTGGCAGCTCTCCCTAACCGCCCCAATTTACACTGACAATATGGTGCCTATGAGACCAACCTTTAATAGAAAGTGGACTGGGTTATCCATTTCAAATTACTGGCTATTGTGACTCAGCTGTCTATGGGAAAAGGTTGTGAGCTGCATTATAGGTGTTCCTTATTTTTAGTGGGGAACCTGCAAAGTTTTTGGCCACAAGCTTGTGATTTGTGAAATTAGCTTATCAACTATTCACTCAATAAATAAATAAAATAATAATAATAATATTAATTAAATGAATGGTAGCGGCAAACCTGAACCTCATTTCTAGTATGAAAACACTTTTTACATGTGTAGCAGGATTCCCAGCCAATTTGCTGGATGTGGGTCCGCCAAGGTTACCGCTAGCGACAACAGCAGATTTAAGCATGCTCTCCAAATGTGAGCGCTGAGACAGTAAACAGTTCAGCATCTTGGGTTTTTATATTTATTTAGGAACTTGGATGGGAGAAGGTATGAGTGGGATACTCCTCTGGCTCAACTATGCACAAAAGAATGGGACACTGCAAAAATGCCTCCTGGCACTGACTTAAGGCTGGCTGGATGCCGGTCAACTCCGGTTGGCGCTGGTTAACACTGACTTGCTGTCTGTTAACTGTGAACTGACTTTGACACTACCAGGTGACACAATGTCCTCTGTAATGCTTCCTTTAGCCCTCCTTGCCGAGGTAGCTACTTGTGAACACTGCTGCAACTCTCAACGCTTCAGGGCCCACACCGGCATCCTCTTTACACTGACTTCTCTTCAGGGCTTAGACTCTGGCACCCCCTTTCTAAGCCTTTTCTACTGGTTAGCTGGTTCCTGGATCCCTCTGACCTTCCGGAGTGGTCCCCTATCCTAGGCAGACCCCTGGGCAGTTTACAGTACTCACCACACTGCTTTCCTGGAAACGTTCGCCCCAACAACTCCACTTGGTCCACAGCACACTGGATCCCTCCCTGCAGCCCAGCTCAACCTTCTGTCCTCAGGTCGATTGCCCAGGACACTTTCCTCACACTGACAGGAGGAGAGACAGCCGTCACCCTCCTACTGGGACTCTGCTTTCTGCCAAAGACACCCTGTGATATGCTCCGCTCAGACCAATACCCCATCCCAGGATGCATTGCGGCATATTCTGCCCTCTAGGATAGATACAAGCCCTGGTGTGCTACTGGTCAGGTTTCCTCCACTGTCCAATAAGAGCCCTTGTTGGACACAGTGGGGAGACTCCCCAAGCTCAACAGGCACACCTGGAAACACATGACAACCTAGCTGAACAATCAAACACCCCTGATAAGCAGGCATGGCTCCCTTTATAGTTTGTCCTAGCACCTACCTAGGAGGGTGCTACACATGTATCAAGTACATTTCTTGACTGCAAGAATAACATGAATACTATCCAGAAACTATACACTAACAATAGTTTAGTAAAACGTTTGGAAGAGAACCTATACCATGGCTGTGCCCAAATAAAGTCTTGCAAAGGATCGAAGGCTAGGTGCTAGTATTGCCTGTAGCTTCTCTGCAGTCAATCTTTTTTCCAAGACTGAATTACTTTTCTTTGTTTTGCACTGTGCCTATGTGGTGGGTGGCCATCTTGGTACAGTAATAAGCTTGCTTCTTTGTGGCAAATGCATACCCCTGTTGACTGGTGATCTAATGAGCTAATGAACTGTGGACTGATGACTGGTGGGAAGAATTATCAACAGGTGCTGCAGAGGTGCAAGAACCACGGATCAGCAGCAGCACAAGGAGAAGATAAACATCAATAGGCATCAGGAGAGGAGAGGATGACAATGAATGGAATAGGGGCAAGGAGGTCCTTAGATACAGGTTCCTCTCCAGCAGCCCTCAAAAGAACAATGAGAAATATAGTGGTGTCATTACCAATACTCTCTACAGTGTTCAGGAAGCCACTTTAAATCTTGTAATAAATGCAGTCATCAGAGGAAGGAGTGGGCAGGATTTTTTAAATGGCCTCACACTTCAGAAATATAAGTGCCTAGATACTATCACATGTCAGGAAATGTACTTCAACTTTTTGTGTAGAATTTAAGGCAGCAGTCAGATTTTTTTAGAGTACTTCTAAACCATTAAAAAATAAAAATATCTGCGCTGAACAAGTGTAAAAACCCCTATAGAAAACATAATGTTCGAAACAAGGGGGTTCAAGCAGCCAGCTAAAATGCAGAAAAAAGAGCATAAAATAAATAATAAAAGTTCATAAGCAGCGCTTGATAGAAGAAGATATCCACCACCTTCAGTGCATATGATAGCACACACCACTCAGATGTGAACCAAGAGGGACAAAGGAGATCTCATAGTGCAGGAAGTTCAATCACCCTTAAAAATGTATTCGCAAATGTACTTACAAAAGGCAGGTAAAATACAGGCAGTAAATATTTCAAAGGAATTACTTCTAAACCATTAATAAAGTTGACCTTCATCCTCTTTAATCATGTTACACAGTTCTACTCTCCCTAAACCCTATTCTTGTTACATGATTAGATGCTTATATCACCATCGTAGAATGCTTTGGGGCATCTTCAGTACATTGCATATAAACAGCCACATGTCATCAAGGCCTAGCTGCAAGAACTTGGAAGAGACAGAAGGCTCCCTAATGATGTCAGAAGAGAAGATGGTGGCACAGGACCCAGCCCGCTTTGGTAGTGCAGTGGGTTACACCAAACAATGCAGGATTCCCTGGGTGTGTGAGTATGTTTATTGAGGACAACCAAGCGTCAAGGTAGATGGAGGGAAAAAAATTGTAAAGGAGGGATGAAGTTCCTTTTAATACTATTCTTTATATTCCCCTTTAATATTTACTTTTAAGTAGATTAATAAAGGACACAAGAACCTGGCTTTCAAAGACTCTCAAAATTATATTGTAAGGACGAATAGCCTTTCTATTGTACTGTGAGAAAGTAAGTTAGCCCTATTATCAAGCAAATTTTATCAGTTAAATTACTGCCCACCCAGAAGCAAACCATTAGTGGGTCATCGGTACTGTAGAATGACAAGATTTTTAGGCTTGAGCTGTCTCCATTGCCTTTAGAACTAGGGGACCTTTTTCCTGATTAGGCCTGATGTCTAGTGGAATTCAAGCCTGTTTTCTAGTGGAACTGGAAAAAAAAAGCCCTTTATAGTTACATGATGTGCTTATGGCAGATCAAGACAGAAGGAAGCCCTAATTCAGAGATAACACTTTGGCAACCAGTAATTGTTTGACAAAGTGCCCAGAGTAGATGAGCAAAACATCTGCTCTACTTTGCCACCAGTTCTGCCCCTATGATATTATCTTACTTTGGTATATGGTGTAAAAGTGCAGGTTCACATCTGTACTGTGTGGTTTGGGTGCAGTGTGTCTTATGAGCATTTTACACTATATGTTAGGCTCGCACTCATTGACATCTATTATGTGCGTTTCTTGAAGGCGTATCAAAGTCCTCCATGCTGAATCTTTGACTTCAATTACATATGTGCGTTTTCTGAAAGCGCATCAATCAGAACGCACCTAAAATGCGGATACAGTTGTGCGGCACCTAAACTGCAGCTCATCGGTGTGAAACTGACCTTAGTCTGGACCTGATGGGAACATGAATCCACAGCTAACCCCAAGACCGAAAGCTCATTATGAAAGAATGTTTACTTTTTCAGGATTTCATTCCCTCTTTTCCCTTCTTAGATTCTCAGTGCCATATGCAATGCGGGAACCCTGCAAATCCACTGCGGGTTCCCGCATCGCAATCGACTTGCAGGCAGTTCACACTGCCATATGCAAATCGCTGGGGGTGTCAATACAAAGTTAACGACACCCTCAGATCAGTTTGCATATCACAGTGCGCACTGTCAATTCGGACATGAATTGGATCGCATAAGTGTGAACACCCATGATTCTGGTGCGGACCAGAAAAAGGGTCCCGTGTGACTTTGGTCCGAATGCAATGCAAATTCAGCCACACACTCTGTATGGCTGAATACGCAACGCACAGACATTGCATGTGATTTGCATAGCAGTGCGCTGTGAATCACATTCGATGTCTGACATTGCATGTGTGTGAACCGGCACTAAGTCTCAGTGCTTTTTTTTTGCTCAGGCTTTCTTTATGTACATTGGCCTTCCTTTATCATCATAAATAACTATTAATTTATTAGATCCTGAAAATCAATGAAACTTAAAACCCATGCTACCTCAAAAAAAGATATAACGAGAGCAGGCAACTGATAAGGCAAAAACGGAAGTAAATAATATCACAAAAAAAATTTAAAATTGCAATAAAAAATAAAATGTCTGTGCTGGCCCAGTGACTGACGTAACATTGTAGTGGAATAATCGCTAACTTGGGTAAAAAAAAATATGCACAGTGTAATAAAACTGGATTCATAATAGCGAAGATGGAAAAGAAAGACAAAGCAGTTTAACCTTTTAGAGAACACAGTACTACTGGCATAAATTTCAGCATTTGCACACTACAGTAGTTACATTCATCTAAGCATGCAGGAGTTGATCTACTAAAGGCAAATAGGCTTTTCACATTACAACAGAATGTTCACTTAGCTTAGTAAATAAGGTGAAGTTCTGTTGACTTACATCATTCAATCATGAGTAAATAAACATACTGTTTTCTTTCCCTTGCAAGTAATTGGCTATTCTTATTTATTTTTTTATTTTATTTTATTTTTTATTTTTAATTGGCTTTTCTCTGCCAAGTGAATTTTTTTACTGTATTCATAAAGCTAAAATTCCCTTGTAAGGTTAACTGTCTATTTGCCTTTAGTAAACCAACCCCTCTGTGTCAATTTTGGAATAAAAACTTACATTAGAAAACAATAAAATATGCAAAATGAAATTGTATCATTGCTTGAGCTCTCAGCCCAATGTTCATCTTTAGATTCATCCCTCATCTTGCAGATGCTGAGGTCATACATTTAAATAGTAAAAGCCTGGCCTTGGCAAAGTCAACACTACCCTGGAATTGAAAGCACTGAGGAGCTGCCAGAGGAAATGCCATCAATTTCTCACTACATAGCTCACGTATGCCAAATGACACACTCCTTGGCAATAAAACAGATTGGAGTTATTGCGAGTAGTAAATCACTGCAGTATCCCTCCTCACAAGGGTACAATAAGGCTTTATAAATCATCACAAAATAAAACCACTCCTATATAAGCTATGCACTGCTTATCAAAATGAACCAAATTCTACCTATGCACAGACTGCGCCATGAAAAATACCTGCTCTCGGGCCATGTAAACGCTTACTTAAAACACTTCAATTATTATAAACAAACTGAATTAGTGGTGCTTACAGGGTTTTAAATCCTCTCACCTGCCAGTCGTTTTTCTCTTGCATTTTTCCAGATAACATCCAGAGCCTTAGCAGTGGAATTCCTAATATGATCACTCAGTGATCTCCTGAGTGGATTTTTTAATAGCTTCTCCATTTTATAAGAACTTCCCTAAAAATTGCATCAGTCCATGTCACTGCACCAAGTGCACAGCTGCGATCAGCTCCTGCAGTCCTCCTAGACAGACAGCTTATCCTTCAGGAATCAGGCAATGCAGTCTTCTCTGCAGACACAGGGTAGCTCATACTGCAGGCAAAATGCTGACAAGCTGCCAAGTTTGCCACTCTTAGTACATCTGGAATATGTTTCAAAGGATGCAAGGCACATCAATGTAAATGCACTGGACTCTCATTCTGCACAATTAATAAGATTTAATCTTAAAAGATTCAATATCATTTTAATGTATAGATTCATCAATTACAATAATTTATACATGTGATTACTTTTTTTACCCAAATGAGTAAAATGATTACAGTAAACCCCCCTCCATTGCGGGGGTTACGTTCCGGACCCAGCCGCGAAAAGTGAAATTCCGCGAAATAGAAAAACCCTATTAAAATGCATTGTAGGCATGTTTTTTTTACTGTCACTGTACGTGTAAAAGCATTTTAAGGTCTTTAAACACACTTTTAAAACAATAGAAACTCATTTAAACACATAAAATATACTGAGAGACATAGCAAGAGCTATGAAAAACACAAAAATATTTCATTTTTAATGATTTATATAGTAAAATAACATTACAAAAAAACCCGTGAATTCCTGGGACCGCAAAAACTGAACCGCGATGGAGCGGGGGATTACTGTATTACTTATATTTTGCTTTTTCTTTGATATTTTTGGGCAAAGTCAGTAATGATGAAGCAATGCATATCCAACATGCCAAAATAGAAAAAAGATGGGGCTTTGCGGGCCAATGGGAGGAGAAGGATCACAACCACACCACCACCATACATGAGCATGTACGCCCATATCAAACATAATTAAAATAAATGCATAAGGTCACAACGTAGAAATACTTCCCAACAAGGGAGATCTGATAGCCTGTGTGAAAGGGTGACATTGGGGTCTCAGGTGGAGCATGGTCAAGGAAGGTCCCCAGCAAGCCAACATTTGGCTGGGGACCTTCCTTGTGGTGTGGTTGTGATCCTTCTCCTCCCATTGGCCCGCAAAGCCTCATCTTTTTTCCATTTTTTGCATATTACTACTTACGGGTATGGGCCTTATTACACAGCATTTTTTGTCTGCATATCCAACATGTTAACACTTCCCAGTGGCAAGAAGCAGAAGCTTAACTATTACCTGCAAAAAAAATGAGCAATTCCTGAGACTGAACATACACATGGCAGCATAATAGAAAAAAATAAATATATATATATATATAGAGTATATAGTGACAGTGCAAGGCCCTGTCACTGTGTAAAAGGAGGCAAAGGTAACACAGGGCTCTAGAATAATAATTTTTTGAGTGGGAGAAAAATGATTTTTCTGTTTTCTCCAGATTTTGTATTTCCCAGATCCGGTGTCAGGCTTCATTCCCACCTAGGCGATTTGAATTGCGGGCGGAATTGCCGCAATTCTGCCTGCGATTCCAAATCATAGCAAAACGCGAGACATGTTTGCGATTGGACTGCCATTAAAAAGTAGCAAAATCACGAATGTGTTTTGCCACGATGTGGATTGGAGTGCCATTAAGAAGTAAGCTCCTGCTTCTGCTCCTTTAGGAGTGACAGGCTTTGCATCTTGCAATTATGGCACGATTGCAGCACAGTTTTTTGTGGCAAAATCGCACCACAATTGGGGTGCCATTAAGAAATAATGGCATTGCAAATGCGTCCCACGTTTTGCCGCAATTTGAAATCCATTCAAATTGCGACTATGTGAATGGAGCCTCAACATTTGGAGGCTTCAAAGAGCTTTGAGAGGGAAGAAGCTTCTAACCCAGTGTCCAGGGCTTTCTGGGGACCAGCAGAATGTGTGTACAGGTATGCACAGCCTTTATAATTACAAGCCTTGTCATAGCTTAGGGCCCAGGAAACAGGTGTGCGCCACTTAGGAGCCAGTGCTCCACATTGGAGTTGGGAAGTTCCTTGTCCAGAGGACTGAGAGAGTTGAGATGACTGAACAAGTCTGGAGGACTGAGGGAACCTAGAGTTCTGACAGAACTGAGAGAGCCCACAGATCTGGGAGGGATGGGAGAAAGGCCAATGCAACAAAAAGCTGCAACCAGAGAAAGCTGAGCAAGCTGCAACTGTTGTATGTGAACACAGGTGTGCTGTTAGTCCATCTGGAGAACCAAGGCAAAAAGCCTAAGCAGAGGAGAAGGGGCCAGGAGGCTTGGTATTATTTTGGCCTTTTTATGTTTTTCCCTTGAATGCTGTGTTAAGCTGAAACACTTTGAAATAGGTCGGGGCAGGTGGCAAGAGTGCCCATTGTTTGCCCTTGCTATAGAGCCATTGACAGCTATGCTCTGGGCATATCGGGCTGTTAGGGAATGTTGGATATGGATAAACACTTTGGAAGAAAAAAACTCTGTATATGCTGCTGATATGCTACTATACAGTATCTGCCAAAAGTGAGTACACCCCTCACATTTTTGTAAATATTTTATTATATCTTTTCATGTGACAACACTGAAGAAATGACACTTTGCTACAATGTAAAGTAGTGAGTGTACAGCTTGTATAACAGTGTAAACGTGCTCTCCCTTGCAAAATAACTCAACAGACAGCCATTATTGTCTAAACCTCTGGCAACAAAAGTGAGTACACCCCTAAGGGAAAATGTCCAAATTGGGCCCAAAGTGTCAATATTTTGTGTGGCCACCATTATTTTCCAGCACTGCTTGAACCCTCTTGGGCATGGAGTTCTACAGAGCTTCTCAGGTTGCCACTGGAGTCCTCTTCCACTCCTCCACGGTGACATCACAGAGCAAGTAGATGTTAGAGACCTTGCGCTCCTCCACATTGCATTTGAGGATGCCCCACAGATGCTCAACAGGGTTTAGGTCTGGAGACATGCTTGGCCAGTCCATCACCTTTACCCTCAGCTTCTTTAGCAAGGCAGTGGTCGCGTTTTGGGTCATTATCATGTTGGAATACTGCCCTGCGACCCAGTCTCCAAAGGGAGGAGATCATGCTCAGCCTAAGTATGTCACAGTAAATGTTGGCATTCATGGTTCCCTCAATGAACTGTAGCTTCCCAGTGCTGGCAGCACTCATGCAGCCCCAGATATGACACCCCCACCACCATGCTTGATTGTAGGCAAGATACACTTGTCTTTGTACTCCTCACTTGGTTGTTGCCACACACTTTTGATGCCATCTGAGCCAAATGAGTTTATCTTGGTCTCATCAGACCACAGGACATGGTTCCAGAAATCTGTGTCCTTAGTCTGCTTGTCTTCAGAAAACTGTGGGCTTTCTTGTGCATCATCTTTAGAGGAGGCTTCCTTCTGAGACGACGGGCATGCAGACCATTTTGATACAGTGTGCGGCGTATGGTCTGAGCAATGACAGATTGATCTGATCCCCCCCACCCCTTCAACCTCTGCAGCAATGCTGGCAGCACTCATATGTTTATTTACCAAAGAGAACCTCTGGATATGAGGCTGAGCACGTACACTCAACTGCTTTGGTCGACCATGGCGAGGCCTGTTCTGAGTGGAACCTGTTCTGTTAAACCGCTGCATAGTTTTGGCTACCATGCTGCAGCTCAGTTTCAGGGTCTTGGCAATCGTCTTATAGCCTAGGCCATCTTTATGTAGAGCAACAATTCTTTTGTTCAGCTACTCAGAGAGTTCTTTGTCATGAGGTGCCATGTTAAACTTCCAGTGACCAGTATGAGATAGTGAGAGCGATAACACCAAATTTAACACACCTGCTCCCTATTCATGCCTGAGACCTTGTAACACTAACGAGCCACATGACACCAGGGAGGGAAAATGGCTAATTGGGCCCAATTTGGACATTTTTACTTAGGGGTGTACTCACTTTTGTTGCCAGCAGTTTTGACATTTATGGCTGTGTGTTGAGTTATTTTGAGGGGACAGCAAATGTACACTGTTATACAAGCTGTACACTCACTTTACATTGTAGCAAAGTGTCATTTCTTCAGTGTTGTCACATTTAAAGATATAATAAAATATTTACAAAAATGTGAGGGGTGTACTCACTTTTGTGAGATTATGTATATGCTTATATATATAAATATATGTTAAATATATATAGTAATGGGAACAGGCTCAACTGGTATTGTCAATGGTAAACCATGCACCAGACAGGGAAACCCAGAAACAGTCCCATCAGGTTTGTCCTGCATTTTTATTCTACAAGGCAGCAGAGAAAAAAAAAAGTTTTCGCAGTGGGAGGGTTCTGTACAGAATTCAACAGCATTTAATAAACAAAACATCTGCATGTCCAAGCCCCTACACTGATGTCAGTTCCTGACTAACACGGTGCCCCCCAATGGGTAACCCAAAACAAAAAGGTAGCTCTTTTACCTTTTTAGCATTCTGTTAGCAGTCAGCCTTTTCACCCAGCAGCAGGCTCTCACAGAAGAGAAAGTAGTAGAAAGAGAATCTTGAGCATCAGCCAGCTCACGTGTAAAAGAAGGCCTGTGGAAAGCACAGACTTATTTGGGAGGTCTAGCTTCCAGGTGAGATGTAAACCTAGGAATGAGGGCTTTTCCAACCAAAGCTTTACAAAGCATCTGGGCTCCAGGCGTCATCAATGAACTATATTTAAACTGGGAGCAATAGGGATCTCTGAACATACTCTGTGTACACAGAAGACACCCAGACACAGCATTCACTACTATCCTGATTGACTTGCTGCTTTTTCAAGCAGATTTATGCCATTATAAAAACTGGGACTAATCATGTGAGACAACACAGTGCACAGACCATTCTACACAGGAAACATGAAGTGGGTGAAATAAAGGTGAGTTTATACACAAAAAGCAGGAGAAGGGAGTTTGCTAAATTGTTTGCAGAATTTGCAGTAACTGAAAAGAAAATAATTGTTTAGTTTTGTGTTGTTATACTTTCAGGCAATAAAGAGGAATTATCAGTTTATTAATATTAATCCTTTTATTTATTTTTAAAATATAAATTTTCCCTTGGGATATAGCACATGTAGTACTTTTCCCCATCTTCCTAGGTGTCCTGTAACACTAGCTGAAATGTTGGACAGGACAACCCCCTTTGGTACACAGCTACTCAACACCGCGGCTAGCAAGGAAATGGCGGCTTTACAAACAAGCACCTGTCCCTGGCTCCCAGCACTTGCTTGATGGCAAGCCCTGGCAGGAGGAATGCAGAAAGAAGGTAAATATGTCAGTCTTCCATCCCTCTGTGTTCCTCCTTAAACAGGGGAGGACTGGGCCAGGGGGCAGGGGGGCAATTGCCCCCCAGGCCGCTCTGATGCACCGTAAAAAAGGCTGCACTGCTTCTGCCACAGAAATGCCAAATAGATTCCTGGTGAAAAGAAGTAAAAAGTCCCTGCCGCTGACCTACTGAGTGCACCTACTGAGGACAGAGAACAGGCCCCCCCCCCCCAGCATGGATGGTGTAAACTGAGGAGCAGAGGCCGGTTCCATGCCCCACTGGAGACTCTCCTCCCCCTGCCAGCCCCAATTGAGCTGTCCCAGCTCCCCCCCAACCCCGCCCCCTGGCCAGATTCAGCCAGTGAGTAGAGAGTTCCTGGAGCAGGGCTTCAGCCTGGAATGGGGGTCAGGTGGAAGACAGTAAGAGGGAGAGTGGAAGGGGGGGGGTCAAGTCGCTGCACCATGGGCCTCTGGTTTGTACTTGCCCTATGGGCCACAAGTTGCCAGTCTGCCCCTGCCCTTAAAGCACTTTCCTTGGGGAAGTGCTGGAAGCCTGGTGACAGGCGCTCACTCTCAAAGCAGACATCTCTATGCTAGCAGCGGTGTAAAGCAGCCATGTGCCTGAAAGAGGGGGGGCCTGTCCAATACAGCATATGTTACAGAGCACCTTGGAAGATGTGACTAAATACCACATTTAGGTTTCATGTACACAAGCAGCTCCTAAACTTGAGTTTAGGAGCATTTGAAGTTTTTTTTTTAACCAAAGCTCCTAAACTCAACTTCATAAAAGCCTATATGTCAATGTACACAGGCTTTTAGCAGAGTTTAGAAGTTGCCATGGTTAGGTGAGGTTCAACTTACCTCAACCTTCCTCTGCTGAACACGGAAGAATCTGACGGCCAGCTATGGGAAAACGCAAAATGCGGCAAAATAACGTCCGTGGTAAATGATGGCCAAGTGTACATGAAGCTTTATGTTGTCTCATGGGGAATCGGAAAATGCAAACAAATTAATAATTATTTAGCAATCTATCACTCCCACCCACCCACCCAATATTATAGTCATCACAGTCTTCTTGGTGCCAATACATACACTTTGCTTGATTTATTTAATGATAATGGGATGAGGGAAGTTTTAAATAGCTTTCACACATGATTCACTATTTTCCAATCAAAAAATTTATGAAAAAAGACCTCTCAGATTTCATGTTACTTTTATATTACTTATATTTACTGTCTATATCTGCACAATAGATATTTTATTCTCTCTATTTTAGCATGACGTGTTGTAAAGTGTAATAATTTTGCCTGTTTCTGCAGTTCCGTATTAGAATTTTGCCAGTGATTCAACTGAAATGGTATTTTCCAATACTATGGGCTAGCTTTCAGCACAGATTTCAGCAATAAATCTCGTCTACGTGAAATGTTGAGGATATTTCAGGCCAAGCATTCCTATTGTAAGATTTCATTGTTAATCGTTTGCGATACCTTGGCCTCCACCTGGACTTAATTATAAGACCACTCGACTCAGCAAATGAAAAAAGTTACTTTTCTAAAACCAACAGCTTGCAGAAGGAACTATTCTTTCTACTTTGCTTTATGCACGTTAATTAGAAAGCTTCTCTCTCCAACAAATCTCTATTGTATACCACATTTCCTGGGGTGAAAGGGCCTTGCCCCTTTTTAAGAGCTTCTTGAGTGAGTTAAGTGGATCTTTCTTTTAATTCCAAATTGTGCATTTACAAAATCATGTGATTTCAAGGCTGGCAGTACCTTTTATGCAATTATCATTGAACAGAAAAAAATAAAGCGTACAGTATCTTTCGCCAAATTTATATATTTTTTTGTTTTGATAGTGAGTCAAAGGGAAACAAAAGGTCCTTCACTGAACTAGTGTGCACCCTTGCACAGCAGAACTGCTGAAAGCAAAGCACAAATGCAGCTTGCCAAGTTAGACTTTTTTTTTTTTTTTGGTCCCCAAATTCCTTCTCCATTGAATACATTGCTTTCTATGTACTGCACAAATGATAGCCAACAAGTCTGAAATAGGTTGGAATAAATGAATCTATAATATTAGAATGAATTTGTACCTTACAACAGTTCTGGGTGCACAATTGGCCCATGGGCATAAAGTAGTGATTTACATTGCTTGCACACTATTCCAATATGAGATATAATACCCTTATTTTTTGATATGTGAAGAATGACACAAGTGAACACCTTCTGCATCAAGAAGGTTCTGCTTTGTTTCAGTGGAGAGTTTTATTGAACCTATTATCATTAGTCATTAACAGCATTTGTAATTACATCAAGGTTCTTTTAGCTCACATCTTAGAATCTGTTACTTTAACAATTTTGAACATGTTTTATCTCCACCTGGACATTCTGAACCTTCTGCCTTGCACAGATACAGCAAAGCATTTTAAAAAGGACAGTATCAATTTCCATCAGGTTAAAAGATCATTTTTATGATCAGTCTCCATGTCTTAAAGCAGAGTTCCGGCCACCAAAAAAAAATTTCAATGAAAATACCCCCGGGACAGTCAGGGCTAGTACATTCCACAATGGATAGCCTCTGAACTGTCCCGGGTTGCACTTACCTTTTAGAAGAAATACTTACTTTGAAAATTTCTTCTCCAGCGCTGCCATCTCAGGTGTGGACAGCTGAAGCCAGCACAATCCTCTTCTGCGTCCTCTTCCATCCTCTTCGGTCCCACGATGCACTGCGCCGGCCCCGCCGTCACATCCGGGGCTGAAGCGTCATCCCTGCACAGCTTCTGGGCATGCCCAGAAGCTGTTTAGCAAGGTATGACGCGCCTGCACCGGAACTGACATCGGGGCTGGTGCAGGCGCATTGATTCCTGGGAGCGATGACGTTCAGCTCCCAGGAATCATTGCAAAGAGGAAGTGACGGCGCGGGCCGCGGCCGCCGAGGGAGGAAGTGGAAGAATGGTGAGTATATTTTTCGGCAATTACAAGGTAAGTAAAAAAAAAAAAATCGTAATTATCCATTTCTGTTTCAGGTGACCTAGAAGCAAGCGGATGGCCCAAAATCGACTATGTCGATTTTGGGGCCGGAACTCCGATTTAAGGTATGGTCCACACAGCTGTGCATTCATTATTAAGTCGAGGAGCTGCATAGTAGTTCAAAATTCACTGTTAAAAACAGATTCCATCATTTACAAGTTTAGGGGTAGGATAAATGCAAAATGTACTGGAAAATTTGGCTTTGGAACAACAGGGATAATACATAGTTTTCACTACGGGTTGTTCCCTGGTTTCGCACACATTATCTGGTTATTAGTGTAGCACCCTTTTAGTGTGCTACTAGTGTCAGAGTAGGTAAAATATATTCTGTCTCCAGGCTAAACCCTATGAGTCTTTCAATTTGGGTCAGGGTTATTAGAGTTCAGGGCTGGGTGACTCATGCAGACAAGTCTCTGGTGCCACCCCCTGGGTCTTGAAGCTTGGAGGCCTGGAGGATTGATCTGCATACTTAGGGGAGCTTTACTAATCTCCGGGCGGTGGGCCTGGCAGGGTGGTTGAGCTAGCCCTTAAGTACTGGGGTCATGCTGGCAGAGGAGTCAGGTGGAAGATTTGAGGCGAACCCTCTAGTCTGGGGGGGGGGGGTTCTCTGCCGGCCGGGGCTCAGGTGCTGGCCTGGGAGGATCCTGACAACAGGCAAAGCTGGGAGGGAGTCCTTCCTGAGAGTCAGCAAGAGAAAGGAGGACAGTGTGAGTACTACATATTGGTGCAGTGACTTACAAGGGGAGAGACTGACACATGTAGCTGGTCTCTCCTGAAAACAGCGGGTTGCTAAAATCTTCTTTACATCTTACCCTGGGAGATCTGCAGAGAGTCAGTCGGGTACACTGGTGAAGAAGCAGCCAGGTGGGCTAGCATTTTCTGCAGTGGTAGAGTTGGGACCAGTATCTATAGGGGAGTTGCAAGCATTCCAAGATGCAGTTCACAATACCCTGTGGTACTTTATTTTCTAGCCTGTAAGGAGTTGTTGCTGATCTAAAAGTGACCGTTAGCTTGTACAGAGGAACCAATTGGAGCTATATAGAGGAATCAGGCAGTGGATGTCAGCGGAGACATGTCTGCTGCCATCCGATCCGATCCTGTCCGTCAAATTCGGATGGATGGAAACCCTATTTTCCATCCGTCTGGCGGATCAGATGAGAACGGACAGGCGGTCTGTTCTCATCCGATTCCCCCATAGGGGACAGCGGGGATCTGACACCTCCCTCTCCCCACACAGAGCGGATTTAACCCCCGCTGAGCAGAATGGCTCCGTTGATGGAACCGAGCTGTGTGAAAGGGGCCTTACAGTTAAATGGCACCCTGCTCAGATCTCTGCTAGTATGTCTCTGCCGGTGCAGTGACAGCTCAGCGAATCACTGCAGTCACGTGTAAACAAAGAGCCAGCAGAGGATAGCTTCCACTACTCACTTCCTTTGCCAGGCTCTGACTCATGCCATCATTCAATGCAGAGCCTGGCAGAGGAAATGAGTATTAGATGCCGTCCATTGCTGGTTCTTTGTTTACCAGTGACAACATTGACCAGCTGAGCTATCATGGGTTCTGAGGGTCACAATGAAAGAGGTTTGAGTGATGAATGATTTCCTTACAAAGGAACTCATGGCTCACCATCCCTGGGGCCCTCCCTAGGTCCAGCCCCCACAGCAGCTATATGAGCAGCTATGGAGGTAGTTCTGCCAGTCACCATAAACATGAAAGTTCAAAGTTTCTTACCCACCGTGAAGAAAAACTGACATGTTTTGCCACTTTACTACATAATACCTTTTTGTGAATTGCAAAATTTAAAGGCGAAGTTCGCCTTCTTTCCCTCAAATTCCAGCTTCCCTTTGTACCAATATAGCATTAATGTGCCTCTGTTGCAAAAAGGATAAAGCATTGTGCAATATCTCACACCATCACTTACCTAGGTATCAGTCTGATCTATGGAGAACTTCTCCATTACTTCCTAGATGGCTCTTAGGTTGGGAAAACCAGTGCGACACAGGAAGTAGTTTGCCAGCTGACCTCATTAACACACACCATGCCATTGCCTTCCCCACTCTAGGATATGGCTCACACCTACCTGCACAGGTGAATGCAAATCTCATAAAGTGGTCATTATTCTCACTAAACACTCATCATTTTTTTTATTACCTTCATTTTCCATAAGTTGTTCATTTGGCAGAATGTGCAGGAGCTGTGCGATCATATAACAACCTATGTGGAGCAGAGCTGTAGTACTGAAAACAGGAGATGTTTCTCCCTGAAAGAATGAAAAGCTCACCATACATTATACAATTTGATTGTACAATCTCCTTTAGAGTTATCATCAACTATATAGTGCAAGGGCCTGCCTGATTGGATACAGAGTGAATGGATAGATGGTGTGTCCTCATATTACATAGTTTTGGTAACTCTAAAGGAGATTGTACAGAGATTTTACAATCAGATTGTATAGCGTATGGCCATTTTTATATACCTAAAATGAGCTAGTAGCACGTTCGGCTATTATTTATTAATAGCATACCAAATGCACATGCAAACACACATTTTGCCACATTAAAAAATGAGTGACATATACAGCAAAGTGCACAGTAAAAAAATGTTCCATGAGCTAATTTACCTTGTGTAGGGCAACACATTGAGTTGTCATTACGTATTAAAGGTACTCCAAGTGTGGCAAACGCACCAAAAACTGCAGTAACGCACTATGCTCCACTCCAAGAAGCTTCTCTGGAGCAATTGTTGCATGTAGGGCATCCCATTCAAGTGAATGGGCTGCCACATGCGTGATGAGTGGAAACGCTCCAAAACACCCAAAACAAACGCATGCGGGAATGTGGGTTTTCGCCACGTGGAGATGTAAACGGGGTCTGACAAATGAGTGTCTCCGTTGACTGCCTCCTATGTACTCGTATAAAGATAGCTATACACAATGCAATCTGATTGTACACTCTCTGTACAATTTCCTTTAGCTTTACCAGAACGATGGAATAGGAGGACTCACCTGAACAATCCATTCAATTTGCATTAAATCAGGCAGGCCCTTGTACTACAAAGCTGATGGGGATCTAAAGGAGATTGTACAATCAGATTCTATTGGAAGTGGGTGAAAGGTAATATTGTAATGAGGGAGGTGTGGTCCACAGTGGTGAACACACCCTATCGCGTCCTCTTCTGTGATGCAACAAGGAAGTGAAGGCTTCTGGGAAATGGCTTACTGGAAGTGAATGCTGAAAGACTATCTACAGGAAGTGATGGAATCTGAAAATCATTTTAAATTTCAGATAAAATTACAAGATTTTACACCTCCTGTGAATAAGGTGAGTGAGGGAAAAGCACATTGGGATGGCTGGGCCAGAAATTGCATTAGAAAATGCTTTATTTATTATGAAAAGTGAAATTCTGCCCGAAAAGGTGAACTTAACATTTTAATTTTTTTGGAACGGTGGTATTGAGCTCTAGATACATCATCCAACTGTATGCTGAGCATAACCAAGACTTCTATATCACTGTTAAAGATATTATATAAATCTATATTTAAAAAACTATATTTCAATGTTTTTGTAGTATATCTATTCTAAGAAAATTATTGAGCTGAAAACTGCAATGACAGCAACTTTGCTTTCATCATATTTTATCATCTCATGGGGCAGATTACAGGTAACAAGTCCAACCAACCGGTCAGGTTTCAAACAGTCAGCTTTATTATGGTCCTAACATAAAAAGGAAGAAAACACATTTTCTGTATGTAATAAAAATGCTGTTTGTCGAAATCAATAAAAAAGAAATCACGTAAAAACAAATCATAGCCTGTCCAACTCTAACTGCACATCAAAGTAGGACTAAAGGCAAAAATTTCTTTAAAAAAAATATATTTTGGATAGATTTACAGGAGGATACATTACCTAATGGAGACATAGACAAAAAAAATCCCCAAAAAATCAAAACAAGAAACTGACAGGTGTTCTAATATCTTTCTATTCAAAACTAAAAAAAAGGAAAAGTTTTGCCTTTAGTTTTACTTTAAGTCATTTTCTAACAGTGAAATGGACATTGCCCTTGCCAAATGCTGAATCTCTCCTTAGAGCCAAGTGCTTAGGCTTCTCCAAGGTTTCTCTGAGTTTACAATACCCCTATGCGGCTCTACTGCTTGCACCGTAATGAACAAGCACAGTTATGGCATATGCAGCCTTTATTAAAATTGTTGCAAACCTGTGAAATATGAACAAAGCATATTCTTCTATAATGTGTACTTGTCTCAATGCAGGGCACTAAGTTTTATTTATGTCTTTGCTTTGTTCCTCTGCTAACAATTTTTACTGACACCAAGAGGTGACAGGGGAGGGAGCTCCCACACACATCCCGTGATTCCCATCCTCAGCTCTGTTCCTGTGTGCTGTGTAAAGGGGGTGTGTCCCTTCCCTCCAATCAGCTCTCACTTCCAGCTTTCTGCAAACTCAGACAAGCTGTATAAATTCTGTAGAGAAGATTGCAGATAAACATATGCAACTTATGTAGGAGGACTTGTTTCATCTCAGTGCATCACCTGAGGCCAGTCACATTGGATATATGTGAGGGTTTGCAACCACTTTACAGTTGAAGTAAACTCCCATGTATGATTCTTACCTATGGGTAAGCCTATAATAAAGCTTACCTATAGGTACAGTAAATATCTCAGTTTAGGAGATATTTACTTTGGATGCAGCCGGTGACATCACCGGGTATGCAGTTCCTTTAGAGCCGTGTCGTAAACAGTGACTCCAATGCGCGGAAGTGCCATCATTGCCGATGCCGATGAACCCGTAAAGAAGATTTGATGAAGATGGAAGCACCTTCAGCGGTGACAGTGCACTGCTAGAGTGCTTTGTTTCAGGTAAGTCTGTGATAATGTGCTAGTATGTGATTTTACCCCCTTCCTGACCAGGGCCTATTTTGCGATTCGGCACTGCGTGAATTTAACGGACAATTGTGCGGTTGTGAGACGCTGTACCTAAACCAATTTAGCGTCCTTTTTTTCCCACAAACAGAGCTTTCTTTTGTTGGTATTTGATCACCTGTGCGATTTTTTGATCATGCGCTATAAACAAAAAAAGAGCGTCAATTTTGCAAAAATAACAATATTTTTCACATTTTTTTATATGAAATTCCCCAAAAAAAAAAAATGTAAAAATCTAATTTTTTTTTAACATTTTAGGCCAATTTTTTTTTACCATATGTTTGGTAAAAAAAATCGCAAGAAGCGTATTTTGATTTGGTTTGCGCAAAAGTTATTGTGTTCACTAACAAAGGGAAAGATTTTTGTCATTTGTCATTTTTGTTGTTTTTTTTTAACGCGTAATGGTGGCGATCTGCGATTTTTTTTGCTGGACTGCGACATTGGGGCGGACAGATCGGACCCTTGACTCACATTTTTGACAATTTTGGGGGTACCAGTGACATTACTACAGTAATCAGTGCTATACATATGCACTGTTACTGTAAAAATGACACTGGCAGTGAAGGGGTTAACTTTTTTTTGAGAGGGAGGGGTTAAGTGTGTCCCTAGGGGCGTGTTTCTAACTGTGATTGACTGTGGCTTGATGTGTAAGAACAGAGATCAACGGTCCTACATAGTAGAACCGTTTGATCACCATTCTTACACAGGGGAGACTGACAGGCTGCTTTGTTTACATTAGCCGCCTGCCTTTCTCCCACTGTCACGGATGATCGCGAGTGCCCGGCGGACATCGGGTCCGTGCGGGGGGGGGTCCGTGACCGAGCGGGAGCGCGCATCCGGCGGCTCGCGCTCGCTCCCAAAACCCTTACAGGCTAGCGACGTAGCCCTACGCGCAGGGGGGTCCGTGACCGAGCGGGAGCGCGCATCCGGTGGCGCGCGCTCGCTCCCAAAACCCTTACAGGCTAGCGACGTAGCCCTACGCGCAGGGGGGTCCGTGACCGAGCGGGAGCGCGCATCCCGCGGCGCGCGCTCGCTCCCAAAACCCTTACAGGCTAGCGACATAGCCCTACGTCGCTTTGCCTGTGAGGGGCTGACTGCCGACATAAATAGTCGTGCGGCAGTCGGCAAGTGGTTAAGCCATCTTTTCAGAAGCAAATGTACCCTTTCTTTTTCAAACTGGAATTTACTGTACAATAGAAGAAGATAGATTGGGCAAATTAGATAACATATATTTAACATAGTTTGTAAAGAAGGCATCATTTACTAAATAGAATGAAGTAAAATGAAAATATGCTTGCTTAAAATATACAGTCATATGCAATGAATCTTCCTTATTCTAAGTCCAAGGCACATGATTGAACATGAATTCACTTCCATTTGCTTTATTATATCACCTCCACAATATGTAAGATTAGGACAATATACAATCAAGGACATAATAGAGTATAAAGGGACATGGCTATATGTATAGTATACATGAATGTTCTCACTCTCTTTCACAAGCACGGAACACTGTTCTATGAATGAACACTCAACCTATCATGTCAGAGTCAATCAAGAACAAAAGATTTCCAACATATGTTCAGGAAATTCTCACCTGCTAACATAAAGCACTCTACTCTTTCCAAAAGTAGAACACTGATTGCAAGCTCTGTACTCATACAAACTAACAAAACTTACACAAATACAACACTTGTGTACACGTCACCAAATTACTCATTTCTTTCCAACACTGCGGTAGGTTAACAGTACATAGAGGTTTTGCTATGTCCACAAAGTAGCAAAAATAAGACTTCTTAAGCTACATAGGTATACAAAACATTACAGCTAGTAGATATTACTGTACGTTTTACCTACAAAATACTTGCAGGTAATGTGAACAAGTTAATTTAGTGTTCTTGTTACCTTGGTTCACACGCAGCTACATAGTTACATAGTTAGTCAAGTTGAAAAAAGACACAAATCCATCTGGCTCAACCAATACAAAACAAAATAAACAGTAAAGAAAACCCAACCATACAATCCCATATACACAATCCTATACCCGCTGTTGATCCAGGGGAAGGCAAAAAAACCCCAAAATCAATTTGCTACAGCAGGGAAAAAAAATTCCTTCCTTATCCCCTGAGAGGCAATCGGATATTCCCTGGATCAACTTTACCTATAAATATTAGTACCTATATATATTATGTACACCCATGAAAGAATCCTGACCTTTTTTAAAGCAATCTAGTGAGCTAGCCAGAACCACCTCTGGAGGGAGTATATTCCACATTTTCACAGCTCTTATGGTGAAGAAACCTTTCCATATTTGGAGACAAAATCTATTTTCCTCTAGACGTAAAGAGTGCCCCCTTGTCCTCTGTGTTGACCTTAAAGTAAATAACTCGACACCAAGTTCACTATATGGACCCCTTATGTATTTATACATGTTTATCTTATCCTCCCTTAATCTCCTCTTCTCAAGAGAGAATAAATTCAGTTCCTCTAATCTTTTTTCACAGCTGAGCAGCTCCTCCATGCCTCTTATCAGTTTGGTTGCCCTTTTCTGCACTTTCTCCAGTTCCTCGTTATCCTTTTTAAGAACTGGTGCCAAAAACTGAACTGCATATTCCACATGATGTTTTACTAATGATTTGTACAGGTGCAAAATGATATCTCTCTCTCTGGAGTCCATACCTCTGTTAATAGATAGTTACATACTTACATAGTAGGTGAGGTTGAATAAAGACAACAGTCCATCCAGTTCAACCTGTGTAGGTGTGTGTGGCCATAATCATCTCTCATACCCCTGAATGTTCTGATCCTTGAGATGTACGTCTAAGAGTCTTTTGAAAGCCACCATACTTCCCGCAGAAACCACCTCTTGTGGTAGAGAATAGGGATGATCGAACGGTTCGGGTCCACCATCGGTTCGGCCCGAACATTGGGTGTTCGAGGTTCGGCCAAATTTAGAACTTTTTGCCCAAAAAGTTCGGAATTCGGCAACCAGAACCGACCAAAATGCAATGCTTCAGGAAATGGGCTTTAAAAGCCCGTGATTGGACCAGAACCATTAGCAAAAGCCAATTGAGGGGGCAGGAGAATGCTAGGAATGTGATTGGAGTAACTTGGGGGTCCCTAGACCAATCATTAGTGAATACGCCCCCCAGTATATAAGATCGCCCCCGCCAAATTCCTAGCATTCTTGTACGGGACATGGAAGAGAGTGGAATGCTGTACTATTCTAATGTGTTACAAAGTGTCATTTAGCTATTTTTAGTGTGAGGAAAGGGATATCTAGTGTAGTTAGAGTGCTCCTTTACACTTAAGTTAGCTTCAAAAATTTAGTTTCTGTAGGGAAAGTGTTAAGTGTAAGGGGACCGTAGTGTAGTGTAGGGTGAACTGACAGTGACTGCTATGGAAGGGTGACAAAACCCTTCCATAGCAGGGTGACCGCTATAGAGAAATGATCATTTCTCTGAGTTGCTTCGGGACAGGAATATGGCTTCTCACCAGCCAAGCATTTTTCATGCTGCAGGGGCTGCCACTGCCAGTGCTTTTTTGAGGACATGTTTGATGTCAGACATGACATCTGAACATGTGTATAGGGGGTATATATACACATATATGTCTGTATATATACCCCTAGACATATATAGGTGTGATAGTAGCAGAAATATATGCTTGCGCTGATGAAATCATTTACAGTAATATATTTCTGCTACTATCACACCTATATATGGCTAGGTGTCTATATACATATAATTATGTGTGTATATATACACCACTATACACAAGTTCAGATGTTTTGCCTGCCTCAAAAGAACCCAAAAAAATGCCAAAAAAACGCTAGCGTCAAAATAAAAATGCCCAGGTGTGTTTTTGCTGGCATTTTTTGGGGGGTTTTGGAGGCAGGCAAAACATATGAACTTGTGTATAGTGGTGTATATACACACATACATATATTTATATACACACCTAGACATATATAGGTGTGATTGTAGCAGAAATATATGCTTACGCTAATGAAATCATTTACAGTAATATATTTCTGCTACTATCACACCTATATATGGCTAGGTGTCTATATACATATAATTATGTGTGTATATATACCACTATACACAAGTTCAGATGTTTTGCCTGCCTCAAAAGAACCCCAAAAAATGCCAAAAAAAACGCTAGCGTCAAAAAAAAAAGAATGCCCAGGTGTGTTTTTGCTGGCATTTTTTGGGGGTTTTTGGAGGCAGGCAAAACATCTGAACTTGTGCACAGTACCACTATACACAAGTTCAGATGTTTTTCATGACTGCAAAGAACCCAAAAAAATGCCTGCTATTAAACCGGCAAGGTGTGAAAACTCCTGTGCTGAAAGTGTTCTAATACAAACAATCTTTTTTTTTTATGGTTCTGGACATGCTACAGAGCTGAAACTTCACATGTACACTTTTTAGACCCCCCAGATACGAAATCCAAAGTAAAAATCAAAAAACCTCTTTTTTTTTTTCAATAATTGGCTTTTTATCAAAAATGACAATTTTTAAGAACTTTTTTTTGTGTGATTAATAGTTAATGAGGCATGACCCAGAACCCTAGGGACTTTTTAGGGGCATTTATTGGGTTTTAGGGCTTAAAAACTGTGTTTTTTGATTACCGAAGTTCGGGTCCCATTGATTTCAATGGGGTTCTGAAATGCGGGCCGAACTTTCGGGAAGTTCGGATGTTCTGTCCGAACCGAACTTTTCAAAAGTTCGATCATCCCTAGTAGAGAATTCCACAATCTTGTAGCCCTAACAGTAAAGAACCCCCCACATTGCCTGAGGTTAAAACGCTTCTCCTCTAATCGCATTGTATGCCATCGAGTCCTCATGCAATCCTTTCGACTGAATAGCTTTTTTTCTATGCTGAGATCACCATTGAGATATTTATAAATTGCTATCATGTCCCCTCTCAGGCGTCTCTTCTCCAGGGAGAATAAATCAAGCGATTGCAGACGCTCTTCACAATTAAGGTCCTCCATACAAGAAAGGACTTTGCTTGCTTTGGAAACCGCAGCTTGGCATTGCATGCTATTATTAAGCTTAGGATCTACCAGAACACCCAGATCCTTCTCCGCTATGGATTCTCCCAGTTCTACTCCCCCTAGTATGTATGATGATGCATAGTCTTTGCCCCCAAGTGCACATTTATCAACATTAAACCTCATTTTCCACATAGTTGCCCAATGAAACGGAGCATTGAGGTCAGCTTGTAAGTTGGAGACATCCTGTAAGGAAGTTATTCCACTGCAAAGCTTAGTGTCATCTGCAAAGATTGAATTGGTACTTTTAATCCCAGACCTTATATAATTTATAAAGATATTAAAAAGTAAGGGTCCCAACACTGAACCTTGGGGTACACCACTGATAACCTTAGACCATACGAGAGTAAGAATCATTAACCACTACTCTCTGAATTCTATCTTTTAGCCAATTTTCTATCCATTTACAAACCGATCTTTCCAAGCCTGTAGACTTTACCTTACACATTAGCCGTGTGTGGGGAACTGTCTCAAACGCTTTTGCAAAAGTCCAAGTATACTACGTCCACAGCCACCCCTCTGTCCAAGGTTTTACTTACCTTCTCATAAAAAGAAGTCAGGTTTGTTTGACAACTTCTGTCTCTCATGAATCCATGCTGTCTGTTGCTTAAAATATTTTTTTCGAGAAAAAAGAGAGGGGTGCCCTTGGGGTGGGACTTTAAATGAGGTATATACATTCAGTGACCATAGTACAAAGATGGTAAAAAAATATGACAAATTTATTGATGTAGTTGCATATGAATGATGACAACAATAAAACAACAATACAATGGGCATGCGGCATAATAGCATCAACAATACACATGAATAACAATATCGATAAAAATATGGGTTGCACTCATATATTGTAGTAACTCGACGCGTTTCGTGAGTCTTCAGTAAGCTCACTCATCAGGAGTATATATGAGATAAATTGTCTAAAAATGAATAAGACAGTAAACAACATGTTACTGTATATGATTGAGGAGTGTGATATTGTAACATCTGTACATGAACAGAAATGAAAAAGATCACACTCACACATGACCCAAAGATAGGTGGTGGATGCGTGCTCTCACGATGCGGGGGCTGCCATGGTCTAACCCGGGAGCTGACAGGACTTGAACCATTGGCGAACACGTTGGGGAGACAGGAGAGGAATCAAGATTGTGGAAAATGAAGCTTCTGCTTGATAGCGAAGTATGGGCTGAAAATAAATGAATATGCATCTCAATGGAGTATATAATTACATTGTTTGTATCACTAAGTGATATCCAAAAGATCAAGATAAGTATAATTGTATAATAAGCTGCATAAAGAGTCAGTCCAAGCAAATATTGTATGAAGCAGGGACCAGTTGCCTCTAGAAATATAGAAGGATCAAGATAAGTATAATTGTATAATAAACTGCATAATGAGTCAGTCCAAGCAAATATTGTATGAAGAAGGGACCAGTTGCCTCTAGAAATATAGATTGTATTGTATGTAGTTCAAAATTAGATTTAAAGGGTAAGATACTATATCCACTTGGTGATACATAAAAAGTGAATGGGGTGTGGTAAAAAAAGGGGTGAAAAAAATAGTAATGATATATGAGAAGCAGAATGGAACCCAAAATAAATGGTGATGAGTGATAATAGAAAACATGTGGTGATTAGTGAATCCACTTGGGAATGGGTGAGAAAAACAAGGAAGGATGAGCCTCAGAAAGGGTGAAAAAACTAAAGGGATGCAGGGGAGGTGAAACATCATGAAAGGACCCAAAAAAGGAAAGAAAACGAAATGGCAGCAAAAGAGATTGTGAAAGGAGACCTCACCTGAAAACACAACGCATAGGCACCTGGCTCTAGTCCTAGAACGCCATGTGGAGGATGGTGGAGGCAGGGGTGCAACCAGTGCATCCATGCTGTCCAGCGGTAGAAGTCAACTTATGCTGGCAACCGCAGCCTCAGATTGATTTCACCCACCAAACCATACGTGCACCTGAGACGGTGCTCGTACGTTGGGGGGAAGGACATGGTGCTGATATACAGGTGGCCCCACCCCCAAAGGGGAGGGGGCAGCCAGGGAGACTAAACTTCCTGTTCGTATATCACAGCTCCCGGGAGAGATACACAGCCACCACCAGAGGACGCACAACCAACCCATGGGTTGTATAAATAAAATAGGGTAAGAATTGTAAATTGTATGCAGCCATAGGCCTGTGTGTGTGTCACAATGGGACCGTGTGGGACCGAAAGCGGGCATGGGTGTCTTCCACCCGGGTACTATTAAAATATTTTTTTCCAGCAAGAACTCATCTATGTGGTTTTTTATTAAACTCTCCAATATCTTCCCGACTATAGAAGTTAAACTAACAGGTCTATAGTTACTTGGCAAAGACTTTGATCCCTTTTTAACCACCTCAATACAGGGCACTTAAACCCCCTTCCTTCCCAGACCAATTTTCAGCTTTTAGCGCTGTTGCAATTTGAATAACAATTGCGCGGTCATGCAACGCTGTACCTAAACCAAATTTGTGTCATTTGTTCCCCACAAATAGAGCTTTCTTTTGGTGGTATTTGATCACCGTCAGGTTTTTTCTTTTTTGGTGCACAAATAAAAAAAGACTGAAAAGTTTGAAAAAAAAAAAAAAAGGTTTTTTGTTTAGGTTATAAAATTTTGTAAATAGATATGTTTTTTCCTGCACTGATGAGCACTGATGATGCCGCACTGACAGGCACTGATGAGGAGACACTGATGGGGTGGCACTGATGGGGTGGCACTGATATGCAGCACTGATGGGCACTGATAGGTAGCACTGATATGCAGCACTGATGGGCACTGATATGTGGCACTGATAGATGGCACTGATATGCAGCATTGGTGGGCACTGATAGGCAGCGCTGATGGGCAGTGATAGGCAGCACTGATAGGCACTGATTGGCGGCACTGATGGGCACTGATAGTGGCACTGTTGGGCGGCAATGATCGTTACTGATCGGCACTGATGGGTGACACTGATCGGCACTGATGGGGGGCACTGATGGGCACTGATAGGCAGCACTGGTGGGCAATAATGGGCACTGGTGGGCGGCGCTGATAGATGGCAATAATGGCACTGGTGGGCAGCACTAATAGATGCCATTGGTGGGCAACACTGATAGGGAGGGCACTGGGGGGCTCTCTGAGCCCTGCTTGCCATCCCTGGTGGCCATAGTGGGCATCCCTGGTGGTCATGGGTGGGCATCCCTGGTGGCTTAGTGGCACCCCTCCCCCCCCCCCCAGGGCTGCACTGGTAATCAATGTTCTGATTACCAGCACAGACCCCCCCTGTGATCAGTGAGTAATTAGAAATACTCACTGATCACCCCCGCAGCAGCACCGATCCTCTGATCTTCTCCTCACTGACAGGATCTGTCAGGAGGAGAAGAGATCAAAGCCGTTACAACGGCTCTATTTACATTACATGACGGCTGTGATTGGACACAGCCGTCATGTGATCAGGAGGGCCAATCACAGGGCCCTCCTGCCGAATGATGTCGCTCTGTGTCCGAGGGACACAGGCACATCGAGATCGCGCCGCTGCGCGTGCCCGCGGCGGCGCGATCTCTCTCCTTCTGAAGGACGTTCCGGAACGTCCATTCAGAAGGACGAGACTCCCGCCCGGCCGTATATGTACTATGGCCGGGTGGGAGGTAGTTAAATATAGGCACCACATTGGCCCTACACTAATCCAGTGGTACTATTCCAGTCCTTAACAGGTCCCAAAAAATTAGAAACAAAGGCTTTGAAATTACAGCACTCAATTCTTTTAGGATGCGTGGGTGGATGCCATCTGGTCCTGGGGCTTTATCCACCCTTATTCTGTCTAAATATTTCTGGGCAGCTGATGCCTGTAAGATTCTTTTTAAGGTCAAAAATTCTGGGTGAGTAGATTGCTAGGGGAAAGTGCTGGACAGTCAAATGTGGATTTCAGCAAACCCGAGACCATAAGAAAAATGAAACTTTTCTCAAAGTGATGTCCCTCTCTAGAGCGATCTGTCACCTTGCTGATAATGTTGTGAATAATGACTTTTTCTATGTTGTTATTTGCATATTAACTAACATACCCCATGTCCAGACAGGGGACATGCCTCTCTTTCTTGTCTATCAGTAGAACATTTGGGGTGTGCTTTAATTGACCCTGGAGGGGAACAACAATAAGAAAAAATGCTGAGAAGAGCTGAGAAGTTGTCCTCAATCATTGGCAATAATTTGTAGATCCTATAGAAAATTTCTACAGGTTTACTTTAAAGAGTATGTCAATAATCTCAACAGTCTTGCAAAACAGAAGTAGCTTTAACATCAGGTTTACATGGAGCTTCAGAAGAGTATTAAGTCAGGGAGATTCTCCCTCTTAAGCCTCGTACACACGCACCGATTGTTGGCCGACCGATCGGCCGTCTTTTGTCCAGTGTTGTTGTGTTGGTTGAAATGTGCTCTAGACTGCACACGAATTTTGTCGGCCAACAGCAACCAACTGCAGAAGTGATATCATGTTCTGGTTTACTTTTCGTGTGTTTTTTCTTCTCTGAGCATGCCCAGTCTTGCTCATCACATTTTTGTCTGCCGAAATCTGTACTGACTGAAGAACAATGGGCCGTTCTGGTGACGGCCAACAAAAATTTGATAGCATGCACACCAGATTTTGTTCGGCCGAAAAGTCGCAGTCGGTTGTCGGAAGCATCATACTAACAAGCCGACAATTGGCCGATCGGACGTTGGCCGAAAATTCACGGCCAACAATCGGTGCGTGTGTACGAGGCTTTACAGACCACTTTTCTGGCAGGAAGGTTTCACTAGGAAAGGAAAGACATAAAAATCAGTAGGCCACCATGTATTGTTTGGCCCATTAAACTAAAAAATAAAAAAAAAACACGCAACTATCCACAAATGTACTAAACGGGGCAGATTCTTTCAGCCTGACCATTTAGGAGGATCTATGGGGGAGTCTGGTGAATCAGCCAAGCTCCCCATTTAAACTTCTTTTGGACAAAGCCTAACCATATTGTAGATGGCTTGTTAAACTCATTTTGTCTTCCATCACAGTACAAGTTACATATGACATTGATAAGAAAATTTAGAAAATGAAGGTTGAATGTCTTTCTAGGATTGAAAACATGCTGAAAAAACTGAAGCTGACAAATCATGTAAAAGTTTTCCCATGTCGTCCCTAGGCTTCTGACAGCTTGACTATGATTTAATCTTCATATAAGGGAGAAAAGTGCTTGAAAATTGCAATATTCTATTTTTGCATATTGTATTTCAGGTCTTTTTCTATAATCAAGCTAACATTGAAAGTCAAAGTTAATTAACATGGAAGCATTGACCTTATATTTTACAAGGCTCATTGCTGTAACTGATTAGGCCTCAGGTGCACCATGAGCAGTGTTCTCAACATCTATTGAGTGAACAGGCCCGGTAATTAATCTGCTGCTTACTCTGATTAGTTTAGGAAATCTCTTTTAGGTATGTGTAGATTTAAACTCAGGACTACTTTTCTGCCCTTGAGGACTGAACTTGAGGAATCCTGATTTATAAGACAGCATCTGGACACAACAGATCAAAAGGTCTCTACAAATCGGTCTTTCTGAAATACTTCAACTTGTTTCTGCTGTCAGAACTCAAGCTTTCTGAACTTCAAGCTAGCTAACATGTCATACTTGTGCAGATGCCTTCGCAGGAAGGGTCTGTACTTTCTCATGACCACTGAAATAACATTCTTACTCATCCAAAACTCTGCATCAGCTGTTTTACTTCTCTACACATATGTCTGCTCAATGCATACAGATCTTTACAGTGTCTTACAGTGAAGATGTCACAAATATGTAAAGAAATTTGTAAAATACCTTTAAAAGCTCCTTTATACATATTTATCTTAGATTGTAAGCTCTAACCACTTTACCACCGGAGGATTTTCCTGCTGTACGTCCAGGCCACTTTTTGCGATTCAGCACTGTGCGAATTTAACTGACAATTGCGCGGTCATGCAACGCCGTACCCAAACCAAATTTACATATTTTTTTCCCCCCACAAACAGAACTTTCTTTTGGTGGTATTTGATCACCTGTGCGATTTTCATTTTTTGCGATATTGTTAAAAAAATGCGACAATTTTGAAAAAATAACAATATTTTTCTACTTTGACAGTTAAAAAATATCCAATATATTCAATTTTTGTCATATATTTAGGCCAAAATGTATTTAGCTACATGTCTTTGACAAAAAAATTCTCAATGAGCGCATTTTTAACCGCTTTAAGACCGGAAGATTTTACCCCATTCCTGACCAGGCCATATTTTGCGATTCAGCACTGTGTTACTTTAACGGACAATTTCGCGGTCGTGCGAGGCTGTACCCAAATTAAATTTATGACCTTTTTCCCCCCACAAATAGAGCTTTCTTTTGGTGGTATTTGATCACCTGTGCGATATTTAAAAAAAATTTGAAAAATTTGAAAAAATAACAGTATTTTTCACATTTTTTTATATGAAATTCCCCCCCCCCCCCCAAAAAAAAATGTAAAAATCTAAATTTTTTAACATTTTAGGCCAATTTGTTTTCTGCTACATTTTTTTGGTAAAAAAAATAGCAATAAGCGTATTTTGATTGGTTTGCGCAAAAGTTATCGCAGCTACTAACTACGGGAAATTGATGTCATTTTTATTGTTTTTTTTTTTAACTAGTAATGGCGGCGATCTGGCGGCAATCTGCAATATTTTTTGCGGGACTGCGACATTGCGGCGGACAGATCGGACCCTTGACTGACATTTTTGACACTTTTGGGGGTACCAGTGACATTACTACAGTAATCAGTGCTATAAATATGCACTGTTACTGTAAAAATGACACTGGCAGGGAAGGGGTTAACTTTTATTGGTGATCAAGGGGTTAATGTATGCCTGGTGCTTACTTACGTGTGTGGCGGGAGGGAACTGAGTGACACAGGCACAGATATGCTGAATCATGCAATCTGTACCTGCCTGTCACTTAGGAGATTCGCTTGCTTTGTTTACACAAGCGGGTGGATTTCCACACTCGATGCCCGACGATCGGGGAAGAGCGGCGGTTATCACCGCCTCTCTTCCCATGGCCTGACTCCCGCTGTGACTGAATACAGCGGGAGCGAGCCTCCGGCAGCGCGCGTGCGCCGCCCACAAGCGGAAGAGTCCAGCGACGTAGGTCTACGTCGCTGGACGATATCGAGACACTTTGCCGCAGTACGGTCAACGTGACCGGTCGGCAAGTGGTTAAGGACTCTCTGATTCCTACTGTATTAAACTGTATTGTAATTTTATTGTCTGCTCTTATGTTGTAAAGCGCTGTGTAAACTGTCAGCGCTATAAAAATCCTGAATAATAATATTAATAATAATAATAAGTGATTCTATTCTGGAAATGCAAACTAAATTCCTATTTATTTATTTATTTATTTATTTATTTATTTATTTTTTGGTGAAAAACACCTAAATGCTCCCTATACTAGCAAACCAGACATATTTATTAAAAGTAAAGTGGAGTGTGGATAAAATGCCTTCCCTGCTTCAGAACTACAGAGTCAGAGTAGAAGTTGAAGCAGATACGTTATCTTGTCCTTTTTGTGGTTCCTCAGCATCTTATAATTCAAGTAAATAGGCTGTGTGTAAGTCTGACATTCCACATCTGGAAAATATTTGGGACAAATGTGCACAGGTTTTTTGCTGAATGTGGTCAGTTCCCAGGACTCTAGTTCACCTTTGTGTTGAAGCGGATCTTGCACTAAAATGCAAGGTCTGCACATATGGTTGCTCCTACCCTCCTATTGACAAAAGACTGCATTACGGAAACTAAAAAAAAAAAAACATAGAAAGAAAATTCATAAAAATACACAGGACTTCACAACGCCCACTGATGTTACCTCACCAAGGCAAGCCCACTGGAATCCTGGGAGTAAGGCAAGTCTTTTTTTTATGATTTTCTCTCAAAGTGTTGATTTATTTCTGTAACACAGTGGTTTGATGTTAGGGAGTGGGAGCCACATTTTTTTGTGTGCAAAAAGGCGTTTGCCAAATGATGCAAAATGCTCAGAGATGTGAAATGCTCAGAGATCAAAAAGGTGCACACGTTTTTTTTTGCCATATTTGTTCTGTGTAAGGCTGTCCATTGAAATGAATGAGCTGCCCTATGTGTGAAGCACAGCAATGCGCAAAAATGTGCAGATGAGTGGCGCCATGTTAATGGGGGCTTAGTCTTATAAAAAAAACTATTTTTGTAGTTACCATAGGACAACAGTTTTTTTTTTTTTTTTTTTTTAGTTGTTAGCCATATTGCTAAAAGATGGGCCAAGAGACTCCTGCGTTCACACGCTAAGAGAGAGAAAATCCTGTTTAGACCTAAACACTCCAATAATAATATTGCAATGAGACAATAGTGAACAAAATTGATATCACATTTACACACTGGGGTTGATTTACAAAAAACTGGAGAGTGCAAAATCTGGTGCAGCTCTGCAAAGAAACCAATCAGCTTCCATTTTTTTTTTTTTTCAAAACCTAATTGAACAAGCTGAAGTTAGATTGGCTGCCATGCACAGCTTTACCAGATTTTGCACTCTCCAGTTTTAGTAGATCAATCCCACTGTATAGAGAACTGTTGAATACAGAAGCTCCCAAGTGGCAAATGGTTAGCCGTAATCACATAGTTAACCACTTTACCACCGGAGGATTTTGCTGTCTTATGTCCAGGCCACTTTTTGCGATTCGGCACTGTGCGACTTTAACTGACAATTGCGCGGTCGTGCGACACTGTACCCAAACAAAATTTACGTCCTTTTTTCCCACAAACAGAGCTTTCTTTTGGTGGTATTTGATCACCTGTGCGATTTTTACTTTTTGCGCTATAAACAAAAAAAGAGCGTACATTTTGAAAAAATAACAATATTTTTCACATTTTTTTATATGAAATTCCCCCCCAAAAAAATGTAAAAATCAAACTTTTTTTAAATTTTTGGCCAATTTGTTTTCTGCTACTTATGTTTGGTAAAAAAAATCACAATAAGCGTATTTTGATTGGTTTGCGCAAAAGTTATTGCATTTACTAACTAAGGGAAAGATTTCTGTCATTTTTGGTGTAATGGCAGCGATCTGCAATTTTTTTTTTTTTGCGGGACTGCGACATTGCGGCGGACAGATCGGACCCTTGACTGACATTTTTGACACTTTTGGGGGTACCAGTGACATTACTACAGTAATCAGTGCTATAAATATGCACTGTTACTGTAAAAATGACACTGGCAGGGAAGGGGTTAATTTTATTGGAGAGGGAGGGGTTAATGTATGCCTGGTGCTTACTGACGTGTGTGGGGGGAGGTGACTGAGTGACACAGGGACAGATCACAGGTTCAGCTATGCTGAACCCTGCAATCTGACCCTGTCTGTCACTTAGGAGATCCGCCCGCTTTGTTTACACAAGCGGGCGGATCTCCAGACTCAATTCCCCGACGATCGGGGAAGAGCAGCGGCGATCGCTGCTGCTCTCACCTGGCCCGACTCCCGCTGTGACTGAATACAGCGGGAGCGAGCCTCCAGCGGCGCGCACGCGCCGCCCACAAGGGGAGGAGTCCAGTGACGTAGGTCTACGTCGCTGGACGGGAACGAGCCACTTTGCCGCAGTACAGTCAACGTGACCGGTCGGCAAGTGGTTAATAGGCTACTCGATCCAATAGTGATATGCTATTTAAAAGTGGAATCTGCTAGGCTGAGTAAGCCAGTTCTGAATATTTCTATAGATTTCTGTTCTGTAAGTCTGGTTCCCACTCACCTTTGCGTATTCCATTACCCCTATTTGCAAGCAGAGTGGGAACCCTCATAATGACTTCTGCAGGAGTGGAGACCCACAAGCTTAAAAGCAGATATTCCACTAATAGCTTATTGAGAGATATAAGAAGCTGTGGTTTACCTCTCCAGCATCTTCCACATGCTGACATATTAGTTTTGGATGGTCAAACTCATTGAATAAAAAAAGATTTATGTTCATCATGTAAGCCAAACTTTTGAAAGAACAAAAGAAACAAACCTACAATGACAAAATACAATCAGAGATGTAGTCAACCCCACTACTGACTTTTTAACATCCAAATGGATAGCAGGGTCCTCTGATTCCTACTGTATTAAAGTGTATTGTATTTGTACTGTCTACCCTCAAGTCGTAAAGCGCTGCGTAAACTGTCAGCGCTATATAAATACTATATAATAATAATAATAATAATAATATTACAAGGTCTAAAAAGCATTAAATGTATAGGGTAGTAGACAGCAATAGAGCATTAACTAAATAAAACCCAGACAAAATATGGTGGAGTTTAAATGGCCACGACTTTTATTATTGGGGTAAAATGTTGTAAAAAATTAAAGGTATATTATAACTGAATACTTGTACTTATTAACATCCAATAAACAACATAGCCACTAAGTGCCAGTTCACACTGAATCGGCACGACTTCGGGGGGCGACCGGTGAAGTCGCGTGCACCGCGACTTCGTCACGACTTGCACGGACTTCACAAAATGAATGTCTATGCAAGTCGCTCCAGGTCGCCCCGAAGTAGTACAGGACCCTTTTTCTAAGTCGGAGCGACTTGTGTCGCTCCTATTAGAACGGCTTCTGTAGCAGTCAATGGACCGCGAAGGTGCGTGACTTGTCAGGCTGACCAAGTCGCCTGACAAGTTGTACTAGTGTGAATGGAGACTAAGACTCGATTCACACCAGCGCGACTTGTCAGGCGACTTGTGTGCCTGACAAGTCGCGGTCCCTCTCGGTCCATTGACTGCTACAGGACCCGCTCTAATAGGAGAAACACAAGTCGCTCTGACTTAGAAAAAGGGTCCTGTACTACTACCACTGGACTTCACAAGTTGCCCCCGAAGTAGTAAAGAGTCGTGTCGCCATAGTGTGAACCGACTCTAAGACTCATGTTGCAAAATATATTTATAAACAATACATAACCGCCCCCCCTTTCGAATAGAAAGGTGACCAAACCACATAACATCAAGGCCACGACAGGGAGTGGAGGGAGGGGGAGCTCACAGTTTTAAGGTCCTCTGGTATTGGTTGTAGATAACCGTATGGAGCTGCCTTTTATAGGGTCTCAGACCCTTCCAGAAATTTCAAAGAGGTCATGTGACTTTGTCCTTCTGGAAATTTCTTAACAATTAACCGACCAAGTAAAGGTCGGTTGATCCACATTACACCCTATCCCTATTTTATTTTAAAATTTAAATTATTATTCTAACTGCCCAATGAGGGAAGTAATAAAGGGAAGCAAGGAGCCTAACATTTGCTCTGCTGTCACTATCCCATGAGTTCATGGGCCTTAATCAGGCTCCCTTTACTGTCATTAATATTGTATATATATATTTTTCAATGCTATATTATTGTTGTGTCATTACTCAAATTTTATTAAGTTTTAAGTTTTTTTTTTACTGTGGTATTATTATTTTTTGTGTAAGGAAAATTAAGCCAATATTGTCCTTGCTAAAATGTAATTGTAAAGTAAAATTTTACATAAAAACAAGAAAAGTACAAAAATAAAATTATGACTAATTAAAATAATAAAGAGTCTATAGAAATAGGAAGGTATAATATCACATAATGACATCCTTAGAAAACGAATTGAAGTTACATATAAAGCTAGACTGTCTCCAACTGAAAAAAAGTAACCCCCTTTATGGTGTACTAAGTACCTTCCAGTGCCCCATTGCCCACTCTCCATTTCCCACTGCTGCCGCCAAAAATTCTGTACATACATTGACCCCTCACCCCCACTTTACATGTGACAATCAGGACTAGCGATTGACACTGAACACAGCAACTGTATAGTTATTCAGTTAAGGCCTTCTACTAGTACTATATGCTGAGTCATCCTATTTATAAATGTATTTCACTCTACTCAGGTATTTTCAGAAATGCAAAGCAGATTTATGAATAAAGTATTTGTGGCTAATGAGAGCGTTCTTTCCCAGGTATCTGCATGTCATAACTAGGAGCCGTTCTGCTGTCTGTCAATAAAGTCTGTGTAAGGACTAAAGGAATGTAAATAGGCATGAAGGACCAGACAAACTTCAAAAGAAATCCCTTTTCCCCCTTCAAGTATTTAGTGAAAGAGAATGTTCTACTCACAGAAGTGGACTTTGAAGGCAAATAGACAAATACTTCATGCAATTAGATTTACTATAATCTGGAGGAAAAAAAACTAGATTTTGTTTTATTCTGCAATAGGGCATAGCAGTCTTATATTGTTTTACATGAAATATTGCATCTTATTAATAGAACAAATGTAACAGTGTCTAAAAGAAAAATACATTGCACAAGGTGCTTTATAGCTGCACAATACTAAAATGTTTGTCACTTAATGTGTGATATGTTCTTCCTGTAGATGTCACTGTTCTGACTGCTGGTGAATGAAAGCTATGACCAACAAATAGACCGCAATATAAAAGGAGTTTTTTTTTCTCATCTAGGCCAGTGGTTACCAACCTCAGTTCTTAAAGGGTAACTTAATTTTCATAGAATTTCAAACAATTACTGCATACGCCATATTTTAATTGAATGCAATTTAAATTTCTTTCTATTTCAACCTGCAGCTCTGTAAATATCTGTAAAATTCAAAGCAATATGGCAACATAGAATAGTCCTGTTCATCATCTGCGTACAGAACGGCCTTCAAAAAATGTAATTTCCTGCTTGTGTAGTTCATTTATTGATTTTCTCAGAAGTCTGCACTAAGATACAGTGTCAGATTTTAGGCATCCTCTGCAACAAAAATTTCATTTTTGGTGATATACTCCCTAAGGGTTAATTACTTCTAAAGGGATGTAGACACTGTAATGTTTTTTTTATCAGAAACTAAAAGTGCACCAGCTGATTATATTGAACACAGAACTTCCCATTCAGAATCAGTATCCAAAGGACATGTCCAAAGAAACAGATATTTACCCATAACAAGCCAATCCACCATGCATAACCAACTCCAGTTTACAATCTTCTCTTACTTATAACTGCCACAGACGTATTGGCACTAATTTCCTATTAGGGGGGAGGGCTCAGAAGTAGAGTCAGTCAGGAGGGAGCAGAGGACTGAAGGCAGCTGTAGTGTCAGCAGCGACAGTAGGTCCACAATGTCAATTGGCAGGTCTGTGCGGGAGAACCTCAGACCAAACAGGAATAAACATAACCGCCAATTGCGCTTAACTTCCTTAAAACTAAGAGGGGTATATGCTAATGCCAGGAGCCTAGCTAATAAAATGGATGAGTTGGAAATGTTAGTACATGAGGAGGACATAGACCTTGTGGGAATAACAGAGACTTGGTTCGACCCCTCACATGACTGGCTGGCCAATATCCAAGGGTATTCGGTGTACCGGAAGGACAGGGTAGGAAAAAGAGGGGGAGGGGTATGTCTCTATGTCAAGAACAATATAAAGGTGACAGAAAGGAGTGACATTACGGATGGGATGAGCATGGATTTAGAATCTGTGTGGGTTGAACTCCATAGGGAAGGAGAAAAGGGGAAAGTAATTGTGGGGGTTTGCTATAGGCCACCTAACCAAGGGGAGGAGGTAGAGCTGGAATTTTTAGCACTAATGGGTAAAGTGGCAAAATTGGGATCAGTCATCGTATTGGGGGACTTCAATTACCCCGACATTGACTGGGAAGAGGGGACTGCACACTCACAGAAGGCCCGCCTATTCACGGAAACCTTACTGGATAATTACATGTCACAGTTGGTGGATTCCCCTACCAGAGAAAACGCAGTCCTGGATCTATTGCTCACTAGTGACCCAGACATAATCTCGGAGGTAGGAGTCCAGGACAACCTGGGCTCTAGCGATCACAGGATGATCACATTTAGTGTAAATAACAATATAACAAGACAAGTGGGGAACATAAGAACTCTAAACTTCAGAAGGGCAAACTTTCCAAAATTGTACTCAATGATGGAAAGGGTAAACTGGGACCAAACCCTGGGATCCCTGACCACAGAGGAAAAATGGGAATGCTTTAGGAACATATTAGGCAAAGGCATCTTGCAGTGCATTCCTATGGGAAATAAATTTAGAAGAGACAAAGCCAAACCTGGCTGGCTAAACTGTAGAGTCAAAAAACTTATTAGGGGGAAAAAATTGGCCTTCAAGAAGTATAAATCAGAGGGCACAGTATCGGCTTTCGAGCAATACAAGGAGGCAAATAAGAAAAGTAAACAAGAAATCAAGATGGCTAAAATCAACTTTGAGAGACAAATAGCAGAGGATAGTAAAAAAAGACCCAAAGAAATTCTTTAAATATATCAACAGCAAAAAAACTAAGGCAGAGCATATTGCACACATAATTAACAATGATGGGAGGATGGTTACAGAGGACACTGAAAAAGCAACCGTGCTAAATGCTTTTTTCTCGTCAGTCTTTACACAGGAAAAGGAGGGGTACACTGACCATGACTGTATGGTTAGTAGTAATAAACAGGACTTGCCACCATGGCTAACAGAGGGGGAAATCAGGGAAAGGCTGGATAAACTTAACACAAACAAATCACCAGGACCGGATGGCATACATCCGAGAGTACTCAAGGAACTCAGTAAAGTTATATCGAGACCACTGTTCCTGATCTTTGCTGACAGTATTAGGACAGGAGATGTACCAGGGGATTGGAAGAAAGCTAGCGTGATTCCAATATTCAAAAAGGGCCAGAGGCATATCCCGGGAAATTATAGGCCTGTCAGTTTGACATCAGTAGTATGTAAACTTCTGGAGGGGATGATAAGGGACTATATCGTAGAGTTTGCTAAGGACAACAACATCATAAGCAGTAATCAGCACGGGTTTACAAATGGGCGTTCTTGTCAAACCAATCTCCTAACATTCTACGAGGAGGTGAGCTGTGAGCTAGATAGGGGGAGACCAGTGGATGTGGTGTACTTGGATTTCGCTAAGGCGTTTGATACAGTTCCCCACAAGCGCTTAATTTATAAAATAAGGTCTGCAGGTATCGATAGCAGGGTTTGCTCTTGGATACGGAACTGGCTAAAAAGGCGTGTCCAAAGGGTAGTAATAAACAGCGCATACTCAGACTGGTCTGAGGTGGTAAGCGGGGTCCCCCAAGGCTCAGTCTTGGGACCAACCTTGTTCAATTTATTCATAAACAACATTGAGGCCGGGATCAGTAGTTCGATATCAGTTTTTGCAGATGACACAAAATTGGGCAGGGCAATAACTTCACAACATGAAGCAGATATCCTACAGAATGACCTGGACAAAATAACAGAGTGGGCAACGACATGGCAAATGAGGTTTAACGTGGAGAAGTGTAAGGTTTTGCACTTGGGGACTAAAAACATAAAAACACAATACACGTTAGGAGGGGAGCCCTTGGGGGAATCAAAAATGGAGAAGGATCTGGGAGTCTTGGTTGATGATAGATTAGGAAACAGCATGCAGTGTCAAGCGGCAGCTTCCAAAGCCAACAGAATATTAGCATGCATAAAGAAAGGGATGCATTCCAGAGATAAGACTATAATCCTTCCACTTTATAAAACTCTGGTCCGACCGCATCTGGAGTATTCCGTCCAGTTCTGGTCGCCAGTCCTCAGGAGGGATGTGTTGGAGCTGGAGAGAGTCCAGAGAAGGGCAACTAAACTAATTAGGGGATTGGAGGACCTTGACTATGAAGAGCGTCTACAATCGCTTGATTTATTCTCCCTGGAGAAGAGACGTCTGAGGGGGGACATGATAGCAATTTATAAATATCTTAATGGGGATCCCAGCTTAGAAAAAAAGCTGTTCATTCGAAGGGATTGCATGAGGACTCGAGGGCATACAATGCGATTAGAGGAGAAGCGTTTTAACCTCAGGCAACGCGGGGGGTTCTTTACTGTTAGGGCAACAAGATTGTGGAATTCTCTACCACAAGAGGTGGTTTCTGCGGGTAGTATGGTGGCTTTCAAAAGACTCTTAGACTTACATCTCAAGGATCAGAACATTCAGGGGTATGGGAGATGATTACAGCCACACATACCTACACAGGTTGAACTAGATGGACTATTGTCTTTATTCAACCTCACCTACTATGTAACTATGTAACTATATGTAACTATCCTCTAAGTTTTTCATTTCAGAGTTTTTTTCAACAAATACTTCAAGACTTTGCCAGTTTATGAACATTTATTAATTTGGAGAGACAAGGTAAACTGTCACATATACTATATTGTCAAAAGTATTGGAACGCCTGACTTTACACACATATACATTTTCATGGCATCCCAGTCTTAGTCTGTAGGATTCATTTTTAAGTTGGCCCATCCTATGCAGCTATAACAGCTTCAACTCTTCTGGGAAGGCTGTCCACAAGGTTTAGGAATGTGTCTATGGGAATGTTTGACCATTCTTCCAGAAGCCCATTTGTGGGGTCAGGTACTGATGTTGGACGAGAAGGTCTGGCTCGCAGTCTCCGCTCTAGTTAATCCCAAAGGTGCTCTTACGGGTGAGGTCAGGACTCTGCGCAGGCCAGTCAAGTTCCCCCCCCCCCCCTAAACTCTCTCATCCATGTCTTTGTGGACCTTTCTTTGAACACTGGTGTGCAGTCATGTTGGAACGGGAAGGGGTCATTGCCAAGCTGTTCCCACAAAGTTGGGAGCATGAAATTGTCCAAAATGTCTTTGTATGCTGATGCCTTAAGAGTTCCCTTCACTGAAACTAAGGGACCAAGCCAACCTCTGAAAAACAACCCCACACAATAATTCCCCCTCCACCAAATTATATGGATTCGCTTCTGATAGAATGGTTAAACATTCCCATGGACACACTTCTAAACCTTTTGGACAGCCTTCCCAGAAGAGTTGCAGCTGTTATAGCTAGAAAGGGTGGGCCAACTCAATAATGAACCCTAAGACTGAGATGCCATTAAAGTTCACGTCCGTGTAAAGGCAGGTGTCCTAATACTTTTGTCAATATAGTATACATGACACCTTTCCAGCACAGGCATGGCCCGCTCTGAGTATTGGCATACTTCTGTATGCCAGTTTAGAGTTGGTCTTAATTACCACCAGTTTCCTAATCTGAGAACTGGCGGTAATTCAAAGACAAAAGGGTCACTGCCATAGCAACAGACTCTTGAATTACCTGAATTTTCTACATGTGTTGGTAATATTACTGACATTGTCGCAAATGCTTGCCTGAATTAGGCACAAGTAGTTCTTAAAGGAAATACCTCCAGAAAAGTGACATTAGGGCTGTTTTGACTTCCCCTGGCTTTCCTTTCTTATTCAGCGGAAAATAACCATGTCTTTACCCAATCATTTCTCCCCTGCTGCTCCTTCCTCCCTTATAACCATAATTAGGATCTCCAGTATCAGTTGGTCTCAAAAGGTAATTGGAGCAGTGACATCATTTTTTAGGCCATGTGTGCTCAGGCCTAGCAACTGGCTTCTAGTAATGTACCATGGAAGGAGGTCATGTTCTTCCCTATACCCTGAAGCACTAGGCTATTGATACCATGGATATTGAACATGGCGTGGTGGGCAGTGTCTCTTTTAAGTAATTTCAAGGTATTTGCAGAGAGGGCATTCTGTGGGCCTATGAAACTGTAGGTAAAGACTGGTACCAGACTGGTAGAGATAGCAGGAAGGAAGCAGCAGGGACAACTGGGCACTGACCTTCACCTGCCAGCCTGGCATTGCATGCTGCAGAGCCTGGCCCTCTTGTGCACTTTGTTCCTGGTGAAGGATACATGGACTGAGACTTTCAGACACCCAGCAAAGGGGAGCCCAGTGCTAGTAGAGGGGATGCCCAAAATCTGACTTATATCTAAGTGAAGACTTCAGGGAAAATTAATGAGCCAATTACACAAGCAGGAAAAGACCATCTGTGTACGGCACAACACCTCCAGGGTACCATCATCCTACATTTGGGACCTTTGAGCATATGAGGTTGTACTGTTTTGTATGAAAGTTCCATGGTGGATCTGGTGCTGGACTCTGGAGTGGACCCTATCCTGGTGCTTGCTTCCATGCCCTATGCTTGGTGGACCTTCCGTGACAGGGGGTCTAAAATTCTGGTAAGGGAATCACCTTATTTGAGCACGTGGTGATCGTCAGGATTGTGTCTTCATTTTTGGTGTCGGAATCCTTTTGCATTCATTTCTGCACTTCAGCATCTGGTTTCACGGACTTTATGGACTCTGATCAGTCATTGTCTTTCTACTGTCATTTACCAATGTGGCGCTGTACTTGAATATATATTGCCTATGAAACTGTGCTGATGCTGCTTGCAGGGTTCACTAATGGTCCCAAAAATAATGAACGACACCATAAAATAATGAACTACACCATATTTTATAGACTTCAAAATGGGAATGGCTTGACTACTGTGTTCAGAAAAGTATATAAAAACAGCTGTCTTGCCCAAAGCTGCTGTTCAGAGCTGTAAGGAATCTGATTGGTTACTTTTGAGCAATTCCCACTTTTTGTCTACTCCTCCACCATTATAGTATTTAGACTAACCCTATGAAGTATGTCAAGAAGAGTGATTTTACTTTGTCCTCACTATGGACTTTTCCTTTATGGAAATGAGAAGAACATGAAAGATTGTTATATGTCAGAAACTGCTGTGATCAGAAATGGAAAGCCTGAAGACAGACAGTACAGAATAGCTGTTGTGGTAAACATTCCATCTGTTTCGAATATGATCACCCTGATTTTATGCTATGAGGTCAGGCATGTCAGCACTCTGGAAATTATTAGGACAGTTAGCAGATTCCACATAAATTCTATACAGATTTTTTTGTGGAACTGTAAAAGAAAATACCTGAATAATTCTGCAGTGGCAGCTTGTCCAGACATAAGATAAATTGTTTGCACCAGTAACATTTTGAAGGTGTTTCCAGGTGAAAGTATCACATCTGAGAAGACTTTTATTCTGGGAAATGTTTCAGATGTTTTGTAACCCCAATAACTGCCAAACTATTGTATGACTTTTTGTAAGCCAATTTCTTGTGTTCTGACTATAATTACAAGATTATTTGCTAGTGAATAAAGACTAGCATAACAAAAAATGTTGGAAATGTCCTCGGTGGTGTGCACAAAAGACATAGACCTCAATTCTGAATTGTAGCTATTACATTTTGTAAAATGATATCTTTATTCACACAAGTCTTGAAGGGCCTTTTCAAAAAAGTTCCCTTACCCTTTTGCCCACCATACCCTGAGCTAATAAAACCCACCCTAATAAAACCCTTTCGTCAGGGAAAACAGATTAGTCTCGTCATCTCAAATAACAATATACTTGGAATTATCTTTTCCCCAAAAATTAGACCCAATCGGACTGCAAAACCAATGCAACTGATTCGGGTTTCTCCAACTTCCAGATCTTCTTACCTTCACACAATGAACCCATCCAATCGGATTGCATGAACCTTGCAACCGATTTTTGTTTTTTCATTATTTCCGTTTTTCTTTTCCCCATCCTCATCTCAAATCCAATGGACTGCATGGACTAATCCAATCTGATTGCACGAACACTTACTTGGAATCTTCTTTCCCCAAAATTCAGATCCAATCGGATTGCCAAACTGGTGCAATTGATTCGGATTTCTACTACTTTCAGATCATCTCAGTGCCATACAATGGACCAATCTAATCAGATTGCATGAACCCTGCAACCGATTTTTGTTTTCTCATTATTTCTGTTTTTCTCTTTCTCCCCATCCTCATCTCCAATCCAATGGTTTGCATGGACTAATTCCAATTTTGATTGCACGAACACCTGTAAATGAAAAACTCCCCCCCCTCCCTCCCTATTTTCCCGATGACTTTTGACCTCATATCTGGACCAATGTCTCCTGACTTTTTGTCTCCCACCCTGACCCATCCTACATCTCCCCACAGGAATTCCTCTTCACACTCTATTGCTGCAACCTTATTTACAAATGCTCTGAATTATTGTTCTCTTTATTTTACTTTATTGACCTCCTCAGGGGTTTACACTGTTGCACAGTGTATCTCCCCAATGATATATGCTCCTCCTATATTGATGTAATAATTTGCATCCACTTCCTTTTGCCTCTCCACAAAGATTCCAGGAGCTTCCGGCACAGAAAGCCCCGATCCCTCCAGATCGGGGCTTCTTTGAAACTGAATGGTCGGTGTTTCACCCTCCTGTATCCCGAACAGGGACTTCAGCTTCTAATGTGTGTCGGCGGCCTCGCAGGCACATCCGCACGGTTACAAGGGATGCGCCTTCGGCTGCACGCAGGCGCACCTCGTACCGTGCCACGGGCCCTGCCTGTTGGCGTCACGCAGCGCATCACTGCGCATGCGCGGCTGCCCTTAAAAGGCCGGGGAACACTCCGAGTGCCTCAGTCTCTCCCACACCGAGGGAGGAGATGGACTCGGAGCAAACATGCTGCCTTAACCTTTGAAATCTCTTCTCAAACGTAAGTGAAACACGAAGGGGATCCTCTTGTACCCCCTCAACAAAGCTTCGGGGGTTTCTTACCCATGTTATATTAAAGACAATAAATTTACTACCTTGCCACAACAGTCTCTATATATTCCTTAAAATACAGACGATCTCAATCAATGTGGACTCTGCTAATCAAACCACATTGGATCCTGGATCGGAACACTCCGGCCAGAAAGTAAATACCACTAAATATTATCCAGCCCTTAAATACTCCTTTTCTCAATACTCAGTCAATGTACTTATGCAGCACATTTGTTCCTGCAGCACCTGGACAAAACCTGGGAAGGCATGGTCTTAGGAAGTGGACAAAACAATTGTATGTTAAACCCACACATGTGTAGATTATATCACGTATGTTTCAGTACAATATTGCCAAGGATTGATACTATATTTTTGATTATCCATAGAATCGGTGAAATATCCTTGATAAAGGCCGCTACAGGCCGAAACATGTCGGATCACCGATCAGGCACCTCCTCTGCACTCATCCCAGTCTTTTGACATGAGGAACAGCAGAGCAGGACTACGTACAACCCACTTTAAAGTCACTTATTGTCACATGTAACACGCTTCATTTCTTTTCCTTCACTGGCACAATGGGACTTTACCCATAAAAGTCACCATTTAATTGTTGTATATATATCTTTAATTCGCAAATAAATTTTGCATACTGCACTACTATTGCTTATTCTCTCTTACTCCTGCCCATAAAATCCCACACTTGACTTGAGGCACCACAAACCACAAACTATTTTTCGGGATGGTGGCAGAAATGATTATAACCTTCCAATGTAAGATCCAAAAAAACCTATTTTTTCAATAAAACCCACCCCAAGCCCTTTACTTGCCAAGATTTCACTGCCAATATCCACTGCATTATTTACAAACCTCATGCCAGCTTTTTCAAATGATGTTTACTTACCCTTAATTCATAGCTGCATTCCTACTAACATTCTAAATGAAAGCCTTTGCTCCCGGAGTTCAGCTTTAAGTTCTTACCCTGTTAAATGCACATCCTCCTGTCTAACGTTGCCCTATCTGCTTCTAAATAGTCTAATGAAGGCTTCTGCTTTTTGGTGTTGGGAAGTCTAATCAGCAGAAAATGTACTCCTTCATGTTGTTTGGCCATAGCTGACAAATATGGGGGTTCAGATAAGTGTTGACCAAATCAAACAGATAACAATAAAATCCGTGGTTCAAAAGGTGCATACATAAACCATTGTGGTCTTTCAAGAATTCCACCAACATTATATCACAGTTGGGTGGGACAGTAAGGTGTGTGTGTATTTGTTAATTATTAAAGACAATCAGAGAGAATGAGAACTAACTTTGTTTTTTCTCTAAAGTGTTCCTGTCATCAGACCATTTATTTCAACAACAATCTCCCCATAAGATTATACACTATATTGTCAAAAGTATTGTGACACCTGCCTTTACACACACATGGACTTTATTTATGAAAACCTTTGGGATGAATTAGAGCAGAGACTGCGAGCCAGGCCTTCTCATCCAACATCAGTGCCTGGCCTTACAAATGTGCTTCTGGAAGAATGGTCAAACATTCCCATAGACACACTCCTAAACCTTGTGGACAGCCTTCCCAGAAGAGTTGAAGCAGTTTAAACTGCAAAGAGTGGGCCAACTTAATATTGAACCCTACGGACAAAGACTGGGATGCCATTAAAAATCATGTGTGTGCAAATGCAGGCGTCCCAATACTTTAAACAATATAGTGTATGCTACAGGCCTTTAAAAATTGTCAACGCTTTACCTCATCTGAAAATGATTTTAGGATCAAATACTTGATACAACTGTTACTCACAGAGAATCTTCTTGAATCTGCTCTCACTATATTTAACAGCTGGGCAGATACCCATAAACTGTAACCCTTTTTTGGTCTGTGTGTATGAAGCAGGGCATAACTACAAATCACGGGTCACATAGCAAAATGATAATGGAGTTCCTTCTGGTGTTCTGTTTTTCATTTGGTGGTTGGTTATTGACTTGCAGCTTTAAACATTGCTTTGAGTAGCAGCCTTTTTCTAGTGAGTTGAGTTAACTTCATCCAGTAAAATCCTGTTTTCTAGCCCAGTAGCTCTTTCCATACTTTTGTTAAAGCCCTCTTGGTGACACACAGACAAGCAAGGTGCTTCATTGTTGACATAATTATGTCTAACCCAGGGTTTCTCAACCAGTGTGCCACGGCACACCAGTGTGTTGTGAAGGGTCCCCAGGTGTGCCGCGGCAAAATGACCCCAACTTGTGGCAGCTATCTGTTCAATAAAAAAGAGATAAAAGCAGCGCCAAAAATAGAATAAAACTAGATAAAAATGAATAAAAAACGTCCACTTGCTGTCCTAAATGTCCAATGCAATAATATGGAGGAGGAAGAGTAGGAGCAAGATCCAAAATACCAATGGTGAAATCAGATGGAATATGCACCCAGTCGTGATGAGTACACTAACTGCTTACCAGATGGTGATCATATATAGGCGATGTAAAATTCCCAATCAGCTCAACCAGAGAAAGGATATGCCACAGGAACTATTCACAGTATCTCCAACATATCACCAAAGAACCTCAAAGAACAGAGGAGGACAATAGTGTAGACTGTACAAGTAAACATTTATTTAAATAAAGGAAATGTACTCACAATCTTGCAAAATTTAGGAGCATAAAAATTAGAGAACCGCGGTATACATAGCGTGCTGATCGTTCGTGCAGAGTCGCTTGCCAGGTCCAGGGGATCTTACTCCGTACTGGGGAACTGAGCTAGCTGCCAACCCCATAGTCACGCGTGTGCACTCCACTCCCAGAAACCTGACTTCCTGCCTTAATCAACATTTTGATGTACTTATTTATGCATGTATTTATATATTTATATAGTTATATATTTATATATTTATTTGTCTAAAAGCGCAAATATCACCCCCCTTTTTTTATCTGTTCAATAAACACTGCCAGCCAGTCGGTTGTTACAGCGGTGCCGGTCCGCTGTCTAAAACTCACTTCCCGCTGCCACAGGCACTCAGGAAGCTGTGCAGCCTCCTAACTGCATCTTGCCAACCAATGACGTCATTGGTTGCTATGGACGGATGGGCGTACAAGCAAGGGCATGCTGGGATGTGCAAGCCGGAAGACGCTGGCTGGCACGGTTTTCCCCAGGGGAGGCAAAGCTAAGCGGGAGGAGGGGAGAAAAACCAGGGTGAAGGCTCTTCAGTGGCTGCATTTGAGCTCCATGAGGTACAAGATTTTTAAACTTTGCATGGTGATTGATTTGCTTGTAATGTGTAGGTATATATAAAAAAAAGATAAAAGATAAAAAAAAATTGTTTGTTTTAATTACTGTATTATATTAGTGATAATGGTAACTGTACTTCTTTTTTTTTTTTTATATTGTATTCCGCTTGCACATTTTTTTTCTTATTGTATTCTGCTTGCACATTTTTTTTCTTATTGTATTCCACTTGCACATCTAGTGCAATTTGGCTGCACACAGGTGAAGCGCAGGATACCCGCGGTTTTTATGTGTGTTTCCTGCAGTTTCCCATAGACTTCTATTATTTCCCCCATTTTTGGTGTGCTTTCAAAAATGCACCCAAAAATGTAGGACATAATAGAAGTTTATGAGAAACCGCAGGTAACGCACATGAAAACCGTGGGTATCCTGCGCTGCGGCCAAACTGCAGTGAGTCAATGTGAAAGTACCCTAATTGTAATAAGTGTTGTGTAGATTTTTTTTTTTTCATTTCAAGACCGTAATACGGTAATACGGTAATACGGTAATACGTGTGTATAATATGCATTGAAGATATCAGTCATAACCTCGGTATTGTTTTTACAGCCGGCAGCTGGCTTTCTCATGAAAGAATTCCAAGCGGCTCATGAGCCACTGGAATGCTTTCAGGAGTGGCGGGACGGGGGCTCCCCCCTTTCTACCTGCTCACCCAAGAAACAATCCGATGGTGTGGCCAGCTAGTCCCAGAGGCAATGAAAGAGTAGATCCTCTTTGATCGACTCTATGGCCTTGCCGAAGCGACGTCATGACATCCCTTCTGGCCCAGGCTGGAAAGAGTAAACTTTTTTTTTTTTTTAAAGCAAAAGATCAAAAAAGTTTTTTTTTGTCTTTTGCTTTTAAAAGGTAAAGGAGAGATTTGGGGTCTTTTTGACCCCAGATCTCTCCATAAAAAGGACTAGACATCCTTATTTCTATTACAAGGGATGTTTACATTCCTTGTAATAGGAATAAAAGTGATTAAAAAAAATTTAATTAAAGAGACAGTGAAAAAATAAAATAAGACAAAAAAATGTAATGTGCCCCACTCTCCCTCAGTGCTCGTGCGCAGAAGCAAATGGATAAGTGAGTTCGACATTTTTGATTGGTGTGCCTCAATTCTACTAGATTTTAAAGGGTGCCTTGATTGAAAAACGTTGAAAAACACTGGTCTAACCATAGTCTTGAGAAAATATATCAAATATTTGGGGATTTGAACATTAGAACTGCTACTCTAAAACAGGGATCGATTAAAGGTATGCCTCTGGGAAACCACAGCTATGTATTTAGTACTATCAGATTCCACAGTATTTTATGATTAAAAACAAGCCTGAAAATTCTTATACGTCCTTACCGTAGGTGGAGCATATGCTTTTACCAGACATATAGGGATAGATATGCAGACAAACAGACAAACAGGCAGGCAGACGAACAGACAAACAGGCAGGCAGACAGACAGACACACACACACACCCACCCTGGGGCTAAGATTAAGTGGAAGCCTAAACTACTGGTATGTTTTTGGGGGGAAGACAAAATACCAAAAGGATCCAGGAGAATATACAAACTCCATTCAGACAGTATGCCCTATGGGAACTGATCTCAGAACCCTAACGCTGCATGCCCAGAGAGATAATGGCTTCACAACCATTCTGCCCGAGGGTATTTCAACAATTATTCAGGTTTTTATTTCCATTCTGAGTATATGTTAAAATTTAAAACTGCATTTTTTATATATCTTAATATGCAGCCAAGAAAAAAATGTTTACCTAATAAATTTAGTTTTGAGAAAGTAGCCACGAGGATAGTTTCCAAATTCCACATTAGGAGAAATAATGTGTGTTACAGTACAAAAGTTAGCTTTTCCAATTCATTATTATGTTTTCAAAACCGCAGTCAGAATATTTTGGAACTCGTGTTTAATATTTAATATATTTTGGTGACTAACACAAATAAAGGATTAATGGGTACAATAAGCCAATTTTGCTCGTGGGAGATCTAGAATTTTTCAACATGCAAGCTTTGCTAACATTCCCATTAAAAAATAGAATTTAAAGATTTTATATTTGAAAAAGTAATTTTAAGCTGATAGACTTTGAGTTTTGGGTTCAGAACTAGAATATAGACATGTAAACAAAGTTGGATTTAATGTGACATCATTGATGAATTGATGAAATAAGGCTGTGGTATAATGACCTCACCCAGAGGTCCTTTGTTTACTTTGGCTGTGGGTACCAGGAGGTGCTATTTAGTGGGAGTGAAGTGACAGAACCAGTTGTGTCACCAGACAACTGGCATTGTTCATCATGACTGATGCATATCTGCATCGCTAGATGATATGATTGATAGCGGATTTGTACATCATGGGAATTTATTTGTAGCATTCACAATCACGGACAACACTCTGAAGTAAGGAGTCTGTGGAGTGACAAACCTTGGGTCTATGGTGGCTCATCTGAAGAAACGGGTGTATGAGGAGCTCACCAAAGTGGTACAATTTTTTTGAACCTCTGGATTCAGTGAAGAGGATTTTTTCAATTTAAGGGGGATGTTGAAGAATGTATGGAGTCTGGGCTATCTACTGCTAAGGAGACTATCATGCTATTTTGACTACATCTTGGGGTAAGAGGCAGTGTGTTCGGTGTTCGTGGTGGCTCTCCTTGGACTTCTACCTGATTAACCCTCACATTTGCTTCTACCTTCGGATTTTGATCATATGAGACTATGGACTTTATATCTCTTAGCGCTACACTTCCATTTTTGTTATCAATACAGGATATGGCCATAAAATCAAGATAAATAAGTCCACATAGTGTGAATCCATAAAACACTTTCTATGAAAAATAAATGGTTAAAACTACTCACATGTGACTGTTAAAAACAGCAATCTCAAGTGATGTAAAGAAGGCATCCAGATAATACAAACAAAGCAGCAAGGCATGGTGATGTTACATGCGTTGGCTCCGCCCAACACTTTTTGTCACAACTGATGCCATCGGGGCAATCTAATGCTACATGCTCTCACAGTTCCAGAGACCTGGGCTTGTCATAATCAAATAGAGTACCACAGCCATGCAATCAATCAGAAGGGAATAAAAAAGAAACAGACAGTGCCGAGCCAGCTGCATGTCTCACGCTTCCAATGCAAAGAAAGTTCACATGTCAACCAATTGGTGAATAGATGAGTGGGGGACACCCATGAAATTAATTTTGAATGCTGGAACTTGTAGAGCATGGGGAAGTTTTACCAGCTTATCCATTCTTTAAAAAAAAAAAAAAAAAGGATAATTGCTAGGTAATGTTGTATGTGTCCATTATTTTTGGTGACTTTTGCAAAGGAATATACTGTAGGTAGTAACGCTGGCCATACAAACATGGGTTTCTTTTTTTCAGCCTGTTGGCTGAGCGAAAGAAATCCAATAGATACACCGCTAATTGATGAAACTCCCACTGTGGTTCTCAGAACAGGTTCAGATGAAAATTTTCTGCCTGGCTTCTATAATTTTTCAATAAAAAGGATGATGGGTGGAGTGGTGACAACAGGGCCATTCTCTGATCTGATTTTATCTGGTTTCTAATGAACCAGCTAAAATTTACCAGTAGGTGGCCAGCTTAAGACCCTGGCAATATAATTGTTTATGTGAAAAAAGCGTTGCATTTATATTGCCAATTTAGAAAGGCTAATTACAATTATATTTTCATTTAGCTGCCGGAATCCAGGGACCTCTGTTGTAACTTTTAGAAAGTGTATAGATCTGTATAAACTTTAATATGGTAAAATGTTTTTACTGCTCTGTAAAGCTCTCAGTAATATGTCAGACTGATATAAATATAGGACAAAAAGTGTTCTGTAGAGGATGGGAACAATCCATTTGCTTTACAGGTCAATTCTGTGTACGAAAATATCTCTTCCAGAACCAGATTCCTCTGCCACTGATAATCCCTTGAAATATTTTCATATACAATATATCTATAAACCCCTAATAATTACCTTTTAACATAAAAGGAGCTGGGTTTAAGTCACTACATTTTAACGTTTTAATTAAATTTTGCGAAGAAATTAGCAGTGCCAGACAAGGACTCAAAGTACACATGGCACATTATAATGACCGTGAGTAGCAGGACAGACATGACTCAACTTCTCACAGAAGTTTAAATATTTTTTTTTTCCAGCAATTGTGAGTATTTACTAAAATGTCTGGCTTATATTTGTGAAAGAACAGTCTCATGTATAGACCTAAGTGTGAGATTACATTCAGCTATAAACATTATTAGTTTTGGGCTCTTATAAGAAAGTTCTCTTGACATTAGTCTTGTTCAGAGACATGTCCTACTGGCTGCAAGCGTGTATATTTAGGTTACCTATACCCTAGCACAGAGCAGGGTTTATAAAATTTTACATACCTAATTTAACCTCCCTAGCGGTATGATTCTGTCAGGAATTCTGTTCCAAAAGCGGTACAATTCTTTCCATGGAAATTTGGCGTTATGTATTAAAGGCCTACAATTCTTAGTAATTACTGACTTAAAACTTACCAAAACAAGACTCTAGTAGACATCCCAGATGTAATGAATTTGAAACACAAACACATGAATTATAATCCAATCAATAATAGAATTTTATTCAAGAAGGCAAGGAAAAATAATGAAATTTGTCAAAGAAATTCAATACACATCCTGAGTGTGAAAAAGTTTAAAGCAGGGCACTAGACAAAGTCCGACATTGCAATCTGGGCAATAGTACCGTGTTTCCTTTCAGACTTTTCTTCCATTGCCATCCTTTTTAGAACAGCAGACGACGCACATCCTGGTAGGCGCCAACTTTTTTGGGGTGGGCGGTACAAAGTCCACAAAATGACGGCCTGTCAGGCGCTCTGGATTGCCAACATCAACAGCACGTCGTCCGGGTCTGTTTGCAGATACTGATGATGGTGTCGGGTGGTTGATGAAAATCTGCTCAGCCACCTTCCAGATAAAGTCTGAATGAACGAGGGGTATGGCAGTGTTGGCTTTGTAAAGAATATAGGCGTTCCAGAGGCACTGTTCAAGGAGATGCCTAAAAATCTTTTTATAATACTTTTTTTGTTGCTTCCGCATCGCCGGGTAAAAGGTCATTGCCTGATCGGCTCGATCGACACCTCCCATCGTGTGATTGTAGTTGATCACGACTTGCGGCTTCTGCATATCTATTCCATGTTTTGTGTGGACCATGGCAGTGGTGGTGTTGTGCACGGTGCTCATGAGACACACGTCCTTTTTGTCTCGCCACCGCATTGCCATCATTTTACCTTTTTGAAAGGCAACCATCTCTCCTTTTTTTAGCTTTTTCTTGCTAAACATGGATGGCATGTCCCGCCGGTTTGGCCTAACAGTGCCATACCCATCTGTTTTGTTTCTGAGCAAAACTTCAAATAGTTCCGGAGAGGTATAAAAGTTATCTGTTGTAACGCAATATCCCTGGTTCAAAAGGGGGTCCAGCAGTGAAAGGACAGAGGATGTGGCCATCCCATAGCCGCTGTACTTGGGATCGAACTTTGTACCTTTCCCGGTATAAATTACAGCATTCCATATATATCTTGTGGACGACTCACAGAGCATGTAAGATTTGATCCCGAACCGCGCTCTTTTCGATGCAATATATTGGATCCAGCTCAGGCGTCCCTTGTAGGCCATGAGACTTTCGTCCACACAAACATCCCTGTCTGGCACATAGGTCTGCTGGAAGTTTTTGACGATCGTTTGGTACACCTCCCAGATTTTCTTGAGTTTGGGGCGCAGGATGCGTGGCCTCATCAAACTCCTCATTGTTGGCAAAATGCAAATTTTTCATTATCAGAGAAAATCGGTACTCGGACATCACTGTGCCAAAAAATGGAGTGGCCAGCATTTTATTTGTGGTCCAATACCATTTTTGGAGTGGTTTTCCCACCACCCCCTGAAGGATGATGAGTCCTAGAAATTTCCAGATGTCCTCGCTACTGACTGGTTCCCATTTTCTGGAACGGGAAAATTTGGCGCGCAGCGTAGCGGACTGCTGCTCCTGGTAACGATTGGTTTCAGCGACTATCTTTAGAATTACCTCCTCCGTTAGAAATAACTTGAGGTACGCCAGGGGGTTGTCTCTCTCCACGTCAACCTTTATCCCCGGAGAACCAGTGAAAGGGAATCTCGGGGGCGCTGCCTGGTCCGCGTCGCTGTCTAAAGGGCACCAAGTGCGCACATCACCTAGGTCAGGTGCGGGATCATCGGCGTCACTTTCGGGATCGGTGTCGGTGCCAGAATCAGATGACAGATTTCCGCATGACTCACTGTCGCTCTGTTCTGCGAGCAGCTCCGTGTCGCTGTCACAGTCGCTCAGCTCATCCAAAAGCGCATATGCGGGACAGCGCTTTTTTGATGCCATTTTCCAATTATTTTTATTCACGCAAAGGACAATGGCAAGGGGGCACTGAGAGGGCACTGTGTCTTTTACCACTTTTAGCAAAGTGATACAGTGTAATCCTCTCAGATTACACTGTATCACCTCCCTTTTATATGTTTGTGTTTTGGTGTTACTTTGATTTTTACTCCCAGTTCCGCTCCCATGCAGCATTGCTGCTGCAGGGAACGGAACCAGGAAGTCCTCCTACCGACAGACGAGCGGCGGAGATCTCACTGGCGGTCACAGCAATGAGAGCTCATCGCTGGATCGCCAGGATAAGGTAAGAGAAGCTCCGCTGCGCTGTCTGCACTGTCTGCACGCTCTGCCCATTGACCCTGAGCGTGACTCGGGGATACCGCTAATAGCAGAAAATTCCTACCCCGAGTCACGCTCGGGGATACCGCTAGCAGGGTTAATAATGTAACCTACAATTTTATGATATTACCATCAAAGCTTAACAAGAAGCTGAAGAGAATTAATATGTTTGTATGAGCAATATAACATAGAAAAAAAAAACACATATAAAAAAAAAAAAAAATGCACGTGGATGCCACTTCTTGACCCTCATTGATCTTGCTGGGTAGGCAATCTTCATTGTGTAAACCTTTTGAGTGTAGGCATTTTGGGTCACTCTATGATAGCTTAATTTGCATTTGGAGCGCCTCCCTCGAGACACAGTGTGTTCCCTTTCGGGGTGTCTCCGGGGACGTGCCCTAATGCTATAGGGGTTACCCACCCTAGTCGTTGGTCAGTGACCTTATGCGGTGTTGTATCCTTTACACTGGCTGGTTCTTCACTCTTGTGTTGTTGATACCTTGCCTACTTACTACATATTTATCACTGCTATACCTTGCTCTCAGACCATTGTTCACATTTGGGTGTTGTTTTGCCATTGCTGTATTCTTTCTGTTATCACTTGTATTTGATATTCTTTAATAAAAAACCATTGAAAGCAAAAAAAAAAAAAAATGCTGGTAGTGTAATTGGCCCCTGTCTAAATTGGTCCTAATATGTGTATGTATGTATGAACATGAGTTAACCCTGGTATACACTATTAATTTTTTCCCAGCCGGGTTGAACAGAAAACACTTTCAGTTCCGATCAGAGCCCCTGTACTCACTATGCAATGTTAGTACAGTGATCTCCCCTGCTGAGCTGTTGTGTTGTGACAGGGGGACAGTAACCCAACCCCCCCCCCCCCCCCGCCAGAACACTCCAATCAGCACTATTCACCATTGGCTGAGAGCGCTAATCAGGGGTCGGTCAGCTGCTGGTTTTCCAGTATGCTCATTAGACAGAAGCCGGCCGGCTTCTGTCCGACAGAGCGACATACACACAAGCCGAATGTCAGCCATTTGAACTGGCCAATGTCTCCCGACATTCGGCTCGTGTGTACCTGGCTTTAGGAACCTTAGATTGTAAGCTCCCTGAGGGCAGGGACTGATGTAACTGTACAGTATAATATATGTGTAAAGCACGTAAGTAAATTGACAGCACTAAAAAAGTACCGGTAATAAATACACAACTAAATAAGATAATATGTGAGGAGAGGAGTGGCACAGCTAGAGCGACTTTTTTTATTTTTTAAAAATAATACTGGGGGATTCATTGTTTTTATTTTTAACTGATTCAAGCTAGAATTGAGCTTTAAAGCCCAATTTTTAACAAAACATTTTTTTTGGGTAGGCTTGGGAAGACTAAATGCTTCTGTCAAGTTCTAACTGTTGTCTGTGACCCCCTTGGGGAGATTTCTCCCTGTAATGACAGCACAAAAAATAAGACAATGGTTGTCAGGAAGACACAAACATAGCAAAAAAAAAGTCCTGGCTAAAGCTCTAACCCTCTCCCATTTTTTGTTGCAGTCTCCGCTGCACCCACTTTTGACAGGAAGGGACGGCAAATCTTCCTTGAGGGAATAAATATATTGCCAGCACACCACAGTTTTCTCAAAAATATTAACTGTATTAGTGTTTGTCAGTTGTCACATAACAATTGCAACATTTCAGAGACTACAAGCCATCCATTCATTAGGCAAACAACACCATATGCCAATTGGCTGTAAGTCCTGAACATTGCAATTTGTATATGGTTGCCTGACAAATACTAAAAAAAGGCATTTTTAATTCAAGAAAACTGCAGTGTGCTGGCAATATATTACTTCTGTTTGTTGTGTGCCATCCATACATTGCTGCTGCAACAGTGGACTTCCTAGTTTGGTTTGAATTGCAGTGGAGACATATACATGATCTCCCCTAAGAGTGTAAATAAACTGGTTTTGGCTGGAATTTAATTGTAAAATGGCATGGTATTTGTAACTCGTTTTATTGAAGGAGTAACACAGTAGTCACGTACAACATTATGCTCAACATGAGCGCAAAAAGGCACAATACATGTAAATTGTCTTGAGATACAGTCAAAAAGAAGACATATATAGTTTGTCTTACGGATCATTCTACTGGATGCAATTTCTGCTAGTCATTTTGGGTACTTGCGAGAATACACATTAACCTAGAGATTTCTCTAAATATAAACCAGTACACTCCCAAGCTCCTTTAATCACTGTTGATGGTAAGCGGAGAGGCACACCATTTATTCCAGATTTTAATATATTCCCCGGAGCAACCCCTATGTTCATATACAATTTTTTCATATGGTAGGATATTATTAACCATCTTTATCCAGGTGGTAACAGAGGGTGGAGCCGGCTGAATCCATTTGATTGCTATAGCTTTCCGTGCCAAGAATAAAGTCTCCCTCAACATGGTTCTATCATATCTCTGCCACTTTTCCTCATCTAGAATCCCAAGAAGGCATACCCGTGGAGTCTTTGGTATCGGCATCGAGAGAACAGTGGAGAGCAAGATAATTACCCTATCCCAATAGCTAGCAATCACAGGGCACAGCCATATAACATGTGTGAAGTTGGCTCGTGCACAGTCACATCTAGTGCAACTGGGGGTAGGTATACGATTCATAGCATGTAGCCTAGTGGGAGCCAGATATGTCTGATGTAGCATGTATAGTTGTATCAATTTTATTATTAACAGCCGGGGAGACCTGTAGGTGTGAGGAGCATGCCGCTTCCGACTCCTCAAACAGATCCGAGATGAGTTGCCTCCACCTAGAGAAAACAAGCAATGGGGTTTGGTTAATGGTGGCTGTAAGTAAGTGGGACTATATTTTGGATATAAGACCCTTGGGGCCCTGGGACCTCAATATTCCTATTAGTGGATAATTGGAGAAAGTAACAGCACTTACTCCGAACTGTGCCTGTAGAGTATGTTTAAATTGGATATACTTGTACAGTGCACTAGCAGGGAGATTATATTTCCTTTGCAATTCATTGTAAGGTAGTATAATGTTATTACAATGTATGTCTCTAATATATACAATATTCCTTCGCTGCCAGAACGCACTATTAGGAGTGGTAGCATAGGGTTGTGCCATATAGGGAGATCTTCCATTATATCCATGAATCCAGATATTCGTTTGGCTTGACACCAAACTGCACGAGCTAAGTTCAGAATAGGCAAGTTCACCCTCTCTAAAGCTGTCATTGATGCCTCTAGTGCAGGGATCCTCAAACTACGGCCCTCCAGCTGTTGCGGAACTACGCATCCCATGAGGCATTGTAAAACTCTGACATGCCCAGACATGACTAGGCATGATGGGAATTGTAGTTCCTAAACAACTGGAGGGCCATAGTTTGAAGACCCCTGCTCTAGTGCTATCAATAAATGGTGTATTTTAAGGATGTAAGCTAAATATGACTCAGCTATTGCTGGAATAATCGGTGTAAGCCATTCAGTCAAATGTCTAAGCTGTCCCGCCAAATAGTAGTAATATAGATTAAGTAATGCCATTCCTGCTTCATGTTTAGGGCGTTGGAGCTAATCATATTTAAGTTTTTACCTATTGTTTGCCCAGATAAATGAGCTAAACATTGCATCCAGGTTTTTAAAACTGCTTTGGGTACTAAGACTGGCATGTGCGAAGTGATACAGAGGCATTTAGGTAGGAGAATCATTTTAATTAAATTTATTCTACCTGCTACTAGCCCATACTTGCAGTTTGGTCCTAATAGTGTTCAGTAGAGGTTCTAAATGCATCTTTAAGGCGTCAGAGGTTAAAAGTGTCATGGATATCCCCAAGTATTTGAAAGACGTCACCATTTTAAGAGGTACAGCAGTTCCATCCCAGGAGAAGTCCTGGGGATGTAAGGGCATTAAGGCAGTTTTCTGCCAATTAATTTTAAGACCAGAGTAAGTGCCATATTGTTCTATGATTTGCATAGCGACATCTAGGGAATTTGGGGCATCCTGCAGGTAAAGGATAAGATCATCAGCATAGAAGCCTATGGTGTCTGATCTATCCCCCAATGATATGCCTGTGAGAAGAGGGGACTGCCAGAGTCTCAAAGCCAACTTCTCTATTGACACCGCAAACAAAAGCGGGAAGAGAGGGCAGCCCTGACGAGTTACTCTACGAAGGGGAATAGATGTGGATAGCAACCCATTGATTAAAAGTTGGGAGGTGGGGGTTTTGCATATGGAAACCCATTTCTGAAACTTTTCTCCAAACCCAAATAAACGAAGGGCCGCTAACAAAAAAGGCCAGTCTATGGAATCGAATGCCTTAGTAGTATGTAAGGAAGCCAATACACTCTACTTTAGGAAGATTTTTGGTAGCTGAATGATCAATTGTGTTCTCCGAATATTTATAGATGTGGACTTCCCGGGCATGAATCCTGTCTGATCCAAATGAATAATACTTAAAATAGCAGCAGTTAATCTTCCGGCCAGAATTTTGGTTGGTGAGTATTTTATTTTTATTTTATTGAGTAAAGAAATGGGCCTGTAGGAGGCACAATCTAATGGGTCTTAATCAGGTTTTGGGGTCAATACCACTGTGGCTGCATACATAGACAGTGGCAGGTCCCCTTATTGAAAGGCTCTAACATATATTCTTGTCAATATAGGTGCAATAATATCCAAGTATCTGCAGTAAACCTCCAATGGAAGGCCCAGAAGCCTTCCCCGCTGCCATGGAAGCGACTGCTTCTCTGACCTCGTCTTCAGTAATGTCTTTGTCTAGCATTGACACCTGATCAGATGATAATTGGGGAAGTGAACTTCAGAAAGATACATGGCTATCTCATCCTTACTGTATGTCAGGGTGGTATCATACATATCGGTATAAAAGGCATGAAAACACCTCAAGATGTCTTCAGACGTTTGTGCAATATACCCGTCAGGACTCGAAAGTTTCGTGATTACAGAACTGTTAGTTTGCTATTTTTGTTGGGCATAAAAGGCTTTACGTTTGGCCTGCAGTGACATTTAAGATGAGTATTTACGGGAGAGTTGTTCCCAGTGTACCCAGTTAGCAACTGAGGGTGATCTCAGGAAAGTTTCTTGTGCCTCTCGATATCTTTTAACTAGTTCCTCTTCCTCTTTCCGGGAGATTTTCTTGATGTAGGAGATGGTTGACCTAAGGGCTCTCCTCAAAAAAGCTTTAAGGGTGTCCCAGAAGATCAAGTCCTTGCTAGTACCATGTGCTTCCAGGAAGACCCCCAATTGATTTGGAATCCTATCATTGGACCCTATCAAGGACAACCAAAAGGACTGTGCCCTCCATGTTCCACGCAACCCAGTGGATCCTGTACTTATGGTGACCAGTAGTAGTGAGTGATCCGAAACTCCTCTAGGGAGGTATCAGATATCATCCAGCTTAGTTAAGATTTTGTCATTACCCAGAGTCAAATCTATACGAGTTAAGGTCCCTCTGCTAGGGAATGACCATAAGAAAGCCCTGGTGTCAGGATTAGTGTTCCTCCAGAGATCCCTCCAGCCATATTCTGTGACAAGCAACTGGAATGCTGTAGGGGTCTGTGGGCAGGACACCAATGGATCACCCTGTCAATCCAAAACTGGAGCCAAAAGAGGATTGAAGTCTCCAAGACATAACACATATGCTTCCGGGTATATTGCAGCAAATACCATGGCCTCTTTAATCACTTGTAGATTACCCGGGTGAGATTATATATACCCAAAATGAAAAAAGGCAGGGCATGGAATTGAGCTCTAATAAACACATATATCCCCTGAGTATCAGTTTTAACCTGAATACATTCCCATTGCATTGCACCAGTCTATGCACCATCACTGAGACCCCTCTAGAATAGGAGGAGTGACATGAATGGGCCGACCATTGTATCCATGGCTTATTGAGGTATTCTAGGTTTTCAGGCATTAAGTGTGTCTCCTGTAAGCACATAAGGTGAGCATTGGTTCGTAATATGCTAGTGAATACCTGGGCTCTCTTATGAGGCGTACCCGCACGTTCCATGGAATTATGTTACTAACCTCATCCATTATATAGAGAAACTAGAATGCTTAGTGGCTCCAAGGAGCCCCTCATTGGCACAAGCATCCATGTGGTTGTTATACATTTTAGCCTGCATATGTACCTTGTAACCAAGTAAATGATGGTCCCATAAAACTGGGCCAACTATTTACAATATTAGTTCCTATGACATATAAACTTATGTGCAAATTAACATATTTCCACGGGGCATTGCCCACCCATTGCAGACGCATATGCGTGGGCAATACGTGATCCAACCACTCAGATTCAGTCCTGTGCTTTCCGGTAAATGGTTCAGCATGAGAGGATCATAAAGAAATTGAGGTGGGGAGAGTGAGAGGCACCTGCAACAGTCTCCCTAACAGGATAAAATCAGCAATTAGGCATGTGAAAACACATGAAACCAAAACCTGCAGCCGAGAAAGCCTAGCGTCACAAAAAGTCCAGTAGATAGCAGTGTCTGTCCACAGTATTCATGCAGTTGTGTTATATCTGCAGATATAAAATAGATGAGGCAAACAGAAGGGGTAGGAGAAGTCCATTAGTTCCTAATATCCCAAAGTTGCAAATTATCAGAGGGGGGAGAAATGAAAAAATCAAGTGACTGTCTTCTGCCAAGCAATGAGCAGAGGCATTGGCTTGAAATTAGTTGAAAACACTTATGTAACTTGAAGAACTGTTCCCACAACTTATTTGTAAGATAGATCAGGTAGGAAACATTAATGATAATTCCATATAGCACTTAGGCTATCTCTATGGAGGGCGTCCCTTTGAAGCAAGCCATTCTTGCGCTGCATCTGGAGTGGTAAAAAACTGTATTCTGCTGCCATCTATCACCCGCAGGCTAGCCGGGTATGCCATTGAATATACAAATCCAGCTTCCTTCATTTTCCTTTTTACTTTGGTAAAGATAGCTCTGTGTTTTTGCAGTTCCACCAAGAAATCATGGAATATTGATATATTGGCATTCTTATAAGAGATTTGTCCCTTCTGTCTAGCCTTTCTCATTAACAAGGCCCCAATCCCTGCAGTTAATCATATTAGTGTTTCAATTTTAAGAAAGGTCTGCAATATAGAGCTGTGCCCATTAACCTTTTTCACTGTGACAGGGGTTGTCTAAACATTACTGCTATTAATGTTACCATGGGTGTAAATCTGTCTCTTCTCTGTAGTTAAAGATACAAGTAATCAATACGTGTTGGCACTTTACTAACTGTTGGCGGTGTAAATAACACAACAGTGCAGAGGTGTGCGAGAAAAATTTCAGTGAGCACTGACAACCATATGCACTGCCAAAGAGCAATACACAAAAACGCATATGACCCTGGGCAACATATAAGAGACTTATTTATGGCCTAAAATTTAAATGAAATTGAAATGCAATTATATTATTGCTGATAGAAATCACAGTAAGAATATTACTAAATCATAAAAAAAAATTTGGCTGCCAAAGACAAAAGGAGTATCATTATGGAGCGCCCAAAAGATAGCTTTGCTTTAATGAAAAAATATCTTGGCAAAACAATTGGGATTTGGATAACAGAAAGTTGACTCCAGTTGAAATGTTTATGCAGTGAGAAAAAGTTATCCTGAAGAAGCTTGAACTCTCTGGGAAAACAAGCTCCTCCTGCCAAGCTCGCCAATTACACCATGTTTATTCAAGAGATAGTTCTGGGAATTATTACAGACTGAATACACTGAAGGGCTGGTGACATCCTGACACTGAGCAGCTGTTCTTGCTGGAGCCTTTAAAGCAGTTTTAAATTAAAGTGACATTTTTTTTTCTTCATTGGGAAATGAAGCATTTGTTTAGTGAGAAAGAAAGCAGTATGGCTTTTTTTTAAACAGTAACCTTCAACTTTTAAAAATGATCATAATATTAATTATTAACCACTTAAGCCCTGGAAGATTTTACCCCCTTCCTGACCAGGGGTTTTTTTGTGATTTTTTACTGCGTGACTTTAACTAACAATTGCGCGGTCGTGCGACGCTGTACCTAAACGAATTTGACGTCCTTTTTTTCCCACAAACAGAGCTTTCTTTTGGTGGTATTTGATCACCTGTGCGATTTTCTGATCATGCGCTATAAACAAAAAAATAGCGTAAATTTTGCAAAAATAACAATATTTTTCACATTATTTTATATGAAATTCCCCAAAAAAAAAATGTAAAAATCAAAATTTTTTAACATTTTCGGCCAATTTGTTTTATGCTACATATGTTTGGTAAAAAAAATCGCAAAAAGCATATTTTGACTGGTTTGCGCAAAAGTTATCGCGTTTACTAACAAAGGGAAAGATTTTTGTCATTTTTGGTGTTTTTTTTTTTTAACGAGTAATGGCGGCGATCTGGGGTTTTGGGGTTACCAGTGACATTACTGCAGTAATCAGTGCTATACATATGCACTGTTACTGTAAAAATGACACTGGCAGGGAAGGGGTTAACTGTATTGGAGAGGGAGGGGTTAAGTGTGTCCTAGGGGCGTGTTTCTAACTGTGATGGGACATGGCTACTAGTGTAAAAGCAGAGATCAACGGTCCTACATAGTAGAACCGTCTGATCTCCATTTTTACACAGGGGAGAATGACAGGCGGCTTGTTTACATTAGCCGCCTGCCTTTCTCCCTTCCCGGCGAACGATCGGGTCCGCCGGTCACACGCACTGACTTCTTAGGGAACGAGCCGAGGCAGCGGGCGCACGCTCGCCCGCTATTGGCTCACAAGCCGGTGACAGGCTAGTAACGTACCGGTACGTCACTTTGCCTGACCGGGGCTGACCGCCGCAGTATATGTACTTGCGGCGGTCGGCAAGTGGTTAAACAGCAACATTTAGTTTGTCAAGAAAGTGGAAACTGTTACCTCCAGGTGAATGAAGTTTAGGCCTCTTGCACACGATACTCCTGTTTGAGCATCTCCTTTTTCAGCCGTAATTTTTGTCTTATTAAAAAGCGCACATTTGCGCGTATTTTTGCCTCTGAATATGCAAAATTTTTTTACAGATCAACAGTATGATCGTGTGCGGTCATTTGATCGCATTTGCGCGCAAATGCACGCATTAGGCGTAAATTACTGTCCAAAAATGAAGATTTTTCTATTTTGTTCTTACTGAAGAATACTCAATTACGTGGCTGTGTGCAAAGGCACAATAGAATGAATGGGCTCCATTTTAGCTCATAAAAAAAAAGCTAATACTGAGCATTTTTAAGCTGCAGTGTGCAAGGGGCCTTAAAGTTTGAAAAATCAGTTATGAAGTAATGTATCTTCCACTTTCAGTAAGAAAACAGGAAACTCGTTTCTCTTACAGTAGACCATCCAGGGATGGAGGAACTCGGACCTTCACAGAAACCAGCTAAGTTAACCAGGGAGTTTGACCTATTTTTTTCTTCTCAGGAGAAATTTTTTAGGCTTCTATCTTAGGCATTTTGCAGAATACCATTCATTTTTACAATTTTTAGTTGCTACTAGAACAGTGGAGACTGAAAATGATAAACCCCAAAGCCTATTGTTACTGTAGGCTAACTGGATCAGTCAACATGTATCCAAACTGGAAGGCAGGGCAGATTCAGCTACCAATGGATAGAGCTGGATAGAGACCATCTCTATCTTCCTCATAAGAGTTCCTCACCTAAAATGAGGACTAAACCCCTTTTTTTTGTGGATTTATGATAGAAGGCTATTTGTTATTTTTATAGCCCATTTTACCAAAACGTGTCTAATTATACATCCTTTAAACATAATTTTTGTTTCCTAAACCCTATAAGGGCCCGTATGTCCGCAAATCATCCTATTTTTTTGCAGATGATTTACGTACATAATGTAAGTCAATGGCATTGCGGATGTCAGTGGAATACCATCCGCTGACATCCGATTTTCTTCCTTTCAGTTCTGTTCCGTTTTTTGGAACGGAACAGAACCCTATTTTTCCTCCGTTCAAAAAACGGAAAGGAAGGAAAATGTGTCATCCGCTGACATCCACAATGCCCATAGACTTACATTATGTCCGTATATCATCCGCAAACGGATGGGATGATATGCGGACACACGGAGCGGATGACACAAATGTCATCTGATCCGTGAAAAAAAAAAAGTCCCGCAGCGGAGCAGAACACCGGAGCGGCCTTGTGAAAGAGGCCTAACATAAGTTTTATACATTGTACTGATAATTGCCAAGAAAGGGTTTTACAGTTTTATTTGGTTTGGTTGTCTTATATTATGCTGTATCTGTGCTGTAAATCACCAGTTGTGGATGCACAGTTTGCCCAGGGGCATAAAGGTATGATCTGCAGGGCTCTTCCTTTTATCCTAAGATGATGATTAAATCCATTTCTTTTTATATAAGGCCGGCAATAGACAGAGCAATTTTTCACAGGTTGCAGGAAAGAAAATTGCTTGCTTCCCCCGTCAATACAGTGTTGATAGTGGAATCCCTCCTGCTGAGCCTTTGCATTCTTCTGGTGGGGAGAACACAGTGATTACTGCTAGGAGCAATCAAAGTTGCTAGCAATAATCACATGTAAAATTTGACAGGCTGGTTGTACCCAAGTTGATCAATCAACTTGTGTGCATTCAGCCTGCCCATACATGGTTTGAATCAAGATTTAAACCGTCTAAGGCTGGCTTTAGTGAGCATGCATATACATTGTCTTTTAAGAAGACTCAGCTAGTCTTAAAGTGGTTGTTAAGCCACTGATATAAAATCATCCCATCCCTTCTTTAATATAACAATAAGTGTCTCTGTGTCTGTGTTATATAAAAAATATGCTGATCTGTACCGATATCAGAGCGGCTCCTTGTGCTCAGCTGACTCCATGGCTCTCTCCTGTGCCCTGCTGACAGCTCCAGTGGGCAGGGACGAGCCCTGCCACTGATGTCAGGTGGGAAAGAGAGAGCCGATTAGTTACATGATCGCTGGGAGCCGCTCTGATATAGGTACCAATAGGCATATATTTTATATAACACAGACACAGGGATACTTATTGTTATATTACAGAGGGGATGGGATGATTTTAAATTAGATATGAGAGCAGCAGGAGGGGAGTGGGAGGGCATTGACATGAGCAGACAGGCAGGGAAGGGAGGGGAAGAGGAGGACAGAGGAGAGCTGCGGATGACGGAGGCACGTACACTGACCACAGTGTCAGGGATCAGCAGCCATGATATACCATGGAGAGGACGGTAGAAACTGGTCAGATCAACCAGTTTTTTAAGTGATACAGAGGGCCAAATTACACAGCACAAGCACTGTGCTGTATAACATCATAATTTAAAGGAATAGGATCTATTTTTTTTTTTTTTTTTTTTTTTAGGTTTACAAACGCTTTAAAGCTATATGAATAAAATTGCTTGCCAAACACCCATTTAACAATGCTAGAGATTTAAGACATAAAAAAGCTAAAAGATGGTAAGAGTGTTAACGATTGTTAATTGGCCAAATGAGAGTAAGGCCCCTTTCACACAGGCTTTCCGATGAGGTTCGCCTGTCAGTTTTTCAGGAGGACCTGATCAGATGCTCCATGCACCCCTATGGAGCAGCGGATGTTGGTGGTGAAGTGATATGTCTGCTGACACCCGCTTCTATCCGATCCGATCCTGTCCATTAAATCCAGACAGATGGAAAAACAATTTTTACATCCATCTGGAGGATTAGATAGTATCAGATGAAAACGAACAGGCGTTCCGTTTTCATCTGATCTCAAATAGAGGAGAGCGGGGCTCTGACAGGTCTGTCTCAGCACAGTGAGCGGAGACAGACCTGTCATCTGCCTGCTCAGTGGAGATCGGCGGATCAATCCCCCGCTGAGCAAAACGGAGTCTGCCGGGCAGAAAGCCCATGTGAAAAGACCCTAACTGGAACTTGTAGGTTACTAAAATGGTGCAAAGTAAAATCAATATTGCAAAATGGGAAAGAGCATGCATGCATTGCAGAGTAATGCATAACAGATTATAAAATCTGCACAAACATGAACTCTTAACAGCAATGTCTCTGTGGCTCAAGCAGGGTAAAATATAGCCACATAGCATAGTCTTTAGAAAACTCAATAGCAAGAGAAAATCTGACTGAGAAAGACTACTTCATTAAAACAGTTCAGAACACAAACAGTTACTTGCAATTATCCTCATAAACAGCATCCCTCTCTGTGAAGTCCAGGGTAGCTCTGATAGCACAGGTGAATGGGGGAAAATAGGGTGAGGGGGTTCTGGCCTGGCTGCCTGCACACCATTTCTGAGAGTGGAAGGCCACTACCTGGGCTGCAGATCATTTGCCTAGCTACCCCTGCCTCATCAGGTACATCCTTTCTGAGCTGCTGAGTTAGGGAAACAGGGAAATGTATATTTACTCTGTGCAAAGTCTGGTAGCCGGGTAGCAGAGAGGAACAGGCATCTACAAGGTGCCTGGGAACTTTGTAAATACAAAATATAGCCATAAATGAGGTAAATTATTCATTTTCTTAAATACCTGCAGTAGTCAACAGAAGGAATTTAATGTAGTTAAAGCATAGCTCGACCCAAAAGAGAAAGCTACGCTTGTTTGCCCCCTAGCTTTGACAGGTACCCACTCTTACTTCTTGTTAAGATCACTGTGGCAATATCTGAGTATTTCCGGCCCCTCCTCCTTTCCCCCTCTGCCTTCTGGGAAAAACACAGATCCCAGAAGATGGCAGGACCATTCAGAAAGTGCAGTTGCCGATTTCCCTTAGTAAAGAAACCGACACCTACACCGGAAGCCAATTGAAGAATCAGTTTGGTGTGCCGACATTGCTGGATCCCTGGACAGGTAGTCAACAGCTACAGTATTTTTCTTCCCCGGACTGGAGCTCCTCTTTAACTTAACCAGTGCCTCAAATATCTGAAAAGTGTGTTTTAGGGCACAGTATTTTTCTCTCAAACTTTTCTACTGGCTCACACATTTTAACATTAGCAAATTAGGACATAAAATTAAGCTGTAAACTCTAAAACTTCTCTTTAATGAATCCAACCCTCAGCTGTTCTTGGGCTGTACAGCCATCTGCTCTATATTATTCACATTAACTCGATACACATTAGCATGGAAAATTTGGTTTTATTTAAAAAGTACAACCATTAGTCACCATTAAAACATTTTCAAGTTATTACTTTAATGCCCCTTAATATTTAAATACATTTAAGTTCTCTATGACCTAGAGAAGCCAGGCATTAACTGTTGTTGCATTGTGGAGAATATGCAGAATTACTTTCTGGGTGGCATCCAACAAACCTTGTGAGAGACCATTCATATTCCCGAGCAAGAGGAAGTCGTTTGCTGGGTCATGGTCAAGAAAAGCCACTAACCCAGGAATACTTATTTGTCATTTTAGATGTCTTGTACCATCTTCCTGTATATAAATGATAGGGCAGAGCAAGGCCAAAGAAAGTCTTAAAATAAATCTGCTATATTAGGAACATATTTTCCAACCATGGAAAATAATCCTGTAAGCAATAGTGTTACATAAAAGAGAGGTTTATACAAAAAGTTACAAACAGAGTAAGAATCAGTTGCATAACTAGTAACAAAATGATCTTTGAATTTGTGAGAGTTTTATTTTATTATAATACAAGCACACTTAGGAGGAAAGTGACATGTTTTATATTGATCTACTGCACTGTACTGTGCTTGTGGTATGTCTCAGCACCTTCAAGGAGCATTAGGCTGCCTCTAGGCATGATTGCCCCCAACTTATCTATTGCTATATATGCTCAAATACAGAGACTCTTGTGGACTAGAATTGGGACTTCACTATAAAGGGAGATCTTGACAATAGAGGGGGAGGATGGGCCCCCTTTTTTTGTGTTCCCACTACCCTTCCTACCCTTCTATTGGTTCCCTGACCCCTACTCAACCCTACCCCATCCCTCTTCTTTAATCCCTCTCTATTTTTATCTCTCAACACCATTTATGATTATACTACTTTACTTCTATATTAGTAAAGTGCCTACATAGGAGGTAATGAGTAAGCAGTTTAGGATTCATGCATTCATTTACCTATCTCCTTCATTACATCATCAGATATTTCAGGTTCCCATACCACAATTTAAACGCTACTTAAGACCTTCCAGTTTTTCTTTTTCTTTAGGATACGGTATTCCCCTTCTCAAATTTACTAACTTGATTAGAGCTTAAAGTTAAGAATTGCATCGTACTAGTTCTGAGAGCCTGTAGATATTCCATCTAACCAAAGATACCCCTAGTTACAAAAATGCTATATCTAACAGAACCCATGGTAATAATAATGAAGGAATATGGGGGGGGGGGGGGCAATGTTCAATGTTCAATACCATTTATTAGGTTACTATGTTTCCTATACATTGACTTCTCCACTTACTGTATTAGCTTTCTCTGTCTTTGTTGTCTTCTTAAGTGTACTGTTAAGATTATATGGTTAACGCCTATGTTTATACTTAAAACATTAATAAAGTTCTTAAAAAAAAAAGGGATCTTGACCAGGCAGCGTGTCTTCCGTGTATACTTGTAAGAGTTGTGTGCAGTGGGCACAATTCACTTAAGCTTATCGCATTCGTTATGTCGGCCACGTGATCACTAAACGCATGCGATAATGAAAATGTCAGTTCACTATCGCTTGTATATATTTAATGGAAACGCCAGAAATATTTGGTAAATAAGGCATAAAAAGGCATTAAATTCAAGTCACTAAAGGGAATAAATAAATAAATAAAATACATGTGGTAATAAAGTACTGCTCCGAGCTTGCGATAACTATGCAGTAACCACAGCAATGTCAGACCCCCCAGTGATTGGTTGAAACATAGGCTATAAAGTGCAAGCTGGAGGTGTGTGGAGTGTAAGAGGAGTGAGGAGTGTTATCTAGAGGCTGTCCTATTGAAATGGAGCAGTCTTCTGAAATTTAAGGCGAAACAGAAGAGGAAGAGGAGGAGGAGATGTCAAGTGGTCCTTTTAAAGGAAAAAAACCTTCAAGGAGCCCACACTTCTGGACCAGTTCTCTGAAGCTAAGACCCTGCAGAAGTTCAGGTTATCCAACCAACTGATATGGAGCTCTATATCTAACTGATCGGGTACCTTGAGACCTCTACACAGAGAAGTCATGTCACAACAGCCATGACCAAGCTGCTGGCAACCCTACATTTTTTGGAAAGGCGGTATACCAGATGGTTGCAGGTGAGATTGTGGAAATTTCCCAGTCCTCTTTTTCCTGTCTCCTCACCCAAGTTCTAATTAGATTCCATGCAATAGCACCAAAATACATCTTTTTCCCTGATTCTCACCAGAACGTGACGTTCATGCGAGATGTGTGCGATAGCTTACCACGCGGTCATGCAGTATTTTAGATTAGATAACACATGCGAGTTCATAATGAGAGTTTCTTCATAAATTACATCTCTCTTTTTTTTTTTTTTAACGTTCAGGGATTAATTTGGGGATTGAGCTGTGAGTAGTAAAGATCTTGATGGTAAAGCTGTCTCATAATCTGCTAACATGCTTTTGTTTTGCAGTGCTTCAGGGCCATGTCCATCTAATGATCCTGACAAATTAGCAGAATAACTACAGTCAGGCAGCCATTTACCCAATGGAATTGATTCTTCATTGGCCTGGAACACAGCAGAATGTCACTCACAAATAAGGAAGCAGTGAGAAGGAATTAGTTTGCTGGTCCAGCCAACAAGTGAGCAGCTACAAATGAAAAAGATGTAGAGATCTCTTAGCAATACATCTCAGTGACAAGCTGTTCCCAACACTTAACCTTTAACACTTGCCTTGACATTCAACCCTTAAACTCTGTTACTTATCCTAACCTCAATTTTACCTAGCCCCTAAAAATTAGCTATTAAAGCCAGCCATAAATGTATTGATCCATGTACGGGCATCCTGGTTGTACAGAATTCGATCTACTGATCAGCTTCTGTACAACCAGCCTATCTGATTTTTCCTGGTCAATCAGTGCCACTGGCCCTAGCTGGCAGCACTGATCATTGTATTCTGATGGCAGGGAAGGCTCCCCACTGTCATAACACAATTGCACAGTGGGAGGGTTCCCCTATCCACATGAAATGTGTGGGTGGTGTAATCGGATCATTTTTTTCTTTTTTTTTTTCAGCCCACCGGTTGCATGAAAAAAAAAAATTATGAATGTATGGGCTACCTAACACTTAATCTCCATTCAAAACCTATCCATATCCATAACCCTAATTTTAAAGTGAACTCCTTCTCCCTCATCCTAACTAACCTAAAGTAACGTGTACAGATTTAAAAATCAGGGGTAACTGTTGAGGTACAATTATCAGACCTACAAAAAATCAAGTTGTGATACTGGAAAGCACTAAAAGTACTATAGCCAAAATATTTCCCCACTGTCAGAGACATATTGTGCTTGGGGTAGCATTATCATAATTGCATATTTGGCAGTGTGTCTGAATAATTGCACCTGCATCAAACAGAAAATACATGGTGCACATGCTCCAGGTTGTTTTCTTTTTTTTAATTAGTGGGAAGATTGTGGGAGAAGCTCCAAGGTAGTATAAGGGTGTAAGGGGGTGTGGGTGTGGAGGGGTAGTAGGATGTGTGCTGTAGGAGGGGACTTCAGATGTAAAGCGGGGTGTGGGGTTGGGAATCCTGGTATTGAAACACGGAAGAGTGGAGTGGGGAGGGAGAGAGGAAAAAGAAAAAAGGGGGGAGGTATCAAGTAGGAATGAGCCAACCATATCTTTATGGTCAACATTAAAAATGGAATTCCTTTAAATAACAGGCCTGGGGTGCCCTTACGTTGTCTGTGAAGTGGCATATCTGTTTGATGAAAAGTATACAGCAAAACAGACATTTACAAAGAAAAATAAATGCTGTTGACATCTTTGTCTGCTTCACAAAATCTGCTTCACAAATTCCCTTCATCTATACCAAACACTTATCTCAGATACAATAGTATTAAGGGGACAAGTGAGGGGATAAGGAGTTTGTTGTACAAATGAGTCAAGCCCCAAGAAAAATGTGGGAGTTTTAGGGTTTTTATGCAGAATGGTCTTGCCTTCCTCCAAAAATGTAAAATGGGACCATGTTGGTAAGTTTCATATTATTTTTGAGAAGAAATGAAGATCCTCCATTTGTCTAATGCCTTCCCCCCTGCTTAACCACATAGGTATCAAGTTGGAGAAGAGTCTCCTTAGTTAAGGGGGATGCAGTATTTAGCTGCATTTAGGAACTGTCAGAGGATAGATTCCTGGTTTGTCATCTGGGATGGAGCAGTCAGTGAATTTTTGGAAAATTTCCCTGACCTTAAACAAATAACAATTGGACTTCTTTTCCATCTAGAATTTGAAACAGTATTTTTTTTTTTTCTACCTGGGGAAATTGAATACTTATGGAACTATTCTGGTTTAAAAACTGTCTGCAAATCTTTTCCCTATTGTTTTAGATAGCGGACAGTACCAGCAGAGGACTCCAGAAGAGGAGGTAAGGGACCACTCTCTGCAATACATTTGCACAGAGAAGGTAAATACAAAAAAAATATTTTTTTATTTTTATTTAAAAAATTGCCATTACAATCGCTTTAGATATAGATTTAAATATACAGCATAGTATATGCTTTTCTTAAGGTAGTGCTTAAACATTTCAGGCTTATACCTACATTTGAAACAAAGCATCCAAGAGTGTTTTCAATGCATTTTCTACCACTTTATATGTTTCATTAGCATTTTTCAAACATTTCTGAAACACATTGGGATGTTTTGGGGGCATGAAAAATGCTAGTAAGTGTTTGTAATGAATGTTTGAAGGTTTTACAAGCTTGTGTAAGGGTTTGCAGGCATTCCACAGACCACAGTTGGAGGTGAAAGTGCTTGAATAGGTTGAACGCAGAACATTTTCAAAACACATCACGTACAACACCCTAGTGTGAACAGTGTCAATTCAAAACAGTGTAAATGCTTATTTCCAAACAATTGTCAGCTGTAAAAAGTTTGAAAATGCCTATGGTATGAGTAGGCCTCAAGGCAATAATACATAAAATACATCAAGAGAATGACAGATCCAGAGAATTAACCTGACTTTTACTGATGGGGTCAAAGAGGAATTTTTGACAAACTGTCACCTTGAGAAAGAGCTAACAACTGTCCAACTAGGGCATTTTTCTAGCTTTCCTCTGGATCTACAGAAGTGGAACTACAAAACCTGGTTATTGGCTTTGATACTTTTTCATTCTTACTCACTAAACTACATATTAGTTTACCTATGTAATAACACTTTTAGTAATATAATCAGTTCTAGTTTTTATAAACATCCTGAATATGACATGTATACTGTATATATATTCGTTAACATTACTAATAACAATTCTGTATAAATGAAACTGTAGCTCATATTTACTTGGCCTGTACAAAGGCTAAATTCTTCTGCAAACAGTTTACTTGAAAGTTCATTCTTTGCTTGTACTGTGTCAAGTGTTTATATTCACATCTTGTGACTAAAATGTAAGTGTTTGAATACTATCTTTAACATTTCTGTATATAAGAGTCAACATTTACCGCACTAATTTCATTTTGCTTCCAGCATTACAGAAACAGCTGTTCCATGAATTTGCACATTCAAAGAGTAAATCCCAAATTTTTTTTCTTAGTTTTGTTAAGATTAGATAAGAGATAGAACCTCTGCCAACTTTTCAGGCAAGATCCCTGATACCAACTCACACTATATAAAGGTTGGAGTATATGTGTATACATCCTTATTATTTTTTTTTGTCTAGATCCATATTCATGGTTTTAAAGTTCAAACTCTGTGCAACCCTAGTTAGTATGCACATTTTACACATTATGATTTTATTATGTCATTCTTTTTTACTGTTTTTAATGTGTGTATGTACAGTATACAGTTGGTCTGCATATACAGGGGTGGTGTTTTGTACTTTGTGACTTGCACCATTCATTTTTGTGGATACCGCGGACCAACCCCACCCAAGTGATATATACCTATCATCATTAAGTGTGGTGATGGAAAGGTGGAAAGGTTAAAGGACCTTAACATGTATAGCTTGGAAGAAAGAAGAGACAGAGGGGATATGATAGAAACTTTTAAATACATAAAGGGAATCAACTCGGTAAAGGAGGAGAGCATATTTAAAAGAAGAAAAACTACCACAAGAGGACACAGTTTTAAATTAGAGGGGCAAAGGTTTAAAAGTAATATGAGGAAGTATTACTTTACTGAGAGAGTAGTGGATGCATGGAATAACCTTCCTGCAGAAGTGGTAGCTGCAAATACAGTGAAGGAGTTTAAGCATGCATGGGATAGGCATAAGGCTATCCTTCATATAAGATAGGGCCAGGGACTATTCATAGGATTCAGATATATTGGGCAGACTAGATGGGCCAAATGGTTCTTATCTGCCGACACATTCTATGTTTCTATGTTTCTATGGTGCGGGGCAGATTGTTGAGTGTAGTACAGATATCCCTATTTAAATTGATGGTGGGTGAGTAGTCCTTTCGGCTCTGAGGAAGAGGGTTCTCCCTTGAAAAAACATCAGCCAGACTTTACATGGACGCCACCAACTCTCCTTGCATCATTGGTGCATCCCAGCAGTTTTGGAGGCGATTGGTTCCGTTGTATTGATATGTGTGTATACATCATACGCTCGTAAGTAGTGTTGAGCGAACACGGACTGTATTATTCGTGTTCGTACCGAATAATTGGATTTTTTTTACCCGAACACGGACACGGACACTTTACTGTATGTTCGGGTAAAAATCCGTGTTCGGTCGTTTTATTTCCGGGTTTTGCATGCTTTGGCGCTCTTTTCATGGCGGGCTTTCAACAGCCAATCAACAATCGTTTAACTGGTGTGCCTTAAGCCATCCCAGCCATGCCTGCAAATGTCTTAGTAGCTGTGATTGGCCGTCTGAAGCATGTGACCAAGTCTTTGTAAGTTCGAGGCAGCCGCCGCAGCAGCGTCATTCTGCTGCTTAGCTAAGGGACAGAGCACACATCAATGTGCTGGCTGCTGATTAGGGAAAGATAGGCAGGAAAAAACCATTTGTGTCCGGATAGAATTGAGGGACAGGTCGGAGTGTTTAGGCAGGGCGAGTTGTAGGCATTTTAGGGATAGAGTCTGCTGAATTATAGGGTCAGTGTCTTCTACAAACTACAATCGATATTGCTGTGTGGGGGGTGGGGTGAATCTGCACTCAATCCTGATCTACGATCTCTTCTCAATCCTGTTAGGGACAGAGTCTGCTGAATTTTAGGGAAACTGTGTTCTACAAACTACAATCGATATTGCTGTGTGGTGTGGGATTGGAGATAGGCAGGTGTCAGTGATCCACATCCATTTTTCTGTGTGTGAGCTGCAGTGAACACAATCTTTTTGGGCTGCAGTGAACACAATCTTTTTGGGCTGCAGTGAACACAATCTTTTTGGGCTGCAGTGAACACAATCTTTTTGGGCTGCAGTGAACACAATCTTTTTGGGGTGCAGTGAACAAAATCTTTTTGGGGTGCAGTGAACACAATCCTTTTTGGTGTGCAGTGAACACAATCTTTGTGGGGTGCAGTGAACAAAATCCTTTGTGGGGTGCAGTGAACACAATCTTTTTGGGGTGCAGTGAACAAAATCCTTTTTGGGGTGCAGTGAACAACATCCTTTTTGGGGTGCAGTGAACACAATCTTTTTGGGGTGCAGTGAACAAAATCCTTTGTGGGGTGCAGTGAACACAATCTTTTTGGGGTGCAGTGAACACAATCTTTTTGGGGTGGAGTGAACAACATCCTTTTTGGGGTGCAGTGAACAAAATCCTTTTTGGGGTGCAGTGAACAAAATCATTTTTGGGGTGCAGTGAACACAATCTTTTTGGGGTGCAGTGAACACAATCTTTGTGGGGTGCAGTGAACACAATCTTTTTGGGGTGGAGTGAACAACATCCTTTTTGGGGTGCAGTGAACAACATCCTTTTTGGGGTGCAGTGAACACAATCTTTTTGGGGTGCAGTGAACACAATCTTTGTGGGGTACAGTGAACAGAATCTTTGTGGGGTGCAGTGAACACAATCTTTGGGGGGTACAGTGAACACAATCTTTTTGGGGTGCAGTGAACACAATCTTTGTGGGGTGCAGTGAACACAATCTTTTTGGGGTGGAGTGAACAAAATCATTTTTGGGGTGCAGTGAACAACATCCTTTTTGGGGTGCAGTGATAAATCCTTTTTGGGGTGCAGTGAACACAATCTTTTTGGGGTGCAGTGAACAAAATCCTTTGTGGGGTGCAGTGAACAGAATCTTTGTGGGGTGCAGTGAACACAATCTTTGGGGGGGTACAGTGAACACAATCTTTTTGGGGTGCAGTGAACACAATCTTTGTGGGGTACAGTGAACAGAATCTTTGTGGGGTGCAGTGAACACAATCTTTGGGGGGTACAGTGAACACAATCTTTTTGGGGTGCAGTGAACACAATCTTTGGGGGGTACAGTGAACACAATCTTTTTGGGGTGCAGTGAACACAATCTTTGTGGGGTGCAGTGAACACAATCTTTGGGGGGGTACAGTGAACACAATCTTTTTGGGGTGCAGTGAACAACATCCTTTTAGGGTGCAGTGAACACAATCTTTGTGGGGTGCAGTGAACAACATCCTTTTAGGGTGCAGTGAACACAATCTTTGTGGGGTACAGTGAACAGAATCTTTGTGGGGTGCAGTGAACACAATCTTTGGGGGGTACAGTGAACACAATCTTTGTGAGGTGCAGTGAACACAATCTTTGTGGGGTGCAGTGAACACAATCATTGTGGGGTGCAGTGAACTCAATCTTTGTGGGGTACAGTGAACACAATCTCATACTTCTGAAGATTTGAGGGTGCTGCCTGTTCCATACTCCCCCTACTCCTCATCTAGCCTTTTAGGGGTACAAACAATAGTAATTGGGGCCTAGTGTGGTTGTGTACGTGTGATATACATACACTTTTTTTGGATCATATTTTCTATTCCGCTATTTAATCAAAAACCTTTAGGGATCAGTTAAATTGGGGGATAGTCTGTGTTGGTACGTGTGAGAGAGATCCACCTTTCCAAGTTGTTGGGGTTCATCTCATACTTCTGAAGGTTTGAGGGTGCTGCCTGTTCCATACTCCCCCTACTCCTAGCCTTTTAGGGGTACAAACAATAGTAATTGGGGCCTAGTGTGGTTGTGTACGTGTGATATACATACACTTTTTTTGGATCATATTTTCTATTCCGCTATTTAATCAAAAACCTTTGGGGATCAGTTAAATTGGGGGATAGTCTGTGTTGGTACGTGTGAGAGAGATCCACCTTTCCAAGTTGTTGGGGTTCATCTCATACTTCTGAAGGTTTGAGGGTGCTGCCTGTTCCATACTCCCCCTACTCCTAGCCTTTTAGGGGTACAAACAATAGTAATTGGGGCCTAGTGTGGTTGTGTACGTGTGATATACATACACTTTTTTTGGATCATATTTTCTATTCCGCTATTTAATCAAAAACCTTTGGGGATCAGTTAAATTGGGGGATAGTCTGTGTTGGTACGTGTGAGAGAGATCCACCTTTCCAAGTTGTTGGGGTTCATCTCATACTTCTGAAGGTTTGAGGGTGCTGCCTGTTCCATACCCCCCCTACTCCTCATCTAGCCTTTTAGGGGTACAAACAATAGTAATTGGGGCCTAGTGTGGTTGTGTACGTGTGATATACATACACTTTTTTTGGATCATATTTTCTATTCCGCTATTTAATCAAAAACCTTTGGGGATCAGTTAAATTGGGGGATAGTCTGTGTTGGTACGTGTGAGAGAGATCCACCTTTCCAAGTTGTTGGGGTTCATCTCATACTTCTGAAGGTTTGAGGGTGCTGCCTGTTCCATACTCCCCCTACTCCTCATCTAGCCTTTTAGGGGTACAAACAATAGTAATTGGGGCCTAGTGTGGTTGTGTACGTGTGATATACATACACTTTTTTTGGATCATATTTTCTATTCCGCTATTTAATCAAAAACCTTTGGGGATCAGTTAAATTGGGGGATAGTCTGTGTTGGTACGTGTGAGAGAGATCCACCTTTCCAAGTTGTTGGGGTTCATCTCATACTTCTGAAGGTTTGAGGGTGCTGCCTGTTCCATACTCCCCCTACTCCTCATCTAGCCTTTTAGGGGTACAAACAATAGTAATTGGGGCCCAGTGTGGTTGTGTACGTGTGATATACATACACTTTTTTTGGATCATATTTTCTATTCCGCTATTTAATCAAAAACCTTTGGGGATCAGTTAAATTGGGGGATAGTCTGTGTTGGTACGTGTGAGAGAGATCCACCTTTCCAAGTTGTTGGGGTTCATCTCATACTTCTGAAGGTTTGAGGGTGCTGCCTGTTCCATACCCCCCCTACTCCTCATCTAGCCTTTTAGGGGTACAAACAATAGTAATTGGGGCCTAGTGTGGTTGTGTACGTGTGATATACATACACTTTTTTTGGATCATATTTTCTATTCCGCTATTTAATCAAAAACCTTTGGGGATCAGTTAAATTGGGGGATAGTCTGTGTTGGTACGTGTGAGAGAGATCCACCTTTCCAAGTTGTTGGGGTTCATCTCATACTTCTGAAGGTTTGAGGGTGCTGCCTGTTCCATACCCCCCCTACTCCTCATCTAGCCTTTTAGGGGTACAAACAATAGTAATTGGGGCCTAGTGTGGTTGTGTACGTGTGATATACATACACTTTTTTTGGATCATATTTTCTATTCCGCTATTTAATCAAAAACCTTTGGGGATCAGTTAAATTGGGGGATAGTCTGTGTTGGTACGTGTGAGAGAGATCCACCTTTCCAAGTTTTTGGGGTTCATCTCATACTTCTGAAGATTTGAGGGTGCTGCATGTTCCATACTCCTCTTCCTCATCCTCCCTTTAGGGTAGGAAAAAATTTAATCGGGCCTAGTCTGTGTTTGTACGTGTGAGATACACAGTTTTTTATCCTATTCCGCTATTCAATACACACCCTTTTGGTGTAAAAAACATTAAATTGCGGCATAGTTTGCATATTTGACATTTGCATATATTGTGCCTTGTTGCGCTGTTTTGGGTACTCCACCAACATGGCCAGTGGCAATGACGCCATTCTCAGCTTAACTATCCCACTTCTATGCCTCCTTGAAAAAACAATTTGGGCGATGATGGAAGAGGATGTGGCACAGGATGAGGAGGAGGAGGAGGAGGATGAAGAGGTAACATTTCAAAGGCTTTCAGGGCAGTCATTCGCAAGGGGCTCCGAGGGTGGGTTCCTGCACACACAAACGCCAGGGACACAATTGTCCAGCAGGGGCACAGTTCTGGAGGATGAGGAGGATGAGGAGGAGGAGGAGCTGGAGGAGGAGATGGAACCATGTTCACAGCAGGGTGGCACCCAGGCCAGCTCATGGCCATCACTGGTGCGTGGCTGGGGGGATACAGAGGACACGGACGATACACCTCCCACAGAGGACAGCCTTTCGTCGCCTCTGGGCAGCCTGGCACACATGAGCGATTACATGCTGCAGTGTCTCCACAACGACCGCCGAGTTGCCCACATTCTAACTTGTGCTGATTACTGGGTGGCCACGCTGCTGGATCCCCGTTACAAGGACAACGTACCGTCCTTAATTCACTCACTGGAGCGCGATCGCAAGATGCGCGAGTACAAGCGCACGCTGGTAGACGCCATGCTGCTGGCATTCCCATCTGACAGCGGGGCCACAGTGGAAGCACAAGGCAGAGGAGGAGGAGGAGGAGGTCGCCAACGCAACCAGGGCACCGCCAGCACCTCAGAAGGCAGGGTTAGCATGGTCGAAATGTGGAAAAGCTTTGTCAGCACGCCACAACAAACAGCAGCACCAGCAGCTCAGATGGAACGTCTTAGCAGGAGGCAGCATTTTACCAACATGGTGGAGCAGTATGTGTGCACACGCCTACATGTAGTGAATGACGGGTCTGCCCCCTTCAACTTCTGGGTCTCCAAATTGGGCACATGGCCTGAGCTTGCCCTTTACGCCTTGGAGGTGCTGGCGTGCCCTGCAGCCAGTGTATTATCTGAACGGGTATTTAGCACGGCTGGGGGCGTTATAACAGACAAGCGCAGCCGCCTGTCCAGAGACAATGTGGACAAGCTCACGTTCATTAAAATTAACCAGGCATGGATCCCACGGGACTTTTCCGTACCTTATGCAGAATAGCAATGGATACCGACCTTACCCACCCATTGTTCCATTTTTGCTCTTTCTCACTCTTTTGGGGTGTACCCTCATTTAAAATTTTTGAAAAGAAGCAGTGTTGGCTACCTCGTCCTCCTCCTCAGGGCCAGATTAATGTAGGGGCTATTGGAGCTGCAGCTCCAGGCCCCTACCTTTTATATAGGCCCCGGGTTGGCCATATTCACTGTTACCGCTCTTCTGTCACTTGTAAACACAGAAGTCTGGCTTCTATGCTCGCTTCCCCAGGCAGCACCCTCAGAACCTCCCCACACAGCGTGAAGGCCGGACAAGGAGGGACAGTTGGCGATGCATGGATGTGTTTATGGGCTTCAGAGACAGCATCCCATGTTGAATTAGGCATGCATGGCTGCACCCTTCCTCCTCTGGGTGCATGGCAAGGCACGGCCCTTAAGGCCCTTCAAAATCCTCAGCACCAAGCCCATGATGCTGTTAATCCGGCCCTGGTCCTCCTCCACCGCCGCTTCCACCTACACCGCCCATAGGTGTGCGCAGCCTATTGCATTAAGGTGTGCACCCCAAAGTTGAAATACACATGCATGTGTTTGCCAGCAGGGAGAGTAATGTATCGGGGCCATGTACCTGTAGGCAAGGAGAAATAGAGCAGAGCAGGTCCCAGGGAGATCTTTCCCATCTCCTCACTGGCAATGCTATGTGCCCTAGGTGATTAGGGTGTGCCCAGGCACACCCAGCACACCCTGTGCGCACGCCTATGTCACCGCCACATCCACCACCACCTCAACCTCCCTCCTACTCCATATGGGCCTCGTCCTTCAGAGATGAAGAAGAACATTGTTTTATTTTTCCGTTTTTTTTTGTTGTTTTAAGTTATTTCCCTATCCACATTTGTTTGCAGAGCACTTGCCATGCTCTTAATTACGTTTTGCTGCCATTTGCAGCACTCTAGCCCTTTCCTTTGGTGTTTTAGAGCCATTTTAGTGCCTTAAAGTTCGGGTCCCCATTGACTTCAATGGGGTTCGGTGTCCGGGAAAAGTTCGGTAAAAGTCCGGGACACGGACCTGGACTTTTTTTTAAAGTTCGGCCGAACCCGTCGAACACGGACATCTAGGTGTCCGCTCAACCCTACTCGTAAGTATAATGTATATTGTCCTTTTATTTAAATAAATCATTTTTACTGGTAATGCACTAGGTCAGTGCGCCCTTCTCTTTTTGTTGTTTTGCAGTATGTTTTGGATACCCATGGTCCTGAGGGGGCAGCAAGATCTTAGTTTGTGATACCAAGGATCACATAGACCACTCGCCTTCCCGCATACCACTTAAGCGCAGGAGAAAACTGGATTTTTGTCCTACAGTAAAATCCTTTTCTCTGATGTTCATTGATGGACACAGCTTCATATTTTCTTTGACCGAGCACTATCAAGGGTCTAAGAAGACATGGAGCTGTGTCCATCAATGAACATCAGAGAAAACTGGATTTTTGTCTTACCGTAAAATCTTTTCTCTGATGCTTACTGATGGACACAGCTCCATGTCTTCTTTGACAGAGCACTATCAAGGGTCTAAGAAGATATGGAGCTGTGTCCATCAGTAACCGAAAGAGAAAACTGGATTTTTTGTCTTGCCGTAAAATCCTTTTCTCTGATGTTCATTGATGGACACAGCTTCATATCTTCTTTGACCGAGCACTATCAAGGGTCTAAGAAGACATGGAGCTGTGTCCATCAATGAACATCAGAGAAAACTGGATTTTTGTCTTACCGTAAAATCTTTTCTCTGATGCTTACTGATGGACACAGCTCCATGTCTTCTTTGACAGAGCACTATTAAGGGTCTAAGAAGATATGGAGCTGTGTCCATCAGTAACCGAAAGAGAAAACTGGATTTTTTGTCTTACCGTAAAATCCTTTTCTCTGATGTTCATTGATGGACACAGCTTCATATCTTCTTTGACAGAGCACTATCAAGGGTCTAAGAAGACATGGAGCTGTGTCTGTCAGTGAACGAAAGAGAAAACTGGATTTTTGTCTTACCATAAAATCCTTTTCTCTGATGTTCATTGATGGACACAGCTCCATGTCTTCTTAGACCCTTGATAGTGCTCTGTCAAAGAAGATATGAAGCTGTGTCCATCAATGAACGAAAGAGAAATACTTTTTTGAGTTATATGTGAATGCATCTCTGAACAAAGCACCGGCATTTCTGGGGAATTTTGAAGCTTGCCTGTCCTTTCCTTCCTCCTGCATGTTTGCTGTGCCCACAGCCTAGCAATTAGGCATATTTGAAGGGAAAAGGAGGCTACTGCAGACATGTTCATAAACCCCTATATGTTAGCAATTTATACCTGGTACATGGTAATTTTGGTTTCAGAATTGCTTTAGGGCAGGGGGCTCAACCTTTTGAAAAGCGAGGGCCACTTATGTGATTTGGTAATCGGTCTATTGCCTCAATGAAATGAAATGATTCAGAATTTCAAAGTTTTTATTTTAAATAGCATAATGAAGATTTTAAACAACAACCTGGATCATCATTTTCTGTCGAACTAATCCCTGTTGGATGTTTTCTCAGTGTTATATCTTGGGGGTGTGGTGCACTTTCAGAAAGCGCACCAAACCCACAGGATATAATGGAGTTCTATGGCTCAGTGCAGCTAAGCTAAAAGCCACAGGTTTTAATGCAGTGCACCCGCAGATCAGTGTGAAAGCTGGTTAATAGCTGTTAACCATTTATAGGTGCTAATATTGCAACACTATTATGCCCAGTGTATGTGTTTTTTATTACACCGATCTTCTTTTCCCCTGCAGCTGCTGCTGGCATTGTTCTCCATGCTGCTAGAAAAGGATTAGAGGTGGAGTGCACTTGGTATCACTCCACCTAGTATAGGGGCCAGCGCTACAGAGGAACCATCGACTTATGTGGCTCCTGCTCCCTCCGCAGCCGCCTGCTTCCTCTGCTGCCAGCACCGGCATTCTAATGCTTTGGGATGGTGGGTTGGCAAGCCCAGATCACAATGAACAAATTACTGACACTAGACGCTCGCTTCCCTGGTTTAGGTCAAGGGTCGCATCAAAGGGCTCAGCGGGCCATGAGTTAAAAACCCCTGCTTTAGGGGGACACCTGTTATCAGCCCCGTACTTCTTTATTTTCTTACTCTACAATTTATTCTTGTCACTAGAACAAAGGATACCCTCTAGGTCTGGAAACCCCTATGATGGTTTTTGTAAAGCCACTGGATCCCCCCTCCCCTCCTTGATGCCCCCCTTTTTTGGATAAAGTAAGTAGAGACTAGGAGTGGCAAACTGTAAGGAAAGTGTACTATGTAATAATGCATTCAATCTTTAATCACCAAAATGTGGTAAGGAGTGGTTAGAAAATTACACTTGAAATAACCTTTATGCAATAGCACTGATCACGTAAACCTTAGTAGTGAATTATTCAAGTTTTCACAGTAAATCAGAATTAAAAGCAGTATTAAACCCAAAAGCAAACATCTCATATAATGCAGCTTAAACATACTTAGATGTGGTTGCTACATTCATTTTCATTTTCAGTCTTTCTTTCCTTTTTCACCTGGAGATCTAGCCAGTAAGTCTGTCATTTTTAACAGAACAAGTTGTCCTGCAGCTATAGCAGTAAGAGGTTTGGGACAAACCATTTAACACTCGCAGGGGTGCTTACAATGGTCAACTTTTATTTATTTATGTAAAACCTTTATTCTAAGGAAAAAAAAAATTGTTGCTGTAACTGCTTAAAAAGTGTTAGCTAGAGTTCGGTTTCAACTATTTTAGTCTAAAACTGCTGGTGAATTTAACCTCTTGGCGCCAAGTGCTTGCGGCCTGTCAGGGGCTGGGTCTTGAAGCCAAGTGGCCACATATTTGTGTGCAATAGCGCTGACAGTGCTGTGCCTAGAGCATGCGCCTTGCACGCTCCTGGCACAGTGACAGGCGGCTCAGGGAAAATTCCTGATCACCATTTGCAATCAGGACTTTTTGATCACGTGACCACCGTAACAGCAAATCATGGCGGTCATGTGGCTATAAGCCCCACCCCACCTCCCAGCATTACAAATCCCTTAAAGGGCCAGCGGCAGCCGAAGCCAAGGGGTTAACACTCCCCTCCCCCCAGAAGAACAATGCTGCTGTCCAAAGGTGCCTCTGTTGCTCCTTCATGCAGAGTGTAGGCACTTGAATGCAAGACGTGTTCCCGGCCAGATCACCAGGTGAAATAGAGGGAAATAAGCCTAAATAAAGAAATCTATTGCAGCCACCACATAACATCAGGATTTGTAAGCTGCAAAATAATACATGTTTAGTTTTTAGGTTTAATACTGCTTTAAAAAAAAAATAAAGTAAAGTAAAACCTGACATGGGGGAGAGGGCTATTTAGTATAGTAAGTTTGGTTTCTATTGGTAACACATACTTTTTCTAAATGAAACATGAGGACACTGACTACTGTCTTGTAAATATAGCCTGTTCTGGTTGATTTCATGGCTTTCAGTTGTGTACTGATCCTCATGATTTCACATCTGCACTTCCATAGACTTGTCTGTTATCTCCATGCTCATCATTCATATCCTCTTTCCACACCTCAGCAGAATTTGCACTGTTACAGATCCCAGTCTGACATCTTGCCATGCCTGGATTCTCACAGCTGGAAATATTTCTCTACTCACATTCCTGTATGTCTGCAAGAACCTTAGTAACCCTCTAACTTTTACCTGCCCATCTTTCTTCTCATTTCATCCATGGACTCATTTCGCTATATGCAGAGAGTTCCTTACACTTCGTGACCCTTTATCTCTTTATTTCCATCCCTTTTTCCTATCCTGACTGTCCAGTATACCTGATGGATTATAATGCAAAAGTCCGACATAGATCTCCAATTGGAAGTAGCCAAGCAAATCTCTCATGCAGAGTAACACGTGTAGAAACATCTGCCTATCTTTGTGTATTGTACACATATTTCTGGCGGGAGGTTTAGTTTTACAATGTATAATATACGCTGCAGCATTACATTATTCAATGGGGAGGAAAGGCTGAAAGAGGCAACAAGTTGTGAGCAAATGGGGTTTTAGGAGTTCCGTTTTTTTGGCCTCCTCTCCCACAGCTTTCTAGCAATTCCTGATAGATAGCAGCTGTGAAAACTCAAACCAATTTCTGAAAATAAAATCCATTTTTTAAAGTCTTTATGCATACAGTATCATGACAGTCTTTCCAGCTGATATGTAAACAAATAAATAAATACAGCTCATGGCGAAATGATGCTAAAGTGAATGTAAGTAACATGGATTTTTACACAGAATTTCTGTTTTAATTATTTTTAATAATAATATATAAAAATACTACACTAACCTACATTCTAGTGGAAAAAAATGCAAAGGTGCACACAATATTGTACCATAGAAGCTTTACAATATGTTTTCCCACCTGCTATTTAAGTGATGCAAGAGAGCGCTGACATGGGAAAAAGGAACATTAACCACTTCAGCCCCAGAAGGTTTTACCCCCTCAATGAACAGGCCATGTTTTTCAATACGGTACTGCGTTACTTTAACTGACAGTTGCGCGGTCGTGTGATGCTGTACCCAAATAAAATTGATGTCCTTTTAACCCACAAATAGAGCTTTCCTTTGGTGGTATTTGATCACCTCTGCGGTTTTTATTTTTTGCGCTATATAAAAAAAAATATATATATATTTTTTATTTTCTGCTATAAAACATATCCAATAAAAACGTTTAAAAAAATCAAATTTCAAGCCAATATGTATTCAGCTACATATTTTTGATTTAAAAAATACCAATAAGCGTATATTGATTGGTTTGCGCAAAAGTTATAGTGTCTAAAAAAACTATGGGATATTTTAATGGAATTTTTATTTACCTATTTTTTTTTACTAGTAATGGTGGTGATCAGCAACTTATAGCGGACAAATCGGACACCTAGCTGACACTTTTGACACTTTTTTGGGGACCATTGACACTATTACATTGATCAGTGCTAAAATATGCACTGTTACTGTACTAATGACACTGGCAGGGAAGGGGTCAACATCAGGGGCGATCAGAGGGTTAAATGTGTCCCTAGGGGGTGCTTGCGAACTGTGGAGGGGGGGTTGCTCTGACTGGGGGAAGACAGAGATCCGTGTTCCTGCTTAGCAGGAACACAAGATCTCCATCTTCTCCCCTATGTAAACAAGGAAAATTGCTGTTCTGCCGCTCCCGGGAATGATCTCGGGTGGCAGTCGGACATCAGATCCACCAGACCTGCTGATTGGCATCCCCTGTGTCCAATCAGAGCACAGTCCCGCCTCCAGCGGCGCATGCGTGCCTCCCAGTGACTATTGCATGACATGATGTACAGGTACGTCATTTCGCGCAATGGAGCTGACCTGCCGCAGTAAATATGCAGTAGGTGGTTGGCACATGGTTAAAGAGACGATAACTGCCTCAATGCATATTACTAAAGTAAAAAAATAAGTTAAAAAAATCAGTAGCAGGTAGTCTTTTCTGGCAGAGGAGACTGTCTGTAAGGCTCGGTTCACACCTATGCGTTTTTTGGTGCTTTTTTCAGAAACGTCCTACAGTTCACTTAACATGGTTTCCAATGGGACACACTTAAATCTATGCTTTTTTCAGCCACTACGTTTTTGGAAAGGGTGAGGGACTTTTTTAAACACAAAACAGTGCTTTTTTCTGTTTTGGTTTTCAATGTAAAAGCTGCAGAAAAGCATATAGTGCCTTTTTGTCACAATTTTATTGCAATTTTGCCACGATTTGTGTTTTTTAATCTGCCCAACAACAAAGTGGGCCAAAAAAACCCCATAAATTTTGGAAAATGCATATTGCAGTACAATCACGTGTGCAAAAACGCAAAACGCACAGCAAAATGCACTCTGTAGAACGCATCAGTCACAAACTGCATAGATGTGAATCGAGCCTAAAACCTCTTTCCATGACATCTAATCTTTCCCCTAGTTTGAAGATGAGATAACTTTTGCACAAACCAATCAATATACACCTATTGGGATTTATTTTACCAAAAATATGTAGCAGAATACAAATAGGCCTAAAATGGTGAAAAAAAATAGATTTTTACATTTTTTTATTGGGAATGTTTTATAGCAGAAAGTAAAAAATATTGTTTGTTTTTTTCAGAATTTTCGTTTTTTTTTTTGTTTATAGTGCAAAAAATAAAAATCGCAGAAGTGATCAAATACCACCAAAAGAAAGCTCGATTTGTGGGAGAAAAAATACATACATTTTATTTGGGTACAGTGTTGCAAGACCGCGCAATTGTTAGTTAAAATAACGCAGTGCCGTATCGCAAAAAATGGCCTGGTCATTAAGGGGGAAATCTTTCCGGTCCAGAAGTGGTTAAGAATAATAATATACTGAGTGCATTGTGCCTGCACCTAAAGTAAGTGCTGGATGAGTGGAAAAAGGAACTCCCATGCACATGTGCCATATCTAAAGAGTGGACATTAGATACAATCAATACTACAGATCACTTTACACAGTTGGAAGACAGCAATCCTCTGTGCGACCAGCATTGGGTATGACAATAAACAAATCCCATGGACACACACACTAGCCAAGACTAAAATGTTTCTCAAGTCTATATTTCTATTATAGACAGGTATATATATCATTCTCTATAGTAAGTAGCAAAAACATGTATCTGTTAACTGACTCAGTTAAATTTACAAAAGAACATTCTTTATACAAAAATGTTATTGTTAACAAAATGAAAACATATGTATAAACTTCAAGATTACCAACAGTTATTCAGAAGTTTCCTGTTCAAGGAATCCACTTAAATTTGCTTGTATAACATCATTGCCAGCATTTTAACATCATTTCCAGGGACACTTTACTGCCAACATGCAATTCTAAAAGCCCAGCTGAACCTTCAGTTTAAACACATGCTATGTAGGGATCGACCGATATTGGTTTTTCGTTGCAGATACCGATACCGATATTTTGGCCATCGCATATCGGTATCGGCCGATATGGGCCGATATTTTGTACATTTAAAGTTTTGAAAAATAAAAGACAATTTTTGACACAAATCTGGTACTGTGGAGGGTGACTGGCTGGCTGGCACCCTGTGGTGGGTGGGTGGCTGGCTGGCACCCTGTGGTGGGTGGCTGGCTGTCTGGCACCCTGTGGTGGGTTGCTGGCTTGCTGGCACCTTGTGGTGGGTGGCTGTCTGTCTGGCACCCTGTGGATGACTGGCTGGCTGGCACCCTGTGGTGGATGGCTGGCTGGCACCCTGTGGTGGGTAGCTGGCTGTCTGGCACCCTGTGGTGGGTGGGTGGCTGTCTGGCACCCTGTGGTGGGTGGCTGGCTGGCTGGCACCCTGTGGTGGGTGGCTGGCTGTCTGGTACCCTGTGGTGGATGGCTGGCTGTCTGGCACCCTGTGGTAGGTGGCTGGCTGTCTGGCACCCTGTGGTAGGTGGCTGGCTGGCATGCTGGCACCATGTGGTGGATGGCTGGCTGGCTGGCACCCTGTGGTGGGTGGCTGGTTTGCTGGCACCCTGTGGTGGGTCGCTTGCTGTCTAGTACCCTGTCGTAGGTGGGTGGCTGGCTGTCTGGCACCCTGTGGTGGGTGGGTGGGTGGCTGTCTGGCACCCTGTGGGGGGTGGCTGGCTGTCTTGCACCCTGTGCTGGGTGGGTGGCTTGCTGGCACCCTTTGGTGGGTGGCTGGTTGTCTGGCATGCTCTGGTGGGTGGCTGGCTGTCTGGCACCCTGTGGTGGGTGGCTGGCTGTCTGGCACCCTGTGGTGGCTGGCTGACACCCTGTGGTGGGTGGCTGGCTGTCTGGCACCATGTGGTGGGTGGCTGGCTTGCTGGCACCCTGTGGTGGGTGGCTGGCTGTCTGTCTGGCTGTCCGGTGGGTGTCTGGCACCCTGCGGTGGCGTGTGGCTGGCTGTCTGACACCCTGTGGTGGGTGGCTGGCTGTCTGGCACCCTGTGGTGGGTGGGAAGGTGGCTGGCTGGCACCCTGTGGTGGGTGGGTGGCTGGCACATGGGCTGTGGGTGGCTGGTTGGTACAGGGCCTGTGGGCGGCTGGTACAGGGCCTGTGGGTGACTGGCTGTCTGGTACAGTGCCTGTGGCTGGCTGGTACAGGGCCTGTGGGTGGCTGGCTGGATGGTACAGGGGTGGCTGGCTGGCTCGCTGGTGCAGTGACTGTGGCTGGCTGGCTGGTACAGGGCATGTGGGTGTGGGTGGCTGGCTGGCACCGGGCTGCTGTGGGTGGGTGTATGGCTGTGATACACTTCCGCGAGACTAGTCCCAACTCCAGACGAGGCTTTCCAAGGTGAGGAAGGCGGTCTAAGAAGGCAGAATGACGTCACGAAAATATCAGCAATATCGGTATCTTCCGGGGCCGATTCCGATACATCGGGGAAAGTGCATATCGGCCCTCGACATATCGGCCTTGCCGATAATTGGTTGATTCCCAATGCTATGCACATTAAAACAAAAGGTGTTCAAAGTCTTACAGCTTGTTTTTTTCAGAAACCTGTGGTATCCCCCTCCCCCCCCCCCCGAAAAAAAAAATGCCAAAAGAGCAAGAAAGGAGGCCTTATAGCAGAACTTCCCCTTTTGGGTGAAGTTTTGCTTTAAACACTTGATCACTGTACCCAGACAAAGTTTATGTAATTTTCTCCCCACAAATAGAGCTTTTGGTGGTATTTGATCACCACTTCATTTTATATTTTTTGGTGCTATAAACAAAAAATTTAGAATTTTTTTTTTTTTTTTTTTACTTTTTGCTATTAAACATCAAATGTCTTCATCAATTAGGGCCAATATGTATTCTGCTACATATAACATTATTTAGTAAAAACAAATCTCCATAAGCGTATATTGATTGGTTTGCGCAAAAGTTATCGCGTCTACAAACTATGGGATAGATTTACTGAATTTTTATTTATTTATTTTTTACTAGTAATGGCAGCGATCAGCAATATTTAGTGGGACATTGTGGCTGACAAATCTGAAACTAAGCGAAACTTTTTGGGGACCAGTGACCCAATACAGTGATTAGTGCTGAAAAATGCACTGTCACTGTACTGTTGACAGGGGCTAACATAAGGGGCAATCCAAAGGGTTTAATGTGCTCCTAGGGAGTGCTTTCTAACTGTATGGGGGTGCTTTGACTGGGGGAACACAAGATCTTTATCTTCCCCTCTCACAGAAAAGTGGTCTGCCTTGTTTACATAGGCACACTGCCGTTCTGTCTCTTCTGAGAATGATTGGCGTGTCCCGGCGGACATCGCGTCTGCCGGACCGGCTTATTGGCTCGTGCTGTATCCATTCAAAGTGAGAGCAGGTCGCCGGTGGTGCACACCCAGTGCACGAAATCACGTACAGGTGTGTGATTTCACGCAGGAGGGCTGTCCTGCTGCAGTATATCTGCGTAGGGTGGTCCATACCCAGTTAAATACACTCTATGTACATTAAAACAAAAGATGTTCAAAGTCTTACAGTTTATTTTTTAATTTTTTACAGAAACCTGTGGTACTCGCACAAATAGAGCTTTCTTTTGGTGGTATTTGATCATTACTTTGTTTTTTATTTTTTGCGCTATAAACAAAAAACGGCCAACAATTTTGAAAAAAATATATATTTCTTGATAGGTTTAGACCAATGTATTCTGCTACATATTTTTGGTAAAAAAAAATCCCATTAACACTTTTTAAGGACCAGTGATCAGTGCTAAAAATATGCACTGTCACTCTACTATTGACACTATTAAGGAGCAGAGAAGGATCCTTGCTCTCTGTGTCTCGGCATGGGAGCAGTGTCAGATCTATGCAAAAAGACTGCTGCTTTCACACAGAGAGCAGGGGACACTTCCAATTGGATCGCCTAGAAACCCCTTTCCTCCTCCCTCCCGGCAGTCTTCTGAGACATGCCACAGATCCCAGAATACTGCAGTACCATTCACAATGAGCAGCATGGCTCACACATGCACAGTGAGAAGAACCCAGCTGCCACAGCCAGGTGCCTACAGTTTAAGATGCCGATGTGGAGGACCAAAGATTCTCCCCGGCACCCCCTCGGTGCACAGCACTGGATCCTGGGACAGGTAAGTGTCTGTTTATTAAAAGTCAGTAGCTACAGTTTTTGTAGCTGCTAACTGTAAATTTTTCCGAAAAATCTCTTTAACCACTTGCCGACCACCCGCCACTGTGCGGGCGGCACAGTGGTGTAGTGGTTAGCACTTTCACCTAGCAGCAAGAGGGTCACTGGTTCGTAATCCCAACCATGACACTACCTGCCTGGAGTTTGCATGTTCTCCCTGTGCCTGCGTGGGTTTCCTCCAGGTACTCCGGTTTCCTCCCACACTCCAAAGACATGCTGGTAGGTTAATTGGCTCTCGTATAAAAAAAAAAAAATGGCCCTACTATGTATGTATAAATGTGAGTTAGGGACCTTTAATTGTACGCTCCTTCAGGGCAGGGACTGATGTGAATGTGTAATGTATATGTAAAGCGCTGCATAAATTGACAGCGCTATATAAGAACCTGAAATAAATAAATAATATATACTGCGGCAGGCTGGCTCAGCTGCGTGTATTGCCGTACCTGTATGGCGGTTCGCAGGGGCGCTCCTGGGGGCGAGCGTGCTCCTCCGGCGGTGCACACCCACCCCCACTAGGCAGCAGGGATGCCGATCCACGGGGCCGGCAGCCGCGATTGCCACCGAGCAGCCGTGATCGTTCCCTGCTGAGAGAGAATGATGGTCGGCTGTTGTAAAAACAGCTGACAGTTGTTCTCTTTGAAATGATCACAGAGCGCCTGTGATCTTTCTATATAGGATCACAGGTCTCTATGGTCATTTCCCAAGCCCAGCCCCCATACATTTAGAAAACACTACCCTAGGCTCACACTTAACCCTTCCCTGCCAGTGTCATTATTACAGTAACAGTGCATATTTTTAACACTAATTACTGTAGTAATGTCACTGGTCCACCCAAAAGTGTCAGAAATGTCAGTTAGGGGTCCGATCTGTCCGCCACAATGTCAAAGTCCTGCTAAGAATCCCAGAACTTGTAAAAAAATAATGCCTATTGGGATTTGTTTTACCAAAAATATGTAGCAGAATACAAATTGGCCTAATAGGATGAAAAAAAAATTGATTTTTACATTTTTTTTTTGGGAATGTTAAATAGCAGAAAGTGAAAAATATTGTTTTTTTTCAGAATTGTCGCTCTTTTTTTTGTTTATATCGCAAAAAATAAAAATTGCACAGGTGATCAAATACCACCAAAAGCAAGCTCTATTTGTGGAAAAAAAAAAGACATAATTTTTTTAGGTACAGCGTCGCACGACCGCGCAATTGTCCATTAAAGTAACACAGTGCCGAATCGCAAAAAATGGCCTGGTCATTAAAAGGGGAAAACCTTCCGGTCCAGAGGTAGTTAACAAAATGACTTGTAACACTTTGGACAGTTTTGGCTTGAAGCACCTTGAATGCATTTAACTCATTTAAATGGAAGGTTCGGCTATTATTATTAATAATCTAAAACAGTGCAGTGGTAAACTACACTCTATATTTAAGAAGGATCTCAAATTATATACCATGAAAAAGAAGCCTCCGCTGTACAGCTAATCAAGGGATATTCCTTGGAAAATTATTTCTAGTAAGAAATTTAAAATGCTTGAATGTCACCAGAAAACTGACATGTGGAGGTAATACATGTGAAGATCACGAGGTCTGATGAACCCTAAACTAAATGATGAGGATGAGGTGTTGTACTGAACACAGCATAACCTCATTGCTCCAAAATTTCACGTTTCAGCGAAATAACAATCAGATTGAACAGTCATCTCCATTCACAAGAGGATCACCATAAATCCCATTGAAAGAGTTCAAGCTAGAGGAGGGGATCATCATAATTCCTGCTTAGCCAGGGTCTGCACAGTCTCAAAAGTCGTAAATAGTACTTAGCAAAGTCAGGCAGAGTGCTTATAGCAGTCATAAACACCCGTAAAGACAAACACTCATGATTGGATGTTGCAAAAACTATTCAGAAGCAATGCACATTTTGAGTTTGGCTCCACTTTGCAGACCTCAATTTTCATATACTTTTGACTCCTAAACAGTACACAAAATTCCATAATCCCTGTTATGATAAAATTACATTTATAACAGATGTCTACCCAAATGTATAAAAGAATAACAATCAAATAGGTATTAAACATGTCTGCTCACATTACATCACCCAAGGAGACTAGGCATAAGACCCATATCCTGCCTGATGTCTATTCAATTGGGAGATAATTATGTTCAATAATATTACGGCTGTCAGACTGTAAAACTTGGTCAACGGGAAATATTGACAAGCTGGCATTGAGGGAGTGTCCACTGAAACATTAGGTCAAAAAATTGCTCAGCTTTGAAAAACTGTTGCTTACAGTAACATCCATACCTGTAGGCTATTTGTGGCACCACTAAAGGTTGGCTGAAAAACTTCCTTTGTTAGCATTCCTCCATCCTGCCTTGCAGCAAAAATGTGCCATAAGTTGTTCTCTTCCTCCCAACATCTCAAGAGCGCATGCTTACCCTTCTTCAAGACCAATGTTGACTGTCTGTCCCCCTGAAGCAATGGCTGCAATAGAGGAGAGAGAGCAGACTGTGCATGCATGGGTTTTGAATGAGGGAGTATGCTCACTTCTGTGATGCTCAGGGTGAGTGCTCAAAATGGTGTGTCCTAGCAATGAAAGAATGCTGACAATAGGAATTTTTTCAGCCATGCTTCAGGGGCCGTGCAAATGGCCTACAGGCATGGTAATAACATTAAGCATTATTTTTCAAAGCTGCACTTTTTATTCCCCTCCTTGGGTCCCCTGAGTGCATAGTCATTTTATTCAAGAGGGAAACTTAGTCTTTGAAGCAGTATTAAACCCAAAAGGAAACAGTTTTTTATATTACAGCTTTAGTCAATAGATGTGGTGGTTGCATTCATTTTCTTTTTTTAAGCTTTTTTCCCCCTCTTTTTGTACCTGGTGATCTGTCCAGTAACACACCTCCTGTTCTAAAGTACCCCCACTCTGGATGAGGGAGCACAGGGGCACCGTTGGACAATAGCATTGTGAGTCTGGAGGACGGGGGAGTGTGAGGTGGACTAGCAGATTTAAATACACTAACAAATTGAAGCCAAAATCCAGCTAATACTTGATAGGAAGTTACATTCTATTCATGAAGATGAAAAAAACCTTCTGTGTTTAGCAGCCCCCTTCAGCTCCCCTAATACTTACCTGAGTCCATCTTGTTTCAGAGATGTTCCACGATGGACTCAGCTGTCCGGGACTCTCCCTCCTCATTGGCTGGGACAACAGTGGGCGCCATTGTCAGTCAGCCAAAGAGGAGAGAGAGGGCGGGGCCGAGTCACAGCTCCATGTCTGAGTAGTAGCTCGGCTTGCCCTCAGGTCCAGAAGCACCAAAGAGGGACCCTAGAAGAGGAGGATTGGGGCTGCTCTGGGTGAAACCACTGCACATGGGAGGTAAGTATAATATGTTTCTTATTTTTAATTTAAAAAAAATGAAACTTTAGTATTTAAGTACTTCTTCCAATGTAATCCCATTTATTTCACTATTGCTCAGTTTTGTAATATATTTTTCTGTAAACATTTTTTCTTTTAAATTGCTCAGCTAAATCTTAAAATACCCTTATCAGAAATTAAAGAGTCTTTGCCTCTTTGAAAAGAGTTACCATATTTTGAACTTTGTTATATGCTTGTCTGGCATGGCAGTGAGTTTCACAGACATTTTTGAAAGGCCAGAATTGTAAACATGGCATTTTTCCATTAAAATATGTGGTTGTGACTGTTGTTTGGGGTGCAATGGTTTAACTGCACCATTAACTGACCCCAGTGGCAACCACTCTTAAGCCTCATACACACGCAACGAATTTCCACCAACCGGTCGTCCGTCTTGTGTCCAGAGTGTGTGTCTGTTGGTTGGAATGTGCTCTAGACTGCACACGAATTTTCCCGCACGACAGAATTCTACTTCAGAAGTGATGTCATGTGTTGGATTGCTTTGTATGTGTTCTTTCATCTCTGAGCACGCCTAATCTTACTCATAAGATTTTTCCCCATCAAAATCTGTACTAAGGAGACGAAAATCAGACGTGTTTTGACGGTCGACAAAAATTTTATAGCCTGCACACCAGGATTTTTTCGGCCGAAAAGTTGTCGGTTGTCGGAAGCATCATACTAACAAGCCGAAAATCGGCAGATCGGTCGTCGGACGAAATTTCCCGGCCAAATTTCTTCTCGTGTGTACGGGGCTTTAGTCTACTGGTGCTTAGATTGTTTTCCCGCAAGCTGGAAAATCTCTGTGCAGGGCGAGGCTGGGAGGACAATTGTCCCGTTCTTAAAGCAGTGGTGGGATTTGAAACTGGCACCATCATAGTAGGTCATTATAGTGCTTCCCCCTTGCACCTTTCTACCCTGCGCTATCATGGGCAACCCTCTTTCTAGAGTTACTCTGTCCTGAGCTTCCCATTGTCCTTCACACTTGCCCAGCAGGACTGGTCAAAATTGCATCCTACAAACATACATGTCCAGAGGTGCTTTAGACTTTATTCTTATCTTATTATTATTAACATTATACAGGATTTATATAGCGCCAACAGTTTGACCATCTTGTAGCAAGAAGGCATATAAAGTTTGAAGGGAAAGCTTTCAAAGTTACATTTTTTAGGATGTTGATTTCTAAACAAAAAAAAAAGATCAAAGTAAAAGTTTTGAATTTAAATGATAAGTGGTGTTGGAGGTACAGGGGCAGAAAAAAGAGATCAAGAATATTTAGCAAGTCTACCTACTGTAGGCTTGTTGCTATATGTTGTTCCAATCAGATGTAGAACAGTCAAAGCATTAAAAAATAAATAAAAATAATGAAATAATTCCACCCAGAACGGTAACTTCTTATTTTATAGAGAATGAATTGGCAGTAAGTGCCCTCAGCATTTTCCGTGCTGTATTATGCAAGTATCCTTTGGCTGGTAAAGGCATTTAATTTGCTGATAATTAAAATTGTGTTTTATAAAATAAAAAATACAATATGCTTCTTCATTTATATATTGTGTTTCACAATTTTTTGATCTTAGATGATACTAAGTTACATTTTCATTATTTACTTGTCAAACATTTTACAGAGGCCATCTTGTGCTTAACCAGCTGAGAAGATTGTTTGGTATGTTTAAATTGCCAGTCTGGCATTTCTCCTTAAGTGAGCTCTCTTCATGCTCTCAATTCCATTCCAGCAAATGGTCTTGTCAATTATGTACATAGGTGAAATCTAGAATCTCAACGTTATTGTACTTACCAGCCTTCTCTTTTTCAGAAATCACAGGAAGAGCCTAAAAAAAAAGTAAAAATAAAAAATAAAGACAGTATTATAGGCAATAAGGAATTAGTCATTTAGCTATTTTTCAATAATAATAATAGTAATAATATTAACAATAATAATAAGTTAGACTTTGCAATGTTACTGTTTATTGAAAACTGCTAAATTCAATGTTGCATTTGATATACCTATTGTAACTGTTCATTTTTAGATTGCTAGTATTTTTAACAACGAAAAGCCATTTTCAGTTTTACAAACAAATTAAATAAACACATCAAAAGCCAACCTTTTTTTATTTTTTATTTTATATTTTTTTGGACAGGGTAGAAAATAGTTAACACCTCTGTATTAAGAATTTTTCTGTTGTCTTTGTCCCATTGGAGAAATTTTCCTTCACTTCTTGCCCTCTAGACTGAACAGGAAATCTCTACAAAGTGAGGGCAATCCTCTCTTAAACAGTTGTAACCTGAACAAATATTGTATCCCCATTAGAAGACTTCCTCTTCTTGAATCATGTTTGGTAACAGCTGACAATTTTTGATTTCCTTCACTTTCATTTGTGGTAACATTGGTTATAAGTAGTGTTGAGCGAACATGGACTGTATTATTCGGGTCCGTATCGGATAATTGGATTTTTGTTACCTGGACACGGACCCGAAAACTTTACTGTGTGTTTGGGTTTAAAATCCGTGTTCGGTAATTTTATTTCCTGCTTTGTATGTAATGGTGCGCTTTTAATGGCGGGCTTTCAACAGCCAATCAACAAGCGTTTAACTGGTGTGCGCCATCACAGCCATGCCTACTAATGTATTAGTAGCTGTGATTGGCCAGCTGAAGCATGTGACCCAGGTCTTTATAAGCTTGAGAGACACAGCGTGGTGCGTCAGTCTGCTGTAGTGTAGGGAGAGAGCACACAGAACGGTGCTGGCTGCTGCTGATTAGGGACAGACAGGGTAAAACAACATTGTGCTGAAAAGAATGCAGGGACAGGTCGGAGTGTAGGCAGGGAAAGATATTTGAGCATTTTAGGGACAGGCTGGAGAGATTAGGCAGGGAGAGATTAGGAGACACAGGACAGAACAATCGTCCGTTAGCGATCTACATCGATTTTGCTGTGTGGGGGGTGGTGCAGTGAACAATCCTTTTGCCCTCACTTGAGCCCACTGAGGAGGAGGAGGAGGAGGAGGGAGAAAAAAATATATTTTATCAGTCTGTTGTATGCAGCGTTCAGCTATATTTTACTACAGAGTGCTGTTCTAATCTGCTATTTAAAAATTACAAATTTAAAGGGGAATTTTTTTTTAAGAGCACTTGCTATGCTCTTAACTACATTTTGCTGCCATTTGCAGCACTCTAGCCTTTTCCATTTGTTTTTTAGAGCCATTTTAGTGCCTGAAAGTTCGGGTCCCCATTGACTTCAATGGGGTTCAGTGTCCGGGTAAAGTTCGAAAAAAGTCCGGGACACGGACCCGAACTTTTTTTTCAAGTTCGGCCGAACCCGCTAAACACGGACATCCAGGTGTCCGCTCAACTCTAGTTATAAGGACAAAAAGAGAAGGTAAATCCCACAAGTGGGGTATGGACAGAAATAAAGACTTGATAGGGTTGCTTATTCTTCCCTGCTGTATCCAAAACTGAAAAGAAAGGATGTTGCTATACATAGAGGCTCAGCACTACAAGTGGGTATTACCTAAGACAGTGTGGCTGTAAACACAGCCTGTCTAGGAATACCATCTCCTCCAGAATGACATCTACCTATCAAGGCATTTTCATTTTTGCATAATCCCCCCCCCCCCCAAGAGCCAGCCCACTGCTTGCATTAGGGCTGAGGACTCCTGAGAAATGTACTGTAACATGATGTTTTTAGGAAGCTAAATACAGCACCCTGCCGTATTTAGCATCGTTGGGTGTCAGGGTTCTGGCGGCAAGCCTGACGTGCAGAGGGTAGCCTTGTAGGGACCAGAGAGTGAAACACAGACAAGTAACCTTGGTAGTAGACACCAGTGGGTGTGAGGAGTGAGGTGTGGAATCTAAAGCCCCGTACACACGCAGCAATTGTTGGCCGTAAATTTTCGGCCAACGTCCCATCGGCATGATTGTCGGCTTGTTAGTATGATGCTTCCGACAACCGACTGCGACTTTTTGGCCGAACAAAATCTGGTGTGCATGCAGTCATTCGGCCGATTGTTCCTCAGTCAGTAAAGATTTCGGCCGACAAAAATGTGATGATCAAGACTGGGCATGCTCAGTGAAGAAAAAACACACGAAAAGTAGACCAGAACATGACATCACTTCTGCAGTTGGTTGTTGTTGGCTGACAAAATTTGTGTGCAGTCTAGAGCACATTTCAACAAACACAACAACACTGGACAAAAGACGGCCGATCGGTCGGCCGACAATCGGTGCGTGTGTACGAGGCTTAAGTGCCAAATGGTTTTCACCACAGCCTCTGATGGTGAAGATGGATTTTGCTGCATGTATAGAACCAGGTCGCGGTCCTCAGGGTTGCCCCACCAGGGGGTGAACAAGTCCAGATCTGATGGCGGATAAGCAGACAAGGATAATACAGGAGAATGGTCACAGAACAAGCCAAGGTCAGGACGGCAGCAGACAAGCGAGGTGAGAGACAAGCCAGGAGGTCAATCAAGGATAAATCATGATACAGCAGGTTTCAGGATCAGGAGCACAGGGGAAGCTGCAGACAAGACAGCAAAGCATGAGTGAACTTGCAACCCTTAACCACTTAAGTCCCGGAAGATTTTACCCCCTTCCTGACCAGGGTTTTTTTTGCGATTTTTTACTGCGTGAATTTAACGGACAATTACGCGGTCATGCGACGCTGTACCTAAACGAATTTCATGTCCTTTTTTTTTCCACAAACAGGGGCTTTCTTTTGGTGGTATTCGATTACCTGTGTGATATTTTGATCATGCGCTATAAACAAAAAAAGAGCGCAAATTTTGCAAAAATAACAATATTTTTCACTTTTTTTTATATGAAATTCCCAAAAAAAAATTTAAAAATCTAAATTTTTTAACATTTTCGGCCAATTTGTTTTATGCTACATATGTTTGGTAAAAAAAAAATTGCAAAAAGCGTATTTTTATTGGTTTGCGCAAAAGTTATCGCTTTTACTAACAAAGGGAAAGATTTTTGTCATTTTTGGTGTTTTTTTTTTAACGAGTAATGGCGGCGATCTGCGATTTTTTTTTGCGGGACTGCGACATTGCGGTGGACAGATTGGACCCTTGACTGACATTTTTGACACTTTTGGGGTTACCAGTGACATTACTACAGTAATCAGTGCTATACATATGCACTGTTACTGTAAAAATGACACTGGCAGGGAAGGGGTTAACTGTATTGGAGAGGGAGGGGTTAAGTGTGTCCTAGGGGCGTGTTTCTAACTGTGATGGGACATGTGTACTATTGTAAAAACAGAGATCAACGGTCCTACATAGTAGAACCGTCTGATCTCCATTTTTACACAGGGGAGAATGACAGGCGGCTTGTTTACATAAGCCGCCTGACTTTCTCCCTCTCTACCGACGATCGTAGTGTGACCAGCAGACATCGGGTCCGCCGGTCACACGCGCGGACTCCTCAGTGAACGAGCCGGGGCGGGCGCGCGCCTCAGCGGGCGCGCGCTCGCCCGCTATTGGCTCGCAAGCCGGTCACAGGCTAGTGACGTATATATACGTCACTCTGCCTGGCCGGGGCTGACTGCCACAGTAAATATACTGTGCGCAGTCGGCAAGCGGTTAAATAGGCCATTTAGGCACCAACCGTGATGGCAATTGCATGCGAATGCGCGCATGGACATGTGACCACTGGCACGGGCCGTTGCGCACACGCATGCACACTGGCAAACGCCATTAACCGCTAAATGGGCAGACAGGCATTCGCGCATGCGCACTCCAGTGCATCTCTGCACTGTCACAGAGGAATGACTAGTGCGTTCCTGACACTGGGTCTTTAATAAGGTATGTAGTGAAAATAAAAATGTTTCATTTAAAAATATAGGTAGCTAATGCAGTGTTTCTCAACCACGTTTCCTCAGAGAGGTCCCCAGGTGTTCTGCCACGATCTACCATTCATCACAAGCAGGTAAATGGTAGATCACATCCCTAAAGATCTGACAGGCTGCCGAGTGAAGAGGAAAACAACTAACATCACCGTCTTGCACCAATCCCGTGTGACCCCCCCCCTCCTGTCCATCCCAAGAGCCTTTGTGCATGTGACATCACTAGGGATGGACCAGAGAGGAGGACAGGCGGTAATTAGTGCATGAGATACAATTGAGATCCTACAGCTTCCCTGAGTTACTCTGCATGGGGTAAATCAGTACAGATCCCACTATTGTGCCTTCCAGTTTCTTCCTGGCCCCCTGTACTATACAGTTCCCTGCTGACCCTCCTTTACTTTTCTCTCCTGGGTCCCCTGTATTATACAGTTCCCTCCTGGCCCCCCTGTACTAAACTGTTTACTCCTGGCCCCCTATGATATACTGTTCCCTCCTGGCCTCCTATGCTATACTGTTCCCTCCTGCCCCCCCTACACTTCTCTGCTCTTGGCATCCCTGTGCTGTACCCCCCTGCCCCCCCGTACAATGCAGTAATCTTCTGCCCCCCCACCCGTACTATAGCGTTCCCTCCTGGCACCCCTGTACTATTCCTTCCTGACCCTCCTGTACTGTACCCTCATGCTCCCCTGAGGTGAGTGCTTCTTGCACTACAGCACAACTGATTGGTTCTTCCCCTCCCATTCTCAGTTCTGCTGCGCAGGGACGACAAAACTCTGATATCAGATTCAATTCTGGTAATTGCACGGCTTGTCTTAAAAAAATAAATGTACTAATGAATACAGAGCTGCATTCATTTCTGGCTTTTATATCTGCCTAGAGGTTAGCTTTAAAGTGCACCTACACTTAAAATCTAAAGATGGCCATATATGTGGCAATTTGATTGAGCGATTGAACTTTTTATTTTTGGTTGGTAGTTTTGATGGATCGCAAGCAGAACAAAAATTACTCTAAATGAATGTTAATCACTTGTGGGATTGCCATAATTTTTTCCCATTTTAAATCCAAATTTGACCACAATTTTCCTTCACCTTTCCTTTCAATACATTTTTCTGAAGCTGCCATTTCAACTGTAGAGACTGAAATATTGATACTAATTGAAATAAATTGCAAAAAAAAAAATGTTTTCATTCCAATTGTAACTGTTTGCAATTGAATTAAACCTTTACTGCATGCATAATCCTCATCGTTAAATCCTGGCTATATTCTTCCACATATACTACGTGGATGGATGGTATGTTATTACATGTACTATATTTGTGGCCTTTTTACATAGAAGCAACTTAAGACATTTGCTTGTAGGATTTAAGGCCTGTGAGAATGTTTTTTTACTCTGCAGTTTTGTGTCTTTATATGGTCAGGAAGATCCCTGATGATTTCTAATATTTTAGGAATTTACAATAAGGGGGTTACATTATAAAGCATCAGACATGTTCTACAGCTATGCAACTGCAGTGAAGGATCAGGGAAGACATTGCACATTGTACATTGCAATACATTAACAGTCATTAAGACTATGTAGATTATTTTTAAATAAATACAAGTAGTAAAGATCTTTGATTATTATCAGCATGTCACTATAGGCTGCCCTAAGCAAAAGTCATTTTTTCGAATCTAATTCATAGCATGTGTGCATCCACAATTCTTAATTATGCAATTCTTTTGCTTTAAAAAATCATTTGTATATGTGAAAAAGCTGCATCCATAGAAGCATTCTTTTTGCCCTTGTTTCAGGTGTATTGTACTAAACTTCTTTTTGTGTTTTTGCTTTTAGATAGCTAAAGTGGTGGTTGTATTTGTATACAATATATGGTGTATGCACAGGAATAAATGGAGCTAAATTGATACTACCAGGCTCACAGTATGTTACTTAAAGTGGTTCTAAAGCCTAAACATTTTTTTTACCTTAATGCATTCCTTGCATTAAGGAAAAAAATGTTTAAGCATCAGCATCCCCCCTCACCCCCCCCCCATTACTTACCTGAGCCCTCATTTGATCCAGCGCCATGCACATCTGCAGCTCTTCTTTCCCCTCTCTTCCAAGTCTAGCTGGCTTTACTGGGGCCCCAGGAGCCATTGGCTCCCAGTGCTGTCAATTAAAGCCCCGAGCCCTCATTTGATCCAGTACCATGCACATCTGCAGCTCTTCTTTCCACTCTCTTCCAAGTCTGGCTGGCTTTACTGGGGCATCAGGAGCCATTGGCTCCCAGTGCTGTCAATTAAAGCCCTGAGCCCTCATTTGATCCAGCACCATGCACGTCTGCAGCTCTTCTTTCCCCTTACTTCCGAATCTGGCTGGTTTTGCTGGGGTACAGGGAGCCATTTGCTCCCAGTGCTGTCAATCAAAGCCAGTGATGAGAGGGCCCAGAGCGGGTTTGAGTCCCACTGTCTGTGTCAATGGATGCAGCTGCGGGCAGCTGAGAAGGGACAGAGAGGAAGGCCAGGAGTGCCGGCGGGTTCCCAAGAAGAGGAGGTCCACGGCTGCTTTGTGCAATGGTAAAAATAGACATGTTGTTTTTTTTCATATTTTCACTTTAACCTCCCTGGCGGTATGATTCTTTTGGATTTTAGGTGCTGAAAGCGGTACCATTATTTTAGGTGCTGAAAGCATGTAATTCTTGTGAATAAGCAGCCCAAACCAACTGTATACATTTATTATACATATATATATATATATATATATATATATATATATATATATATATATATATATATATGTATGTATATATATATTATGTATACATATATTATATATATATTATATATATATATATATATATATATATATATATACGTATATATATATATATATATATATATATATAATGTATACAGTTGGTTTGGGCTGCTCATTCACAAGAATTACGTATATATATATATATATATATATATATATATATACATATATATGTATATATATATATATATAATATGTGTGTGTGTATATATATATATATATATATATATATATACATATATATATATATGTATATGTGTATATATATATACGTATATATATATATACTGTATATATATGTATATATATATATACATATATTTACATAAAAAGTACAGTAAAACTACAGGAAAGGGCACTGGGGGGCAATGTAATGTGATTTTATTTTATTTTGAACGATATCAGTGTGTTTGGTGCATTTTACATTCGAATTTGCCGCCGGTTCCACCCCCCGGCGGACGTCACGTCGCCGGAGACGGAAGCCGGGGCTCGCAGACGATCGGGAGAGAGCTCCGCCGCCGCACACCGCTCGCAGTCTTCGCTGGATCCCGGAGAAAAGGTAAGTAAAACCTCCTCCAGCATCCAGCGATCTTCCTAGCGCTACCCCGAGTGTGACTCGGGGTTACCGCTTTTGGCACTAAAATCTTACCCCGAGTCACACTCGGGAATACCGCTAGGAAGGTTAAAGCGGAGTTCCGGGCACAGAAAACAATTTTCAGTGAACATACCCCCGGGACTGTCAGGGCTAGTACATTCCACAATGGCTAGCCTCTGATCTGTCCCGGTTCGCACTTACCTGCAAGAAGAAATACTCACTTATAAAATTTCTTCCACAGCGTTGCCATCTCTCTTGTGGGCAGCTTAAGCCGGCGCGATCCTCTTCTGCGTCTTCTTCCGCGTCCTCTTCTCCCAGAATGCGCCTGCATCGGCCCCTCTCGTCACTTCTGGTGCGGCGCCGCATTCCTCCACAGCTTCTGGGCATGCCCAGAAGCGGTTTAGCAGGGAATGCGGCGTCGCCCTGGAAGTGACGAGCGGGGCCAGTGCCGTCACATTGATTCCTGGGAGCGATGACGTTCAGCTCCCAGGAATCATTGCAAGCCAGGAAGTGACGGCGGAGCCGCGGCGCAGAGGGAGGAAGTGAAGAATAGGTGAGTATATTCAATCTACAATTACAAGGTGAGTACAAAAAAAAAAAAAAACCTAACTATCCAATTCTGTTTTAGGTGAAGGAGAACAAGCGGACGGGCACAAAAAAAAGATCGATTTTGTGCCCGGAACTCCGCTTTAAGTTGAAGTATAACTCTAGATATATATTTAAAAAATATCCAGATGTTTTTTAAAAAATGAGCTTTCACTGCAATATTCAACTTGCCATTTACTCTGTTCTCTGCAGAACCGGTTCCTACGCAGGATGATTGCTGGCCAGCGTCATTCAAGGCAGTTCCTGTAAGCCCAGACTATCACACAACCCCAGGGATTTTTTCCCCATGTTGGTCCCACAGTACAATACTGCATAGAGTGATGCTGATGTTGTAAGACCAATATCGTGCTTTACAGTAGAAGAGGACCTAAGAATACCATGTGATCCTCCAGAGAACCCCAGGAATAAAGGTATGTTTGATGGATAATTTTAAAGAAAACCTGTGTAAAGGGAGTGTGAGGAGCAGGGGAAAGGGGGAAAATGGGTTGGTCTGTTTGAAAATGGAGTTCTGCTCTCTTCAATACATTAAAACATTAAACTCCATAAAATATATATAGGTGGAATAGGGACATCAAACCATATATTGCATCTTTTTAACAAAGGTCTCAAAGTGTGTTTTAACTTTCCAAGTTAATCCTTAATCCTGCCCATTTCTAAACAGCTTTCTATATGTAGCTCTGAGGACATAACATCTGGATGATCTAGAGTGAGCCTCCCACGCTGTTAGTGGAAAATCGATTTAAAGATTACACTTCTGTCTTTGAAAACATTTGTTGCACTATATACAGATATTCAGACATTTCCCATGGCCTTACAAAAATGCTAAATATTCCATTATGCCCTGGTGGGGATTCTACATTTTTGATTAACCTCCCTGGCGGTATGATTCTTTCAGATTTTAGGTGCTGAAAGCGGTACCATTATTTTGCATGTAATTCTTGTGAATGAGCAGCCCAAACCAACTGTATACATTTATTATATATATATATATATATATATATATATATATATATACATATATTTTATATATATATATATATATATATATATACTGTATATATATATATACAGTGCCTTGCAAAAGTATTCAGCCCCCTTGAACTTTGCGACCTTTTGCCACATTTCAGGCTTCAAACATGAAAATATAAAACTGTATTTTTTTTGTGAAGAATCAACAACAAGTGGGACACAATCATGAAGTGGAACAAAATTTATTGGATATTTCAAACTTTTTTAACATATAAAAAACCAAAAAATTGGGCGTGCAAAATTTTTCAGCCCCCTTAAGTTAATACTTTGTATCGCCACCTTTTGCTGCGATTACAGCTGTAAGTGGCTTGGGGTATGTCTCTATCAGTTTTACACATCGAGAGACTGAAATTTTTGCCCATTTCTCCTTGCAAAACAGCTTGAGCTCAGTGAGGTTGGATGGAGAGCGTTTCTGAACAGCAGTTTTCAGTTCTTTCCACAGATTCTCGATTGGATTCAGGTCTGGACTTTGACTTGGCCATTCTAACACCTGGATATGTTTATTTGTGAACCATTCCATTGTAGATTTTGCTTTATGTTTTGGATCATTGTCTTGTTGGAAGACAAATCTCCTTCCCAGTCTCAGGTCTTTTGCAGACTCCATCAGGTTTTCTTCCAGAATGGTCCTGTATTTGGCTCCATCCATCTTCCCATCAATTTTAACTATCTTCCCTGTCCCTGCTGAAGAAAAGCAGGCCCAAACCATGATGCTGCCACCACCATGTTTGACAGTGGGGATGGTGTGTTCAGGGTGATGAGCTGTGTTGCTTTTACGCCAAACATAACTTTTTGCATTGTTGCCAAAAAGTTTGATTTTGGTTTCATCTGACCAGAGCACCTTCTTCCACATGTTTGGTGTGTCTCCCAGGTGGCTTGTGGCAAACTTTAAACGACACTTTTTTTTTTTTTTTTCAAATTATTTTTATTAAATTTTTCAAAACATTACAAAACAAGTAGTGTGCAAGCTACCACATTCGTACCAACAACAGGGGTAATTACATCAATGCAGACAAGGTGAAGAAGTCATAGAAACACTAACAAACGTAACAACTATTACAGTAATAGAATCAAGTGTAAGTCAGTAGTAATAAAAGGGCACATTTAGGCATTGTCGAGGTGAACTAGGCAGGGACCGCTCAAAATAGCAACCATAGTCGGTAGCAACTAGGTAATGCATAAACAACAATTAGGATTCCGCGCCTTTCTGAACACCATATCAATATCAATATTGGACATTTGACATAATCATCACGACCAAACCATGAAGGTCACACCACTGGGCCACTCGGAGAGATCTCCATTATACCAGATAGATCTTAGCTCCCCCCACCTGGGCACCCCTATTGGGAACCAAACTGTGTCCAGGCGTGGAGAGCGTGTCTGGGTAGCCGCTCCCCTCCCCGCAGAGTATGATAAGGAACATGTCAAGGTAGGTATTCATAACAGATCTGAGCTTAATGTCAAATGCTCCATCCAGTCACACCATGGTTTCCACTGGGCTTCTACAGTGGCCCTAGCTCGGTTCTTGAGGGAAAGTGATCTTTCAAATGTGAAATGGGTATTGATAAGATCAATGACTTCTTTAATAGTCGGTGGATTGGCTTGTTTCCAAGCGCGTGTCACAGTGAGCCTGGCTGCTAACAGTATGTGGGTCGCAACATGTCTACAAAGAGTAGGAATCTGCTCAATCTCAAGATTAAGTAAGGCCAGACCGGGTTTGATTGCGGTTGGACAGTGTAAGACTTCCGCCAATAACTTGAAAACCTGGGCCCAATATCGGGTAAGTTTTGGACAGAGCCACAGGACATGGAAAAGCGTACCATCTTGCCCACACATACGCCAGCATTTACCGTCGTTCTGGGGATCAAACTTGCAAATTCTGGAAGGCGTGAGGTACCATCTGAGGGAAAATTTTATGTGTAACTCCCAAAGTTTGACACAACTAGTGGCTGCATAGATGGAACGAATAGCTCTGCTCCATTGTGTGACAGAAAATTCTTGACCAATATCCCTTTCCCATTGAGTGTGGGGAACAGACTTGGTGAAGAACGTCTTACATTGGAAAAGATTATAAAAGACCGTAATGCCTTTCTGACCAGAGTATCCTGAGTCTACCAAGAACCGCCAAGCCTGGGTAGGAATAGTCGCGGGCCCTAACTGGGCAGAATTGAGGAAATGTGACACCCGAAGATATGTGAATACTGCGGATCCAGGAAGGTCGAATTTCGCTTGGAGGGTGCTAAATGGAATCAGGTTGGGGCCGTCGTATAGTTTCCCGAGATGGGTAATGCCTTTAATTTGCCAAACGGAAAGGTCAACGTGAGGAATAAGCGAGTGTAATGCTGACAATGGGATATGGAGTGGGGAAGTTGTAGAGGTTGAGGCATCTTGTGCCACAAGGATTCTCCACGCCCTAGCTGCTGCAGTCATGAATGGAGGAAGAAAGGAAGGCAACTTGGGGCTTAGGGTAGTCGCCAACAACCAGTCAGACAATTTCTGCCTGGTGCAATATGTAGCCTCCATTGCGCACCACAGTGTAGAAGGCGCGTCCCTAAACCAATCGCGCAGTGGAGACAAAACTGATGCCAGGTAATAGTCAGAGATGTCCACGTATCCCGCTCCACCCGCCAGACGATGTTTAATCAGTTTAACGTGAGCACACCTGGGTTTTTTGTTTTGCCATATATATTTGGACAGTAGGGACTGAAGAGATCTAAGATAAGTCTTTGGGAGGGGGATCGGAAGGGTACGAAAGAGGTACAGTAATTGGGGAAAATACATCATTTTAAACGCTGCTAAACGCCCCAACCAGGAGAATTCAAAGGAAGCTACATGCTTGAGGTTGTCCTGCAATTTAGTGCGAGCAGAAAGGAAATTGTGGTGAAATAGCTGTTTCGTAGATGCAGTTAATTGTACGCCCAGATAGGATATGATTTGGTCTGCCCACGCATACGGGAATTGGTGTTGCAACAAGTTACGCATGGTGGCATTAATGCCAATACCCAATATGTTGGACTTGGACTCATTTACTTTATAAAAGGAGACCCTTCCAAACCACTGAAGAATCCTTTGAATTTCCGGGAGGGACGTAGTTGGGTCTGATATCATAAGTATCACATCATCCGCGAAGAGACTAATTTTATGGTGTTGATCACCCATAAGTAAACCAGAGATTTTGGGATTGGATCGGATATGTGTGGCTAAAGTTTCCATAATCATGTTAAAAATCAGGGGGGAGAGTGGACATCCCTGCCTAGTGCCATTGGTGATATTAAACGGAGTAGAAATAGCTTCCGTTGTACGGACTACTGCAGAGGGCGTGGAGTATAAGGCCATAATGGCGTCGTGAATAAATCCACGAAATCCGAATTTTTGAAGGACGGCTGATAGAAACCCCCAGTGGACCCTATCGAACGCCTTCTCCGCGTCCAGTGATAGGAGCAGAGAAGGCGTCCCATTGAGGCCCACATGATGGATAATATTAACCACACGCCTAGTAGCGTCTGACGCTTGACGACCTTTAGTGAATCCCGATTGATCCTTATGTATAATTTGGGGAAGTAGGTCCACCAATCTGGCGGCTATAACTTTGGCGTATATCTTCACATCTATGTTTAACAGGGATATGGGCCTAAAATTTTGAGGTTGATCAGGTTCCTTCCCAGGCTTAGGCAGGGTCACAATTAATGCACTTAACATTTCCTTCGGAAAGGATGAGGAGGAGGCAGCAGAATTAAATACATTTCGAAGAAGGGGGGTCAAGGTGTCACTAAATTTCTTATAGTATTCCGAAGAATACCCGTCTGGGCCAGGTGATTTCATGTTGGGAAGCGAAGCTATAGCAGTCTTAATTTCCAAGTCAGAGAAGGGTCTGTTTAAAGAGTTTATATCTTGGGGCAAAAGGGAAGGGAGTTCAATTTGTGCGAGAAAGTCGTCAATGTCCGCAGGGGTCGGTTGGAAGGTCGAGGGATCCGACCTAAGATTATAGAGGGATTCATAGTAAGAACTAAAGGCATTGGCTATAAGTGTAGGTTTGAGCAATTTCTCTTTTGTCTTGGGATGAATCATGCTAGGGATTTTGGATTTGATCCGTTGACCCTTAATTCGAAGGGCCATAGCTTTGGTGGCTTTGTCACTGGTGGCGTATGTGTTGGCTTTCCATTTCTTGAGGGAGAAACTGTACTTCTCCAGCAAGAAAGACCGAAGTTCCTGTCTAGTCGCAAAGATTTGAGCCTGAAGGACTGGGGAAGGGTCTGTCTTGTTTTGTGCATCCAGGGACGCTAGTTTGTTGGTAAGGGTATCTAAATGCTGCGTTCTCCTTTTCCGTTCTCTAGCACCCAATTGTAAAAACAAACCGCTTAATACAGCTTTATGAGCATTCCACACTACCACCGGGTCGGTATCAGGCAAGGTATTTTCATTAATAAAGTAATCCAGTTGATTCTGAATCTCCGCTACGTAGTCCGGATTGGTTATAAGATAGCTAGGAAGTTTCCACACAAACGTGGACATCTTAGGAGCACCCAAGGCAATCGATATGCTTAAGGGGGAATGATCCGACCAGGTGGCAGTGTGCAGCTCGATAGAAGAGACATGATCCAAAAGATGCTTGTCAGTAATGCACAGGTCAATACGCGAGTAGGTGCCGTGACGAGGGGAAAGGTAAGAATAGTCCCTCTCCCCCGCATGACAGCACCTCCACGCGTCATACAAATCAGATTCCCACAAAAACTTGGACAGGGAAGTGTTGTGCTTTTTAGGAGAGGCAGATGAATCCATAGCACTGTCAGGAGCCAGATTGAAGTCACCGCATAGCAGTAAATGTCCCCATTGGAGGGATTTAGCTTTGTCCACAATCGATCGGATAAAGGTCATCTGGTGCACATTAGGCGCATAGAGATTAACCAAAGTGAAATTGGGATTGTCTATAATACACTGGAGAATGATGTAACGACCTTTCGGGTCTATGATAGAGTCATGAAGTTGGTATGACAGGGACTGGTGGATGGCTATTAGAACCCCTTTGCGCTTTTTCTTGCTTGACGCCAGATATATGTGGGGAAATTGAGTATGGGAACATTTGGGAGTTGCGGATTGGGAGAAATGAGTTTCCTGCACACATATTATGTCACTCTGAAAGGAGAGAGCGGATTTCCACAACGAGGACCGTTTTACAGGGTGGTTAAGGCCCCTGGCATTCAGGGAGAGAACATTGAGAGACATGGCTGGTAAAAGTGTGTAGTTGAAGACAGTGATGTGTCCAAGAAGGTGAAGACCGTACCTGAAGTCTCGATGGCAGGCAGCTTATAGTGAGTCTTGCGTCACTGGTGAGGACTCCAGGTACCTGAGGGTGTCCAAAAAGGCAGACGGATTCAGTCGCTGTCACTAATTCCGAGAGTTACAGCCGCTGGTGAATGAGGGCACTAAAGGTGGGGTACACAAAAAATAGAAGCAAACAACAAAAAAAAAAGCAATGAGTATGCAATACTTCTCTGATGAGCAACCAAATGGGGCTGCTTGAACTATGCTTGGTAAGTGGGTTGAGTGGCCGATGTGGACTGATGATCAGTAGGGGTATCCTACGGAGAGGCCTACTGATAAAGAAACAGGGGACATCCACCAGGGTGGATTAACTGGTTACAGGAACAGAATAAAGAACGAGCTGTAGCCCGGCCGGGCTAGTAGACGAGAAAGCAGGGAAGCACAGCTTGTCATGGTCGATGATTTTGGCATCCTTGTCCTTGTTGAGGTCTCGAGCGGGATGAGGAAGAATGTTGAGAGCCATCATGGAAGTTCCTCGGGGGATCCGGGATGATACCCCAAGAGTGAAGGAGCCGCATTCCTCCTTCTATGGTGGATATGGTGTGCGGGATCCCATTATGAGTAACAAGCAAAGTCGCCGGGTGGCGCCACTTATACAGAATTTTATGATTGAAAAGGGCTTTTGTGAGGGTTTTTAGTTGCCTCCTTTGTTGTAGGGTATGCTGAGACAAGTCAGCGTAGAGCTGCACTGCTGCATAAGGATCAGGGAGTGTTCCCAGCTGCCTGGATACCTTGAGGATTTTTTCTTTGGCGGGATAGAAGTGCATGCGCAAAAGCACATCTCTTGGCACAGAATCTTCCAGGTGGCGGGGCTTAGGGATTCTGTGAATTCTGTCAATAGTCAGTTCGATAGGAGCCAATTCAGGGACCAAAGTAGAGAAAAGAGTGGATGCATGCTGGAGAAGATCGTTCGGCTGCACTGATTCAGGAATGCCGCGCAGCTTGATGTTATTGCGGCGCGAACGATCCTCCAAATCCGCTATTTTGGATTTAATCCATTCTGTGTCCTCCCTTTGCTCCTGATAAGCGTCCACAAGGTCATTAACCGTTTCAGCACATTCCTGCATACCATGCTCCATATGTGACACCCTGCTGCCCATATGTCTCATTTCATAAGTAAATCTGTCCATTATGGTGGTGAGATTAGCCATAAGGGAGGATTGGAAAGTCATTAACATGTTTTTCATTGTGGTGTCCAGGACAGGCTGGCCAGTAGTGGGAAACGCAGCAATAGAGGATTGAAGTGCTGTCATAGAGTGCATAGAGGCAAAAGATGTACTCACATCAATCCCGGGAGGATTAGCAGGGTCCATGCACATCCTCGACTTCGCTGGGCTACCCGATATCGGTGTTGCAGGAGAGGAGTCCGGCATAGGAGGCAGCGAGGGGGAGTCCTCAGGAGATGACGCTGGGACCGCATCAGGGAGATCCGTGTAGGCCGTAGGACTCCCGCCGTCATGTCGCGCTGCGGCGCCATCTTGGATCCTCTCAGGGAAAGGCGGCTGTGGAAAGAAGAAGGCCGTGAGCTTTTTCGGGCCCCGCTCATCCTTCCTCTTATGGCTGGTCATTTTCCCGATGTATTCAGCAAGGTGTTCCGGTAAGTGTTGAGAGTCAGAGGTCGCTGTGCCTCGGATATGCTGGGGTAAGAGTCGGCCGGGTACAGAGAGCTCTCAGCTCAAGCGTCCATGCAGCATGCGCGCAAGCCACGCCCCCCTTAAACGACACTTTTTATGGACATCTTTAAGAAATGTCTTTCTTCTTGCCACTCTTCCATAAAGGCCAGATTTGTGCAGTATACGACTGATTGTTGTCCTATGGACAGAGTCTCCCACCTCAGCTGTAGATCTCTGCAGTTCATCCAGAGTGATCATGGGCCTCTTGGCTGAATCTCTGATCAGTCTTCTCCTTGTATGAGCTGAAAGTTTAGAGGGACGGCCAGGTCTTTGTAGATTTGCAGAGGTCTGATACTCCTTCCATTTCAATATTATCGCTTGCACAGTGCTCCTTGGGATGATTAAAGCTTGGGAAATCTTTTTGTATCCAAATCCGGCTTTAAGCTTCTCCACAACAGTATCTCGGACCTGCCTGGTGTGTTCCTTGTTTTTCATGATGCTCTCTGCGCTTTAAATGGACCTCTGAGACTATCACAGTGCAGGTGCATTTATACAGAGACTTGATTACACACAGGTGGATTCTATTTATCATCATTAGTCATTTAGGTCAACATTGGATCATTCATAGATCCTCACTGAACTTCTGGAGAGAGTTTGCTGCACTGAAAGTAAAGGGGCTGAATAATTTTGCACGCCCAATTTTTCAGTTTTTTATTTGTTAATAAACTTTGAAATATCCAATAAATTTCGTTCCACTTCATGATTGTGTCCCATTTGTTGTTGATTCTTCACAAAAAATTACAGTTTTATATCTTTATGTTTGAAGCCTGAAATGTGGCAAAAGGTCACAAAGTTCAAGGGGCCGAATACTTCCGCAAGGCACTGTATATATATATATATATATATATATATACATAAAAAGTACAGTAAAACTGCAGGAAAGGGCACTGGGGGGCAAACTAATGTGATTTTTTTTTTTATTTTGAATTGTATCAGTGTGTTTGGTGTGTTTTACATTTGAATTTGCCGTCGGTTCCACCCCCCTGCGAACGTCACGTCACGTCGCAGGAGACGGAAGCCGGGCATGGAGAGGATCGGGAGGAAGAACCACCGCTAGACACTGCCGGGACACATCGCTGGATCCCGGTGACAAGGTAAGTAACCCTACTTACAGGATGCAGCGATGCTTCTGGTGGTACCCCGAGTGTGGCTCGGGGTTACCGCTTTTGCCTCTAACATTTAACCCCGAGCCACGCTCGGGAATACCGCTAAGAAGGTTAAAGCCTAAGTTTACCTTTACATATAAAATAATAAATGCGCATCTTTTTTTGCAGGTTTAAAAAACTTATTTTTTTAACGTTTTTTTTTAAACCAGGAGCCTGGAAAGAATCGCACCTGCAATCAGCCAGTGCAATGCCAGGCTCTTACAATCACTGTCGGTAGTGTAGGTAGTGTAAAAGCTCTACTGGAATGCTGACAAGTGCGCCTGCAGGTAATTTAAATAACAAATACTTCTGCTTCAGTGGCTGACGGTACTCGTAGTTTATTCTGTGGCTGTGTGGGGGGAGAGAAACCCCGGCCTGCTGTCACAGGAAGGGGTTTGGATCAGGGTCGAAAATGTACAGGAGTTTGAACATGGTACATGTTCCACTCTAAAAATGGGTGGAAGAAATGTTCCAAAAGTGAACTTATCCTTTAACCACTTCAGCCCCAAAGGTTTTAACCCCTTCCTAACCAGGCCGATTTTTGTGATACGGCACTGCTTTAACTGACAATTGCGTAGGCATGCGACGTTGTACCCAAATAAAATGAATGTCCTTTTTTTTCCCACAAATAGAGCTTTCTTTTGGTGGTATTTGGTCACCTCCGCGGCTTTAAATTTTTTCTCTATAAACAAAAAACCAGACATTTTTGAAAAAAAAAACAAAACAATATTTTTTACTGTCTGCTATAAAACATATCCAATAAAAAAAACGTAGAAAATCGATTTTCTTTATCAGTTTAGGCCAATTTGTATTCTGCTACATATTTTTGGTAAAAAAAAATCCGTACATTGATTGGTTTGCGTGAAAGTTATAGCGTCTACAAACTATGGGTTCGATTTTTGGACTTTTAATTTTTCTTTATTGTTTTTATTAGTAATGGCGGCGATCAGCGTTTTTTTATAATTTTTTTAAATAAACACTTTATCAGTTTAGGCTAATTTGTATTCTGCTACATATTTTTGGTTAAAAAAAAAATCCCAAAAATCATATAATAATTGGTTTTGTGCAAAAGATATAGCATTTACAAAATATGGGATATATTTATGGGCTTTTCATTTTTTTTATAGTTTTTATTAGTAATGGCGGTGATCAGCGATTTTTAGTGGAACTGTGACATTGCGGCGGACAAATCTGACACTAAATGACACTTTTTGGGGACCAGTGAAACCAATACAATGATCAGTGCTAAAAAAAAATGCACTGTCACTGTATAAATGACACTGGCAGGGAAGGGGTTAATATCAGGAGCGATCAAAGGGTTAAGTGTGCTCCTAGGGAGTGATTTCTAACTGTATGGGGATGGACTGACTGCAGTAAGAGAGATATCTGTGTTCCTGATTAGTATGAACACAAGATCTCTCTCTTTCTGTCTGACAGACTGATAGTCTGCCTTGTTTACATAGACAGACTGCCGTTCTGTCATTCCTCCAAATGATCATGGGTGGCCGACAGCCATAGTGGCTGTGTCCAATCACAGCGGGGGCGTGGCTCCGACGCTCGCTCCAGAGCAGATGGAAGATATCACGTACAGGTACATGATTTTGCACTTAACCACTTGCCGACCAGCCGTCATAGTTTTATGCCAGCAGGTCGGCTCTGTCCCACAAAACGACATACCTGTATGTCGCTTCGCGGGACTGCTAGCGGAGGAGCACATGCGCATGCCCATTCACCACAGGGAAGCTGAGCCGGGCACCCACGATCGGAGACAGAATGTCTGTCTGCCGTTGTAAACACAGCAGACCGCTGTACTGTCAGTTATGAACACAGGGATCCTGTGTTCCCCTTATTTAGGAACACAGGTCTATGTGTTCATGCAGCAAGCCCATCCCCCACACAGTGAGACAGCACCCCCTAGGGACACATTTTACCCTTTGATCACCCCTGGTGTTAACCCCTTCCCTGCCAGTGTCATTAGTACAGTAACAGTGCATGTTTTTAGCACAAAAAATAAAAATCGCACAGGTGATCAATTACCCCCAAAAGAAAGCTCTATTTGTGGGAAAAAAAGGACACCAATTTTTTTAGAGTACATCATCGCACGACGGCGCAATTGTCAGTTAGAGTAACGCAGTGCCGAATCGCAAAAAATGGCCTGGCCATTAAGGGGATAAATCCTTTCGGCTCAGAAGTAGTTGAGGGCCAGTAAATGTACGAGGGGTGGTCCTTAGGTGGTTAAAGTGATTGTAAAATCTTGTGTTTTTTTTTTAAATAACAAGCATGTAATACTTACCTGTTCTGTACAGTGGAGTTTGCATAGAGTGGCCCAGATCCTCCTCTTCTCGGGTCTCACTTCTGTGCTCCTCCTGACCCTTCCCTCCTGTTGAGGGCCCCCACTAAAAGCAGCTTGCTGTGGGGGCACCCCAGCTGAGTCATAGCTCCCTGTGTCCATTCAGGCATGGAGCTGTAACCCACCCCCCTCTGTCCTTATTGGCTGACTGACTTTGATTGACAGCAGCTGAAGCCAATCGCGCCGCGTCTCTGTCTTACCCAATGAGGAGGGGAGACCAAGGCAGCCCAGACACTCCTGCAACATCACTGGATAGAGATGGGCTCAGGTAAGTATTAGGAGGGCTGAGGGGAGCTTCTGCACACAGAAGGCTTTTTTTTTTATCTTAGTGCATAGAATGCATTCAGATAAAAAAAAAAAACACTTTTTAATTGTTCATTTATACAGAGACAACATGCTTTTTGCTTAGAAATGTACTGCACGGACTTTGTGTGAAACTATCCACTGACGTGAAATTGCACTTGGACATTCGTACACATCTGATTTATTAAAGCTTTTTTTCCTTTAAAAAAGATCTCTCCAGAATTGAATTTACTAAGCATTCATGTTTATTGCAGAGCAGAGGGCAGAGCAGAAAGACACCTCTCATGTTTGGTAACCACAAATAAAAGCAGTAGGATTGACTGGAAAAAAACAACTTGACTAATTACAATTTTTCCCACAAAGAACGTTAAACATGGGATTGCTAGAAATACAATACTGTCCTAGTATTTTATAAATCACTGCAACACTGTAAGAATATGGCAGCGGGGTGGGAGTCAGGGCATCGAAGGAGGGTCATTTTGACAAAAAGAGGACCAAGCAGCACAAATGAAACATCACAGTAAAAGTAAAGTCCCTTGTGCTTATTATTTTTTGTTTTTGTTTGTTTTAGATAAGCTTAGGGCCCTTTCACACTGATCAGTTTTTGATTGGTTTTAAATCCTGTGGAATTCTTCACACCAATACACTGTGGGGGCAATTCATTTTTAAAAGTCTTGCATGCTGTATTTTTGGTACATGTTTAAAAAACGCACCAAATATGCACCTCCCCAATGAAATTAAAAATGCACCTCCCCAATGGAATGAATGTGGTTGTAGCTTTGGTGAGCTTTTTAAGTCATATATCCATGTTTCACAGGTGTAGGATTGGAGTTAGGCAAGCAGACTATGCACCAAAAATGCATAAAAAATGCACCAAAAACGCAACAAAAACATCTGCGTTCTTACTGCCTTTTTTCAATGGAGCATTGTGAAAGGTTCCTTAGGCTTTATGAGTTATTGACAAAACCAGAAATAAGAAGTGACCAATGTGCATGACCATGCCCATTTACAGTACACCAGAGACCATATAACTATAATAGGAAAATAAAATAAAACATAATAAAAGTTCTGTTTCAAGTTATCTGCTCATGTAAATTCTGAAATATAGAAGCAGAAAAAACAAAAAAAATCTGTAAAAAAAGGTTTAAAACATGCCTGCTAACACTCAGATCTCTCCCTGGTGTTTAGGTACAACACAATACAACAATATATACAGGCCTAAGTTGGACGTATGGGAAAGACTGCAACGTCAAAGCCATTCCCATGAGAAACGCTGGAATGAATGTCTTTTGTTGTGACAAGGACTCATCTGAAATCCATTAAAATGTAATTCGACTACTTGACTGTCTTACTCCCTGATTATGACTCCAGTGTTTGGCAACCATTAAAGTAAAGGGGTTTGTGTGTCCCCTGGGAGTGCATGCGTGGAAGGAAGGAATGCCATGTAAAGGCAGCATAGAATGTTTCTTTGTCTTATTAATACCTTTTAATTCGACTATGAAATTAAATAAAACATTTAGGTATAAAGAAACATGAAAATAAAATGCCTTTCTTTGCATATGCAGAGTTTAAATATGGTATGTAGTGTAATATCTCAAGACATACGTCACCGACCCCTTTCCAATACTCCCTGCCAAAAAATGCATTTGAACCTCCTCCATTTAATTGGTGTGCAAGGTAATAGACAATGGCAAGCAGGTAACTATGGCTTCTATAAAACCTCTTGTTTCAGCTTACAGTATATGCTGGAATTTTTTATTTTTTTTTGCCAGGTTCCTCAGCCAATATTATTGACAGGCGGTGTCAAAATTCATTATCTGATTGTCTGCTACGAACTCAAGATTCTGGAAACCCACTTCTACGTATGCTGGAAACAGTTCCGACAATGTGAGGCATGTCCCCCTACCTAACCCCCCCCCCCCTTTTTTTTTCCTCTACGCCACCTGGGATACCTCACTCGGGGCCCCTCACTACGCTGACAACTCTCCCTTCCCGTGACTGGGCCTATAGTGCCCGGTGTATGGGTTCATCTTCTGCCTTGCTCCACTTGTGTAATAGGTTCCTTCTAGAGATTCTTAAAATCCCATAGTATCTATACCCCCCATCTATTGACTAGGTCCCACACTGATCTAGATCCTCAGACCACGGGTCTTGCCCTTGTTTAGGGTACCTTTTACGTTCAAAACTAACCCACATAAGCCTACGATACAACCTGACTTCTCTGAGTAGTTGCTTGGTTTGCATTATCTCTTTTTGGACACTTGTTAATTCTGACCTTTTATACGCTGGTTTAGTTGTCTTCTGTTACAATGCTTTATTTTTCTCGTTTACGGTTCATACCTGTACTTCCATATGCGTTCTTTGTTTTTGTATTGCATCTTTTACCCTAAATAAAAAAAAACATCCCATAAAACTATCTCATTTGATCTATCTTTATGGATCTTGTAGTCAGGTATATAGTGTGACTGGTTCTCTTGTATTGTAATATTGCAACCTTGGGTTTGAGTGTCCCCAAGGAAATAGTGCACGTAGGTCGTTTGGATGTTTGCTTTCTTAATAGCTTATAGAATTGCTATACAAGCCATATTGTAATTGAATGCTATTAAAAATTACCTTTTCTTTTTAATTTTCAGTGCTGTAATTTTCTGTAAAAAGCAATACAATATGGCTACCTGGAGGCGTTCTGTACACAGATGATGTATGGAACTTCCCCTATAAATGTAATTTCCTGCTTGTGTGATTGGCTTAGTCATTTTACCAGAGGTCTGCACTAAGATACAAGTCAGATTTTGGGCATCCTCTGCAACAAAAATGTGTAAAGGCATTCAGATCCTGTCACTTTCATCATTAGAACCCTGCAAGTGCAGCAGCTGACTAATAATTATAAAGTCACTTCCATTCACATTTACTTTCCACATAGACACAAACAAATGGCTAATTCTTCAGGATAACAAAAGGTAGGAATCTGCAATAAAGTTTGTTAAGATCCTTGCAATGTTTATAAATCACCTAGACTGGATTTTTTTTCTCAAAAGAAGTGGAGTTTCTTTCTAGTAGAAGATGTAGAAGGGTTATGTAAATGAGAGGAAGAGAGAGATATTGTGTTCCTACTAACAATGAACACAGATCTCTCTCTTCCTGCAGTCAGTCCATTCCCCCTACAGTTAGAAAGCACACCCTAGGAGCACACTTAACCCCTTGATCGCCCCTAATGTTAACCCCCTTCCCTGCCAGTGTCATTTATACAATAACAGTGCATATTTTTAGCAATGATCACTGTATTGGTGTCACTGGTCCCCAAAAAGTGTCATTTAGTGTCAGATTTGTCCGCCGCAATGTCGCAGTCCCACTAAAAATCGATGATCACCGCCATTACTAATAAAAACTATAAAAAAAAAATAAAAGCCCATAAATATATCCCATAGTTTGTAAATGCTATATCTTTTGCACAAAATCAAATAATATACACTTTTTGGGATTTTTTTTTTTACCAAAAATATGTAGCAGAATACAAATTAGCCTAAACTGATAAAGTGTTTATTGGATGTGTTTTATAGCAGAAAGTAAAAAATAATGTTTTTTTCAAAATTGTTGGTCTTTTTTAGTTTATAGCGCAAAAAAATATAAACTGCAGAGGTGATGAAATACCATTAAAAGAAAGCTGCACTTGTGGGAGAAAGGGCATCCATTTTATTTGGGTACAACTTTGCATGTCTATGCAATTGTCAGTTAAAGCAACACAGTGCCGTATTGCAAAAAATGGCCTGGTCATTAAGGGGGTAAAACCTTCCGGAGCTGAAGTGGTTAAAGCAGAGCTAAAGACAACAAAAAAAAAAAAAACCTTATGAACAGGAAGTCTCTTTATTGAGACAAAGACATGAAGAAGGAAGCCATGGGGTGGATGCTAAAGCCAACGAGGGATCCTATGGGTGTTGGACCCTTGGTAAGTAATCCTGCCTCTTAGCTCCTCTTTAAAGTAATGCTAAACATTATCCTTAGTCTCCATAAAGAATCCATAAATATCTCCTCTTGACCCTGTAATCTATTTTTTGCAAAATGGTTTCATTCTGCATTTTTCTGCCTCCTTGTGACATCTATGAGCTTCTAAACCCCCCTTTCTCTCATTTATATTTGTTTGGAATGAGCAGTGCAAATAAGCTCAGGTCATGTGCACAGCTCTATATACACTACACATACCCGAGTGATGGCGAACCTTGGCACCCTGGATGTTTTGTAACTACATTTCCCATGATGCTCAACTATAATATAGAGTGCATGAGCATCATGGGAAATGTAGTTGACAAAACATCTGGGGTGCCAAGGTTCACCATCACTGCCCTAGTCCATAGTTCAGGAACAAGCAAGACAGGATGGCTACATTCCAACATACAGTGGGACCATGGGGAATAAACATAGTTACCCTTTAGCAGGAAGTTGGATTACAGCAGCAAAATGTAAGTTATTTGGAGATTTGGAGAAGGCTGAAAGCACTTGAAGGTACTTTTTTGAGATAAGAATAAATAGTTAAAAAGATTTTTTTTTTAAACCAGAATTTAGTGTCACTTTAGGTCAGTGGTCTCCAAACGGTGGCCCTGGGGCCAGCTGTGGTCCTTTGCTTGCCTTTTTCTGGCCCTTGGGGCATAATTCTAGCCACTGACACCAAAAAAAGGTCACTATTCCTTCAACTGACACCAACGATGGGGCATTAATTAATTCCACTGACAAAAAAAGGGGCACTATTCCTCCCACTGACACCAACTATTTCTCCTCCTAATACCAAACATCGAGCATTGTTTACTCCCCCTGGACACAGTCTAGCCCCCTAAAGACGGAAGGACAGTAAACTGGCCTTTTCTTTAGAAAGTTTGGAGACTAGGGATGATCGAGCGGTTCGGGTCCACCATCGGTTCGGCCCGAACATTGGGTGTTCGAGGTTCGGCCCAATTTAGAACTTTTTGCCCAAAAAGTTCGGAATTCGGCAACCAGAACCGCCCAAAATGCAATGCTTCAGGAAATGGGCTTTAAAAGCCCGTGATTGGACCAGAACCATTAGCAAAAGCCAATTGAGGGGGCAGGAGAATGCTAGGAATGTGATTGGAGTGACTAGGGGGTCCCTAGACCAATCATTAGTGAATACGCCCCCCCTAGTATAAAAGATCGCCCCCGCCATATTCCTAGCATTGTTATACTGGACATGGAAGAGAATGGAAGCAGTTCTGTTAATTTTACTTTAAAAGTGTCATTTAGCTATTTTTAGTGTGAGGAAAGGGATATCTAGTGTAGTTAGAGTGCTCCTTTAAACTTAAGTTAGCTTCAAAAATTGAGTTTCTGTAGGGAAAGTGTTAAGTGTAAGGGGACCGTAGTGTAGTGTAGGGTTAACTGGCAGTGACTGCTATGGCACGGTGACAAAACCCTTCCATAGCAGGGTGACCACTATAGAGAAATGATCATTTCTCTGAATAGCTTCAGAACTGGAATATGGCTTCTCACCAGCCAAGCATTTTTTATGCTGCAGGGGTTGCCACTGCCAGTGCTTTTTTGAGGACATGTTTGATGTCAGACATGACATCTGAACATGTGTATAGGGGGTATATATAGACATATATGTCTGAATATATACCCCTAGACATATATAGGTGTGATAGTAGCAGAAATAAATGCTTGCGCTAATGAAATCATTTACAGGAATATATTTCTGCTACTATCACACCTATATATGTCTAGGGGTATATATTCAGACATATATGTCTATATATACCCCTATACACATGTTCAGATGTTTTGCCTGCCTCAAAAGAACCCCAAAAAATGCCAAAGAAACGCTAGCATCAAAAAAAAAATGCCCAGGTGTGTTTTTGCTGGCATTTTTTGGGGGGTTTTGGAGGCAGGCAAAACATCTGAACGTGTGTATAGGGGGTATATATAGACCTATATGTCTGAATATATACCCCTAGACATATATAGGTGTGATAGTAGCAGAAATAAATGCTTGCTGGGGTTTTGGAGGCAGGCAAAACATCAGAACTTGTGCACAGTACCAGTATACACAAGTTCAGATGTTTTTCCTGACTGCAAAGAACCCAAAAAAATGCCTTCTATTAAACCGGCAAGGTGTTACAGTAGCGAAGTCATATTCCTGTGCTTAAAGTTTTCTAATACAAACAATCTTTTTTTCTGGTTCTGGACATGCTACAAAGCTGAAACTTCACATGTACACTTTTTAGACCCCCCAGATCTGAAATCAAAAAATCTCTCTCTTTTTTTTTTCTTTTAATTTTTTCAATAATTGGCTTTTTTTTATCAAAAATGACAATTTTTAAGAACTTTTTTTGTGTGATTCTGTGTCTGGGGGGTCTAAAAGGTGTACCTGTGAAGTTTCAGCTCTGTAGCATGTCCAGAACCAGAAAAAAAGATCATATAGGTGTTAAAGTTAAAGGAGGCTCCCGAACCACATCCCTGTTCTACTGAAAATGTATCTTTTTTTTTCATGGTTCTGGACATGCTACAGAGCTGAAACTTCACATGCACACCTTTTAAACCCCCCAGATACTAAATCCAAAGTAAAAATCAAAAAATCTCTTTTTTTTTTTTTTTAATTTTTTCAATAATTGGCTTTTTTATCAAAATTACAATTTTTAAGAACTTTTTTTGTGTGATTAATAGTTAATGGGGCATGACCCAGAACCCTAGGCACTTTTTAGGGGCATTTATTGGGTTTTGGGGCTTCAAAATGGTGTTTTTTGATTACCGAAGTTCGGGTCCCATTGATTTCAATGGGGTTCTGAAATCCGGGCCGAACTTTCGGGAAGTTCGGATGTTCTGGCCGAACCGAACTATTCAAAAGTTCGATCATCCCTATTGGAGACCCCTGCTTTAGGTCTAACACACTTTAGCAAGCTTTATTCTGTCTGAGAAGGGCCATAATGAAGATTAACAAAAAGGTTCTTTCTTTCTTTCTTTCTAGAAAAAGGGAAATTTTATATATTATATTACTGTACATGCCATTTTAAATATTTTTATGCATACAACATATACACATATACATCTTGTCTTGAAATAGGTTGAGCCAGTGATTTCAGCTAATGGCATGTGTATGTCATGGAGTTATGCAGAGTGCGTAATTCAGACACTTTCAGTAGTAGGGCTAGTGGAAGCGTTAGCTCATACTTGGCAAGACATAACCATATTACAAAAGTTGTTGTTACTACGGAAACATAACTAAGGATTAACAACACCCATACCAAAGGGACAAATTACTGCAATACTTTTACTTGACGAAGCGCAAAATGTCACTTGGCTCAGATCATCAAATACCGTTATGACATTCAGTTATGGTATCATAAAAGAGAACATCATGCATATTGTCTGGAAGCCTTAACTTTTAAGTGTGTTGTTCAAACACACAAAAAGTTTTAAATGGAAGGTGAGCGTTAATGTCTCAACACAGAATTAAAGTATTACTAAACCCAGGACCCTACATTCAATATATCTGGTCTCCCACGGTATATAGAACATGGAAATGCAATTATTTTAGTAAATATAAACTGCTGAATACCTTTTCACATCAGCAGTATATACAGTACTGTAGCAGTCTTGTGACTTCTATCAGTGTCTAGACAAGCACTGGTTAAAGCTTGTAGGAGGAGTTTCTGACTGTCCTATTAGATTGCAAGACCCCTTACTCTCTGTCTGGACAGTGCGGATTGGCCCTGTGCTGATCACATGCATCCTCCCAAGAAAAAAAAACCTCTCTAGCAATATACATCATACTGAGCATGTGCAGCTTGACTTTATAGATTCTGTTATCAGAAAATTATGAGGGGACAGTGGAAGGAGGGGAGGATCAGAGAAGCCTTTTTTACACAATCCAGAGGGTTAACCCATTAGGTTCCACAGTGAGTATAACAAGCATGCTTTACTGCATATATAGACTGAGTTTACTGTATTAGGTTTAGTAACACTTTAACATAACTAATAGAGTAGTTTTCACTATGTATTTTTCTAAATCTGAGATTGAATGTTTTAACCACATTCTGCCTGGCCAATGTAAATAGGGCCAGGGCCTCCAAAAATGTCAGAGGTAGTCAGGAAATTAGATGTGTAATTTATGTCCCTAGAAGGCTGAAGGTGCTCCTTGTATTTTGGGTCCCTCTGTGTGGCTAGCCTATAAAAAAAAGTCTAAAACATGTGGCATTGCCACACTCAGGAGTAGCAGAATTTGTTTTGGGTGTAATTGTAAGTATGTCTATGTTAGAATCATCTTATTAATTGCTAACGTTATGCAAAAATTTTCATTTTCATTTTCATTCTAGATTTTCCAAAAACTTGTGGCAAAATGTTTTACATTTTTAGAAGACTCATTCTGCCTCTTAGAAAATACCTTGGAGTGTTTGCTTCCAAAAGTAGGGTCATTTTGAACCAACATCTTGGTTCTCCATGGCCTCCAAAAATGTCATTGGCAATCAGGAAATTAGATGCATAATTTATGCTCCTTGAAAGACCAAAGGTGCCCCTTGAATTTTGGGCATATAGGCTGCGAAGAAGTCTCACACATGTGGTATCCCTATACTCAGGTGGCATAGCAGAATGTGTTTTGGGGTGTAATTATAAGTATGCCTATGCTAAGTGTATGACAGCTATGTTAAAAAAAACACATTGTTTTCAATTTCTTCATTTTTCGAAAAATACTGTGGACTGTTTACTTTCCAAAAAGAGGTCATTTGGGTGGTATTTATACTGTCCTGGCATTTTAGGGCCTCAAGAAATTAGATAGGCAGTCAGCACATCAGGACTGACCCATTTTCAAATATATATACTATATATATATATATACAATAGTTTGAAGACTATATAACTTTCACACAGACTAAATATAATATAGACTGATTTTCTTTTGTTTTTTAACCTAAGAAATGTAGCAGAATACATTTTGGCCTAAATTTATGAAGAAGGGTTAAAATTTTATTTTTTCAAAATTTTCAGCATTTTTTAATTTACTGTATATAGCAAAAATAAAAAACCCAGTGGTTATTAAATACGACCAAAAAAAAAGTGCCATCTGTCAAAAATTGAATACAGTGTTGCATGACTTGGTGTGACAGCCCTCAAAAATGAAAAAAAAAAAAAAAAATGGCCTGGGTAGGAAGGGGGTGAAAGTGTCCAGTCTTGAGATGGTGAAAGGATAAGTTCACCCTTATTAAAAAAAATGTACATATTTGTGCTGAAAAAATGTGCATTTATTTTTTTTTCCTACAGAAGCCTAGAAAGCTGGAGGACATGTCAGGGGACTACAAGAGTGCTCATCAGCACCCCTGTAGCCCATTGAAACAAGTCCATCTGCCACAGTAGCAGACAGTACTTTTAGTTTATTCATTCACAGTAATCTATGAATGAATGATATGGCTGTTTGGGTGAAGTACTTGAAATATCGGTGATTGATTCAACACCAGTCAATTTTTCTTGAAAGTCACATTCACTACTTATAAATATGCCCCACAGAGTATCCTTAGACATGAGATGTTGTCCAAGGGGATCAGGTCACAAAGATTATTGCATAAATGAATGTACCTTAAAATGTATTTATTTTTCTATAGCCTCTTTCACATGGATGTAGTTAGGTGGATTGCATTGTCATCCACAGCTGGCCTCCTAGTTAGCAAGTGTTTGGGAGGGTAGTATGCTGCCTTCCACATGCCTATTTGAAGAGGGATTTCACATTGAAATATCTCTTCACCACACATCACTTGATTGCGGTTGTGGGCAGCCCCATTTCAGATCATCTGTGGAGAATGCTAGATGAGCTGCTGTCATATTGTAATGGATTTGCAATAGTTTTTGGCAAGCTTACCTGTCCCTTCATGTCTGTATTAGAGGTCAGACTGCACTTCTGGTTCCTTTTTATCACCTCTCCTTCCTGTTCCTGCCCCACCCCAGGTCATCACAGGAAGTCTATATTAACCAGTGCACTGCAGGTCTGCTTTGCTGTTCAACAGTGTTTGTTTCCTGTTTCCTGTTTGCCGTGTGCTTGATCTACTTTTCTGTGTACCGACTTTGGCTTGTCTCTGACTATTCCTGTTTGCCTGTTACCCTGACCTTTGGCCTGTCCCTTGGTTACCCTTGTCTGCCTGCTACCCCGACCTCGGCTTACCCATCACCATTCCGTGTGTCCTGAGTGGCTGCTTCCTTTCTCTCCCTACGGAGCGTGACCTGGGGGACCCCAGGGGCGCGACCTGGGCCCAGCTGAAGCCAAGTCTATCCTCACCACTAGAGGCTCTGGTGAACACCTGTTGGGTCTTAGACTCCGCGCCCTGGGGAATCTTGGGCTCACGTTACGGTCCATCTGCAGCAGTCTGCTATCGGGTTCACTACCTTGTGCTGCTCCCCTGGCTCCAACAGGGTGCAGTTGTCACCTGGCCACAGGTGACCTGACACATATCATGTGTGTAGTCTAGGCAGTGCAATAAATATAGGTTCTTCTAGGCAAGATGGTTCTAAGGCTGTCAGTTTCGAATAAAGGTATGATTCTGAATGTAAGGAATGTAAAGAATGATCACTGTATTTATAAAAGCTGGATCATGCCTTCTATGAGATAAACCATTACTTTTCCCTTTTCCTTCACTTTTCCAATGAACAAAGCGCTTTAATCTTAAATAAAATGAACAAAAACAGAGCAAATTGACTATAATGATTTATGGGACCACTAAGCCACTCCATATTACTTCTTTATTCTTCTCTAATCACACCACAATTGAAGACCACCTTCCCTTTATCCCCGCTCAGGGTTTGACAACTATCTTCACAACAGAATGTCTCCAAAAGATATACTTCCTGGTCATGAAATCTTCCATATGCACTATAATGCAATAATGTAATCATAGGATCCTTTCATGATGGTACTGATCCTCAGTTTGGATTCCTAAAGTAATACCCTCAGTACCACGCCAATGTTGGAGGTGTGCATGAGAAAAGACTCCCTTTTCCACATCTTTTAGACTTTCTCGATGCTGGTAGAATTATGGCAGGATGTACAAAGGATCTTCCAACAATTTACAGACTTTCACATTCCCTTTGAGCCTTCCTTTTGCTTCCTCGACAATAACTCATTCTCCTCCAAAATATATAAAAAGTAAATCCTGTGGCTATGTCGAAATAAGGCCAAACATTGCATTTTGGCCTGTTGGGGCCAGGAATCTACCCCCCCCCCCCCTCCAGTCCAAATGTAGCTTAACAAAGTAGACAATAAGAAGAATGGAGAACCTGACCCACCCTCAAAATATAGATCAGATGTGTTCAATAAAACATGGTTCTATTGGTTCCATTTAATCTATTCAGATGAGAGTAAGTGCTTGTTAGAATGCCAGGGCTGAAGTTAGAAATTATAGAGTGTATGCCATGCAGTCTAATAATAAAAAGGGCAGCTGGGACTTAAAACAGTAGTGGCGAGTAACGAAGGGAGCCCAGGTTCACTTTAGCCTGTGTTTTCCACTGGTTGTAGTAGTTTATTTTCATGCATGGTCTGATTGATACCATTGCACAAATGTGGTTAAGGTGGTTATTCCAAAGACTGTGCAACAAACTATAATTAGGGATGATCGAACGGTTCGGTTCGACCATCGGTTCGACCCGAACATTGGCTGTTCGAGGTTCGGCCGAATTCCAAACTTTTTGCTGAAAAAGTTCGGAATTCGGCAACCAGAACCGACCAAACCGACCAAAATGCAATGGGACAGGAAATGGACTTTAAAAGCCCGTGATTGGACCAGAACCATTAGTAAAAGCCATTTGAGGGGGCAGGAGAATGCTAGGAATGTGATTGGAGTGACTAGGGGGTCCATAGGCCAATCATTAGTGAATACGCCCCCAGTATATAAGATAGCCCTGCCAAATTCCTAGCATTGTAATACAGGAACATGGAAGAGAGTGGAAGCAGTTCTGTTACTTTTACTTTTACTTTTACTTCAAAAGTGTCATTTAGCATTTATTAGTGTGCTATTTTCTACTTTAGTTAGATGCAAAAATGTAGTTTCTGTAGGGAAAGTGTTAAGTGCCAAGGTGACCGTAGTGTAGTGTAGGGTGAACTGACTCTGACTGCTATGGCAGGGTGACCAAACCCTTCCATGTCAGGGTGACCGCTATAGAGAAAAGATTGTTTCTCTTAGGTCACTTACAGAGCAGCAATATGGCTTCTCACCGGTGCGCCTGCTTTTTGCTACAGGCGTTTATAGGGATTTTTTGAGGACAAGTTTGGAGTCAGGCATGACATCTGAACTTGTGTATAGGGGTATATATACACACACACATGTCTGTATATATACACCTGCATAAATATAGGTGTGAAAGTAGCAGAACACTATACTTGCGCTAATGAAATAATTAACACCAATATGTCTCCGCCCCTATCACACCTATATATGTGTATGTGTAAAATACATATAAGTGTGTGTGTATATATACCCCTATACAGAAGTTCAGATGTTTTGCATGCCTCCAAAGACCCCAAAAAAATGCCCAAAAAAAACCCTGCAATAACACACCTGGGCGTTTTTTTTTTGGCTCGGGTGTTTTATACTTTAATACTTTATATTAATTTGTTTTTGCTTCCAGGAAATATTTTAACCAAACACAAAAAACAGCCTCTATTTTAAATCCCTAGAACAGGCAAAAGCTCTTCTACTCTGTTGTTTTTTTCTAAATTACTGAAATGTCCATAATTTCTATCCCTTTCTCTAAATAGACAATAAGGATATGTTGCCCTTTCTGATTATTGCAGTGGCTTATTATAGTTAGGGATAATCGAACTTTTGGAAAGTTCGGTTAGACCAGAACACCCGAACTTCCCAAAAGTTCGGCCCGGATTTCAGAACCCCATTGAAATCAATGGGACCCGAACTTCGGTAATCAAAAAACACCATTTTGAAGCCCTAAAACCCAATAAATGCCCCTAAAAAGTGCCAAGGGTTCTGGGTCATGCCCCAGGGACTATTAATCACACAAAAAAAGTTCTTAAAAATTGTCATTTTTGATAGAGAGCCAATTATTGAAAAAATTAAAAAAAATTAGATTTTTTGATTTTCAGAAAAAAAGGTCGTTTGTATTAAAATTAATATAGAACAGGGAAATGGCCCCCCTTTTTTCACACCTTGCCGGTTTTGTAGCAAGCGTTTTTTTGGGCATTTTTTGGGGGTTATTGGAGGCAGGCATAACATCAGAACTTCTGTGTAGGGGTATATATACACACACACTTATATGTATATATACCCATACACATATATAGGTGTGAAAGTAGCAGAACACTATACTTGCGCTAATGAAATAATTAACACCAATATGGCTCCGCTCCTATCACACCTATATATGTGTATGTGTAAAATACATATAAGTGTGTGTGTATATATACCCCTATACAGAAGTTCAGATGTTTTGCATGACTCCAAAGACCCCAAAAAAATGCCCAAAAAAAACCCTGCAATAACACACCTGGGCGTTTTTTTTTTGGCGCGGGTGTTTTTTTGGGCATTTTTTTGGGGTCTTTGGAGGCATGCAAAACATCTGAACTTCTGTATAGGGGTATATATACACACACACTTATATGTATTTTACACATACACATATATAGGTGTGATAGGAGCGGAGCCATATTGGTGTTAATTATTTCATTAGCACAAGTATAGTGTTCTGCTACTTTCACACCTATATATGTGTATGGGTATATATACATATAAGTGTGTGTGTATATATACCCCTACACAGAAGTTCTGATGTTATGCCTGCCTCCAATAACCCCCAAAAAATGCCCAAAAAAACGCTTGCTACAAAACCGGCAAGGTGTGAAAAAAGGGGGGCCATTTCCCTGTTCTATATTAATTTTAATACAAACGACCTTTTTTTCTGAAAATCAAAAAATCTCATTTTTTTTTAATTTTTTCAATAATTGGCTCTCTATCAAAAATGACAATTTTTAAGAACTTTTTTTGTGTGATTAATAGTCCCTGGGGCATGACCCAGAACCCTTGGCACTTTTTAGGGGCATTTATTGGGTTTTAGGGCTTCAAAATGGTGTTTTTTGATTACCGAAGTTCGGGTCCCATTGATTTCAATGGGGTTCTGAAATCCGGGCCGAACTTTTGGGAAGTTCGGGTGTTCTGGTCTAACCGAACTTTCCAAAAGTTCGATCATCCCTAACTATAATAAGCCACTGCAATAATCAGAAAGGGCAACATATCCTTATTGTCTATTTAGAGAAAGGGATAGAAATTATGGACATTTCAGTAATTTAGAAAAAAACAACAGAGTAGAAGAGCTTTTGCCTGTTCTAGGGATTTAAAATAGAGGCTGTTTTTTGTGTTTGGTTAAAATATTTCCTGGAAGCAAAAACAAATTAATATAAAGTATTGTGCTAATCTGACTTACCAGGTCTCAGCACAAAAGGCTTCCTGACTCAGATCCAAAATTAAAGATTAGTGAACAAAGGGTTAGCAAGGTGAGGTGACAGGATGTTTGCATTTCTCTAAAAAGAAAGGTCACCTGTCAGGAAAGAGGGCAGATAGGACATTGGATGACTTTCATTCAGTATGAAAACATCTCAGGCAGGCCAAACTATGAGCAGTTTTATAACAACGCTTTTTATGGATGGGTTCATTAAAGGGAAGTGTTTATGGTTTCATATTTGAATAATTAAGTAGATAAATTGCAGGAAATTACATACACGTTATGGAAAGACAGACAGGATTAGGAGGGGCAGCTACTTTTTTACTGTCAACTTTAGATACAACCCTAAGAAAGCAAAATTATATATATATATATATATATATATATATATATATATATATATATATATATATATATATAGTACCTCACAAAAGTGAGTACACCCCTCACATTTATGTAAATATTTTATTATAACTTTTCATGTGACAACACTGAAGAAATTACACTTTGTTACAATGTAAAGAAGTGAGTGTACAGCTTGTATAACAGTGTAAGTTTGCTGTCCCCTCAAGATAACTCAACACACAGCCATTAATGTCTAAACCACTGGCAACAAAAGTGAGTACACCCCTAAGTTGAAATGTCCACATTGGACCCAAAGTGTCAATATTTTGTGTGGCCACCATTATTTTCCAGCACTGCCTTAACCCTCTTGAGCATGGAGTTCACCAGAGCTTCACAGGTTGCCACTGGAGTCCTCTTCCACTCCTCCATGCTGACATCAGCTGGTGGAGCAGGTGGATTTTAGAGACCTTGCTCTCCTCCACCTTCCATTTGAGGATGCCCCACAGAGGCTCAATAGGGTTTAGGTCTGGGAACATGCTTTGCCAGTCTATCACCTTTACATTCAGTTTCTTTAGCAAGGAAGTGGCCGCCTTGGAGGTGGATTTTACGGTCGTTATCATGTTGGAATACTGCCCTGTCTCTGAAGTGAGGGGATCATGCTCTGCTTCAGTATATCACAGTACATATTGGCATTCATGGTTCCCTCAATGAACTGTAGCTCCCCAGTGCCGGCAGCACTCATGCAGCCCCAGACCATGACACACCCACTATGCTTGACTATAGGCAAGACACACTTGTCTTTGTACTCCTCACCTGGTTGCCACCTCACACGCTTGACACCATCTGAGCCAAATACGTTTATTTTGGTCTCATCAGACCACAGGGCATGGTTTCATTAATCCATGTCCTTAGTCTGCTTGTCTTCAGAAAACTGAGACATATTAAGCAGAGCATGATCCCCTCCCTTCAGATACTGGGCCGCAGGGTAGTATTCCAACATGATAACAACCCCAAACACACCTCCAAGACAACCACTGCCTTGCTAAAGAAGCTGAGGGTAAAGGCGATGGACTGGCAAAGCATGTCTCTAGACCTAAAACCTATTAAGCATCTGTGGGGCATCCTCAAACGAAAGGTGTAGGAGTGCAAAGTCTCTAACATCCACCAGCTCCATGATGTCGTAATGGAGGAGTGGAAGAGGACTTCAGTGGCAACCTGTGAAGCTCTGGTGAACTCCATGCCCAAGAGGGTTAAGACAGCGCTGGAAAATAATTGTGGCCACACAAAATATCGACACTTTGGGCCCAATGTGGACATTTTAACTTAGGGGTGTACTCACTTTTGTTGCCAGCGGTTTAGACATTAATGGCTGTGTGTTGGGTAATTTTGAGAGGACAGAAAATTTACTCTGTTATACAAGCTGTACACTCACTACTTTACTTTTTTAGCAAAGTGTAATTTCTTCAGTGTTGTCACATGAAAAGATATAATAAAATATTTACAAAAACATGAGGGGTGTACTCACTTTTGTGAGATACTGTATATATACACTCTATGGTGAAGAAGCCCTACTCCTTACATTACCAGATATGACCAGAAAGGCCAGTCTTTTGTTAAAAACAGATGATCACTGCCATAGCTACTATATTTACATATAGAAACTACTTTTTGAGGATGCTTTAATTGTTTGTATTGGTACTTGGGTGCCCCCAGAAATTTAGAGCATTTGGATGCCAGATCACTGAGCTGGGAAGTGTAGAGCCAAAGGACAGAGGGAAATGTAGCCAAGATAACTTGGATTAGGACATTGCTGAAGGCAACCAAAGCCAAGTGTTAAACCCAGAGAGGAGTAAAGACATAGACAAAAACACAGTAAAGGTCAAAGTGGATGAGACTGACAGCAGCATTCATGATGTACTGAAGGAGGGATATCCTATATAAAGGTGATCCAATGAGAAGGGAGTGTCAGTAGTTGAGGCAAGAGATAACAAGCGAGTGAATTAGAAGCTTTGTGCTGTCATTTGGTTAGGAAGATGTGTATTTTGGAGACGTTGCAGAGGTGACAATCTTTGGACAGTGATTGGATGTGGAGCCGAAAGAAGAGTTCAATCTGGCATGAGGGGATGGGTTGATAGTTGCACAATCTACACAAGTCAGGGTAAGGGGCACGTGGGGGAGGAAATATTATGAGCTCAGTTTTGGTTTGAATTTAAACAAGTGGTGTGAGATCAAGACTGATAGTTAGTACAGGGCTCTGCAAACTCCAGTCCCGCCCTATTACAATTTCCAATCTAACCTCCGGAAGATTTACCTGCCTTCATGACCATGTAATTTTTTGCGATACGGCAATTGCGTGGTCATGCAATACTGTACCCAAATAAAATGTATATCATTTTTTCCCCCACAAATAGAGCTTTCTTTTTTTGGGATTTGATCACCTCTGCATTTTCTTTTTTTTTTTTTGAACAATAAACAAAACATTTATTTTTGAAATCAATTAAAAAAAAATAAAAAATCCAATAAAAGTATTGAAAAAATCAAATTTCTTCATGGATTTAGTCCAATGTATTCTGCTACATATTTTTGGTAGAAAATCCCAATAAGCGTATATTGTCTGGTATGCGCAAAAGTTATAGTGTTTACAAATTATAGGATATTTTTATTTATTCTTTTACTAGTAATGGCGGCAATCAGCGACTTATAGTGGGATTGCAACATTTTAAAATCTGAGTTTAGCTAGTTCTAGGGGGTGAGCGTTTCTAGGTTCAAAATTGGGAATATCATTCCATGATGAGGGATGCAATCATTGTACACCCAGAGTGCTGAATTAGTGGTGAACAGCTTTTTTTTTTTTTTTTTTTGTAGCATTGGATATCACCCATTTAGTTATCCATAAAACAATCATCCTCAAGAGTTGCAGAAATTGATGTGTTACTTTTTGCCCATGTGCCTACTTATATTTGTAATAAAACAAAAACAATGAAAAGTGAGTTTAAAGTGTATGTTTTTATTTCACATTTAGCATTTTTTTTTTAAATTTATGTCTCCATTATGTTTTAACCTCCCTGGCCGTATGATTATGTCAGGAATTCTGTACCAAAAGCGGTACAATTTTTTTCATGGAAATTTGGCGTTATGTATTATAGGCCTACAATTCTTAGTAATTACTGACGTAAACCTGACCAAAACAAGACTTTAGTAGACATCCCAGATGTGATAAATTTGAAACACAAACGCATGAATTATAATCTAATCAATAATATAATATTATTATATAATATATATATATATATATATTATATTATATAATAAAATTATATTATTGATTAGATTATAATTCATGCGTTATATTATATATATATAGGTGTATATATATATATATATATATATATATATATATATATATATATATATATATATATATATATATGTGTGTATATATATATATATATATATATATACACACACATATATATATATATATACACATCTATATATATATATATATATATATATATATATATATATATATATAGATATATATATCTATATATATATCTATATATATATCTATATATATATCTATATTATCTATATATATACATACGTGTATATGTGTGTGTGTGTGTGTGTGTGTATATATATATATATATATATATATATATATGTGTGTGTGTGTGTGTATATATATATATATATATATATATATATATATATATATATAATATAAATGTTATGTGTGTGTTTGTGTTTTGTGCAACGTTCAACGTTTGAATTTCCCTATAAATAATAGGAGTAAGAATATAAAAAACCCACTCAACCCAGCGCTAATATAATAGAAATTCTAAAAACAAAGCAGCCGCTATAAAAATCAAATAATATCAAAAAGGTGTATAATGAGAAATGGAGGAAGCTCACATACACTAGCAGCGCTAATTATATTAACTTATGTAAACAATACATCAAAAAATTATAAAATTATACATCAAAAAAATTATTCTCTGTAAATGATGTCCATGCAAAGTGAGTAATGTCCATAAATGCTAGGTGATACAGTTCATATACTGAATGGGGTCCTGGAGTGCAAGCCCATGAACACCCAATGGTGCTTCCTGTTAAGGTGGACCACCGTCACCACACCTCAAAGTACGTGCCCCCCTAGGTAGTAAAAACTCACCACACCACAGATCAGTCTGCGATTGACCAGCTAGAGGAGCAGAACGTTTCGGCTGTTCTCCGTCACGCCCACCTTAATGCCCTCCTACAGAGTCACAGCTGGACTCTCAGAGGGCGGAGATTATAACTAGAGCATTAGAGGCAGAGAGGGGGCGGCATTTACTGTAGCCGAGTCGGACATTTTTACTAGAGGATCTAGGAAACTGTAGGCGGATCCAGCCCGGCAGCGCCACCCACAGATTTCACCAGTGTAAGATACAAAAACCCACCATACGTCACTGATAGTGAAGAAAGATCTGAGGTGTCTGGTGCAGTTTATGCTGAACGGAAGTCCTGATTATATATCAGATTTTGGTCAATCCGGAGAGGTATTACCTGGAATTCGTTCACCACATTGTGGAATATATCCCATATAAGGCGTCCCTTTTGCCATCCTGTGGTGAGTTTTTACTACCTAGGGGGGCACGTACTTTGAGGTGTGGTGACGGTGGTCCACCTTAACAGGAAGCACCATTGGGTGTTCATGGGCTTGCACTCCAGGACCCCATTCAGTATATGAACTGTATCACCTAGCATTTATGGACATTACTCACTTTGCATGGACATCATTTACAGAGAATAATTTTTTTGATGTATAATTTTATAATTTTTTGATGTATTGTTTACATAAGTTAATATAATTAGCGCTGCTAGTGTATGTGAGCTTCCGTTTGAATTTCCCTCCCTAGTTCCGCTCCCATGCAGCATTGCTGCTGCAGGGAACGGAACTAGGAAGTCATCACACCGACGGAGGACGGATGAGCGGCGGGGATCTCAGACGGCTGGTGATCACAGCAATGGGAGATCATCGCTGGATCGCCAGGAGAAGGTAAGACAGCACTGCGCGCTCTGCCCATCCACCCAGAGCGTGACTCGGGGATACCGATAACAGCATGGAAAATCCACCCCTCGGGGATACCGCTAGGCAGGTTAAGAAACATAAGGCATCATTCACATGGACGCTGATGCCCTAAACTGTGAAATGCCTTTTTGTTTATGTATCTGGAGCATTCAGGCAGCCAATGTAAGTCTTTGAGGGATGCAGCAGCTGCATGGGCACAGCCTTTGTTCAGCACTGCTCATTTGCACACGCATGCCTGTCGATTTAGGGTGCTGTACTCGTACAGCTGCTGCATCACCATAGACTTAAGTAAGCTGCCTGCAAACAGCACCTAGCAGCTCCAGCCTCATAAACAAACAGCCAATTCACAGTGTACGTGCCTTAGATCCCATGTGAATGAGGCCGGAGGCTGTGTTTAAAATAATGCTATGTGTTCATATTTAGAGAGTAATAAAAAGTTCATTTGTAGTTGATTTGTTTAAAAGAAATGCAGAATCATATGAATAAATAGTTATGTGGTGGTAACATTCTTTGATTCCTAAAATAACGTGTGATTTCTTCTTGGTCTGTAATGTGGTTACACAGCAGATGGGGTGTCTAGACATCATTGTACTTTTGATTAACATTTTTAGTCGCTTGAATCCAAAATTAATGATTTGACATCATGCAGAAAAAGGTTAGTGCCATTACTCACTGTAGATAAAAGATACATGTCAGTATAAAATAAATTAATTAGGAAAAAGATTGCATGGCTTTATCAACTATCCTTTGTAACCAATGCTTTAGGGCCCATTCACACTACCTGCATTTTTCCTCTTGGAAAACACAGGTAACTTCAATGACACAAATGTCATGCACAGACCAGAATGCAGTGTAAACTTCAAATAAAGTTCAGTCAAAAAAACAAAACAAAAAAACAAAACAAAAAAAAAACTGAGTTGTATGATGCGATAAAACGGGTCCTAAAAGAAAAGGGAATTACAGGCAGTCCCCGAGTTGCACACACCCTAGTTACGAACTACTCCTACTTAGGAACGTACATCAAATGCCGGCCGCTCTTGCTTCACGATGGTCCCGAATACTGCCGAGCAGCCATCTTGCAGCGCCAGACACATCCCACACTGCAGTACTGCATGGCCACACGAGCCCCAGATAATACGACTGCCTGCCCAGAAGCACCCGGAACATCCCACATCCCTGAACAGGCTGGAGTTACACCTAAAAAGGCACTTTTTCAACTTACAAACACATTCAACTTAAGGACAAACCTACAGTCCCTATCGTGTTCATAACCCGGGGGCCGCCTGTATGTATTCATAGAAAAAAGATAGTCATAGTACAGTTATCCTTTAACTGACTCTCCTCCCCACCAAAGCCTTAAAATTTCCTTTCCCAACCACTCCTGGCAGATCTTTATTATAGGGTCCCATAGTAATCTATCACTGTGGTCTCTCAGCGAAGCAGTGACTTCCTCTTCATTCATTTTTATGAAGAAATTGTCCACAGTTGAGACGCCTAAAATTTGGTCTCACTATAAGAATAAGTGGGGATTTTCTACAAGTGTGCAGAAGAAGCTGTCCAGCCAGGAGAATGTAGATTGTACAACTAATACCTGGGAAGTACAACAATATGTGAGACTTTTGGGACCAAAAAAAAAAGCACAGCAGTATGGCACTTTATAAAAAAAAAAAATTATAAAACATGCTTGCCACTTTCCTAAAGCACAGCAATGTGCTTTGCCAATGTACAGATTGCTATAGTAATCAATGGCCAGCAGCTAAAATCACGACTTGCTCTACTCCATTTCTAAGGTTTCCTCTCTGTAGGACACTGCAGAATTCTGTAAGACACCGAAGGCTACAGTACATGCAGACTGAATGGAGGAACCGTAGAAAGCAGTAAGCTCTGCAGAGTAAAACAAAACCACCCCTTCCTCTCAACTTTGAGGGTGGGGTGCTAAAGGGGAAGATCTGTAAATGTGATATTTACAGTAGACAAAATATTATACTACCATGAGTCATTACAATGGACAGATTTTATTTATACAGTATATAGTTTAAACCTAACCCCCCCTTAAAGAGTGTTGAGTTGAGCTGAAGGCCATTTCAAACTACATGTCCATCTAAAACTACCCTGTCCAGAAGGTGACAATGCTGAAGTGGGAAAATGAATGTATCTTTTTTTGCAGGATAAACAGTCAATAAAACTATATTATAGAGGGATTCATTACAACAATAAATGTTGTGTTAATGCTATTGACAGACTTAATATATGTTTTACATTAAATACCGCACGTTAATATGTATGTGTCAATGAACTGCAAATTATTTTGTAGGTGTGAAGGGACCTTAAATCTCATAGACATGTAGTTGTGTAGCACCCTACAGGTAGGTGCTAGGTAAATGCATAGTGGGCCTTGTCTGCCTAACAGCAGGGCCATGATTGTTTTTTTGGTTAGGGTGTCATGGCTTATAGGTGTGCCTGCTGAGAGGGGAGTCTCCCCATTAGCTCTGTGAGAGGCTTCTCATAGGGCATTGGAAGAAACCCAATCAGGGACACATTCAGGCTTGTAACTTTCCCAGAAGGCAGATTCTGCTGCAAAGGATTCTGGGAGTGGGTATAAGTCTGAGGGGAGTGCGTGACTGAGCGTCTTTGGCGGGAAGCAGAGTCCCAGGAGGTAGAGGACGGCTGTCTCTCCTCCTGTCAGAGAAAGCGGATGTCTTGGGCGGCTGCCTGAGAATCCAGAGAGTGCTGAGTTGAGCTGAGGGGGATCCGGTGTGCCGAGAACCAGCGGATAGCGAGAAGGGTCCAGTCCCAGGAAAGCCTACACAGGTCGTGAGTAGGGTTGAGCGGACACCTAGATGTCCGTGTTCGACGGGTTCGGCCGAACTTTAAAAAAAAGTCCGGGTCCGTGTCCCGGACTTTTACCGAACTTTTCCCGGACACCGAACCCCATTGAAGTCAATGGGGACCCGAACTTTAAGGCACTAAAATGGCTCTAAAACACCAAAGGAAAGGGCTAGAGTGCTGCAAATGGCAGCAAAACGTAATTAAGAGCATGGCAAGTGCTCTGCAAACAAATGTGGATAGGGAAATAACTTAAAACAACAAAAAAAAACAGAAAAATAAAACAATGTTCTTCTTCATCTCTGAAGGACGAGGCCCATATGGAGTAGGAGGGAGGTTGAGGTGGTGGTGGATGTGGCGGTGACATAGGCGTGCGCACAGGGTGTGCTGGGTGTGCCTGGGCACACCCTAATCACCTAGGGCACATAGCATTGCCAGTGAGGAGATGGGAAAGATCTCCCTGGGACCTGCTCTGCTCTATTTCTCCTTGCCTACAGGTACATGGCCCCGATACATTACTCTCCCTGCTGGCAAACACATGCATGTGTATTTCAACTTTGGGGTGCACACCTTAATGCAATAGGCTGCGCACACCTATGGGCGGTGTAGGTGGAAGCGGCGGTGGAGGAGGACCAGGGCCGGATTAACAGCATCATGGGCTTGGTGCTGAGGATTTTGAAGGGCCTTAGGGCCGTGCCTTGCCATGCACCCAGAGGAGGAAGGGTGCAGCCATGCATGCCTAATTCAACATGGGATGCTGTCTCTGAAGCCCATAAACACATCCATGCATCGCCAACTGTCCCTCCTTGTCCGGCCTTCACGCTGTGTGGGGAGGTTCTGAGGGTGCTGCCTGGGGAAGCGAGCATAGAAGCCAGACTTCTGTGTTTACAAGTGACAGAAGAGCGGTAACAGTGAATATGGCCAACCCGGGGCCTATATAAAAGGTAGGGGCCTGGAGCTGCAGCTCCAATAGACCCTACATTAATCTGGCCCTGAGGAGGAGGACGAGGTAGCCAACACTGCTTCTTTTCACAAATTTTAAATGAGGGTACACCCCAAAAGAGTGAGAAAGAGCAAAAATGGAACAATGGGTGGGTAAGGTCGGTATCCATTGCTATTCTGCATAAGGTACGGAAAAGTCCCGTGGGATCCATGCCTGGTTCATTTTAATGAACGTGAGCTTGTCCACATTGTCTCTGGACAGGCGGCTGCGCTTGTCTGTTATAACGCCCCCAGCCGTGCTAAATACCCGTTCAGATAATACACTGGCTGCAGGGCACGCCAGCACCTCCAAGGCGTAAAGGGCAAGCTCAGGCCATGTGCCCAATTTGGAGACCCAGAAGTTGAAGGGGGCAGACCCGTCATTCACTACATGTAGGCGTGTGCACACATACTGCTCCACCATGTTGGTAAAATGCTGCCTCCTGCTAAGACGTTCCATCTGAGCTGCTGGTGCTGCTGTTTGTTGTGGCGTGCTGACAAAGCTTTTCCACATTTCGGCCATGCTAACCCTGCCTTCTGAGGTGCTGGCGGTGCCCTGGTTGCGTTGGCGACCTCCTCCTCCTCCTCCTCTGCCTTGTGCTTCCACTGTGGCCCCGCTGTCAGATGGGAATGCCAGCAGCATGGCGTCTACCAGCGTGCGCTTGTACTCGCGCATCTTGCGATCGCGCTCCAGTGAGTGAATTAAGGACGGTACGTTGTCCTTGTAACGGGGATCCAGCAGCGTGGCCACCCAGTAATCAGCACAAGTTAGAATGTGGGCAACTCGGCGGTCGTTGTGGAGACACTGCAGCATGTAATCGCTCATGTGTGCCAGGCTGCCCAGAGGCGACGAAAGGCTGTCCTCTGTGGGAGGTGTATGGTCCGTGTCCTCTGTATCCCCCCAGCCACGCACCAGTGATGGCCATGAGCTGGCCTGAGTACCACCCTGCTGTGAACATGGTTCCATCTCCTCCTCCAGCTCCTCCTCCTCCTCATCCTCCTCATCCTCCAGAACTGTGCCCCTGCTGGACAATTGCGTCCCTGGCGTTTGCGTGTGCAGGAACCCACCCTCGGAGCCCCTTGCGAATGACTGCCCTGAAAGCCTTGGAAATGTTACCTCTTCATCCTCCTCCTCCTCCTCATCCTGTGCCACATCCTCTTCCATCATCGCCCGAATTGTTTTTTCAAGGAGGCATAGAAGTGGGATAGTTAAGCTGAGAACGGCGTCATTGCCACTGGCCATGTTGGTGGAGTACTCAAAACAGCGCAACAAGGCACACAGGTCTCGCATGGAGGCCCAGTTATTGGTGGTGAAGTGGTGCTGTTCCGCAGAGCGACTCACGCGTGCGTGCTGCAGCTGAAACTCCACTATGGCCTGCTGCTGCTCGCACAGTCTTTCCAGCATGTGCAAGGTGGAGTTCCACCTTGTGGGCACGTCACATATGAGGCGGTGAGCGGGAAGGCCGAAGTTACGCTGCAGCGCTGCCAGGCGAGCAGCAGCAGGGTGAGAACGCCGAAAGTGCGCACAAACGGCCCGCACTTTCTGCAGCAGCTCTGACATATCGGGGTAGTTTTTAAGGAACCTCTGCACCACCAAATTCAGCACATGCGCCAGGCAAGGGATGTGCGTCAAACCGGCTAGGCCCAGAGCTGCTATGAGATTTCGCCCGTTATCGCACACCACCAGGCCGGGCTTGAGGCTCGCTGGCAGCAACCACTCATTTGTCTGCTGTTCCATGCTCCTCCACAACTCCTGCGCGGTGTGTGGTTTGTCCCCCAAACAGGCAAGTTGTAAAACTGCCTGCTGTCGTTTACCCCTGGCCGTGCTGAAGTTGGTGGTGAAGGTGTTACGCTGTCCGGATGAGGAGGCGGTAGAGGATGAGGAAGCGGAGTAGGAGGAGTTAGGAACAGGAGGCAAACTGAAGCGCCCTGCAATCCTCGGTGGTGGAAGGACATGCGCCAAATTGCTATCCGCCTCAGGCCCATCCGCCACTGCATTTACCCAGTGTGCCGTTAGGGAGATATAACGCCCCTGACCGTGCTTACTGGTCCACGTATCCGTAGTTAGGTGGACCTTGGCACAGATGGCGTTGCGCAGTGCACACCTGATTTTTTCCCCCACTTGGTTGTGCAGGGAAGGGATGGCTTGCCTGGAAAAGTAGTGGCGGCTGGGCACGACGTACTGTGGGACAGCCACCGACATAAGGTTTTTAAAACTGTGCGTCTCCACCAGACGGAATGACAGCATTTCAAAGGCCAATAATTTTGAAATGCTGGCATTCAGGGCCAGGGATCGCGGGTGGGTAGGGGGGTACTTCCTCTTCCTCTCAAGTGTTTGGGAGATGGAAAGCTGAACGCTTCCACGGGACATTGTGGAGATGGTTGTTGGTGACCCAGGTGATGGTGTTGCTGACAGATCGTCTGTTTGCGGGGTGGCAGGTGCCGGTATCACTACAGATGTGGCTGGAGCGGCCGAGACTGCAGCAGAAGAGGAAGCAGGATGAGCCAGAGACGTTTCTTGGTTTTGAAGGTGTGTACTCCACTGCAGCTCGTGCTTTGCACTTAGATGCCTGATCATGCAGGTTGTGCTCAGGTTGAGAAGGTTCATGCCTCGCTTCAAGCTCTGATTGCACAGGGTGCAAACCACTCGTGTCCTGTCATCAGCACATTTTCTAAAGAACTTCCACGCTAGAGAACTCCTTTGAGCTGACTTTGGTGCGCTCGTTCCCTTGCTGCGTTGGGCAGTAGCGGGCGTAGTGTCTAGGGCACGGCCGCTCCGCTTCTGCACCCTGCTCCCTCTTCTGCTGTGCTGGTGGCTCTGTGCGACCACCGCCTCTTCCTCCAAACTACTCAGTTCACCTGCATGACGTTCATTCCATGTGGGGTCGAGGACCTCATCGTCCTCCACATCATCTTCCACCCAGTCTTCACCCCTGCCCTCCTTGTCGGTCTCCACAATGCTGAACGCCGCAGCAGTTGGCACCTGCGTTTCGTCATCATCGGAGACGTGCTGCGATGATCCTTGCATGTACTCATCTTGAGGAATAAGTGGTTGGGCATCGCTGCACTCAATCTCTTCCACTTCTGGGGCAGGGCTAGGTGGATGGCCCTGGGAAACCCTGCTGACAGAGTCCTCAAAAAGAATAAGAGACTGCTGTATGGCTTGGGGCTCAGACTGCTGGCCTGATTTGCAAGGGGGTGAGGTGAAAGACGGTTGGACATTGGCTGCAGGTGCCAACTCTGACCTTTCTGCAGTAGACTGGGTGGGAGACAATGTGAAGGAACTGGAGGCACTGTCAGCAGCAAACCAATCTACTATCGCCTCAACTTGTTCTGGCCTCATCACTTCTAGGGGCGTTTGATGCCCTACCAAATACTGATGCAGGTTCTGTCGCCTACTCACACTTGAGGAAGGTGTTTCACTTGTGCGTGTAGCTGGCACAGATCGACCATGTCCTCTCCTTGCAACAGGAGCTCTACCAGCAGCACCACGACCCAGGCCACGGCCCTTATTTGACGGTCTCCTCATATTTCTGTAATTTAAGATCTTGCCCTAGAAAGGTTTTTATTGAATAGCGGAATAGAAAATATGATCCAAAAAAAGTGTATGTATATCACACGTACACAACCACACTAGGCCCCAATTACTATTGTTTGTACCCCTAAAAGGCTAGATGAGGAGTAGGGGGAGTATGGAACAGGCAGCACCCTCAAACCTTCAGAAGTATGAGATGAACCCCAACAACTTGGAAAGGTGGATCTCTCTCACACGTACCGACACAGACTATCCCGCAATTCAATTGATCCTCAAAGGTTTTTATTGAATAGCGGAATAGGAAATATGATCAAAAAAAGTGTATGTATCTCGCACGTACACAACCACACTAGGCCCCAATTACTATTGTTTGTACCCCTAAAAGGCTAGATGAGGAGTAGGGGGGGTATGGAACAGGCAGCACCCTCAAACCTTCAGAAGTATGAGATGAACCCCAACAACTTGGAAAGGTGGATCTCTCTCACACGTACCGACACAGACTATCCCGCAATTCAATTGATCCCCAAAGGTTTTTATTGAATAGCGGAATAGGAAATATGATCAAAAAAAGTGTATGTATCTCACACGTACAGAAACACACTAGGCCCCAATTACTATTGTTTGTACACCTAAAAGGATGGATGAGGAGGAGGAGGAGTATGGAACAGGCAGCACCCTCAAAGCTTCAGAAGTATGAGATGAACCCCAAAAACTTGGAAAGGTGGATCTCACACGTACCGACACAGACTATTCCGCAATTTAATTGATCCCCAAAGGTTTTTATTGAATAGCGGAATAGGAAATATGATCAAAAAATGTGTATGTATCTCACACGTACAGAAGCACACTAGGCCCCAATTACTATTGTTTGTACACCTAAAAGGATGGATGAGGAGGAGGAGGAGTATGGAACAGGCAGCACCCTCAAAGCTTCAGAAGTATGAGATGAACCCCAAAAACTTGGAAAGGTGGATCTCACACGTACCGACACAGACTATCCCGCAATTTAATTGATCCCCAAAGGTTTTTATTGAATAGCGGAATAGGAAATATGATCAAAAAATGTGTATGTATCTCACACGTACAGAAGCACACTAGGCCCCAATTACTATTGTTTGTACACCTAAAAGGATGGATGAGGAGGAGGAGGAGTATGGAACAGGCAGCACCCTCAAAGCTTCAGAAGTATGAGATGAACCCCAAAAACTTGGAAAGGTGGATCTCACACGTACCGACACAGACTATCCCGCAATTTAATTGATCCCCAAAGGTTTTTATTGAATAGCGGAATAGGAAATATGATCAAAAAATGTGTATGTATCTCACACGTACAGAAGCACACTAGGCCCCAATTACTATTGTTTGTACACCTAAAAGGATGGATGAGGAGGAGGAGGAGTATGGAACAGGCAGCACCCTCAAAGCTTCAGAAGTATGAGATGAACCCCAAAAACTTGGAAAGGTGGATCTCACACGTACCGACACAGACTATCCCGCAATTTAATTGATCCCCAAAGGTTTTTATTGAATAGCGGAATAGGAAATATGATCAAAAAAAGTGTATGTATCTCGCACGTACAGAAACACACTAGGCCCCAATTACTATTGTTTGTACACCTAAAAGGATGGATGAGGAGGAGGAGGAGTATGGAACAGGCAGCACCCTCAAAGCTTCAGAAGTATGAGATGAACCCCAAAAACTTGGAAAGGTGGATCTCACACGTACCGACACAGACTATTCCGCAATTTAATTGATCCCCAAAGGTTTTTATTGAATAGCGGAATAGGAAATATGATCAAAAAATGTGTATGTATCTCACACGTACAGAAGCACACTAGGCCCCAATTACTATTGTTTGTACACCTAAAAGGATGGATGAGGAGGAGGAGGAGTATGGAACAGGCAGCACCCTCAAAGCTTCAGAAGTATGAGATGAACCCCAAAAACTTGGAAAGGTGGATCTCACACGTACCGACACAGACTATCCCGCAATTTAATTGATCCCCAAAGGTTTTTATTGAATAGCGGAATAGGAAATATGATCAAAAAAAGTGTATGTATCTCGCACGTACACAACCACACTAGGCCCCAATTACTATTGTTTGTACCCCTAAAAGGCTAGATGAGGAGTAGGGGGGGTATGGAACAGGCAGCACCCTCAAACCTTCAGAAGTATGAGATGAACCCCAACAACTTGGAAAGGTGGATCTCTCTCACACGTACCGACACAGACTATCCCGCAATTCAATTGATCCTCAAAGGTTTTTATTGAATAGCGGAATAGGAAATATGATCAAAAAAAGTGTATGTATCTCGCACGTACACAACCACACTAGGCCCCAATTACTATTGTTTGTACCCCTAAAAGGCTAGATGAGGAGTAGGGGGGGTATGGAACAGGCAGCACCCTCAAACCTTCAGAAGTATGAGATGAACCCCAACAACTTGGAAAGGTGGATCTCTCTCACACGTACCAACACAGACTATCCCCCAATTTAACTGATCCCCAGAGGTTTTTGATTAAATAGCGGAATAGAAAATATGATCCCAAAAAAGTGTATGTATATCACACGTACACAACCACACTAGGCCCCAATTACTATTGTTTGTACCCCTAAAAGGCTAGGAGTAGGGGGAGTATGGAACAGGCAGCACCCTCAAACCTTCAGAAGTATGAGATGAACCCCAACAACTTGGAAAGGTGGATCTCTCTCACACGTACCAACACAGACTATCCCCCAATTTAACTGATCCCCAGAGGTTTTTGATTAAATAGCGGAATAGAAAATATGATCCCAAAAAAGTGTATGTATATCACACGTACACAACCACACTAGGCCCCAATTACTATTGTTTGTACCCCTAAAAGGCTAGGAGTAGGGGGAGTATGGAACAGGCAGCACCCTCAAACCTTCAGAAGTATGAGATGAACCCCAACAACTTGGAAAGGTGGATCTCTCTCACACGTACCAACACAGACTATCCCCCAATTTAACTGATCCCCAGAGGTTTTTGATTAAATAGCGGAATAGAAAATATGATCCCAAAAAAGTGTATGTATATCACACGTACACAACCACACTAGGCCCCAATTACTATTGTTTGTACCCCTAAAAGGCTAGGAGTAGGGGGGAGTATGGAACAGGCAGCACCCTCAAACCTTCAGAAGTATGAGATGAACCCCAACAACTTGGAAAGGTGGATCTCTCTCACACGTACCAACACAGACTATCCCCCAATTTAACTGATCCCCAGAGGTTTTTGATTAAATAGCGGAATAGAAAATATGATCCCAAAAAAGTGTATGTATATCACACGTACACAACCACACTAGGCCCCAATTACTATTGTTTGTACCCCTAAAAGGCTAGGAGTAGGGGGGAGTATGGAACAGGCAGCACCCTCAAACCTTCAGAAGTATGAGATGAACCCCAACAACTTGGAAAGGTGGATCTCTCTCACACGTACCAACACAGACTATCCCCCAATTTAACTGATCCCCAGAGGTTTTTGATTAAATAGCGGAATAGAAAATATGATCCCAAAAAAGTGTATGTATATCACACGTACACAACCACACTAGGCCCCAATTACTATTGTTTGTACCCCTAAAAGGCTAGGAGTAGGGGGAGTATGGAACAGGCAGCACCCTCAAACCTTCAGAAGTATGAGATGAACCCCAACAACTTGGAAAGGTGGATCTCTCTCACACGTACCAACACAGACTATCCCCCAATTTAACTGATCCCCAGAGGTTTTTGATTAAATAGCGGAATAGAAAATATGATCCCAAAAAAGTGTATGTATATCACACGTACACAACCACACTAGGCCCCAATTACTATTGTTTGTACCCCTAAAAGGCTAGGAGTAGGGGGAGTATGGAACAGGCAGCACCCTCAAACCTTCAGAAGTATGAGATGAACCCCAACAACTTGGAAAGGTGGATCTCTCTCACACGTACCAACACAGACTATCCCCCAATTTAACTGATCCCCAAAGGTTTTTGATTAAATAGCGGAATAGAAAATATGATCCCAAAAAAGTGTATGTATATCACACGTACACAACCACACTAGGCCCCAATTACTATTGTTTGTACCCCTAAAAGGCTAGGAGTAGGGGGAGTATGGAACAGGCAGCACCCTCAAACCTTCAGAAGTATGAGATGAACCCCAACAACTTGGAAAGGTGGATCTCTCTCACACGTACCAACACAGACTATCCCCCAATTTAACTGATCCCCAAAGGTTTTTGATTAAATAGCGGAATAGAAAATATGATCCCAAAAAAGTGTATGTATATCACACGTACACAACCACACTAGGCCCCAATTACTATTGTTTGTACCCCTAAAAGGCTAGGAGTAGGGGGAGTATGGAACAGGCAGCACCCTCAAACCTTCAGAAGTATGAGATGAACCCCAACAACTTGGAAAGGTGGATCTCTCTCACACGTACCAACACAGACTATCCCCCAATTTAACTGATCCCCAGAGGTTTTTGATTAAATAGCGGAATAGAAAATATGATCCCAAAAAAGTGTATGTATATCACACGTACACAACCACACTAGGCCCCAATTACTATTGTTTGTACCCCTAAAAGGCTAGGAGTAGGGGGAGTATGGAACAGGCAGCACCCTCAAACCTTCAGAAGTATGAGATGAACCCCAACAACTTGGAAAGGTGGATCTCTCTCACACGTACCAACACAGACTATCCCCCAATTTAACTGATCCCCAGAGGTTTTTGATTAAATAGCGGAATAGAAAATATGATCCCAAAAAAGTGTATGTATATCACACGTACACAACCACACTAGGCCCCAATTACTATTGTTTGTACCCCTAAAAGGCTAGGAGTAGGGGGAGTATGGAACAGGCAGCACCCTCAAACCTTCAGAAGTATGAGATGAACCCCAACAACTTGGAAAGGTGGATCTCTCTCACACGTACCAACACAGACTATCCCCCAATTTAACTGATCCCCAGAGGTTTTTGATTAAATAGCGGAATAGAAAATATGATCCCAAAAAAGTGTATGTATATCACACGTACACAACCACACTAGGCCCCAATTACTATTGTTTGTACCCCTAAAAGGCTAGGAGTAGGGGGGAGTATGGAACAGGCAGCACCCTCAAACCTTCAGAAGTATGAGATGAACCCCAACAACTTGGAAAGGTGGATCTCTCTCACACGTACCAACACAGACTATCCCCCAATTTAACTGATCCCCAGAGGTTTTTGATTAAATAGCGGAATAGAAAATATGATCCCAAAAAAGTGTATGTATATCACACGTACACAACCACACTAGGCCCCAATTACTATTGTTTGTACCCCTAAAAGGCTAGGAGTAGGGGGGAGTATGGAACAGGCAGCACCCTCAAACCTTCAGAAGTATGAGATGAACCCCAACAACTTGGAAAGGTGGATCTCTCTCACACGTACCAACACAGACTATCCCCCAATTTAACTGATCCCCAGAGGTTTTTGATTAAATAGCGGAATAGAAAATATGATCCCAAAAAAGTGTATGTATATCACACGTACACAACCACACTAGGCCCCAATTACTATTGTTTGTACCCCTAAAAGGCTAGGAGTAGGGGGAGTATGGAACAGGCAGCACCCTCAAACCTTCAGAAGTATGAGATGAACCCCAACAACTTGGAAAGGTGGATCTCTCTCACACGTACCAACACAGACTATCCCCCAATTTAACTGATCCCCAGAGGTTTTTGATTAAATAGCGGAATAGAAAATATGATCCCAAAAAAGTGTATGTATATCACACATACACAACCACACTAGGCCCCAATTACTATTGTTTGTACCCCTAAAAGGCTAGGAGTAGGGGGGAGTATGGAACAGGCAGCACCCTCAAACCTTCAGAAGTATGAGATGAACCCCAACAACTTGGAAAGGTGGATCTCTCTCACACGTACCAACACAGACTATCCCCCAATTTAACTGATCCCCAAAGGTTTTTGATTAAATAGCGGAATAGAAAATATGATCCCAAAAAAGTGTATGTATATCACACGTACACAACCACACTAGGCCCCAATTACTATTGTTTGTACCCCTAAAAGGCTAGATGAGGAGTAGGGGGAGTATGGAACAGGCAGCACCCTCAAACCTTCAGTATGAGATTGTGTTCACTGTACCCCACAAAGATTGAGTTCACTGCACCCCACAATGATTGTGTTCACTGCACCCCACAAAGATTGTGTTCACTGCACCTCACAAAGATTGTGTTCACTGTACCCCCCAAAGATTGTGTTCACTGCACCCCACAAAGATTCTGTTCACTGTACCCCACAAAGATTGTGTTCACTGCACCCCAAAAAGATTGTGTTCACTGCACCCCAAAAAGGATGTTGTTCACTGCACCCCAAAAAGGATTTTGTTCACTGCACCCCAAAAAGGATGTTGTTCACTCCACCCCAAAAAGATTGTGTTCACTGCACCCCACAAAGATTGTGTTCACTGCACCCCAAAAAGATTGTGTTCACTGCACCCCAAAAATGATTTTGTTCACTGCACCCCAAAAAGGATTTTGTTCACTGCACCCCAAAAAGGATGTTGTTCACTCCACCCCAAAAAGATTGTGTTCACTGCACCCCACAAAGGATTTTGTTCACTGCACCCCAAAAAGATTGTGTTCACTGCACCCCAAAAAGGATGTTGTTCACTGCACCCCAAAAAGGATTTTGTTCACTGCACCCCAAAAAGATTGTGTTCACTGCACCCCACAAAGGATTTTGTTCACTGCACCCCACAAAGATTGTGTTCACTGCACACCAAAAAGGATTGTGTTCACTGCACCCCAAAAAGATTTTGTTCACTGCACCCCAAAAAGATTGTGTTCACTGCAGCCCAAAAAGATTGTGTTCACTGCAGCCCAAAAAGATTGTGTTCACTGCAGCCCAAAAAGATTGTGTTCACTGCAGCCCAAAAAGATTGTGTTCACTGCAGCTCACACACAGAAAAATGGATGTGGATCACTGACACCTGCCTATCTCCAATCCCACACCACACAGCAATATCGATTGTAGTTTGTAGAACACAGTTTCCCTAAAATTCAGCAGACTCTGTCCCTAACAGGATTGAGAAGAGATCGTAGATCAGGATTGAGTGCAGATTCACCCCACCCCCCACACAGCAATATCGATTGTAGTTTGTAGAACACAGTTTCCCTAAAATTCAGCAGACTCTGTCCCTAACAGGATTGAGAAGAGATCGTAGATCAGGATTGAGTGCAGATTCACCCCACCCCCCACACAGCAATATCGATTGTAGTTTGTAGAACACAGTTTCCCTAAAATTCAGCAGACTCTGTCCCTAACAGGATTGAGAAGAGATCGTAGATCAGGATTGAGTGCAGATTCACCCCACCCCCCACACAGCAATATCGATTGTAGTTTGTAGAAGACACTGACCCTATATAATTCAGCAGACTCTATCCCTAAAATGCCTACAACTCGCCCTGCCTAAACACTCCGACCTGTCCCTCAATTCTATCCGGACACAAATGGTTTTTTCCTGCCTATCTTTCCCTAATCAGCAGCCAGCACGTTGATGTGTGCTCTGTCCCTGAATCTAAGCAGCATAATGACGCCGCTGCGGCTGCCTCGAACTTATAAAGACTTGGTCACATGCTTCAGACGGCCAATCACAGCTACTGAGACATTTGCAGGCATGGCTGGGATGGCTTAAGGCACACCAGTTAAACGATTGTTGATTGGCTGTTGAAAGCCCGCCATGAAAAGAGCGCCAAAGCATGCAAAACCCGGAAATAAAACGACCGAACACGGATTTTTACCCGAACATACAGTAAAGTGTCCGTGTCCGTGTTCGGGTACAAAAAATCCAATTATTCGGTACGAACACGAATAATACAGTCCGTGTTCGCTCAACACTAGTCGTGAGTACTGAGGATTGCCCCTGGGGGTCTGCCTAGCGTCAGTGGTGACCAATCCGGAGAAGGTTCTGGAATCCAAGTATCAGCTAGCGGTAAAGGGGGTACCTGGTCAGAGGACCCTGAAGTGATAGAGGGGGTACCTAGGTTGAGTACCCTGAAGTGTGAAAGGGGGCGCCTGCAGTTTAGGCCCTGAAGAGTTAATGCAAAGTGTGAGTGCATCAGTTGAGAGTTGCAGCCATACAGGAATTCACAACAAGCTACCTCAAGCCAGTGCAAGGCTGGAGGGAGTAGTCAGTGACTTTTGAGAGCTAAAGCAGTTTTAGGAGTCAAATGTTCTACAGTCCTGGATCTTCGGGACTAAAGTCAGAGTTCCAGCACAGCTTTCAGAGATACAGTGTGTTCAAGCGTCAGTAAGCGTTGGCTAGCGTCGGCTGGCGTCAAGACAGCGCTAACGGGCATTTTTGCTATAGAAGTCCCAGAATTGTACATAGTCGAGCCAAAGGAGTATCCCACTCATTCCCTTCTCCCATTCCCTATAAAAACAATAAAACAACCAAACAAAGATGCCGGAGTTGTCGATGTGTCAGTTCTCACACCCAGGGTCGCAGGTCACATGGGCTGGAGAGGTAACCGGTAACAATGGCAGACCCACATCAGGCCCAATGCCTGGAAAACCTGCTACAGTTGGATACTACAAGCAGCTGAGCCAATAAACATTGCATATGCAATGTCTACAATGGTCACTTCTAGGAAGCTGATCCAAAACAATGGTGTGCAGCTAACCCTGGAACGAGTGAATGCAGGCAAGAAGTTGAATACTCCCAGCACATTGATCAAACTGTCTCATACAGCTCTCTGTCATGGCTTCTGATTGGGAGCCAGCAAAAGAGGCTTCTGATCATGTAACCACTGTGAGAGCAAAGCACAGTTGCCACGTGATTGAAAATCTGCTCCACCTCCCAGCATTAAAGGTCACTTAAAGGGCTGCTGGCAAATGTCAGGATGGGTTTAAGATGCACAGTGTTTTATCAAATTAAATGTTTTAGATTTACTGTAAGTTGATAGTTCTAGAGAATACAGTCTTAAGATTATATTTTATTAGATATAATAGCATGACAGTGCCTTCTAAATAAATATACAGTATGGGATCACCAAACTGTTGGTTACGTTCCAGAAATAGTTTTGCCCGCTATGCATGTTTGACTTCTTTGCACTATTCACAGAATTTGATTAAACATATCCAGTAGCAGCCCCCCTGAGTAGTGTCATACACTAATTTGTTATGGCACGGTATGCTGTATATTGGGATAGACTCATCCTTTGTAAAAGCTTAATTGACTGAAACCTCATTTCCATGTGGTGGTCAAAGTTGGAAACAAGACACTGACTCATTGTCCAAACGGCTATGATTTAGTTATTTACATGACTCTTCAGTCTGTCCTGTGTCATGTTACTTACTGAATGAAATACCTCACAACAACACAGGCAAGCAATTTAAAAAAACACTTTATTAGCTAGCTTAGTTTAAATAGTTCATAAACAAAGATATTTAACACAGACAAACATGATTTGAACATAAAAATGCAAAACATGCACCGTGCTCTTTAGAAATGGTATTTTAGAAATTCAATCACCCTTGTAAGATATTGTTTATAAAATAACATTTGTGAATTTTCTAACTAATCAGACTGTGCCCAAGTCTACTTAGTGAAGTTTACATTTTTTTTTTCATTTGGATAGAGTAAGGTATGGTAAGACCCTTGTCAGTTACCCTACCATCCTTTTTCTTTTTATTGCACTATAGTACTATTGTTAGTATTAGTAGTCTATACATATCCTTCTTTGTTGTAAGGGGGGATGGGTGCGCTGATAGTGTGTTGAAGCTGCTCCCGGTATTCAGTGCTTTTGAATATAGATAAATGTATATGTGGTGTGGGGTGCGCTAAACAACAAATAAATAATGAATATATAACATATATCTATGTGTGAACCAAATCAACAAAAGTAAATATATATAACATATATCAATCTGTGAAGCCAATTAATAATGCAAATCAATTGGTGCATAAACATAAAAGTTCATAAGTGTCCATAAATATTTTGCAGGTGAGTAGAATTGTATTCTATCCGAATAATACGTGTATCCACCACCGAGTGAAATTCATCCTTACCAAACGGAAATAAATAAGGTGCAACTATATTTTCTTGTGCTGAAAAAATATCCAATCTCCTTGTGAACAAACACCACGTGTAAATCACCAAGAATTAGCCTCTTACCAGATGGTAATAGGTATGCACTTGTTCAGTGAAACCACCGCCTTGCTTCCTCTTTAAAATCCTGAAGTGGGATGTAGAACCGCTCTACCTTTCTTTCTCCACTAGATGGCAACGAGTACCAGCAAGAAACACAGCCTCATCCTTCTTTACAAGCTCACAAAACCACCGTGTATTAAAGGAAAAAAAGGGCTAATAGTGTATTACCCTTGAGATTTATTCAAAAAACAGTTGATAATGCACTTACAATTAGATGTCTTGTATTCAGCAAGGCTTGCAGGAATTCGTATGCCTATGTTTATGCTGAATACAAGACATCTAATTGTAAGTGCATTATCAACTGTTTTTTGAATAAATCTCAAGGGTAATACACTATTAGCCCTTTTTTTCCTTTAATACACGGTGGTTTTGTGAGCTTGTAAAGAAGGATGAGGCTGTGTTTCTTGCTGGTACTCGTTACCATCTAGTGGAGAAAGAAAGGTAGAGCGGTTCTACATCCCACTTCAGGATTTTAAAGAGGAAGCAAGGCGGTGGTTTCACTGAACAAGTGCATACCTATTACCATCTGGTAAGAGGCTAATTCTTGGTGATTTACACGTGGTGTTTGTTCACAAGGAGATTGGATATTTTTTCAGCACAAGAAAATATAGTTGCACCTTATTTATTTTCGTTTGGTAAGGATGAATTTCACTCGGTGGTGGATACACGTATACATATCCTTCTTTGTTGTTGCTTATCACCAATTTTATGACTTTTCTCAGACGTTTTCTCAGTCTGACATCATAGCTTCTCTGCTGGTTTTTATTCTTGCTAATGATTGCTTAAAAATATGCCCATTTATGTCAAACACTGGCTAAAAATCTATATCTGTATATGGATTGCACATCTGGTCTGTGAATGAAAATGCAGGGCTAGTTGAAATAATTGCCATGCATGTATGGGGCCATGGCAGGGCAACAATAAGGGTAATTGGTGATTGGCCAGTTAAGCACGGTGTGCTCATAGGTCAGTTAAATAGATTTAGACAACTGGACAGTTAGTTTAATCTTATAAGGGATTGGTTTAAAAATTTAAATTTGGAACCTTAAATCATAACAGTTCCCTATATAAACAAGGCAAATCCATTAGCAGCATCAGTTAGCGGGAGCAGACCAAGACTTTGTCCCTCCCACCCGGCCCCTATGTCAACTTTCTTTTCTTTTGTGTTGTTTTCTGTGTAACAACATTGTTGTGAGGTTGTTTTTTAAGTTACATTAATTATTTATGGGTAACTTGGGCTTCATGGCTAAGTTACGTATCTGAGTGAAAATGTATGTTATCAGTATAAGTTCGAGCTCCATGGCTGAACTATGTTATTTTTGTAAAAGTTATAATAAAAGGCCTCGGCCATTTTACCAATGCAAGTCTGTGAGACCTAGTAAATTATTTATATTAGAGTAATAAGGGTAAAATTGTTGTTGTTCCTCCTATGGCACCATCATACATGCATGCTACCCAACATGTATATCAAGGGTATATTCCATAAGTTCATATAAGCAGAATAAGGCTACATGGGGGGAATTGAATAAAGCACCTACAACACTTTTATGGTGGTGTGGCCTGTTTAAAATGGCTTGCTCCTAATCCAAGAAAGCATTTTGACAATTTTGGAAAGAGTGCAATACATTTAGGTAGTTCTTATTATAATCACTGTTGCTATGGCTGCCGAAGATTCAAAATGAATTACTGCCAGTTCATACATAATGAAACTAGAGGTAATTAACACCAACTATAAGTTGGCATAAGACGGGCGAGAGGTATGGGGAGCAAGAGTTTTGAGTATTTAACTTTATTATTGTGTAAAGAATAGTGTGTTCATAATTTGAGGTCAATGTCCTGGCAATATTTGAAGCAGGCCAGACACTGACAATCGGCAAAGCCTGAAGAAGAATGCCTAGTTTTCCATCAGGTCTGTTTGCCTTGTGACTGGCAGTGGGAGACAGTGGGCAGCTATGATATCTGGCTAGGCGGAGGGGGTTACTAATGCTGAGCCTGTCATTTTATCAAGTTCAGTTTTATTGAGCTACATTGAGAAGAGGGGGTCTGGTATGGACATTCTGTCCCCCCAGGTACATAAATCTGTCTTAAATACCAAAAATGTGGGTGCAAAGTTGCAATAGAATTCTACGATACTCTTTATGAATTCCACAGAGTTATGGGCAGGTAAAAAATATTTTTTTTATTAAATGATAATTAAAATCACATTGTGAACCAAAGCTCCATACACATTCTGACATTTTATCAAACATGGAGCTTACAAGTCTACTTGTTAAAGAATATTCCAGAACCAATGCTGAAGAAGATTAATTGTTTTGTCTTTACCACCATCAAAGTAAAACACTGGACAAACAGCTAAATACATAGGTGAAATACAGATATGTTTACTGTTATACCTACCAAAGGATTTGTAATATTGCATAGCCAGTCTTGTGATATAAATACATTTGCCACATTGCACACCTCGAAAGATGGCACTTCTACCTAATTTTCAGATTTAGTATTTCTTAGTTTATCTTTAATGCTTCTAGGATCACTTCAGTTACTGTACATCATAGGCTACTGCATGCTATATGTGTCTTACTAAATCCTGGATCACTTTTCTCCTAATTGGAAAGTGGTGATAATTCTGATTCATTGTCCATTATGTAGGTTGGAGGTAGACAGGGAACATAGCAAGCTGAATGGCTGACTGGTTGTACAGTATAAATGTTATGTAGCACCCCATTATCCCCTAAAGGCTGTTAAGAACTCCTAGAATCACACCTCAGAATTTAAGTCCCTGGGAGGTCAGAGCTCGATTAAACATATCATCCCCAGACAAAGACTGGGGGGCAAGACATAGCTCACAAAGTCAATCCAAACATTTATATCTTCCCTCAGCCATTGCCACGGGCAATACATCTCCTAGTGGTTGGCCAGGGACATATTAATAACCTAGTATTATTTTATATTCCTGAACTATTGCCAGGAGCACTCCCTGACAGCAGGTAGAAGCAAACAATACCACTGGGGTTAAAGAAGACCAAATGAAAAGAGAAATAAAAAAAAATTGCCTATAGTTACACTTTAATTTAGACAAAGTATAGCCTTCAATAACAAAGTGAAATTATTTGAGAGAAGGGTACAGAGGAAACCTTTCAGGCTACACAGTGAACATCTCAAGATGTCTCTTCTTAGGGAGGACTAGCCAGCAGTTTCAGACAGCCACGAAGCTACACAAAAGCACATTTGCAGTAACAATATTAATATAGGAATATTTCTATTAGTTTAGATGGTGGCAAAGACAGGAAGAAATTAACAAATGAATACGCGAGAAATTATATTTCTGCCATATACAGTATTTACCAATGAGTCTATAGAAACAAAGAGGAGAATTGTCCAGGCTATAGTATTTTGGGTATTATGTGTCACTCCCTGAATTTGTGAAAGATGGACTATGAAGAAAAAAACACAATAAAAGTGTTGATACTTTTGAACTTTGGCAAATAAATATTGTGCAGTGAGGAAAACAAACAGGTGGATACTTGGATCAAGCCAGAAAACTGGCTAAAAGATAGAATTCAGAGAGTAGTGGTTAATGATTCTTACTCTAAATGGTCTAAGGTTATCAGTGGTGTACCCCAAGGCTCAGTGCTGGGACCTTTTACTTTTTATTATATTTATAAATGATATAGGGTTTGACATTAAAAGTACCATTTCAGTCTTTGCAGATTACATCAAGCTATGCAGTGGAACAACGTCTTTACAGGATGTCTCCAATTTACAAGTTGTTGGGATGCCAGGAAATCAGACCACGCGGGAATGCAAACAACAATAAACGCACAGCAAGAGTGAGGAAGTGAGAGCAGGAACAAGCCGTGGTCAAGTCCAGAAGTGGGTAGTCATCGAAGCCGGGGTCGAGTCCAGAAGTGGGTAGTCATGCAAGCTGGGGTTGAGTCCAGAAGCGGGTAGTCTACCGATGCGGGGTCGAGAGCCAGAAGAGTCGTCAGCCAAGCCAAGTCATACAGAACACGGAGAACAGAAGACTGCTAGCAGAGATGCACCTTGGAGCACAAACACAAGGGCAAGGACTGCAACCCATCAGGTGATAGATATAGTCAGGTGGGCAGCATCATCAGTGTGCGACACCAAGGCAGCCGGTAAATGATGATTCAATCAGAGTTTATAAGAGGCAGCAGTCTGCACGTGTCCAAGATGGCTGCCAACAGGAGGGAAAGGTAAGATCTTGACAGTACACTCCCTTCAACGGCCCCTTCTCCGCGGAGCAAAAAATGGTTTCTGAGGAAAGTGAGCATGGAAAGTGCAGAGAAGGGCGGGAGCATGAACATCAGTGGAGGGAACCCAGGAGCGCTCCTCAGGACCATAACCCTTCCAGTGCACTAGGTATTGAACCTGACCTCGGAACAGAAGAGAATCCAAGATGCTGCTAACCTCATACTTTGCCCTCATGATTGCCCACAGGAATGGGATGAGGGCGAGGAAGTGAAGAAGTATAGTGATTTCAAACCAGTGGCTTCAAAAGGGACAAGAAAGACATTGGAGATATGCATGCCAGGAGGAAGACCAAGGGCATAGGCCACTGGGTTCACCTTATGGAGGATGTGAAAAGACCCAACAAAACAGGGTGCCAGTTTTGGAGTGGGCACCCTGAGGTTGAGATTACGTGTCAACAACCACACCCTCTGCCTGACCTGGTACGAAGGAGCAGATAAACTTCTCTGGTCTGCCTGGAGTTTCTGATGCTGTGCAGAGACCCATAAAGACTCTTGAATCTGCACCCAAGAGGAATGGAGGGCATGAAGATAAGCCTCCACAGCCAGGATGTCCTGTGGCAACACAGGTTGGAACCAATAATTGGCCATGAATAGAGACATTCCGGAAAAACGAGTTGATGGCAGAATTCCTGGGTAGCAGATCAACCCAATTGTCCTGATGGTCAGAGATATAGCAGTGGAGAAATTGCTCCAGAGCTTGGTTGGAATAGTAGCACCATTGGATGGTAGGCCGAGGAGAAGGAGAGTCGAATACCCAACAGGGAGCAAAAGGTGCGCCAGAACCTGGAGACAAACTGGCTCCCAAGGTCCAAGACAATCTTCTTAGGCCACCCGTGTAAATGGAAGACCTCCCTGGCAAACACAGAGGCAAGCCCCTGAGCGGTAGGCAGCCACTTAAATGAAATACAGTGGAATATTTTGGAGAAGTGGTCAACAACCATGAGGATAACCATGTAACCTCAAGACCTGGGAAGTTCCACAATAAAATCCATGGCCAGGTGAGACCAGGTATGCTCACCATTGGGAATGGGATGCAGTAGGGCCAAGGGAAAGTGACAAGGAGATTTTTTCTGGGCACAGACCGAAGCAGCCCCGAAGCAGCCACAGCCCAGGACATCTGGTTCTTACCAGGGTGACCGACAGTCTTGGAATTGTGGTACACGTGCAACAGTCTGATACGCAACCGCTCAGGTACAGAACATTTTGCGAAAGTGACATGTGCATAACCAATTGTACATATACTGTATGGAATAAATTAAAATGCAAATGTAAGATGCAAAAAAGTGCACGGTGCTAAATGATTAGTGACTTAAATATATAAAAAAACTTCTATGCATGTGATCATATCAGGTGGTGATCAAGCATGCATTTTTAAATAAATTGTGCAAAAATGTTCTTCACTATAAATAGATATAATGATCTGTGCAAATATCGCACAGAAAAAAAGCTGGGTGCTAGTTTGTGCAATACCACTCAATACATTATCATCAATTCATAACAAGATCAAAAAAATCACAAGAATAAAAAAATAAAAAATGTTTTCTTATAAATATAAAATAAATGCATAGTAATCCATAAAAGTCCCAAGACAAAGCCCAATAAGGTGCAACGAAGAAAAATGTGCAAAAAGTGCAAACTGTGCTGGCTCTTCAGAGGTAAGGTGCAAATTGTGCTGACTCTTCAGTGAGGCGCCCTTTGTGCTGCTTCCACCAGTCACCCCCTAAAATGACTCACCAGATGGAGTAGCTGGTACAGTTATAAACCAGCGGTAGCGCTGTTTAGAAATGTGTAGGTTTTATCTCCCCCTTCACTTAGCCCTCCTCAGACAGACAGCCATGTAGCTTCAGGCAGGGATGTGTCATGTATATAGGAGAAAGGATAAGCTGACATAGTGTAATTCCATATATTAAAAAAATACTTTTATTTAATATAAATCCCACTCACATTTCTTAAGTGTCCTCCTGACACTATGGATTAAAGCAGAGTTGTAGTGTTCAAACAATCTTTAGACAATGCTGTGTTTATGACCCGTCCGTCTCCGGCTACAATGTATCCCGCCGTGAGACCGAGACTGACCTGCGCAGTGTGTTCCAACGCCCTAGTCCCGCACAACTAGTTTCATCTTGTGACCTTTTCACGAAGAGGAGGGCGCCTACTCCCGTCTCAGATGCATCCACCTCTAGGACAAAGGGAAAACCATGAGATTGGGATGAGACAGAATAGGAACCAAAGTGAAAGCAGACTTAAGGGCCTCGAAAGCTTGGATGGCAGCAGGCGTCCAATTGTGGGAATTGCTGTCCCTCTTGGTCAGATCTGAGATAGGTTTGGCCAAAGAGGAAAAGTTCCTGATAAATTTCTGATAGTAGTTATCAAACCCAAGGAAACGCTGAATGGAATGGAGACCACTGGGGTGAGCACATTGTAGAACAGCCGAAACTTTCTGAGGGTCCATAGAGAACCCTTCAGCAGAAATGATGTAGCCCAAAAAGACAACCTGAGACAGGTGGAATTCACATTTCTCAAGCCTACAGAAAAGCCCATTCTTACATAACCATTGCAGCACCCGTCTGACATCCAGGTAGTGTGATTCAAATCAAGATGTCTGCAGAAATACACCTTGGAGCCCAAACACAAGAGCAAGGATTGCAACCCATCAGGTGATAGATATAGCCAGGTGTGCAGCATCATCAGTGTGCGACACCCAGGCAGCAGGCAAGTATTGATGCAATCAGAGTTTATAAGAGACAGCAGTCTGCACTTGTCCAAGATGGCTGCCAACAGGAGGGAAAGGTAAACCCTTGACAGAAGCTGATCTCAATGCACTGTTTAATTTGGCAACTATGTGGCAAATGAGGTTTAATGTTGATAAAAGTATGTCGCACCTCTTCCTTAAACTAAATCTCTCTAAAACCGCGCTGGTTTTATTACCCCCCACCGGTGCCCACCTCCATGACTTTTCCAACAAAATCAGTAATGCAACCATTAATGCAACCATTAATCCATCCCCTAATGCCAGGGTACTATGTGTAATCCTAGACTCTGACCTGTCCTTTCAGCCCCAAATCCAATCATTGTCAAAAGCTTGTAGACTTCATCTCCATAACATCTCTAAAATTCATCCCTTTTTAACAAATGAAACCACCAAGCTAGTCATTCACTCTCTTGTTACCCCTCGCCTCGACTATTGCAACTCCATTCTCAAAGATCTACCTCTCCATAGGCTATCCCCTCTTCAGCCTATCATAAATGCTGCTGCCAGGCTTATCCACCTTATCAACTGCTCAGTGTCTGCCACCCCTCTCTGCCAAACCTTACACTGGCTCCCGATCACACAGTGAATTAAATTCAAAATACTTACCACAACATATAGAGCCATTTACAGCTCTGCCTCGAGCTACATCACCAATCTTGTCTTCAAATATCACCCAAACTGTTTTCTCTGCTCCTCTCAGGACCTCCTACTCTCAAGCTCCCTTGTCTCCTCCTCCCATGTCCATCTCCAGGATTCCTCCAGAGCCTCTCCCATCCTCTGGAACGCTCTACCTCAACCTGTCCAGCTATCTCCTACCCTAGCTGCCTTCAGGCATTCCCTGAAAACTCATATCTTTAAGGAAGCCTATCACTCTTCAACTAATCTTTTAACTCTTCCATCAGCTCATTCTCCACAGTTACAACCTTTTGTACCACCTGCCCCACCCTGTTGGATTGTAAGCTCTTCTGAGCAGGGTCCTCTTAATACTCTTGTATTTTATTGTATTGTAACTGTATTGTCTCATTTTTTTATTGTAAAACACTGTGTAAACTGTTGGTGCTATATACATCCTGTATTATAATAATAATAAGAATATGCATGCATCATATATACCAGGGGGAGTATAACTGGGGGACTCAATGGTTTTTTATAGATCATAAGCTTAATAATTAGGGATGAGCTTCGAGTTCGAGTCGAATATTGGCTGTTCGCTCATTCATCGAATGATGAAAAAATGTGCTTCTTCATGGGAACTTTGAGTTCCTGCATTATCATGGACTCTGACCTCTGATTTCAATAAATCACCTGCTGGCCGGGGGATCTGGACCTCACATCCATGTCATTGCAAGCCTGGTATTCTACCATCTATGTCACCGTTAAGCCTGCTTAAGCTGAACACACTCTCCCTAACTTTTATCTCATCCACTGTGTGTAGGGTGAGATAGGAGTTAGTTAGTTAGGCAGGGAAAATGTGTTCAACCTAAGTGTGCTTGATGGTGGTTTAGCTGGTAGAACACCAGCCTTGCTAATTGGGGGGTTGTGGGTTCAAATCCCTTGGCCAGCGGGTGAATTATAAGTGGAATTCTATAGGTAATAAATACATTGCTGGGAGAAGATTTTTGCTTTTTACAGTTTGTTAAGATCAGATGTGCAGTGTATACCACAAAGTTATATATATATATATATATATATATATATATATATATATATATATATATATATATATATATATATACATAGGCACTTCAGTTTATATCAGTTTATGTCAGTCAATTTTTTGCATTGATTCATGTCCCCCAGGGCAGTACCCCAGTCCCCATAAACTTTTTTGGGCCAATAACTTGCATTTAAGCCTTTAAAATTAGAACTTTTGATTTTTCATGTTCGTGTCCCATAGACTTTACTGGAGTTCGCATCTTAGCTAAGGGGTGTTCGGCTCATCACTATTAATAATAGCATGCAATGCCAAGCTGTGGTTTCCAAAGCGAGCAAAATCCTTTCTTGTATTAGAAATTGTATCCAGAGAAAGATATATCATTTTACCTCTGTACAAATCAGCAACAGTTCACAAAAAGGATATTGGGGAACTGGAGAAAGGGCAGAGAAGGGCACCCAAACTGATAAGAGGCATAGAGGAGCTCAGCTATCAGGGAAGATTGGAGAAACTGAATTTATTCTCTCTTGAGAAGAGGGGATTAGGGGGGATACAGCATTAAATGAACTTTGTCATGCCCCATTTAAAGGCTGGAAGAAGCTTTGATACAAACCCTGAGCCTTATATTAGTTGCTATGAAGATAAACAGGTTCACATGAATGTGAGGTTGCAGTCATGGGTAGTACTTTGTCTTAGCTAGGTAACAATATACAAAAAAATAGCTTCTATAGTGCTCTTTGCACAGTGGCATTCTCATTAAAGGGCCCTTTTGCACTCCCAATATTTGGGCCATCCCATGCAACTACTGACCAACTGAAAACACCTTTTCTCTGTGCATTAATTGACAGCTAGAAAGAAGAATGCCATGTCCAGGTCTAAACCACAGTTTGAGGGACTCCAGCAGCCATCAAACCCATAACCAGTTTCTAAAGGGGCCCTTGTGCAGTTGCTCAGTTGGCACAAATGGCAAATATGCCCATCTCTTTATTTATAATCTGTGTGCTTCACAGTTAAGGTTCTAAAGGCTTAAGGATTTTTACCTTAGTGCCACCTCTGTAGTAAGGTAAAAACCTTGCTGTAGGATTCCCCCAGGCCTTTTTATATGAGCCAGATCTCAATCCAGCACTGTGCCCATGAGCAGTGACTCTCTTCTCTCTCTCCCTCCTCACAGGACAAATTGATATTGTCAATCAAATTTAGTTGGGGGGGGGGGGTGGGACTGAGCTGCACTGTCTATGTCTATAGATGCAGGCAGAGCAGCTTGGGATCGAGCCTGCAGATGTGGCACAATAGGAAGCAGCTTCCTATGGTGATACACCGATAGGAGGAGGAGCCAGGAGCGGGGGATTAGAAAAGAGGAGAATCTGGGCCGTTCTGTGCAACTCTATTGCACAGAGCATGTAATATCACGTTTGTTTGCTTGTGTTTTTTTTTAAATTATAACCATTTTAAAGTTAAACTCCCAGAAATCTAAAAATTCTCCCTTGCACTGGGGCTTCGCCTGCACTACACAGATTACCTGGTTATTTCTGTCTAGAGGATTTTTAAAAGGTAGATTTACTTACTTATTCCTCCGCTACTGCAAGATCCATTGCACTCCCTCTCTGCCATGCTTTAGTGGTCTTAGATCCTCTGATGTAGGGACCGTAGTCCTAAATTGAATGTGAGGATGCTGAGGAATAGTCCACCTTTGGAAGATCAGGTAAGTAAAATTATCTAAGCCAGCAGTTAATCCTTGGGGTGCATTCCACTGCAAAGGAGAATGGTTTGGTTTCCTGGAAGTTGGTCTTTAGGAGTACTCAGGTATATTAGCCCACTCTATGTGAGTGTGCAAGGCCAACCATGGCTGCTAAATGTTGAGTTTTAAGTGCTGTGTAAGCTATGACTCCAGTGACTTGTAGCTCTTGTTTTTTTATGGTGCAGTTCACAATCTTGGAATAGCTCTTATGAAGGAATTTGAAGAGCCAAAAAACCCCTATATCAATATTGGCATGGATTCTCATCAAATATGTGAAACAATTTAGTAATAACCCAGAAAATACAGCATATTCCTTGCTAGCAATACCCCTATCCCAACACACCATTCTGAAGTGTTTGGTATTCCATCAGATAAACTGATTAAAGGTTTTCATTCCATGTAATTTACTAACCTTTATTTGATCAGTGTGTGCAAACTATATCATTTATACATTAATGTAATGAAACTCCATTATTTGCCATTTGACTGATCTCAATGCGTAATATTATAATAGTAGTAAACGTTATTTTATATAGCACCTTTAAAGATAACTTCTCAAAGTGCTTTACATGGAAAACCCAAGAAATACACAGGATAACATAAAGGAAACAGGGACAATTAAGTGAAAGCTTGTCTAAAGAAAAAAGTTTTTAGATTTGATTTTCATGAGTTTAGAGAAGATGACTCTCTGATGTACTTTCAAAGTGTATTCCAGAGTTTTGGAGCATAGCAGGAGAAGGCTCTGCCTCCCATTGACTGTAGGTGAGTAGGGGCTACACACAGCAAACCAGAATTTTAAGAGCGAAGGTTATGGGGGGGGGGGGGGGTTAAGTTGATAAAAGTTCAGAGAGACAACGGGGTGCCAAGCCATGAAGAGCCTTACAGGTGAGCAAGAAGATCTTAAAGTTTATGCGAAACCTGATAAGTAGCTAGTGCAAGGGCTACAGGATAGCTGTAATATGGCTACTTGTACCAGATCTAGTCAGGATTCTGGCTGCAGAATTGTGAACATATTGAAGTTGATTAATAGTGGATTTAGATACACCAGTGAGTAGAGCATTGCAGTAGTCAAGTTAAGAGAACACAAATGTATGGATCAGCTTTTCAGCTAAAGTGTATGTTAGCATAGGACTCAGCTGAGCAATGTTTCTCAAATAGAACAAAGATGTTCTGACCACATTTTGTACATGTGGATCAAAGGTTAACTTAGCATCAAATATCACCCCTAGATTTTTCATTTTAGACTGAAACTCAAGTACAGTGCAATCTATGAATAAGCTATTAGGACTGGCCTTACGTAATTGATGGGGGTTCCAATAAGCATGACTTCAGCCTTATCACAGTTTAATTGAAGGAAACTATGGGCCATCTAAGTTTTTATATCACAAATACAGTTAGATAGGAGAGAAGCAGCCAAAGTAGAATCTGGTTTAGTGTGGATGTATATCTGAATGCCATCAGCATAGAAGTGATAATTGAGCCTGTGTGATCTAAGCAGCTGGCCAATTGGAAACATGTAGATGCTAAAAAGTAAGGGACCCAGGATTGATCCCCAAAGAACACCGTACTTGACTGGACCAACTTCAGGCCGTAATCCGTCAAGAGAAACAAAGTGACAGCGTTCAGGGAAATATGACCTAATCCATTTCAGAGCCAACTCAGAGACTTTAAATATGGTTTTATAGGCGAGAGAGTAAAAGATGGTTCAAATAGGTTATTTCAAGTTAGGTGATTATGTAACTGGGATATCACAGCCTGCTCAAGGATCTTGGCAAGGAAGGGTAAGTTAGATATTGGGCAAAAGTTGTTTAAATTATGAACCATGTTGGTTTTTTTTAGTACCAGGCTGATGGTGGCAGTTTTGAGGATTTTTGAATATTTGAATGAATATTTGCATGATTTTATTTATTGATGTAATAAACAATATGTTTTATGTAAATGTGTCACAGGTACGCTTCTGTTTGTGCTTTTATCCAATTACTGATTTGTTTTCTACAAACTGCACAGTGAATTAAAGTGAAAAACTGATACAAGTAAACAATCCTACACTTAGATCCTGGTGTCCTTGTCTGCTTGTTTATTATGGAATGTAACGTTTTGTGCGAAGTTCTCTAAAATGTATTTAGGTTGATGTATCACTCGCGCCACTGGTATATCCAAATATGGAAATCAATCGAATATAATAAATAAATGACTTAAAAATGGGAGCTGCTAGTTCAAACAATGAGTATTGTATAAATGCAGGTGAGTAAAAAACTGCGCTAACCCTATTTGTTAACATTATAAAGTGCTCGTATGAAAATAAATTTATAAGTAATTAATTTTATATAAAGTGCAATGTAATAAATGTGAAATGACACCTTGTGTATACCTATTCCTTCAAAATAGTGTAAAGTGCAAGTGTGCTATAATTGATTGCTCAATAATGTTTTCTCATTCATTAATTGTACTATATTATTATTGAGCAATAAATTATAGCACACTTGCACTTTACACTATTTTGAAGGAAAAGGTATACACAAGGTGTCATTTCACATTTATTACATTGCACTTTATATAAAATTAACTACTTATAAATCTATTTTCATACGAGCACTTTATAATATTAACAAATAGGGTTAGCGCAGTTTTTTTATAAACCTCTCTAAAATGTAAGCTTGTGCATTTGCAATTAAAGATGTTTCATATTGGGAACGCTATAATTTGAATTTTCTTGGCATAAAAAGAGTTGTACAGCTGCTTCTAAAACCCTATAACTGGGTATAAAGGCACTATAGTTAAAGTTTTGTATTTTTTAAACACCTGAAACTTTAGGAGTGATTTGTAGGAACATTCTAAGTAAGGCGTTCAAGAGGAAAGTAAAATGGGTGTAACTTTTTCCAGAAAAGAATCTAATGAAAACAATTTAATGCGTTGATATGTTTTTCTCTTTCCAAGAACGATTAAAATTAGTTAGGAACTGATTTGACTATACAGACTTAAGTACTTTACAAGAAACACAAGTTTCTTTTTAAAGGTGACAGGATTACCCAAGGTATGAGATCATAAAAAGCATGGAAAAATACTGGGGAAAGAAAGAGCTATTGGCGACTAGATTGTATTTTGGCCATTCAGAATCCAAGTGTCACTTTTTGTAAAGTAATGCTTGCAAAAGAAAATAAAACATTATATATACCATATAGATGTTCAGTTTAACTGAAGCATATATCTACTGTATCTTAACTTTCTAAGTGATTTAAATTATACCTGATAATATATTCACATTCTTTAACATTTAGTTTACAAACAGTACAATCTTAATGTTAATTTAAGAATCCTGCCTACACTCCAGTGTTCAGCAGATGACTGGTAGTTAAAATTGGGTAATATTGATTCCAGAAGCCATTTTGTCTGTCATCATAGGGGCTACATGTGTTGATAGATCAGTCTTGGCAACCAGCAAACTTTGACACAAAGGGCAGGAAAATAGGAACATAGCAAAGATGAGGATTGCAAAAAACATTCATAAAAAAGTAGCTAAGTATAATGAAGTAAAATAAAGAATACATAAAGTATTTGTCATGGGTAGAAATCATTAGAAAGGAGCATTGCACTGTGAAGACCAGTTCTAAAGTCAATAAGCAGGCTACCAATTACACCACAAGATATTTATGTAAAAGTTACCATTTATATTGTAAGACATCTGCTATTGCATTGCCAATTTCTAGGCATCACATATCCAATTCCTACACGAAACGAGGTAGTCATATATCATAAACTGCAATTATACCCCTGTGCAGAAATGTCATTATAGCCAGGCAGACCGTGTGAATACTTTGGGGTTGGTAAAATATTTGCTAGCATATACCCCATAATACTAAAAGTGAAATTAATGCACAGGCTGCAACTCAGACTTAGGACTTCTGCACTCCATCATCACCACTGCTCCATATTTTAATGTGCCTTTCTTTTGTTAACCCAACCCAACCCTTCACAACTGCCCACCATATCACAGTTCATTAAAAGGAAGAGTGCACCACTGTAGCATCCATTTGCTCTTCAACATCCATTCCCAATTCTGTGCCTGCATGAAATAATGAAGAAATTAAGTTGATGATGGCCAACCCAGAGCACAGTGACACTTCCCTGTGCATCCCCTGCACTTATAAAAACAAACAAGTATACAAGGGAGTCAACATCTAAGTGTGGAGGGTGAGAGGAATTCAGATCAGGTAAGGATAAAAATGTACTCACGGGATGGAGAAGGTTAAGCAGCATGTGTTGCATTGTGAGTAGAGCCCTCTGGAGAGCCGTTTGTTGTTTAGGGCTCTCCTTGCATTGGAACACATGCTGCTAAAAGGGATTGTAAAGGATCACCTTGTAAAACAGCCCATTCAGTTTTAAATAGAAATGAAAGGCAAAACATTTTTGTATAGATATAAAAAAAACATTAAAAATACCTTTTTCCCCTTTTTTTATAAGTGTTCTCAGCTGCATAAGAGCTGGGAGAGAAGAAGCAGCAGTACACTGAGCTTCCCAGTGAATGTCTATGCAGTGGGGGCATGTCTGGAGAAGTCTGCTCATTGGAGGAGAGTACATTGAGTTCCCAGCTTAGCTAGAGACATAGGTGTGCGCAGCCTATTGCATTAGGGTGTGCACCTCAAATATTAAACACGCATGCATGTGTGTCTACATGTATACACTACATGAATGCACCGGGGCGGTGCATTCATCTCTCCCTGCTGGCACAATGAAAGAGAAGTGCTTTAGCACTTCTCTTATGGCTGAACGTGACAAGAGTGAGATCTTTCCCATCTTCCCGCCTGCACACAGAGCGATAATGCTAATGTGCACTAGGTGATTAGGGTGTGCCCAGACACACACGGTACACCCTGTGCGCACGCCTATGGCTAGAGAACTGACCATGGTGTGCTCTCCTGTTTAGTGTGGTCAGTTTTTAATAGGAAAGCAAGGGGACTGGCAGAAACACCAGAGATTTCACATAAAAGCAGAAATAAAAAGAGAACTTTCTCATACAAGTACATGGTACAGCAGGCACATATCAGGAATATGAAGTGTTGGAGAACAAACGTTTAACTCTATCCATCCTGTAAGTGCATTTTTACCCTTTCCTGATCTGTATTCCTATCACCCTCTACACTTAGATCCTGGTGTCCTTGTCTGCTTGTTTGTTTTTACATGTGCCACAGGTTGCTTGAGACCTTGCCTAAGGAGCTGCATACATCTACAGTGCTCTTAAAGGGACTCTTAAGGAGACCTCTATCTAAACTCTCCATCCTTACCCTAAACCCCCCTGTATCTCAACATACAGTAGCACCATTGTTTTTCCCTTATCCCCTGCACTTATGTACTTGCTTTGTCACAGGATCAAGTGCAAGGGAAGCCTAGTAAATCATCGCTGTGCTCTATACCAGCCATCATCAGCTACCATGCACAACTCTGATGTGGAGGATATACTGGTTCTATGAGCAGTAAAAGCAGAAACCTAAGACATAGTTCAGACTACTGTAATCCCTTTTCCTATGTTCCTGCTCAAAGATATTATACAGGACTCTGCTCGCCAAATTTGTAATAGTGGAAGTGCACGTCAACAGAAATTCATTCACGGGTCAACCATTTGTTTCTGAACATTCAGATCTCTTCATATATGACTATCTAAAGCATGGGTGTCCAACCTTTTGGCTTCTCTGGGCCACATTGAGTGTAGAGAAATTTTCTCAGGCCGCATATAAAATATACACTATAGTTAAGGTATGTAATAAAATGCCACTGTGCCCTTCCCACGCCACTGCGCCCCCTGCACTAATTTAACACAACTAGAGGATTATCAAATGAAATGGAATCAGTATACAGAGGTTTATTTCTTCTGAGAGACAATAAAGGAACACTCTAACCACCATGACCACTTCAGTGATTTGAAGTGGCCATGGTGGTAGGAGTCAGAAACACTGCACATGCTCGCCTCCCCCCTCCCCTCCCCCCTCCCCTCCCCTACAAAGCAGCCTCTGCCTACCATTAGTTGGAAGCTACTGTGGCCGTGCCCCCGACCCAACTTCCTTCCTCCCCAGCAAAAAAAAATTGTCAGGTGGCAGTGGGCCGCATTGCCTGTGGTTCCGGGCCGCATGCGGCCCTCGGGCCGCAGGTTAGGCATGCCTGATCTGAAGCATCTTTTCCTATATGCTATTGGTCATTTATTCAAATCATTTTATCAGAAGCTGCATCCAACATGTTACACAGTCAATGGATAATTACAAATCCTAAAAGGTATTTAACCTTTCTCAAGACTCTGAAGAAAGAAGACTATCAACCAATGTTTTTTTCCCACATAAGAATGCTGCCAGTTGAGATCTGCAGTACTCACAGACACACTTATCTGTATGTGTTTATAGATAGATCATGTGGTGTTCAAATTGTTAGTAAATGTCAGACTGACTGTAGGCTAACACTTGCCAGTCAATGGTAACTTGTTCCTCTTTAAGAATAGTACCAGGTAGTAATGGCTGCAGTGTTCACAGATACACTTTTCTTAACATGTTTATATATAGATCATGTACTGGTCAAATTGTTAGTAAATGTCAGATCTCTGGTTTGAGTGCATGGCAACTTTATGTGTATATGGGAATACTTCCCATCAACACCAGGACTTTATCTCAGTTCGCAAACAATCTTAAGATTTTTTCAGAAGGAAAAAAACTTTTTTTTTTAAGGAACATTGACCTTCAAAATGGTTAATTTAAAAAAAAAAAGGAGAAATCCCCCCAAAATGTAGGCTGTTTTCCACTGTGAACAACAGATTTCAATGTTTGTTGTTTTTGGGAAACGAAATAAGAATCTGAATAATTACCTTGGACAACAACAAAATTAAATTTTTCATAAAGAGCCCCCTAAAGGGAATCTGAAATCAATGTATTGACATTTCCAGGGACAATTTTCCAAACCCAAACCATGTTCATCTAACTCCAGTTACCAATTGTAAGAGTCAGGCAGGCCTGGGCTGGCAGTCTTGGAACTTTTGTAAGAATATTCCCAGGTTGGTGTCAGCTTTCATAGTTTATCCACCCTCAGTCAGCCTTGCTGTAATAAAACCCTATGTAAATTTCCCAATGTCAAAAGCATTTATTATCACCTCTAATCATGTATAGACAAATACGTTAAAGATCCATTCAAACTGATATGAATGAATTATATGCTTGTATGCTTCCTGCTAGGTAATACTGTTTTGCAGTATATCATTTATGTATGCATGCATCCATTAGATTGTAAGCTCATTCTGAGCAGGGCCCTCTTAATCCTCTTGTATTTTATTGTATTGTAACTGTATTATCTCCCTCTAACATTGTAAAGCGCTGCGTAAACTGATGGCGCTATAGAAATCCTGAATAATAATAATTTAAGAGAAGTAAATGGTTGGTGAATGGGAAATCAAAGGGGATAAATAATGAATAAATATATAAACATTTAAAATAGACCAACAGGTATGGGGCAAACAGGCTACATTTCTGGACTGGAGGATAGTGAGATTAATTGACTGTATTACATTTACCATCATGCCCTCAAGTGAGAGATCTTCACACTTTAAGTTGCCTAGCCAATGTACAATGGCCCTCTCCAATTTGCAATGCAGTAGATTGGTTGTTGGGGGGAAAAACTTGCAGAATTCTATGCCAACTAATTGTGGCTGGCTGCAGAATGGAGGGCATGGAAGTTTGTCAGCTCAGCATCTTGTGGGACAAAGATTTGAGTATTGGAGAGTTTAAGGTTAGATCATTACCCTCACTGTGTTTCAATCAATTTGTGTAGCCTACTTGTTTAATTCTCAGAGTTCTTCTTTTGACATTCCCTTATAGTGGGAAAATGTTTGAAATACAGAAAATATCCAGCACACCTTTTGGGGTAAAATTAGTATTTCTTTAGCAAAGCAAAAATGGGCTTGTTTTACTAATAGAAAAACTCTTATATGTTGCTTGTCTACAATATAAATAAGCTGTGATTTCAAATACATTTTCTATAGTTTACGTTAGTTTGGATTAATATATACAAGACACAATGGATCAAGTTGATACATAGGAGACTAACGGCTGTAATGCAATGGTTTATTAAAGCCTAGCCTTTGAGTTTTGGATTGAATGGGGAAGAGTTATATCTTCTGTCATGTTTCATTGTTCTCTGTGATTTACTCTCTCTTCCTGTTTGCCTGTCACTAGGACAGGAAGTGAGGGGAAATTATCCCAAAGAAAACACAAACATCATAGTGCATTCACTCTGAAGGGACGGCATACCCATGCTGTACCTTCAGAGCTCCATGCTGGGGCTCCAGCGAGCATGCATGGGAGTGACATCATTGCGTCCCTGAATATTCATACAGCCGGAGCCCACAAACCCAGAAGAAAGGCAGAGTAAAGATGAAAGCGCTGGGGAGCCATAACAGCACTGCACTGGAGGGCTCTGTGTGTGCAGATAAGTCTGTTATAATGTGCTAGTACCCTGTTTCCCCGAAAGTAAGACATCCCCCAAAAATAAGACCTACTTACAGTTTTGCCTCTCGCTGAAATATAAGGCATCCCCCGAAAATAAGACCTCCCCGATAATAAGGCCTCCCCCAAACAAAAGGTCTCCCCGATAATAAGGCCCCCCGAAACTACCGTAACTCTGGACTCTGAACCGTAGCGGCGGGTGCCGCCGCGCAACTCACTGTTGGCCGCAGCGCAGCCGGAGCAGACAGGAAGTGCGAGGTCTCTTTTAATCAGAGAGCTAGCGCCGCCGCCAGGACAAGCTGCTGCCTGCTGCTCGCTCTGCCCTGACAGAGTCACAATTAGACAGTGAGTCGCACGGGGCAGGAGTCGGGCACATTGTGTGGACACACAGGGGTGATTGAGGTAGGGGGGAAATGTCTGATAAAGGGGTGGGGTGGATGTCTGGTGAAAGTAAAATGACACAGTAGGATCAGAGGGGGGGGGGGAATCAAAATGACACAGAAGGATCAGAAGGGGGGGGTCAAAATGACACAGGAGAATCAGAAGGGGGGGGCGGAATCAAAATGACACAGGAGGATGTAATTTGCTGGTTTGTGATGACAACTACTTCCGTACTGTATACAGGTAATACATTTCCTTTTTTTTTTGTTTAACAATAAATGTGTACCGTATTCTTCTTCATGGAAAAATAAGACATCCCCTGAAAATAAGACCTAGCGCATCTTTGGGAGCAAAAATTAATATAAGACACTCTTATTTTCGGGGAAACAGGGAAAACAGTGCATATTAGTACATTATGACTTAAACCTACAGGGGGTCCAGATATTTTTTTATTATTGTGGTCGTTTACTACCGCTTCAAGATTCAGAGGAGATGTACAGTATGCATAATACAGAATGTACAATGGGAGCTGTAATACGGCATCACGTAGCAAAAATGGGTAAACAATAGAAACAACTGAAATGGATGTGCGCATTGGGCCCATCAAAAGCTGTATGCGACATCCATTTTGTACATGTCCCAGCTCATTTCCGCCATGTTGTAATGTGCAGGGCATAAGCACAGTGACCTTTTCCTCTCTCCCCCTCTTTTCAGTTCAAACAATTCACAACCCTTAGCGGCATGGCAGACATCTCTTATTAATCTCTCAATACACATCTTAGGGGCCATAAAACTGCTGAGCTTGCCTGCTTGAGTGACAAGAGAGTTAACAGACATTGGGTCATAAATACCTCATTTAAAATGCTACAATACACATATCTGTCTCTCGGTAGAATCTATTATCCTAGTATATTCCATAACTTCTAAAATCAAGACAGAACATCAAGGATATAGACATATTTACCTCCCATAGTTAATTTGTATAGTTTGAGCCCAAACATCATTAACCTAGAAGTACTGGGAGCAGAACCGGCCCAATTCCTCGATCTAGGCAAACTAGGCATCTGAAACCTTTCAAGTTTATATTTATTTCAAAGCCAATAACACCTCGCTCATTGACTGAACTTTGCTGAAACCAAGGACACTGCATGCAAGTAATCTTCCTTTTCAACCCTTTTTATTTTCTCTGTTGTTTGTTATCTCTATATTTCTTTGTAACACCCTTTTTCTGTACATATTTTATTTGCACCATTTTGACCTTTTCATTATTAAACCCTATTTTGAAAGGCTTAACTTTGTCTCTAAATTGTTTAATGCAAACTAAAAAGGATCCCTGTCTCTTAAAGAGCGCTACTGTATAGCATAAATCCTCTGAACATAACTGTGTGTGGTGACAGTGTGTGTTACAGACGTTTATTCTAAAATCATAATTGGTATTGGTAATAGAGTATTATGAAGGCTGGATTTGTACAGTTCAGTATGGATTCCCCTGTCAGCACTGTCTGTGTTGATGGGGGAATCATGCAAATTTCTTTCCTGCAACCCATAGTTGCAGGAAAGATATGTGCACTGTTTATGGCCTGTTTATGGCCTGCATAAGGGCCTGTCAAATTAGATATAGAATGACTTGATTACTTCAGGTAGGTCCTCATATAATGTGTATATATTGGGCGGCGCCTAGGGTTGCAATAAAAATATCAAAACCTTGTTCTACCAAAATGTGTTAATGTGTATAAATAAGCCCAGTTTTCTTCAAAATGCTAATACATTCAAACCTTAAATCAGTATGTAAGCATACGTAATGTGATTGAAAAGTCTCAATTTTTTTTTTAATAACAATCATGTTATACTTACCTCCTCTGTGCAGTTGGTTTTGCAGAGGGCAGCCTGGATTCTCCTCTTCTCAGGTCCCTCTTTGCTGATCCTATCCTCTCCCGCCTGTTGAGTGCCCGCCCTGCAAGCAGCTTATTATGGGGGCACCCAAGCCGAGTCACAGCTCCTTTTGTCCATTCAGGCACAGGGCTGCAGTTCGGCCCCGTCCCTTCTCTCTCTTATTGGCTAAATGACTTTGATTGACAACAGCGGGAGCCAATGGCACAGCGGCTGTGTCTCAGCCAATCAGGAGAGAGAGTCATGGATAGCTGAGAGACTCAGGGACATTGCTGGACAGAGATAGGGCTCAGGTAAGTATTAGGGGGTGCTGGGAAGGCTGCCACACACATAGAATGCATTAAGATAAAAAAAACTTCTGCCTTTACCACACCTTTAATATGTAAAGAAATTTGTGTTCAAACTCAATCACATATAAAGTGCTAGTGCAAATAATAAAGTAATATACACAATATATACAGACGAGGTCAGCAGTGCAGGGAGAGCCGGAGGAGCGGAGAGAGGAGGGAGTGCCGGGCATTTAGTTTGATGGCTGGTTATTATCACGTCTCCCTGCTGGATTTGCATTGACCGCCTAGAGAGAGGTGCCACGCCACCTGCAGGATTCCATTGGAGTTCCCAGTATATGTTGGATGTCTGTATTTATCTTTGTTCTGGTAAGCGTTTAGTGTGCCTCCAGAAGAAGAAGTCACAGGAATTGGTGGTGGATTATTTTCTTTTCTTGCACTTGGCACCCAAATTTGGACTTTACTGTTCCTTTATGGACACTATATATTAACAGTTATTTTTCTGTTTTTTATGGACATTTATCACTTATTTGTTTATTGCCATACACACAATTGGTTAATATGTTATAATTTCTAGCACAGTTTACTGTTATTACTATTTACAGTTTGATTTATTATCAACATGTCAATTTAGCACGGCTCTTCTTTTGTATGTACAATATATACAGTATATAAGAAGTCCCAATTCATATAGTCTATCCTTAAAGTGATTCCTCATAGTGCTCAATTTGTGTTTTGTGTCAATTTAGTTTTAAATCTTCAACTCCTGTCTCACACAAAGTAAAGTGCTTAGTGCTGTCTTTTTAACTTTTAGACATGCTCAATGCATCTGCTTTTTAACCACCTTAGCGGTAATCCCGAGCGTGACTCGGGGTTGATTTTTCATATCAGGAGCGGTAACCCCGAGTCATGCTCGGGGTGGATTGCAGAGAGCGCAGCGGAGCTTCTCTTACCTTATCCTGGCGATCCAGCGATGATCTCTCATTGCTGCGACCGCCAGCCGAGAGTCCCGCCGCTCCTCCGTCCCTCCGTCGGTACGATCACTTCCTAGTTCCGTTCCCTGCAGCAGCAATGCTGCATGGGAGCGGAACTAGGGAGGGAAATTAAAAAAAAAAAAAAAAAAAAACGTTGCACAAAACACAAAACACACTTTATATTTTATTATATATATATATATATATATATATATATATATATATGCATATGCATATATATATATATATATTTATATGCATGCATATATATATATATATATGCATATATATATAGATATATATATATATATATATATATAGATACATATAGATACATATATATATACATATAGATACATATATATATATATATATATATATATATATATATATATATATATATATATAATATGCACACACACACACATATATATATATATATATATATATAAAATTATATTATTGATTCAATTATAATTCATGCGTTATATATTATATATATATATATATGTGTGTGTGTATATATATATATATATATATATATGTATATATATATATATATATATATATATATATATATATATACACACACACACATATATCTATATATAATATATAATGCATGAATTATAATCTAATCAATAATATAATTTTATTATATATATTATATATTAAATAATAAAATAATATTATTGATTCGATTATAATTCATGCGTTTGTGTTTCAAATTTATCACATCTGGGATGTCCACTAGAGTCTTGTTTTGGTCAGGTTTAAGTATAGGCCTATAATAGGCCTATATATAGGTCTATAATACATAATGCCAAATTTCCATGAAAAGAATTGTACCGCTTTTGGTATGTAATTCCAGACATAATCATACCGCCAGGGAGGTTAAACCTCACTCACTTGAACAAAATGGCCTCTTATTCTCATAAGCAGGTCATAAGCACTTTTGGATGAATGCCCATCCACTCTGGGGATAAAATGTTGGTTCCTTTAGGATCCCTCTATGTATGGTTGTTCTCCACGTGCACGCATATACGTAAGAGAATAGGGTAGAGACCAAAGACAGTCTCTAATAGTGTAATTTTGTTTTTATTAAAAGGTTAAAAGCATTAAAAATACACTGACTAAGTGAATGAATATGCATCACTTTGTATGACTTTCTTAATACTCATCTGCGTTCCATGGACCGGATACTACAAGAGCGGAAGTGATGCAATAAGCCCTGTCCAGTACGTTTTGTTGTTAAGACGTCACCAGGAGCTTCTTGACGTCAGTCAGGAGAGGTCCTCATGTTACACACTTTCGATAACTCTAAAGGTTGTTAAATTGTACAAAGATTGTAGAGTACAATTGCAATTATTATGGTGACCCTTTTCACATGACAAAGCAGTTCGATAAACTGTCTGCAGAAGTGAAGGCTCATATTTCCAAGGTGTTTGCCAGTCTGCGTAATAAAGTATAATATAGTATCTCAGCAAGATCCAGAACAAAGCAGGTATGCTGAACTGGAGACGAATACCTGCTGTGGATGATGTAATCCAAGAATGGTAGAATCCTCTATGAGAAACATATTAAGAAGTTCAAATATATGTGCTCCTTGTTAATGGCATCAACCTTTGATCTTGTACAGGGAAAGAAGGCTTTTCAATTATCACTGTATGTTCCATTTAAAACAGAAATTCAATAGAGGCCACAATGTCCATTCACAAATCTGAACTAGGCATGCTTAAGAAAAATATCACATTCTCAGGATACAAACAGGATAATGGAAATATAATACATGCCTTTCTATGACACTTGGGGTCATTGTTATGAGGAAAGGAAAAGCAAATGTGACATTTTACACATTTCTAAACACAGGTGTGTTCAGATCTCTGTCTATCAAATTTGGATCTGACATTCAATTTGTTTTAATTGTTTCAGTACAAAATGGCAAAGAAATGGTTTTGGGGTGTTTTTTATTTTAACATCACATTTCTATACTATTATTATAATTGGCTTTTTCTGTGGCGTGTGATCCAGACACACTGCCCCAAACAGCACAATCAGCTCCTAGACTGCAGACAGACAGTATAGCCTGATCAAAGACCCTCCCCAGCCTGGGACTGGATAAAACAGGAGCAGCTGTTAATCTGACAGCAAAGTACAATGCAACAGTCTTGACTGGATTAGAGCACTGACTCTTCTCTCCGAGTCCAAAGCTGGCACTACACTGGTAGAGTTTTGTTTAATCATTTTTGTTTTAAAAATGTAAATGTATGGTTTTCCTTTGGAATCACACTTACCTAGGTGGATGCAGGATTGGTCCAATGCTGCAACTGTCCCCCAGCGCCTCTACACTGAGAACCGAGCGATCAGCGCTGTCCTCACAGCTCCCTGAGCAGAGAGCTGCTGATTGTCAGTCAGCAGCTCTCTGCTCTGCCCCCTTCGCGCTTATTGGAGTGCTGGGCTGTGGAAGGGGCAGAAGCAGCTGGCTCAGGCTTGCAGTGACTTGTTGAGAGGCTGAACCGGGTGCCGGTCCGGGCACGTGGGCAGATCCCGACTCCGTGGTCATAATGACGCCCGAGCCTGGACTGTCTCTGTGACGTCCGCAGAAAGTGGACTTCAGACCACTCTGCTGAAAACTCTGCTGAAAACGGGTCAAAGGAGTGCAAAACGAACTGCACTCCTGTGATCCATGGGAGAAGTACAGCCAAACAAGTTTTGGCTGTACTTCTACTTTAAGAACTTACTTTTGATTTTTTTTTTTTCTCTTAGTGGAGTCAAATTTAGGTTTGTTTTTGACTGCAGTGACAGCAAATTAAAAGGAACAGGATGGAAACTTTTCCTAACAGTGGGCTCCATTCACAAAACAGTATCTACCACTTTAAAAAATGTGGTAAAATACTGCTCAGTGTTTTCAAAAATGTGTTGGGGCATTCACAAAAAATGCTACTAAAATACCACATGTGCTATTTTATGAAGTGATGCTGTATTTTAGTAGTGAAATCTTGTGATAATTTAACACCGTCCTTAACAACCAGTAACTGTCATGGTTGTTAAGGAGTGGGCAGCCGAAGCCTCCTTATCAACCTTATGGCTTCCCCACTGACAGCTGAACGTAAAAATAGCTTTGCCAGCATCCTAAAATCCATACCAGATCCTTATCTGAGCATGCAGCCTGGCAGGCCAGGAAAGGGGCCCCATGCCCTCAACATGTGGATGTTTTTTGGGGCAGGGGGGCTCTGCCCCCTCAAAGCACTTTGTCCCCATGTTGATGAGGGGCAAGGGCCTCTTCCCCACAACCCTGGCCAGTGCATGCAGGAGGCTTATCAGAATCTGGAAGCCCCCTATGTGAATGAGTGTAGGGTACATAGTACCCCATAATCATTCACTAAAAGAAGTGTTGAAAAAGTAAAAAAGGATCCGTCATTAATCACGATTACCGGCACCACCTCCAAACCCCCAAAAAAAGAGGTCTGCACCTGACACTGGCTCCCACCATCAGACAGCTCCACCACCTCCCGCCGCTAAATAAACTAAGAGGCGGGGTCACCTGGTGATGTCATTTATGGACCTGCCCCTTGTGACATCATCGACCCAGAATGCCCCAAACAGTGATGTCACAGGGGGTGGTGCCATTCAGTGAGTGAGATAGTTAGCGGCAGGAGGAGGCGGAGCTGTCAGACAGCATGAGCCAGATCGGGTGCAGAACCCCCCTTTATTTTTTGGGTTAACAGTGGCAGCGGTCATCATGATTCATGATGGATCTGCACCAGGGAACATTGTTTTTTTTATACAAGGACTTGTCAAAGACCGTTTCTGCCTTTTTATTTACTTTTTTAGCACTTTTTTGGTGAATGAGCAGGAGTACTATGTATCCCATACTCATTCACATAGAGGGGGGCCAGGATATGGGGGCCCTCTTGTTAAAAGAGGCTTCCAGATTCCAATAAGCCCCTCCGATAGACTCTCACATCCACCGGCCAGGGTTGTGGGAAAGAGGCCCTTGTCCTCATCAACATGGGGCAGGGTGCTTTTAGGGACAGAGCCCCCCCTGCCCAAAAGTATCCCCCATGTTGAGAGCATGTGGCCTGGTATGGTTCAGGAGGGGGGTGCTCGCTCGTCTCCCCCCTTTCCTGACTTGCCAAGCTGTATGCTCTCAAGCCATTTGTTTTTAATTTTGGCATGGGGTTCCCCTCAGAATCCATACCAGGCCCGAAGGACCTGGTAGGGATTGGTGAGACCCCACAACATTTTTTTCAGTGATTTTTTAAATAAACAAATCTTTTCTTTACATTCAGTTGTCAGCGGGGGAACCCCACTGACAATTGATGACTCAACGGTTGTTAAGGACACGGCTCCATAACAACCAGGGAAAAATCAAACACATTCCTTAAATACTGCATGCCTGGACCACTACTTAATTACTGCATGTATTTAATTATTCATTTCCCTCTGTTAATTGAGTTTAACTCCTGTTCATTCAGTATTTACCGTAAGACCATTTGCTCAAAAATCTACTAGTGTATGGCCAGATTGACTGCTGGTATATCGGTGATTACAGGTGCCTAATATCAAGACACATATAGATATTTATACCATATGTGTGCAAAAACATATTTATTTGTTATACAAAGCCAATTTAAATTGCATGTTCTCAGTCTGAAGTTCAGCTTCTGAAAGCTGGCATCCAACCAGTAGGAACATATTATTTGGTTTGTAGCCTATTTAATATTTCTAAAGAAATTAGACTCTATTTTTTATGTATTATATTTTTCTATTTAGAAAGTCAACTAATTTATAAAAGTTTGTGGAATCAATAGTAGCTCCAAACTTGCCTCTTTCCCTACACCTCCAGTTCTCATCAGGTGAATTCCCAGGAGCAAATCCTAGCTCAGCTGTTCCGCCTGTCAAGTAGAAATGAACATTCAGCACATTGATGCCATCACTAATGTAAAATCAGTTTTGTGGGGTGAAATGCCTTGGAGTTGGAGATGGACAGTCAAGACTATATTTTGTGAATCCTCCACGTATTAAATTAATGCTGGTTTTACATTCTTGACTGTATCAGTGTGTGGCCCGTTCATTTCTATTTATGAAAGCATGTTTGGGAGGTATGTTTGTCATTCTCATTCATTATCTTGACACTTTTAGACTTCCAAGATTTTAAACCATTGTTACCATATTCTATTTCAATGTGCAAAAAGAAATTTAAAGGATTTTTAAGGTTCTATAACATTGGTGTAAGTCATTTCAAGAAATAAAAAGCCTCCCCTTCTTTCTATGTATGTCTGTCTGTTTATTTTTCAAGGTTTGGAATGCCATTTTTTTAATGCTCTAAAGGATGGTAATGACGGTACCTTGGTTCTAGGGTTTGGGAAGCCAAAATGGCAGTTTTCAGCACGTGGCTTTTTGAATTTTCATGTGTGTGTTCCCCTCTCTGTTTGAACAGTCCTGCTGGAAAATCATAATTCGATCAGCCACTGAAGCCAATGGGTCCAATGCTGATCAGTGTATTCTGACAGGGTGAGTGTTTACCCAGCCTAAAGGATAAGTTCACCTTTTAACAAAAAATAGTATATGCACATTTTTTTGCAGGTAAAATAAAATATGTGCACTTATTTTTTGTTTGTTTCTGGAGCCTCTAAAGCAGTGCACCAGTGATCAGCAGATCACTGGTGCCATACAGGTCTCCTGCAGACCTGTCAGTGTATCTGTGTGCCTGTACATCATACAGACAAGCAGATACAATCTGACAGGAAGACTCAATGAACTACCCCAGCGCTGAAAGGCTGTCGGGACTTGTAGTTTTCCATTCACATAGGATTGTGAATTGGTGACGCGGCTGAGTGGGCGGGTGTTTTTTTTAAAATTGTGAAAGCTAGCCGGGGGGGGGGGGGATATGGGAATATCCTTGCTTGCTATCAGAGTGGGGGACTGGAGGGGAGCAGGGCCTGTCCGTTCGTAACATGTTACACCCTGAATATGGGTGTAACATGTTAGGAAAGGTGAACTTATCCTTTAAATAATCAATTCAACCCCTAAAAAAAGCCTTAAATCTTAACCTCCCTCCAAACCGCTAACCTATCCTGCACCCTAACAACTGATCCTCACTCTAAAATTTAACAGAACCTCTGAAAAAACCTTTACCACTTAAACTCAAACCTAACTCCTAAATCCTAACATAACATCTAACAGTAAAAATTCCCCCAAATCCCTAACTTCTAATCCAAACACTAAGCTAACCTAACTCCTGAACCAACCGATCCCTTGTATTAAGCGCTATAGCAAAAAACGTACCTTATTCCATGCCAGCAGTAGCTGGAAAAATTCCAGTGGCACGAATTCATGGAAATAAATAAGGTTGAAATATTTGATTACAATAATTATAATCAAAAGGCATATTTTAGATTGTAAGCTCTAACGAGCAGGGCCCTCTGATTCCTTTTGTTCCAAATTGTAGTGTAACTGTAATGTCTGCCCTCATTTTGTTAAGCGCTGCGCAAACTGTTGGCGCTATATAAATCCTGTATAACAGCCGTCACTAAATGGCGGCCCGCGGTCCAGGAGCGGCCCGCACGAGGCTTCCGCCCGGACCCGTCAGGCCGCCACCGTAAGTAATCATTGGTTTGCTGGGACCGCGGGTGTCCCAGCAACCAGTGACATTCCGTGTGTGCGCCCCGCCCCCTGCTTCTTTCTTCGGCTCCCTCCCAGCCAGCCGCGAGTTGGGGCGTGACGTCACGTGCGTGCCCCGCCCCCCTGCTCCTAACTGCGGGTCCTGACTCTCACACTCAGCCTAGCCGCGGGACATCACATGCACGCCCTGCCCCCCTGATGTTCGCTGCTCCTGGCTCCCACATTTTTCGCTCCCAAAGGTATGTGGGGCACAGTTTTATAAAATGCAGACTGATGGGCATATTTTGTTAAGGGGCACACATTTGTGTCCATTAGAGTGCCCCATAAAATAAAATATGCCTATTAGAGTGCCCCCTAAGATAAAATGTACCCATCAGCTTGCGCCTTATTTTATGTTAAGGGTCACGCTGATGGGCACATTTTATGTTAAGGGGCACTCTAATGGGCATATTTTATGTTAAAGGGCACTCTAATGGGCATATTTTATGTTAAAGGGCACTCTAATGGGCATATTTAATGTTAAGAGCAACACTGATAGACACGTTTTGTTTTGCCCATCAGCGTGCCCCTTAACATAAAATGGTCCCATTAGAATGCCCCCTAACATAAAATGTGCCCATCAAAGTGCCCCCTAACATAAAATGTGCCCATCAAAGTGCCCCCTAACATAAAATGTGCCCATCAGAATGCCCCCTAACATAAAATGTGCCCATCAAAGTGCCCCCTAACATAAAATGTGCCCATCAGAATGCCCCCTAACATAAAATGTGCCCATCAAAGTGCCCCCTAACATAAAATGTGGCCATCAGAGTGCCCCCTAACATAAAATGTGACAATCAGCGTTCCCCTTATTTTATGTTAAGGGTCACGCTGATGGGCATATTTTATGTTAAGGGGCACGCTGATGGGCAAATTTTATGCTAAGGGTCACGCCGATGGGCACATTTTATGCTGGGGGCATGCTGATGGGCAAATTTTATGCTAAGGGTCACGCCGATGGGCACATTTTATGCTAGGGGGCACGCTGATGGGCAAATTTTATGCTAAGGGTCACGCCGATGGGCAAATTTTATGCTAGGGGGCACTCTGTTGGGCACATTTTATGTTAAGGGGCACTCTAATGGGCATATTTTATGTTAAGAGCAACACTAATGGACACGTTTTGTTTTGCCCATCAGTGTGCCCCCTTACAAAATGTGCCCATCAGCGTGCACCCTAACATAAAATGTGCCCATCAGCGTGCCCCCTAACATAAAATGTGCCCAGAGTGCCCCCTAACATAAAATGTGCCCATCAGCGTGCCCCTTATTTTATGTTAAGGGTCACGCTGATGGGCAAATTTTATGCTAAGGGTCACGCTGATGGACACATTTTATGTTAAGGGGCACTCAAATGGGCATATTTTATGTTAAGAGCAACGCTGATGGACACGTTTTGTTTTGCCCATCTTTCTGAGTCACAGCACAGACTTCAGATTCGGACCTCGGCCCAAAGAAAATTTTAGCGACCGGACCTCCTTGAATTCTAATTAATTACCCCTGCTGTATAATAATAATAATATTAAAAATGTTAGGTTCTATCCTGTGTCCCTCAAATCCACCCCTTTTCCTTATTCAACCATATCTGGACATATCTAACCCATGCTCAGCAAGCCACATGCCTTTAACCACCTCAATACCGGCCCATAGTATATATACATCCTGAGTTTAAAGCTAAATACCGGTGTTATGGCAGCAGATAGCTGCCATAACCCTGGTATTTTTTTAAACTGCAGGCGATGGGCTTTCCGATAAGGGTGGTCCCAGCGGCGGATTCGCCGTGAGATCACCCTCCGGGATGGCGGAATGGGTGCCCCCCCCCTCCCGCCGCGTCCCGGTGTAACGTTAAAAAACCATACCCCGTGAAGAAACCATACCCTCGTCACTTCCGGTCTGAAACAGCTGAGCAGTGCAGCAGTGCGCATGCTCAGAGCCCCGGATACGCAATTGAACAGGAAAGAATTTGACAAGTGCGCATGCTCGGTGGGCATGAAATTATAACGGCACTGTGTCTATTGTTATACTTGCGGCGGGTACATTAAAACACTTCGGCTGCAACAGCAATCATCTCCTGTGCTATCGCTGTAACTTCCCTCATCTCCGGTAATAAAAATAAAAGCGGCGGCGGGTGTATGAGAGGTAAATGACGGCGATCTCGGCTCCGTGATCCGCTTTTATATTTATTACTGGAGATGAGGGAAGTGACAGGGGAAGGAGCGGAGATGATTTATGTTGCAGAGGAGCTGTTTTAATGTAAGCGCCGCAAGTTTAACTACCGTGAGAAATCCATACCCTCCGTAGGTGCATCGGAAGTGACGAGGGTATGGTTTTCTCACGGGTATGGTTTTTTCACGGAACACCGGTCCTTTTCCCCGCTTACCGGACCCGCCGGCAGCGGGGAAAACGATCGGGTCCCGGATCCTCACAGACAGGATGTCGAGTGAGGGCAAGCTTGCCCTCACTCGACTCTATTGTCTTGGAGGACCGGAGCGACGGCAAACGTCGTTGCCGAGCAACCGACTTAAAGGTCCCTTTTTTTTTTTTTTTTTGCTGTCATTTTTTTTTTTTTCCTTTCCAACTTTATTAGTGTACTTGTGAGATCTGAGGACTTTTTGACCCCAGATCTCACAAAAAAGAGGTCCTGTCGTGCCTTTTTCTATTACAAGGAATGTTTACATTCCTTGTATTAGAAATAAAAATGATCAATTTTTTTTTTTAAAAACGGTGTAAATATAAAAAATAATAAATGAAATAAATAGTAAAAAAAAAAAAAAAAAATTAAAGCGTCCTGTCCCCGTTAGCTCGCGCGCAGAAGCGAACGCACACGGAAACCCCGCCCACATATGTAAACGGTGTTCAAACCACACATGTGAGGTATCGCCGCGATCGTTAGAGCGAGAGCAATAATTTGAGCTCTAGACCTCCTCTGTAACTCTAAGATGGCAACCTGTAGAAATTTTTAAAGTGTCGCCTATGGGGATTTTTAAGTACCAAAGTTCGTCGCCATTCCGTGAACGTGCGCAATTTTGAAGCATGACATGTTGGGTATCTATTTACTCGGCGTAACATTATCTTTCACATTATGGAAAAAAATTGGGCTAACTTTACTGGATTCTTATTTTTTAATTCAAAAAAGTGATTTTTTTCCAAAAAAATTGCGTTTGGAAGACCGATGCGCAAATACGGTGTGATAAAAAATATTACAATAATCTCCATTTTATTCTCTAGGGTCTCTGCTAAAAAAAATATATAATGTTTGGGGGTTCTAAGTAGTTTTCTAGCAAAAACAACTGATTTTAGCTTATAAACACCAAATGTCAAAAATAGGCTTAGTAGGCAAGTGGTTAAAGAGATTTCAACACTTCAGATAACTTTTGGACTTATGGGAAGGATGCCATGTCATGTTGCAATAATACAATAATAAATTTATTGCAATACCAACTATCTGGTCTGTACAGATCCAGAACATTTGTATGGGAACACTGATAGTGATCTGACTAGTTACTGTTGCACATGGTGACTCTTACAACATTCCAAATGTGCTTAAATGAAACCCACAGACTCATATAATAATTGTGAATCAAATACATTTCATACTTTAGCTGGGCTTGTCTAAATAAACACCAGTGAGGGCAGTAGCTTAGAAACACAGCTTACTAACATGTGTAAAATCAATTTTGTGTGTAAAACAGAGTTTACAAAGGGCCCTTTTGACAGCAAGTAAGCATTTACTTATATAAAGCATCATAAAAATGTTTATGTATCCTGCCTAGATTCTGGAGAGATGACCTGTTTTCCATCCTGTAAACAACAAACCCTCTGTGGCCAATGCGTGCAAGAACTAGCTATGATGGATTTCATAAGTCCCATATACAATTTGACACTCAGAAGGCTGCTACAGACACAATGTTTACCTTGTGTATTGACCAGCCATGCTTAAAGGACAGAATGCACCATCTGTACAATATTCACTTGGCTGCACATTTATCTCTGTTGTAATGATAAATATATATATATATTTTCCTTATTTGCGTGAAGAAGAAAAAGGCAACAGAAAAAAATGTAATCCCAGATATGCAATAAAAACATAACCTTTTAAAAATAAATAGCAAAACTACCACCAAAATATCTTCTAAAATGATGTCATGGGATCCTACTGCCCTGTACCTATTTTCAAAATACACGTGATCCCCGGGTTACAAACATCCGACTTACAAACGATTTCTACTTACAAACTGAGGGAGATAAAAGGAAGTGAGAGGAAATCTACCCCTAGTAAAGGAAATTCACTCCTATAAGAACTCTCATGGGAAAATGAGTCTCCACTAAAGCTTTATCACCAATCCTTGTTTCCACAACAATGCAAAATTTTCAAAATCCAACTGTCACAGGGACAGAAAGTGAGGTGAAATCTTCTGAACAGGGGCGCAGACAGCAAAACAAATGTTAGAGGGGTGTTAACACTTCCCCATGCTATTCAAAAAACTTAAAAATTATTTTTTTGGCTGGAGCGACACCTATAAAAATGTATCTGTTCCGACTTACAAACAAATTCAACTTAAGAACAAACCTACAGACCCTATCTTTGTCTGTATGCAGCCAATGAGGAAGGATTACTTTGAGGCTTAATTTGGTAGGGATTGGCTCCACAAGATGCTCAGTAGGCATATCATAATGGGAGGCAGGTGGGTAAGTGCAACTGGATTAGTCATAGAGAAACAAGCAGCCACCACCAAGGAGTACACACCAGGACTAGTTAATAGAGACAGATGACCTGAGACAGAATGTCCTCTGTCTTTTTGTAATCCTTGTGAGTGCCCTTTGGCACAATTGGGGGGGGGGGGGCTGTATGGCAATCCACAGCTTTTTGAGAGATCCGCGAGTAGACAGATTTCTAAAGTGCCCCCACAAATTCAAAATTCTTTATATATATATATATATATATATATATATATATATATATATATATATATATATATATATATATTCTCTCCCCCCCTACTGAGCGGTGGACTATCATAACTGGGATTGGTGTAACTACATTCTTGGCTGCAAACCTTAGTGGACATAATCGCATTGCTGTATACCCCTAATTGGTACATGCTCTGAAATTCCCCTGAAGAAGGAATCGCTATTAGATTCTGAAACGTGTCGGGATGTCTTGATCTGCATCCCTAATTAGCTGTTATATCACAACAATGATAATATGAACCAGACCTGTTCACAATCAGCTATACTGCGTCTTTATGTCACATGTTTTTATTCATGTTTTTTGTCATGTGTACCAATTTTTCCATGCATAATTAAAATTTTGCTCTAATAAATTATATATATTTTATCTATTACTCCTCCTACTTTTCAGACATAATTCAATTGATCAGTCCCGTCCACTCAAATCCCCTTGGGACATTTCCTTCTTGTTTCTCAGTAGGCATATCATAGGCAATATACTATGTACTGCATGGAAGGTTCACCTAGAGCGCACACTGATTTAATACATGCAAATATACAATTTACAAGAACAATTTTCCATTAGCTTAGTGAATAAGTTAAAGCTCTGCTGACTTCCATCATCCAATCATGTGGAAGCAAACACACTGTTTTTTTATTTAATTACCTCGCACATGATTTTGTGATCTTTGTAAAGTCAATTTTCACCACATTCTTATGGGTCATAGGGATTATTTTCCTAAACACAAATAGACTATGCACTTTGCAAAGTGCAGATGCACTCTCCAGGTGCAGTTGTTCCAGAGCTTAGTAAATGAGGCAAAGCTTTACTTTGCAAAGAATACCCAACCACGTGCAAGGAAAATGAAAAAAAAAAAAACAGCATTTTTGCTACCACAGGATTGGTTGATGGAAGTCAGCAGAGCTTTTGCTCGTTTACTAAGCTCTGGAGCAACTGCTCTTGCAGAGTACAACTGCACTCACAAATTACTTGCCTTTAGTAGACCAATGCCATAGTGTCACTGAAAGTGGCAGAACCACTGCCATTGTATTGTAATGCTACCCCTACAGCTAATAAAAACTCTTACCCAGATAAGGACCAAAATGTAGAGCTTCATATTTTAAGAATATTGGCTGCAGAAAAACAATGGAAAAAGGATTGCTACAGATGAAATATAACCTAACTTTCATCATAAACAACGTGTTTTAGCTTTACATATGCAGCGTACTACTTTCTTATTAATAATCAAATATTAGCAGTATATCAGTGCTCTAACCCGCATCTGCAATTTTTAGATTAATGTCCACCCATCCCCGAAAATCTGGGATTAGCAGACCCCCTGATTAAAAAACATATATGAAAAAAATTTAAAAATATTACTCTACACCCTATCTTCCAGTGGTCTCATCAAACAGGCGAGGGAGACATAGCTGGATCCTAGGAAAGCCAAGGATCTTAAATCCCATGAAATTCCAATGCAAATCCCAAATCCTGCACTGTGCTGGAGCATCTTTTCAGTAGAATTGGGATCCTCATTTTTTCCCTGGATCTGATAGTGAAGTCCTGTTTATAATCATTGTATTTAGGAACTGGTTGAAAGCCAAGATGTAATTCGGCATTTTTTTTTTTTTTTGCATTTTCCTTTTTTTAGTTAGTAGGGTGTGTTACAAGGCAAATAGACTATTTTATACAAGATCCACTTTACTTGTACCATCTGTACATCTGTACAGGGCCAAAATTAGGGGGGGGGGACAGACATCTGCCCCGGGCGCTGCATTGAGAGAGGTGCTGCTGACAGGAGCAGTGACAGTGGTATCACTGTCAGACCAGCTCTGGGAATGAGGAGGAGAGAGCCAGAAGCAGTGAGGACCGTGTTCTCTCTCCCTCTACTATTCCCCGCCAGATGTCGCTCATGAAGCTGTTTTGGGTCTGCTCTCAACTTGTATCCAGAGGCGGATTTCGGGGAGCACAGAATAGGAGTGGAGGAGAAGGTCATCAGGGGGGTAGGGGGCTTGAAAAGCAGGGGGATCGGTGGGGCGGGGAGCTGCAAATGCAGAAGGATGCCCTGTACTGGTCTCACTCTCTTCAGCCTCTGAAAGCCGGTTTTTCCCCATTTCCTTCCTGCTGGCCTTTAGCTGCTGGAGGGAGACACACAGACTTGGCTGGATCTGGAGGGGTGCTAAATTTCAATAGATTTCAGCCCTTCCTTTGACGCCATGCCTGAGTGGGCGCTAATCTCTCCTTGCCGCACTCAGAGCTGGGTCAAGGGAGTGGCAGAGTGGAGCGAGCCGGGAGGAGATGCACTGTGTTGTGCTCTCTGGGCTCCCCCTTCTGTCAGAACAGCGCTTCTCCAGGACATGAGACAGGATCCCTCTTAGACTGTACACACACACAGTTTGATTACCGCCCCCTATCTCCTCCAAGGACTGCTCATTGCAGCAGTAAATGTGGCAGGGGGGCTATAATTAAACTGTGTGTGTGTGTGAGTGTGTGTGTACAATCCAATGTGATGTAAGAGCAATCCTGTCTCATGTGCTGGGGGAGCACTGCTCCGACAATAGATAGTGAAGGGGGGGGTGATTCGAACTTACAGTGAAGTTGTGTTGTATGGATGTTTGTGGAAGAGGGAGGATGAGCAGTTATCTGTGCTGAGAATTGTATAAAGGATTGGGGGGGGGGTATATATTACCTAGAAGGGGGCTAGGAGGATTGAAGCCAGGAGGGGGGATTGGAGGGAATGTTTGTGCTAGGAGGGGGTGGGAAATTTGTGCTAAGAGGGGGGATGGGGGGGGGGGTTTGGGTAGGAAGGAAGAATTTGTGCTGGGAATGGTAATTTGGAGGGGGTTGTGGATTTGGGGAGGAATTGGGGGGATTTGTACTAGGCAGAGGGATGGGGGGGATTTGTGCTAGGAAAAGGTCTTGGGGAGGATTTGCGCTAGGAAGAGAGATTGGGGGGATTTGTGCTGGGAGAGGGTATTTGGGGGAGTAGATTTGTCCTAGAATGGAAAATTTGAGAAGAAAGAATGTGTGCTACGCAAGTGATTTATGCTAGCAGGGGAAAATTGGGGTGGGATTTGAGTTGGGAGGCGGGATTGGGGGGCAAAGATTTGTGCTGGGTTGGGGGATTTGAACTGGGAGGAGGGGGCCCTGTCAAGTAGGCTGTCAAGGCCCTGTGATTTCTAACAGAGGAGGCAGCGTCACCCTACCTGATGCCGAAATTAGCTCACCTGTGAGCGCTACATGCAGCTGATGCAGCGGGCGGGCAGTGGGAAGGTAAAAGGAGTCCATGATATTAGATGACATCACAAAGCACTGACTCCTTCACCACGGATAATGCAGTGATCAGGGAACCCTGCTAATAGCATCCAGGTACATTATAGGCATCAGGCATCTAAAAGCTTTAATTTTGGGGGGATGGGGTGGTTTCCTGGTGTAGTATGGGGGGATAGGGGAGTCCTCTCCTCTCTCTCACCCTTCCCTGTCTCTCTTTCTCTCACCTCCCCTCTCTCTCTCTGACTCCCCTCTCTCACCCCCTCTTTCTCTCTCACCCCTCTGTATTTCTATCTGTTCCTCCTCACTCTCACCCCCTCTCTCTCTTTCTCTCTTTCTCACTCCCTCTCACTCTTCTCTCTCTCTCACCCCCCCCTCTCACTCCTCCCCCCCTCTTTCCTCTCTCACCCCCTCTATCTCTCTCACCTCTCTCTCTCTCTCTCTCACTCCCACTCTCTAACCTCTCCTCTCCCTCTGACCCTCTCTCTCTCACCCCTTTCTCTCTCACACCCTCTATATCCAGCCCTCTCTCTCTCACCCCTCTCTTTCTCTCACCCCCCTTTCTATATCTCTCATCCCCCTCTCTCCCTTGCCCCCCTTTCTCTCTTCCCCTCTCTCTTTCCCCCCTCTCTCTCACCCCTCTCTTTCTTGCATCCTCTCTCTCACCCCCTCTCTCTCACACCTCCCTCTTTCTCTCACACACACCTTCCCCCACCATCCTCTCTCTCCCACCCCTCTCTTTTTCTTGCACCTCCCCTCTGCCCCCTCATCTCTCTCTTTCTTTCTCATCCCCCTTTCTAACCCTTAATCTCACCCCATCTCTCCCCCCCTCTCTCTCACCCCCTCTTTCTCTCACTCTCCCTTCCTCTCCCCCTACCTGTTCCCCACTCTCTCCTCTTTAATCATATCTATCCTATTTCCCATCTCTCTCTTTCCCTCCTATTTCTATCTCTCCTCCTTCTGCTCTCTCTCTACCCCCTCCCCCTCCTGTCTCTCTCCCTCCATTGCCTCTTCCTTTCTTAGTTTATATTATGAGTTTCTGTCATATTTCAGGTTCACAGTAAAACATGTGTTACGTTGGTAGGTTTTTCAATGTTTTGTAAAAAGTAAGAAAATAATAAAAAATGAAAAACTACTGACACTGTCCACTGCCCTATTGACACCGTCCTTTTTTGAGGGCGGGGGGGTCGCATGGAGTCTTTGCCCCAGGTGAAAGAATGTCTTGCTTCGCCACTGCATCTGAGCATGTTTTAATTGTATAAATACTACTAATAAAAGTTATTATCCATAGCCTTATATGTTTTAAAACATGGTCTCAATATTGTAGGCCAGTCAGATATCTGAGAAAAATTCAGTGTTGGCTTATGTTTGATAAAACACCAGCAGCCAATAATATTCAACATGACTAATATATACTTTTCTATTGGTCAACTGTTAGGGGTTTCCAGTGCAGACTGCTGTCACCTGTAGAAATAAGGATTGTCACCTCATATGGCTGAAACTAAATAGGTTGGGTGATGATTATATCATGCCTCTTGATAAATTTACTCTAAATCTTTCACTTTTCAAATAGTAGTTAAACATGCTCCTCCCGACAGGTTGACCATACAAGGAATAACAGCCCTAAAGGAGTAATGGTGGCTGACCTTCTGAAAAATAAAAAAAGGCATAGTAACTAATTAAAACCAGCTGCAAATATTTGGCTGAGTTTGACTTACATTGGGTACATATTGCTGGTCAGGCTATGTCAGGAAGGCACTAGCCATAGTATAGATGAAGCCTCGAGACATACATGGGTGCACAGGGGAAAATGTGCGGGTGCTCGTTTTTCTGTGCATAACCATGCATGGTGCCCATCGCTAATTTTGGCGACAATGGGACTATTTAAACTGCAGCAGTTCTATTAGCTAGTGCTGTCTGATCTACAGTTTTACTCATGCTCCTGTATCTGTTCCTGTGTTGACTTCTGTTATTGACCCGGCTTGCCTGACCTTCCTTAAAGAGGAAGTAAACCCTCCTCTGACACTTGTACCTATAGGTAAGCCTATGATAAGGCTTACCTATAGGTACTGTAAATATCTCCTAAACATGTACCGTTTAGGAGATATTTACCTTCGATGCACCCAGTGACGTCACTGGCGCATGCGCTCTGAAGGAACGGCCGATCGTGCCGTTCCTCCAGAGCCCCGTGCCGTGACTGTCGGCTCCCGCGCTCCGGCCAATCAGATGGCCGGATGCCGCGATCACGGAAGACGGTGACTGAATATGTCGCCCGTCATACAGGTGAGTGAGCGGCACAGCGGGGGCTCGTTCTAAGGTAAGAATTTCATAATGAGCTAGTATGCGATGCATAGTAGCTCATTATGTGTTTGTCTTGCAGGGTGTGAAAGAAAAAAAAAAAAAAAAAAAAGAAAAAGAGTTTACAACCTCTTTAAATGCTACCTGCCCTGACCTTGGACTGTCTCTGGATTTGCTCTGCCTCCTGCTCATCTGCCTGATTCTACGCTGCTGACTTCTGCTTGTATCCTGACCATTCTCAGTGTGAAGTTTATGCCTGTATCTGACCGTCTGTTGCTGACCTGGCTCATCTGACCTTGCATCCAGTCATCCACTTGTCCTGCTCTGCATGCTACCTGGTCCCTGTTGGCCCTTCACCTGCTAAGTGCTGCAAGTTCTCCCGCACCTGCTAAGTGCTGCAAGTTCTCCCACACCTGCTACCTGCTAGTTGCCTGTCAAGCACCTGCCGCCTGCAGTCTGCACAATCCAGGGGTCTGCTTTCTCTGCTGCCATCTGCTGTTCCAGCGATCTGACCCGTCTCTGGTGACGCACCTGCTACCCATTGCCACGGCTGACGAGACATCTGACAGGCACTCATACCTTGCCGAACTCTCGCTGCCACTGTCGCATTATCAGTGGTCTCAAAGCCAGAGCTGTATGAGAGGCCTCCCTCTACACATCAGGCTCTGCCACAAGGTATTTCACAGGCTAATACAAACATTTCAAAGAATAGTTTTTTTCTGCTTTTGATGGGACGAGTCATAATGATATATTTTTTTATTGGTAAGAATAATTTTACTTACCGAAATCTTTGGTTTAGCTCCATGGCCATATACCTGAGCTGATATGCAATCTGCAGTGTATACCTGAGATATATTTCTTGATGAGTGACATGAGGGAGAAACATCTCCTGCACCAAAAATGGTGGCCTAAGGAACAAACACAAAAGGTACATGCTTAGAATCTGACAATTAGTAATCATTGCAAACTACTATGTCTAGACAGCTTTGAGATGTCAGACTTTTTCTGAAGTTAAAATCAATACTTAAAATAGGTTGGCAGTAATCCATAAGTCAGTTCTTCTAATTTATCGCAATTTCAGCTGTCAAAAATGATACCTTGGAATCCTCCAGCTTTATAGATTGTATGAAAAATCTATAATTGATGTAAAAGTTGGATAGAAAGGCTGGGTCACGCCAGGCACATTGGCATGCATTTCGCTGAGTTTCCCAATGCAATCCCAATTTATATTGCAAATCCTTTCATGCCTCATTAGCCCGTATAACAAGATTTACTTACCTCATTGATTAAAAAATTATTACTCTTAATCAAAAAATTCATACTGTAAAATATTTTGGCTTAGAGCAAGTGTAGGATTTGTACCCTTCGTACCCACAGATCTTTTTATAGTACAGTTCTGCATATCTCAAGTTAAGTGTATTATACATGTTTTGAAAATCTAAAGGAGAATTTCAGCTACTATTAATTTAGTCTCAAGCAGTACAGTTATGTCAAAATGTTTACTTTGTAATATGTTGTTAAATTGACTACAGATTTGGCTGTCACATCTAGGTAGTATTGGAGCTTGGTTTTCCTTCCCCCCCCCACATTTCTATTAACTCATCACTATGATGGGGTGCATTCTAAGCCAACAGTAATTTGTGTAAGGTGTAAGCAGAATGCTTGGATGTATAGGGAGAGGTATAAGCAGTAGAAAGAGAGAAGTGCTTATGCCGCTGTACAGAACACTGGTGAGACCTCACTTGGAGTATTGTGCGCAGTACTGGAGGCCATATCTCCAGAAGGATATAGATACTCTAGAGAGAGTTCAGAGAAGAGCTACTAAACTAGTACATGGATTGCAGGAAAAAACTTACCAGGAAAGGTTAAAGGACCTTAACATGTATAGCTTGGAAGAAAGAAGAGACAGAGGGGATATGATAGAAACTTTTAAATACATAAAGGGAATCAACTCGGTAAAGGAGGAGAGCATATTTAAAAGAAGAAAAACTACCACAAGAGGACATAGTTTTAAATTAGAGGGGCAAAGGTTTAAAAGTAATATGAGGAAGTATTACTTTACTGAGAGAGTAGTGGATGCATGGAATAACCTTCCTGCAGAAGTGGTAGCTGCAAATACAGTGAAGGAGTTTAAGCATGCATGGGATAGGCATAAGGCTATCCTTCATATAAGATAGGGCCAGGGACTATTCATAGGATTCAGATATATTGGGCAGACTAGATGGGCCAAATGGTTCTTATCTGCCGACACATTCTATGTTTCTATGTAAGGAAGCCAACTACAAAGTAGTGCCAGAGCTTTACCCATGCAGAATGACTAGCATACGGCCACAGCAAGTGAATGGAAACTGAGGTGGTAGGTAGGTGCAGGCACTTTTAGATGCCCGCACTTTAGAGTTTCGAGCAGCCCTCTTCGTACTCTAACATGTCAGAATGATAGCATAATAAGCTGTAAAGGAATATTTTTTGCTTTACACTCTATTCACAAGTATTAGACTTTCTTATGCAAGTGTAAACAAGCCCCATAATTCACCAAAGCAGAAAAGCTGATTGAATACTGTTGATAGTATTTATATGCTAATACTGTACCTAAGGTAAATTTTAACCAAACAGTACACCAAGAAAACAATATGATAAAAAGGACAAATTGATAGTCACATTACAAATGTATTGCCAAATACTGTGTTCAGCTGGAGTAGATCTTAACCTTGTTCAGTACTCCTATTGTGTGTAGGCATATATGACATAGACGTAGTGGTGTTAGTATGGATGGTCGGTATTGGTATGCAGTTTAAGTAGGTAGCAAAAAATTGGCTGGTATAAATGGCACTAACAATATAGGTAAATCAAATGTCATACACAAGCCAGATGTATGTAGATAAATGGCACAGGACCTACCCACCATTGTCCAATTGGTTTTCGCTTGGAGGCACCAGTCACTTTATTTATTGTCTGTCTGGTCCAAATTTGTAATGTGACCCTCTAATATTGTAAAGCGCTGCGTAAACTGCTGGCGCTATAGAAATCCTTAATAATATTAATAATAATAATTTATTATTACAGTTATTACATTGTGATTATCTTCTACATTACACTTATTCTTTTTGCCATTTATCTACTTACATGTGGCTTGTGTGTGACATTTGATTTACCGATATTGATAGTGCCATTTATACCAGTAACTTTTTGTTACCTACTTATACTGCATACCAATACCAACCATCCATACCAACACCACTATTTCTGGGCAGCACCATCCCCTTCCCCCCCTTCTCCCCATTGTTATTCATATAACTTAGGTTATATTTGAGGGATGCCGCAGCCTTCAATAAGCCCCCCCCCCTTCTTTCTCCTTAGTGCGGAGCACCCTCTTCTCTATATATGACACAGACGTGTCAACTAATTCCAGGAAGTCACCCTGTTTTTATGCCTATTATATATATTCTCATTCTTGATGTATGGCTACTGCACAGTACCACTTATATACAGAGATGTATAGTAACTAAGTAGAACTACTTCACTACTGTACTTAAGTACCGAAAGGCGGTATCTGTACTTTCCTGGAGTAGAATTTTTTTCTCCAACTTCCACTTTTACTTCACTACATTTTTTCAATGATTTCAATACTTCTACTCCGATATTTTTTTTTGTGCTGCATAGTTACTCGTTACAATTATAAAAATTACCACTGCCAGAACAGTAGATGGCAGGTTTCATGAAGCTCACAACATGTGTATTATCAGCGCATACAAAAATAAATGCTACTGTATGTATAAATAAAAGCTGCATTTGAAATAATAAAAAACAATATGATGTTCAAACTTTTGACTTCTTTCTTTAATAACTACATAACACAGTACTTGTACTTTTACTTTCAGTTCTTAAGTAGCATTTTTTTTTCAAAACTACTGGTACTTTTACTTTCAGTACTTGAGTAGCAAAATTTTAAAAAAAAAACTACTTGCAATACTTAAGTACAAAAAATGTTGAATACTTTAGTACTTCTACTCAAGTCACTTTTTGATCGAGCACTTCCACTTCTACTCAAGTATGGGTTTCGAGTACTTTATACAACTCTGCTTATATAGTCTTGCATTCTGGGTGTCATTCTCAGTATCTGTTACTATTCTGTGTATATGGACATTGAACAGTACCACTCCTCTTTTGCTGTATGCTGGGTGTCACTCTATGTGTATGTTATTAAGTCTGCATTGATATAGCATGGAACAACTTTTCTTGCATCCTGTAAGTGATTCTTGGTATCTGTTTTATGTTGTAGCATCTGGACATCTTGTGTGCATTTGTATGTCCCTTTACCAGTTAAGCCCCTTAATAACTTTAGCCCCATCCAGTTTGTGCCACAGCACATGCCACTTCCTTAAACTTCACCCTCCAAAATGTCTTCCCAAGCTGACATATCCAACAATGTTACATAGACAGTAAACAGAGAGGTGTTGTTGTTTAGGATGTTCAAAGTCATAGCAGCTGGTTCACAGTCATAGTTCACTTTACTGTAGTTAAATTTACTAAGAGAGGTTATGATTCCTCTGGGTTACAAGGAAATTGTACTTCACCATTGGCCTTTGCACTCTTTAATTGAGTATATAATAAAAATATTAAAACATTGTGGTCTGGAGAGCCATCTGTGGTCATGTTTTGTCTCCGTCCCTACATTTTTAAATACAAATTTACATTACCCTGGGACTTTAAATGAAGCACATGACATTAAAGTAGCAAAATGATCAACACACATGAATACAAATTTATTAATCCAAATATATACAAATCTGATAACAGCAAAAAAAACAATTAAAAATATGTAATGCTATAGAGCTGATAATTAATATATACATTATATTGTCAAAAGTATTGGGACACCTACCTTTACATGCACATCAATTTAATGGCATCCCGGTCTTAGTCCGAAGGGTTCAATATTGAGTTGGCCCACCCTTTGCAGTCATAACAGATTTAACTCTTCTGGGAAGGCTATCCACAAGGTTTAGGAGTGTGTTTATGTCAATGTTTGACCATTCATCCAGAAGCACATTTGTGAGGCCAGGCACTGATGTTGGACAAGAAGGCCGGGCTCGGAGTATCTGCTCTAATTCATCCCAAAGGTGTTCTATCGGGCTGAGGACAGGACTCTGTCCTGTTCCTCCACCCCAAAATCACTCATCCATGTCTTTATGGCCCTTGCTTTGTGCACTGGTCCAAATCATTTGGTGTAGGGGGGATTATGGTGTGGGGTTGTTTTTCAGGGGTTTTGCTTGGCCCTTTAGTTCAAGTGAAGGGAGCTCTTAAGGCGTTAGCATACCAAGACATTTTGAACAATTTCATTCTCCCAACCTTGTGGGAACAGTTTGGGGATTACCCCTTTCTGTTCCAACATGACTGCACACCAGTGTACAAAGCAAGGTCCATGAAGACATGGATGAGCGAGTTTGGGATAGAGGAACTTGACTGGCCTGCACAGAGTCCTGACCTTAACCCGACAGAACACCTTTGGGATGAATTAGAGCAGAGTGTTCAACATCAGTGCCTGACCTCAGAAATGCACTTCTGGAAAAATGGTCAAACATTCCCATAGACACTCCTAAACCTTATGGACAGCCTTCCCAGAAGAGTTAAAGCTATTAAAATGGCAAAGGGTGGGCCAACTCAAGTTTGAACCCTACGGACTAAGACTGGGATGCCATTAAAGTTCATGTGTGTGTAAAGGCAGGTGTCCCAATACTTTTGACAATATGGTGTGTAAAATATTGATACAACAGATAGAGTGCAAAAAATTTATAAAAATATTAGTCAGTATCAGGACACCTCACATACAAAGGCATACCTCTTAACTTTCTTAAATAATGAAGAGAGATATCTTTTAGCATACAGTAAGTAGGCAAAGGACATACCCCAGCCATGGCCCGGGTTACATGGACCCCAAAGATCTAATATGCAGAAAATAATTGATCGAAGCACACAAGTGCTTTTTTTTATCCTCTATCATGATATATATATATATATATATATATATATATATATATATATATATATATATATATATAAATATATATAAAATCATGTATATACTGTAGTAAAACATGCTTGTAATCCAAAGCACTCGCATATCAAAGCAAATTTCCCCATAGGAAAAAATGGAAGCTCAGATGATTCTTTCCACAACCATTTACTCATAGGTCCTTCAGTTTATAGTCAATATACAAAGATTATAGCAATGTGTTAGGTTGTGTGTAACCATAAAATATCCATTCACAAATGGCAGCCTCCACAAGGGGATTAGAAGCAAAATCCAGCAGGAGCTGCAAAGTATAAAAGAGAAGAGAGGCGCCTCTAAGTGTAGTAATATGGTTACATTTAACCAGTTGCCGACCGCTCACATTGAGCGTACTGCGGCAAAGCGGCTCGTTCCCGTCCAGCGTTAGTCGGGCCAGGGGAGGAACGGCGGTGATCACCGCAGCTCTTCCCTGATCGTCGGGGAATCGAGTTTGGAGCGCCGCCCGCTTGTGTAAACAAAGCGGGCGGATCTCCTAAGTGACAGACAGGGTCAGATTGCAGGGTTCAGCATAGCTAAACCTGCGATCTGTCCCTGTGTCACTCAGTCACCTCCCCCCACACACCTTAGTAAGTACCAGGCATACATTAACCCCTTGATCACCAATAAAAATTAACCCCTTCCCTGCCAGTGTCATGTTTACAGTAACAGTGCATATTTATAGCACTGATTACTGTAGTAATGTCACTGGTACCCCAAAAAGTGTCAAAAATGTCAGTCAAGGGTCCGATCTGTCCGCCGCAATGTCGCAGTCCCGCAAAAAAAAAAACGCAGATCGCCGCCATTACTCGTTAAAAAAAAAAAAACACCAAAAATGACAGAAATCTTTCCCTTAGTTAGTAAACGCAATAACTTTTGCGCAAACCAATCAAAATACTCTTATTGCAATTTTTTTTTACCAAAAATATGTAGCAGAAAACAAATTGGCCTAAAATGATAAAACATTTAGATTTTTACATTTTTTGGGGGGGAATTTCATATAAAAAAATGTGAAAAATATTGCTATTTTTTTCAAAATGTATGCTTTTTTTTGTTTATAGCACAAAAAGTAAAAATCGCACAGGTGATCAAATACCACCAAAAGAAAGCTCTGTTTGTGGGAAAAAAAGGGTATGGCATTGCATGACCGCGCAATTGTCAGTTAAATTCGCACAGTGCCGAATCGCAAAAAGTGGCCTGGACGTAAGTCAGCAAAATCCTCAGGAGGTAAAGTGGTTAATGAAGGTTCAACATTTAGCAACTCACATGGCACAACTAAGTATGCAGGCAACTGGGGTAAAGCTGTCCACATAGACCATCTTCCTCACCTCCGGCTCTCACCGCCATCAATCTGCAGTCGTGCCCGGGAAAACTACCCTGCAGTAGAGCAATTGCGTTCGTAGAGCGCAACGTGGAAGGGATGACGCCGATGGCGGTGTGGAGGACGGTCTACGTGGACAACTTTACCCCGGATGCCTGCATACTTAGATGTGCCTGTTTTAATCATCAACCATATGAGTTGCTAAATGTTGAACCTTCATTAAATGTAACCATATTGCTACACTTAGAGGTTCCTCTCTTCTCTTTTCTACTCAGTTGTGACATGGCGCTACTTGTATATCAAGACATTGCTTGTTTATCAAGTCAAAATTTATAAAAAAGCTCTCAAACCAAGTTACTCTCAATCTAAGTTTTACTGTGTTGGCTTTACAAAAATAATACATGCAATAATGAAGTTTAATTTTGGAAATCAATATTGAAGGAATATTCTCCAAAATTTTCCTTTCTTCTTTTTATTTATATTTTGTAAAACCCAATAAAAATACATTGTGGTAAAATAACAAATACAGTAATATAGAGGATGGATCAAAAGTATAGTGCAGCAAAGCACATAGGTAGTAAAATAGTGAATTTTGCATAGAGCTGTACACACCAGACCAAAAGAGGGACAGCTGAGGCTGCATGAGGAACAGGGGGATTTGGTCTCAAAAGAGGGACAGTCCCTCCAAATGAGGAATAGTTGTGTCCTCTTTATAATGCCTTATATGCAGATTTGTGAAATCACCATTTTCTCTTCAGTAAACAGAGCGATTAATGTTCCTGTAATCTTTTATTAACCTGCAAAGTGTTTACAAGCTGTAGACATCTGTAAGAGATTAGGGATGTGCAGTGATGTCATTGCGCAGACATTTATGGCTGTGTGAAAGCTGTGCTTATAGAAAAATAACATGGAAAAGCTGCATGGTAAAGGCATTCATTTTTAACCGTTGCATCAGCAGTAAGGAATTAAAATAAAATGTATAATAGTTTAGTATAAAACAAGGCAGCAAATGTCGCATGAATGTATGTTAGACAAACAGAAATGCGTTTTAATAATGTTGTGAAAGGTGCTAGACACAATTTACATGTTAGGAATAGAAGCAGACTAGACAGATTTGCACTGAATGCAGTGCAAACTTCCAAACACTGTTTTCCTTTTGGATGGCTCCCTCTGCTGCTTGCATGCTGCAATGGAAATTTTATAGCTGATATTAGTAATTTCATTCGTAAAGCAATACGTTGAACACTGCAGTTATTTTATTATAGGTTCTGAAAAAATCCAGGGAAGGAGCTGAATGAATTCAATCAGCCAGAGATTGTGTGTAAGTGAAATAATTTAACCACTTAAGCCCCGGAAGATTGTACCCCCTTCCTGACCAGGGCCTATTTTGCGATTCGGGACTGCATGACTTTAACGGACAAGTGCGCGGTCGTGCAACGCTGTACCCAAACAAAATTGATGTCCTTTTTTTCCCACAAACAGAGCTTTCTTTTGGCGGTATTTGATCACCTGTGCGATTTTTTGATCATGCGCTATAAACAAAAAATAGCATCAATTTTGCAAAAATAACAATATTTTTAACAAAAAAAATGTAAAAATCAAAATTTTTTAACATTTTCGGCCAATTTGTTTTATGCTACATATGTTTGGTAAAAAAAAATCGCAAAAAGCGCATTTTGATTGGTTTGCACAAAAGTTATCGCGTTTACTAACTAAGGGAAAGATTTTTGTCATTTTGGTTGTTTTTTTCTTAACGCGTAATGGCGGCGATCTGCGATTTTTTTTGCGGTACTGCGACATTGCAGCGGAAAGATCGGACCCTTGACTGACATTTTTGACACTTTTGGGGTTACCAGTGACATTTCTACAGTAATCAGTGCTATAAATATGCACTGTTACTGTAAAATTACACTGGCAGTGAAGGGGTTAACTTTTTTTTGAGAGGGAGGGGTTATGTGTGTCCCTAGGGGCGTGATTCTAACTGTGATTGGCTGTGGCTTGAGGTGTAAGAACAGTGATCAATGGTCCTACATGGTAGAACCGTATGATCACTGTTTCTACACAGGGGAGAATGACAGGCGGCTTGTTTACATCAGCCGCCTGCCTTTCTCCCTCTGCACTGACGATCGCTGAGTGACCGGCGGACATCGGGTCCTCCGATCACACGCGCGGGGGGGGGGGGGGGGGTGGGTGCACGCTCGCTCCCTAGAAACTCACAGGCTAGCGACGTAGTACTATGTCGCTCTGCCTGTGAGGGGCTGACTGCCGACGTAAATAGTCGTGCGGCAGTCGGCAAGTGGTTAACATCAAATGTTAACACTGCCACGACCAGAAATTCGCATGACTTAAGGCACAACTTTGCCACGTGACTTCATTGTGGCCCTCCTGTGCGAACCGAAGTAGCCCTACGTCAATCACGCCCCTGCAGCTAGGGGGCGAACGCGCGCCACCGGCGGTGCGCTACAGCCCCCACTCGGCAGCAGGGACTCAAATGCAGGGGTCAGGCGGCTCCAATTGCTGCCAGCCAGCCATCCGCAATCGCTCCCCGCTGTAATCACAGCTGACCGTTCTTCTCTCTGGAAAGATCATAGAGCCCCTGTGATCCTTCTATATAGGATTACAGGGCTCTATGATCATTTCACAAGCCCATCCCCCATACAGTTAGAATCACTCCCCTAGGCTTACATTTAACCCTTACTCACCCACTGTGTTAACCCGTTCCCTGCCAATGGAATTATTGCAGTAACAGTGCATATTTTTAGCACTGATTACTGTAGTAATGTCACTGGTCCTCCCAAAAGTGTCAAAAATGTCAGTTAGGGTTCCGATCTGTCCGCCGCAATGTCCCAGTCCCGCTAAAAATCTCAGATCACCGCCATTACCAGTAAAGAAAAAAAACAACAATAAAAATGACATAAATCTTTCCCGTAGTTAGTAGACACAATAACTTTTGCGCAAACCAATCAAACTACACTTTTTGAGATTTTTTTTTATACCGAAAATACGTAGCAGAAAACAAATAGGCCTAAAAAGTTTTTTTTGGGGGGGGGGGGGGGGGGATGTTATATTGCAGAATGTGAAAAATATTGGTTTTTTTTTTTCAGAATTGTTGCTCTTTTTTTCTTACAGCACAGAAAAAAAGAATTGCACAGATGATCAAATACCACTAAAAGAAAGCTCTATTTATGGGGAAAAAAGGTACAGCGTCGCAGGACCGCACAAATGTCCATTAAAGTAACGCAGTGCCGAATCGCAAAAAATTGCCTTTTCATTAGGGGTGTGACTTGTCTTGCAACTTTAATCGCTCAAGTCACATGACAAGTTAAGGCAGTGTGAACCGAGCCTAAGCCCTTGTCCACACTGCCACACTGCCACACTGTCAAGGACTTCTTTCTCTGCGTTTCTTGCGCGTAGTACAGCCCAGTAAAATGGGCTGGCCTGCCACCTAATGCACATACACAGATTTGAACCCATTCTTACATCAGCGTCCTCAGTCCCCACTGCACATCACAGTCCCTTCCCCTTCACATCAAGATCACCTCTTGATGAGAGTCCTCTGCTCCCCTTTTACATCACCCCCTCCACCCCTTTCACAGTAATGTTCTCACACTTCCTTGACATCAACCCCCCCCCCCCCAATAGTGCTGTCCTATGCCCCTATTTACATTACCCCCCTGCAATACTGTCTTTAGCTGCCTTCACATTACTGTCCTCATTTTCCCCCACAATACATTTCTCAGTCCCCCCACATCACTATCCTTAGACCCCCAACATTAATGTTCTCAGCCCCACCACATTACAGTCTCCAGCCTCTCCCACTTTAATGTCCTTAGCCCCCCCTGCATTACAGTCTTCAGTCCCCTACTTTAATGCCCTCAGCTCCCCCCACTTTAATGTCCTCACCCCCCACCTTACAATCTTCAGCCCCCCCCCACATTACAGTCCTCAGGCCCCCCACATTACAGTCCTTATCTCCCCACACTTTAATGTCCTCAAATCCCCCCACATTACAGTCCCCAGAATCCCCCACTTGAACGTCCTAAGCCCCCCCACATCATAATCCTCAGCCCCCCCACTTTAATGTCCTCAGCCCCCCCATAATACTGTCCTCAGCACCCCCTCCCCACTTTAATATCCTCAGAGCCCCCCATATAAAATTTTGCATATCACCCCCCCCCCCCCCCATACACAAGCTCTAAGCAGGGAAGTAGTAATTAGATAAAGGATCATCTAGCAAATGAGGGCAGGACACACACACTCCTCAGCTCCTTTTTAGCCTTTTTTTGCCCCCCCTCCCCTCACTGTCTTACCTTACACAGACTGGAGATCGGGACAGCATGTCTGGATGGATGGCGGGAGTTGCAAGATAGTGATTGGTTGCTAGCACTGGCAATGGTTAGAACAGGCTCCTAAATGTAGGTACCGCGTTGGTCCAAATGGAACAGTGATGCCGTCCGCATTTGGACCGCTGGCTGCCATTTAGTGATTTCTGAACTATGGGATATATACAGGAATTTTTAAAATCATATTATTAATGGTGACGATCATTGACTTATATTAGGATTGCAATGGTGCAGCGGGTGATCAGACACTAACTGACGCTAGGGGAACTGACTAACTGACACTGAAATCATCAGTGATATTAATACAGTGATCAGTGATAATACTTTACACTGTCACTGTATTAATGACACTGGCTGGGAAGGGGCTAACATCTAGAACGATCAAGGCGTTAAATATTTGCCTAACTATGTGTAATATTGCCTAAACCCAGAAGTAGGCAGGGATGTACAGGTACATCACTTTGCCTACAGTGGCCGCTCATCTGCAGTACATTGCGACGGGCGTTAAGTGGTTAAGCAAACAATTACTCAGGTGGGAATATGGTGGGCTCACCCGAAATATCTCTTTTTTCCCAGTTCTTTCACTAGTTAGACCTGCACCTATAATAATGTTCACTGACCATGATAATTCCTCATGCACCAGCAAACCTCAACAAATGTAAATTGTGATAAATTTTCGTTTAGTTTCTCCTCTGACAACCTTTCAAACATTTCCGTCTAAATTTAGCAACAGAACTGCATGAAGAAGGAGGTGCAGGGCATGTTGAGAGAAATTAGAAGTTTTTTTTTAGTTCAGGAAACATTACCCCCTTTCTTAAGTTTCCCCCCACACACGTCCCCAATCACTAGGCCAGGGTTGTGCTGAAGAGGTCCTTGGGATCTGACATTGTTTTCTTTGTGCAGGGTTCCCCATTAAAATCTGCACCAGATCCAAAGGGTATGACATGAATTTGGGGGGACCCCATGTCATTTACAGTTGTGCTCAAAAGTTAGCATACCCTGGCAGAAATCATGAAATGCTGGCATTGATATTGAAAATGTGACTCATCATGCCAAAAAATTGTCTTTTATTTAAGGATAGTAATAATATGAAGCCATTTATTATCACATAGTTGTTTGGCTCCTTATTAAATCATAATGATAACAGAAATCACCCAAATGGACCTGTTCAAAGTTTACATAACCTGGTATGTTTGGTCTTGGTACAGACACACAAGGTGACACATACAGATTAAAATGTAAATTAAAGGTTAATTTCCCACATTTGTGGCTTTTCAAATTGCAATTAGTGTCTATGTATAAATAGTCAATGGGTTTGTTAGCTCTCATGTGGATGCACTGAGCAGCCTGGATACTGAGTCAAGGGGAACAGAAAAAAACTGTCAAAAGTCCTGGTTACCAAGGTTATTGAACTTTTTAAAGATGGAAAATTATAAAAAAAGATATTCAAAGCCTTGAATATGCCAGTCAGTATTGTTCAATCACTTTTTAACCACTTAAGCCCCCGGAAGATTTTACCCCCATTCCGACCAGGGTTTTTTTTGCGATTCGGCACTGAGTGACTTTAACGGACAATTGCGCGGTCATGCGACGCTGTACCTAAACTAATTTGACGTCCTTTTTTTCCCACAAACAGAGCTTTCTTTTGGTGGTATTTGATCACCTGTGCGATTTTTTGATCATGCGCTATAAACAAAAAAAGAGCGTAAATTTTGCAAAAATAACAATATTTTTTACATTTTTTTATATGAAATTCCCCCCAAAAAAATGTAAAAATCAAAATGTTTTAACATTTTCGGCCAATTTGTTTTATGCTACATATGTTTGGTAAAAAAAAATCGCAAAAAGCGTATTTTTATTGGTTTGCGCAAAAGTTATCGCACTAACAAAGGGAAAGATTTTTGTCATTTTTGTTGTTTTTTTTGTTAACGTGTAATGACGGCGATCTGCGATTTTTTTTTTGTAGTACTGCGACATTGCGGCGGAAAGATCGGACCCTTGACTGACATTTTTGACACTTTTGGGGTTACCAGTGACATTTCTACAGTAATCAGTGCTATACGTATGCACTGTTACTGTAAAATTACACTGGCAGTGAAGGGATTAACTTTTTTTGAGAGGGAGGGGTTATGTGTGTCCCTAGGGGCGTGATTCTAACTGTGATTGGCTGTGGCTTGAGGTGTAAGAACAGTGATCAACGGTCCTACATAGTAGAACCGTATGATCACTATTCCTACACAGGGGAGAATGACAGGCGGCTTGTTTACATCAGCCGCCTGCCTTTCTCCCTCTGCACCGACGATCGCCGAGTGACCGGCGGGCATCGAGTCCGCTGGTCACACGCGCGGAGGGGGGTCCGTGACCGCGTGGGAGCGCGCCTCCGGGGGCGCGCGCTTGCTCCCTAGACTCCCTTGCTCCCTAGTACTACGTCGCTCTGCCTGTGAGGGGCTGACCGCCGCAATAAATAGTCGTGCGGCGTTCGGCAAGCGGTTAAGAAGTGGAAAGTTCAGGGATTTCTTGATACCAAGCCAAGGTCAGGTAGACCTAGAAAGATTGCAGCCACAAATGCCAGTAGGGTTGTTAGGTGAAACAAGAAAAACCCACATGTAACCTCAGGAGAAATACAGGCTGCTCTGGACCAAGATGGCATGGTTGTTTCAAGGAGCACAAAACAACGATACTTATCCGCATAGTAATGTTGCCAGAAACAAACCTTTATTGCGCCAATGCCTTGAAAAAGCCCAGTTACAATAAGCCCGACAACACCCCGACACACCTCACAACTTCTGACACACTGTAATCTGAAATTAGGGCTTCTTTCTGGCAATTCAACCATGCAGCTCATTTTTGTTCAAGTATCGTTGTACTCCCATACCCCCAACAGGTTTTTAAAGGAATAGTGCATTTATAACGTTGCCCTTTTAGGATTATTATATTCACTGCTCCCTGCAAAACAGTTATTACTTATTTATTTATTTATTTATTTATTTATTTTTTTGCATTGGTACATGACCACTGGATCTGTGCCCAGCCATCTATGTACTTTTTTGCCAATCCTTTGGCTATTATCCTTAAAAATTGAGAAAAATATTTTGACAATAATTTCACTTATAGCTGCCCTCCTTATTCTTCCATCTTTTTGTTATAGAGCAGGTTGTTTAAAAAGCAGAGAAGACCACAGAAATCTGCTTACTGACCACACTTCATAGGTCCTGGACAGTGGTGCAGAGGGGTGGAGATCCCCACAGGAGAAAGTTGAGACCAAAGGGATAGACAGAGACCATAGGAGAATATAAGAAACAACTGCCCCCCCCCCCACCTCCCAGAGTGATATGAGACATGATAAAAGCTCTCCAGTCTCTGTGAGGCTGGGAGTCATATTTCTCTGGTGAGTGGGGGACCACTTGAGGGGACACACCACCATCACATCTGAAAAAAGAGTAAAGAGAAATGAGATTTGCAGAAGGGACTATTCTGACATTTTGGCTAATCCCTAGTATACTTATGTAGCACCTTCATAGGTAGGTGCTAGGAAAAGCATATGTGTGGCCCTGTCTGCTTATCAGGGGGGCCTGATCAGTCAGTTAGGCTGTCATGTGTTCCTAGGTGTGGTCTGTTGAGTCTGAGGAGTCTGCCCACTGTATCCATTGAGGGCTCTTGCTGGACAGTGGAGGAAACCTGGCCAATAGCACACCAAGGCTTATATCTGTCTCAGTGGGCGGAGTTTGCTGCAATGCACCCTGGGACTGGGTATAAGCCTGAGGGGAGCACGTGACAACGGGTCTTTGGTGGGTAGCAGAGTCCCAGGAGGAGACTGATGGCTGTCTGTCCTCCTGTCAGAGCAAGTGAGGATGTCCTGAGCTGTCGGCCTAGAGGACCGGAGGCTGAGCTGGGCTACAGGAAGGTTCCAGAGTGCTGTGGACCGAGTGGAGCTGCTGGGCAGAGGTTTCCTGGGAAAACAGTGTTGTGAGTATTCAAAACTGCCCAGGGGTCTGCGAGAGAGAGGGGACCACTCCAGAAGGTCAAAGGGATCCGGGAGCCAGCTAGCCAGTAGTGGTGGTTTAGAAAGGGGGTGCCAGTGTCTAAGCCGTGAAGATTAGAGAGAAAGAGGGTGCCGGTGTTCAGCAGTGCAGCAGTGTATTCAACTAGCTACCTCAGCAGGAGTGCTTGAGGGAGCTTGAAGAGGACTCTTTTAGTCAGAAAGTAGTCCCAAGTCAATTCAGCATTAACAGGCATTTGGCCAGCGTTCACCAGTGTCAAGTCAGCATTGATAGGCATTCGGCCAGCATCAAGTCAGCGCCAAACAGCAGTATGAAAGTGTCTCAACCAAACGAGCCTAGTTTAGTTCCAGGAGTATCCCACTCATCCTTTCTCCCATCCAAATTACCAAATAAATACAAAAAACCCAAATATACTGGACTGGTCATTGTCTCAGTGCTCACACTTGGAGAAATATGCTAAAATGTGCTGTTGTTGCTAGCGGTAACCCAGGGGGACCCATATCCAGCAAAACGGCTGGGAATTGTGCTACACTTAATTAATTTCTTTAGGCTTGAAAATACACATTGATGCAGTCAGATTGTTTTCTACTATACAATGCACTGCAGCACAACAATTTTATAGTGTTTGATTTATTTGTATGACAATTGTATGCTTGCTGTTGCTTTCCTGAGATAGGTGACTGTGATATTATGCTGGGAGCCACTTAGTGGTTATTTAGATAGGATATATGGGGATGTGTCTTCAGTGAGGCCACTCACATTTTTTTTTGTATTTTTGTCATTATGTCCATCAGATGTTTTCTTTGCTGCCTCAATATCTTTGGTGCACAATATGTGTTTTAGAGGCAACATGAGCAGCACTTGCAGGCCCTCGAAGTGAGAGTGGGATAAATGATTTGAAAGGGGATGTATTGGCAATGATTCTAAGCAGTATCACGTAACAAGTCCCTGTCTCTTGCAGCAGGCCTCTGGTCTCCAACAATCCTTATAGCAGGTCCGTAGTCTCTGACCACTTCTCTTAGCATGTCTGTAGTCTCTTTCCTCTGCGGCATTATATATATATATATATATATATATATATATATATATATATATAATATTTTTTTTATAATGTTATGTGAGGCCCTTTGGTGCCTTCAGGGACTTCATCAGCAGCCTCTCATACCTCATCAGTTGACAGCTGTTCTATACACACTGGAAGATTCCTCTCAGCAATAAACACTTGCCAGGTTGTTCTAATCATTGCCTATACTATCCAGAAGAAGAAAAAAAGTTGTGGCTGGATTTCTACTTTAATTTGTTAATTATAACACAGTGTTTACAATGTATAGTATCTCTGCTTTAAAGCGTTCCAAAGATTTGCCTTCATTTTTAAAACACTTGCCAAAGGGGTGTCATGAATAATAATTATTTGCCCAAAGCCCTCTTGCTACCTTGCAAATGTTTGACCAAAATATCATCCTAACTTAACATGATGAAGTGAGCGGGAATTTGGATTCAAACACATGGGAAAGAGTAGAAATGGCAGGGTAATTATCTAAACGATGCTGTATCATGAGACTTGTCAGCATCTGCCAAAACAGAGATGTTTAATGAGAGGTAAATCTCAAGTCTTTTAATCTGCTATGGGAAACAAGGATTTTGAGTTTGACTCTAAAATATGGCTGGTATTAAGCCACATTCGTGGAGAGACTTCAAATTGATGATCAGTGATAGTGCAAGATAATTGGCACACAGCAGTCAACTAGATACACAATTAGTTTAATATGCTACATTATTAAACTGGTGTTAAAATTACCTTGACATTTCTTATTTAAAAGGCAACAAAATCTACTTTAAAAAAAAGTAAAGTGCCTAATTCATAGAAGCAAGTAGAATGACATCTAAAACAAATGCCCTCTGATGTGCTGTCTTTGGAACTGTGTCAAGAAGGGTGTAGGACACGAGGTAGATACAATACACACAGATACGGAATCGTTTTTGTTCACAAAACATCTTAGAATGTCTCAAACACATGAATAAAGTGAACATAACCAGGTTTGGTTCAATGCAGGTTCAGCAACCATTACAGAAGTTTTAAATCTCATTGAAGTCCATAGGAGTCAAACCTTACAAATTAGCAATTGCAGTTTTCTGGCCTAATAGGCAAGGGACTGCCAAACAAATGATACAGGAGGCTGGGCAGTGGCCTTGGGACATGCGCCAAAAGGTGGCCAAAAGGACAACATTGAAAATGTATTGAAAAGGTATTTCAATATCACACTGTATTATGTATAACAGTTAACAAAATGTCAAAAGAGAGTGCACAAAAACACCTCAAAACCACAAACTCCCATTCCAGAAATAAAGTGGTTGTTAAAGTGAAAAATTACAGTGCCATATTTCAGACACAACACCAAAACATATGGCACAGTGGCTCTAGAATATGTAAGCATTTTGATTGGGGTTTGGGGAAGCAACTTAAAAGGGAATGATAAGTGAATTTGTTTCAAGTCAATTTGTTTCAAGAAATAACAGAGTACAACATTTTAAAGACAGCAGTCAAAAATATTATATAGGTTCGCTGGTCATCATGCAGGCATTTTTACTTGGCCACTATGTTAGAGAAAGAGATTAGGCATAATAATATGTAAAACTAGTTTATTATGTCATAGTCAAGAGACAGAAATGTAGTCCTTACCTCCGTTTCAGCAAGTGCTATCGAAATTTAGTGAAGTTTCCTATTAAAAAGTCAACTTTTTAATACCTTTAATTTTGGACCTTGGCCTAAATAAATCATCCAGACAAGCTCTTAAGAGTACTCTCCCTTTTAAGTGGAGCTCTTTAGGGCATCCTGTATTTAGGGATTATCCTCACTAATAAATCTTCCGAACTGCCCTCATTAAACATCCTCCCTCTCATTCACACATCAAAGAGCAACTGAGGCAATTCTCGAAATCTGAAGATAGAAAAATGTTACAGATTTGAACCACAGATATTATGCCTGAAGGTCAGTCCAATGACAGTTTTTACAGTGTATTATGGGACATTAGGTGGGGCAATTGCCGCTCAATGTTCTTAAAGTTTTGAATTTATCTGAAAACCTGAACAGCCAAAGTTTGGTCAGAACTTAGGTTTGGACTGAACCTTCAGCTCATCCTTACTCAGTAAAGAAAAACCTAATCTGGCCTGCTATCCCAAAATTGTCTTTTAGGGTCAGGAAGGGCTTACTTTTGTTCAGTGTTTGACAACATTGGCTACAGACGTCCAGCAGGTGTTTTTTTTTTCCTCTGGACCAAAACTTTTGAGGTTTGCAAGAGGTAAACTTGATGATCATATGTGTTTTTGGAACGCAGTTTGTAATTGGATGTGAAGAAAAGTGAAAGTTCAAAAAGAATACTAAAAAACTTTTGGTTAATTTACCCTTCCATTTTCTTACCACATTGTAGAGACTTACTTGTGTAGCTTGGAGTTGTCGTTGATCGAACATTTCTTTGCAAGATGGAGATGGAGAGGATGGTGAGCAGAGAGCATTATCTATATCTTTGTCCAGCTGATCTAGTTTCATTATTAGTAGCACCATAGAGTCCAGTCTTGACTGACCTTGTCTAAGTTTCTGGAAAGAAATGAAACATTTACATTAGAATGAATATCCATTTGACAAACTAAAGGACATTTAAATGCTAGCCACTTCCGTACCACCTGCCGCCTATATACTGTGGCAGGGTGGTTCAGCTGCGCAAAATTACGTACATGTATGTAATTTTGTGCACAGGATTTCTAGAGTGCATGTGCGCCACGGGAGCAGTCTCCTGCTGTGATTGGACACAGCGAGAGCCAATCAGCGGGTCCTGCGGCCACGATGGCTATGTAAACAAGGCATACCGCTGTTCTGTTAGGGAGGAAAATAAAGATCTTGTGTTTTATCTAAGCTGAAACACAGATCTCTCCTTTCCTCTAGTACAGTGGTCCTAAACTCCGGTCATCGGGGCCCACTAACAGTCCAGATTTTAAGAATTACCTTGGGGAGATGCAGACTAGAATACTGCAATCACTGAGCAGCAAATTAAATCACCTGTGATGTAATTTAGTTATCTTGCAAACCTGGCCTGTTAGTGGGCCCCGAGGACCAGAGTTGAGGACCACTGCTCTAGTACATCCACTGCCCCCACAGTTAAAAAGCACTCCCTAGGAGCACTCTTAACCCCCTTGATTGCCCCTAATGTTAACCCCTTCTCTGCCAGTGTCATTTATACAGTAACAGTGCATTTTTTTTAGCTCAATCACTGTATTGGTGTCACTGGTTCCCAAAAAGTGTCCCTTAGTTTTAGATTTGTCCGCCACAATGTCGCTGTCCCACTAACAATCGCTGATCACAGCCATTACTACTAAAAACAATTTAAAAAAAGTCCATAAATGTATTCCATAGTTTATAGACGCAAACCAATCAATATACATTTATTGGTATTTTTTTTTTTACCAAAAATTGTAGAATACATATTGGCCTAAATTGATGAAAAAATTTGATTTTTTAAAATTTTTTATTGGGAATGTTTTATAGCAGAAAGTAAAAAATATATATATATTTATTTTTTCAAAACTGTGCTTCATTTTTGTTTATAGTGCAAAAAATAAAAAACCACAGAGGAGATCAAATACCACCTAAAGAAAGCTCTATTTATAGAAAAAAAAGGACATCAATTTTATTTGGATACAGCATCGCACGACCGCACAATTGTCAGTTAAAGCAAAGCAGTGCCGTATTGCAAAAAATGGCCTTGTCATTAAGGGGGTAAAACCTTCTGGAGCTTAAGTGGTTAATGGATTTTGGCTCACTGTGGTCAGATCATTTCTACTAATTGCTTTGGGTTGCTTTACCCTGTTTACTATCCCCATATGAAGGCAAGTGCATCAGAGCTGCACATGTATAAAAAAGATAGCAGAAGAGAATAATTAAAACTATCCCATAGCACATACTATTGTGTTTGATATTGTCTTTTAAAATTCAAATGAAATAATATAAGCACACCCTAGTTGCCATAAGCTTTCACTTCTTAGAACTACCTTTAAAATTGTACATGTTATGTCTTTAAAAACTTCCAAAATATCACTGTCTTTGCCCTGTGGTAGAATTTGGGTAAGACCTTTACTGAACACATTTTGCTGTTACCCAGAGGGATTTGGAGGCTTTTAGTTTTGACTGGCATGTTTATATTCTCATCTGATATGCAATACCTGTAGCCATCTCTGTACTCACTACTGATCTTAGTTCTGGGCATACCAATACACCACGAGGGGCAAAGTCAATGTTACAATGGGGTGTTTTCACTAAAGCCGAATAGTGCATAACAGGCTCACTCCTGCATAGAAACCAATCAGCTTCAAGGTTTTATTGCCAAAGCTTAATTCAACAAGCTGCTGTTAGAATCTGATTGGTTTCTATGCAGAAATGAGCCTGATTTTGCACTCTCCAGCTTTAGTAAATAAACCAATTGTTTTCCCATCAACTGATGAACTCCTGGCTGGTCTAAAGTCCTCTCCTTTGGCTGGTAGTGTAATATATTTAATTTGGCAATGCATCCAATGTTGCCAGTGGGTGGAGGGAAGCAATATGTATTCTGCTTGGCCTAAACATTAAAATCTCTACACATAGGCTGAAAGAAGTAGTCATGTAAGTTATATTACATGGTCATAGTTTTGCCCAAGCTCTTCCCACATACAAACACCCATACACATGTAGCACTACTCTGCTGGGAGCTGCTGGTTACGGGCAGGGCCGGTTTTAGACAAAGTGTGGCCCTGGGCAAACCTAAAAGTGGGGCCCCAAATATTTTTATATTCTGCCAAAAATATAGGCGCCATATATGGTGATATGCTGCGCGGCACCCAATTGCACCAACCGGCAAGGGAAAGGGAAGAGAGGGGCCGTGTCCTTCCACAGGTACGCTAGGAATCTGTAAGATCGGTGATATGGGCTCCTGACAGTGACGTGGCCCCTTTGTAAAATCATTAGACACAAGGAACAAAAGTGCAATAATTTATAAACAAGTGCAATATAAATAATTCACAAACCAAGACCAGTGCATTACAAAAATCATACATAGACAAAACCAGAGCATTACAATAGTAAATTGCCAGGTCTAGGTGGGGTAGGGTTGCTACCTCACCCCTTTAATCCAGGACACATACGAATTACCAGTGGCGGCTGGTGCTCAAAATTTTGTTTTGGGGGGGGGGGGGCGCAAACAGAAAAATGTAATAGGCATTGCTTTGTGGCAAAAAACGCTGTAAAAAATTGCGTGACTTAACAAACAATCATTAGGTTGGTTCAAGATTGACCAGCGTGTCCCCATTCACTGCACAGTGACCAGCATGTCCCCCATCAATGCACAGTGTCCACAATGCACAGTGACCAGCATGTCCCCCATCAATGCACAATGACCAGCATGTCCACATTCAATTCACAGTGACCAGCATGTCCCCATTCAATGCACAGTGTCCAGCATGTCCCCCATCAATGCACAGTGTCCAGCATGTCCCCCATCAATGCACAGTGTCCAGCATGTCCCCCATCAATGCACAGTGTCCAGCATGTCCCGCATCAATGCACAGTGTCCAGCATGTCCCGCATCAATGCACAGTGTCCAGCATGTCCCCCACCAATGCACAGTGACCAGCATGTCCCCATTCAATGCACAGTGACCAGAATGTCCCCATTCAATGCACAGTGTCCAGCATGTCCCCATTCAATGCACAGTGTCCAGCATGTCCCCATTCAATGCACAGTGTCCAGCATGTCTCCCATCAATGCACAGTGTCCAGCATGTTCCCCATCAATGCACAGTGTCCAGCATGTCCCCCATCAATGCACAGTGTCCAGCATGTCCCCCACCAATGCACAGTGACCAGCATGTCCCCATTCAATGCACAGTGACCAGCATGTCCCCATCAATGCACAGTGTCCAGCATGTGCCCCATCAATGCACAGTGTCCAGCATGTCCCCATTCAATGCACAGTGTCCAGCATGTGCCCCATCAATGCACAGTGTCCAGCATGTCCCCCATCAATGCACAGTGTCCAGCATGTCCCCCATCAATGCACAGTGTCCAGCATGTCCCCCATCAATGCACAGTGTCCAGCATGTCCCCCATCAATGCACAGTGTCCAGCATGTCCCCCATCAATGCACAGTGTCCAGCATGTCCCCCATCAATGCACAGTGTCCAGCATGTTCCCCATCAATGCACAGTGACCAGCATGTCCCCCATCAATGCACAGTGTCCAGCATGTCCCCATTCAATGCACAGTGTCCAGCATGTCCCCCATCAATGCACAGTGTCCAGCATGTTCCCCATCAATGCACAGTGACCAGCATGTCCCCCATCAATGCACAGTGTCCAGCATGTCCCCATTCAATGCACAGTGTCCAGCATGTCTCCCATCAATGCACAGTGTCCAGCATGTCCCCCATCAATGCACAGTGTCCAGCATGTCCCCCATCAATGCACAGTGTCCAGCATGTCCCCCATCAATGCACAGTGTCCAGCATGTCCCCCATCAATGCACAGTGTCCAGCATGTCCCCCATCAATGCACAGTGTCCAGCATGTCCCCCATCAATGCACAGTGTCCAGCATGTCCCCATTCAATGCACAGTGACCAGCATGTCCCCATTCAATGCACAGTGACCAGCATGTCCCCATCAATGCACAGTGACCAGCATGTCCCCCATCAATGCACAGTGACCTGACCAGCATGTCCCCATCAATGCACAGTGACCAGCATGTCCCCCATCAATGCACAGTGACCTGACCAGCATGTCCCCTATCAATGCACAGTGACCTGACCAGCACGTCCCCATCAATGCACAGTGACCAGCATGTCCCCCATCAATGCACAGTGACCTGACCAGCATGTCCCCCATCAATGCACAGTGACCTGACCAGCATGTCCCCATTCAATGCACAGTGACCTGACCAGCATGTCCCCATTCAATGCACAGTGACCTAACCATTATGTCCCCATCAATGCGTGACCCCCCCCAGAGGACTTCACTTACCTCTGGTGCCACTGCCGTCACCGTGTCTGGCGTGCTGCTCGGGACTCAGTCGGACGTCTTCTCCCTCTGAGTCCTCGTCTCGACCTGCATGCGCGCCGCCCGTCACCGTCCCGACTCCCTGGTGACCGTGCTGCTCGGGAGTCGACTTCTTCCTCCTCCATGGCGCTGCGACTCGGTCGGCGCCGCCCGCTGTCTCTTCTCTGACAGCGTACGGGAAGGTGTGGTGAATTTGGTGGGGGGGATCACATATTAGGGTGGGGGTGTCAGTGGTGAATTGTGTGGTTTTGGGGGGGGGGGGCTACACTGCCACTGTATCATACCCCCCCCCCCCGGCACACAATTCACCACTGATCTCCTCACCAAATTCACCACTACTGTGTCATTCCCTCCGAATGACACAGCAGTGGTGAATTTGGTGAGATTACATATTGGTGGGGTGTCAGTGGTAAATTTTGTGGTGGTGGGGGGATGACACATCGGTGGTGAATTTTGTGGGGAAATCACATATTGGTAGGGGGTTTGTGCCACAGACAGACCCCCTACCAATATGTGATTTCCCCACCAAATTCACCACCGATGTGTCATTCCCACCCCTACACCACCACTGACACCCCCACCAATATGTGATCATGTCCCCCAAATTCCCCACTGCTGTGTCATACCCCCCACACCACCACAAATATGTGATGTCCCCCAAGTTCACCACTGCTGTGTGTGTCGTTGTCCCCCCATCACACAATTCACCACTGACACCCCCACCAATATGTGCTCTCCCCCAAGTTCACCACTGGCACTATGGTGAATTTAGGGGAGATCACATGTTGGTGGGGGTGTCAGTGGATGTGGTAGTTAGCTGGGCTTGCTTATTATCTACTCACTGACCTCTGTCACCACTTATGAGGACACCATAGAAAGACAGCGCCGCCGGGCCCCTCCTCCCACAGATGCAGCGCTGGCCACCGGACTCCTCCTCCCACTTCCATAGCACGGCCGCCGGGTCCCTCCCCTCCTCCCACTTCAATGCCATTGGCCGCCGGGTCCCTTCCCTCCTCCCACTTCAGTAGTGACAGCCGCCGGGCCCCTCCCCTCCTCACACTTCAATATAGAACTGGCCGCCGGGCCCCGCCCCCTAATTCTATAGCGGCGGACGCAGGGCCCCTCCACTACTCCCACTTAGCGCTGGTCGCCGAGCAGCAGTTCCCGGCGATAGCCCGATGTTGTCTCACTCTGAGACAACATCGGGTGAATTAGTGCTGTACTGGGCGGCGGGTTCCCTTCCCGTCCGAAGTGCCCGACCGACCGGCGACCACTCAGTCTGCCCCTGGAGCCCGCTGGCCGCTGCTGACAGTGGCCCGGGGCCCCTGGACATTCGGGGGCCCTGGGCAGTTGCCCAGTTTGCCCCCCCCTAACGCCGGCCCTGGTTACGGGTTCCCCTCGGTTACAACTAGACAGTATAGCATATTTAAAGTGCTTGACTTTGTCAGAAAACAGTCTATGGGTTTTGTTTTTTTTGTTTTATTTGAGAACTTGGATAGGAGAAGGGATGAGTAGGATACTCCAACTGAACAACTATGCACAATTGCTGGGACTTCTAAATATTGCTGAATGCGGCAAGGCCGCTGCTTCACCTTGTCAATGCAGTGAAGAAGAATTTGATGAACTGTATTGCTCTGTATATCACTCTTCAGGGCCCTACTTGATACCCCCTTTGTCCCAAATCTTCAGGGTTCTATACGGCACCCCCTTTACTATGACACTCTGTGTGACCTAGCCCCTTGATCCTCTGACTTCACTGGAGTGGTCCCCCTTCCTGAGCATACCCTTTGGCAAGTCCCCTGGTACTCACAGACACTGTTTTTCCCAGAAGATTCTGCCAGCAGCTCCACTGTGAGCTCCACTGGATCCTCTGCAGCTCAGCTCTGCACCTGGTTCACTAGGTGGACTGCCTAAGACCACCTTCCTCATACAGCAGGAGGAGAGACAGCCATCAGCCTCCTCCTGGGACTCTGCTTCCCGCCAAAGACACCCTGTCAAATGTCACCCCGGCTTTTATGAGCAATCCCAGTATGCACTGCGAGAGTGCCCACCCACTGGGACTCCCACAAAAGCCAATGTGTCACTGGCTGGGTTTCCTCCACTGTCCAACAAGCTCCCTTATTGGATACAGAGGAAACACTCCCTCAGACCCAGTGAATCACACCTGGAAACATGTAACAGGCAACCTAACAGATCAGGCTCCCCTGATAAGCAAAAGGAGCAATAGATGCATTTACCTAGCACCTACCTAGGAGGGTTCTACACACACATATGTAATAAGTTAAAGTAACCCTAGTATAAAAAATTATAACTTGCAACCTCCTGTAAAAAAATGTTTTAAATGCATCTTTCCACCAGTTGAAGCGTTCAGCCTTTGCAGAGATATGGGAACTGCTGCTAGTTACATAGTTACATAGTTAGTGAGGTTGAAAAAAGACATCAGTCCATCCAGTTCAACCTATGATGTGTGTGTGTGCTTGCTGTTAACCGTACATTGTATACCCCTGTATGTTGTGGTCTTTAAGGTGCCCATCTAAAGTTTTTTGAAACTATCGATGATCCCTGCTGATACCACTGCTTGCGGAAGAGAATTCCACATCCTTACTGCTCTGACAGTGAAGAACCCCTTACGTATTTTAAGGTTAAACCACCTTTCCTCTAGTTTTAGTGAGTGGCCACGTGTCTTATTGTATTCCCTTTCTCTGAATAGTTTGTTCCCTATGCTAGAGTCGCCAGTACAGTATTTGTACATTGATATCATATCCCCCCTCAATCGTCTCTTCTCCAGAGAGAATAAGTTAACACTACTGTTAACTATTTAACACTTTTTGATGTGTCAGAAAATGTGTACCCTGCTGCACACTGAGGTTTCACCCACTGGCTGCTAAATCTCTGTCAAACAGTATTAAGACCAGCAAGAAGAATCAGAGTACAGAGACAGCAAGCGACGTGCTATCCAACACCAAAGATTTTAGATACAACCAATTCCTATAGCTCTGCAATAGAGAAAAGATTGAAAACAATTCTATACTAGTAACAGGGTTGCTTTAACTTAAAATGGAGGTTGGGCAAGTATTCAAAAAAAAAAAAAAAAATGTGCTGACAAGCAAGAGCTTTTTTTTTTTTTTTTTCAAAACGTTTTATTGAAGTAAAGAACATACATAGTGCAAAAAAAAACACATTAAGGGCATATAAAGGGGCCCTTAGTAGTGAACCAAGTACAATGGTTATACATATGTAAACAACATAAGAAACGTATGGAACATCAAGGGATCACAGATAAACCCAGATGGATTACATAATATAATGGTGCAGGTAACAGAGGGTATGCGGGAATATCACGTGAACGTGAGCCCAGCTGAGGGGTCCGCAGGGTAGGGCGACCATCCAAATGGTGAGAACCGGAACAAGAAGGTTATACACAAAATAACAGAGTGGCTCCCCCAATCCCGACACCCCTTAGAGGGAACTTTCTGTGTCAAGGAATAGGGGATCCACATCATGAAAGCAGGGGATCCGGCACATACATCTCTGAACATGGGCACCGCAGTCATTGTCAGCGGGGGCAGTGCCGCCACTGAGTGTAAAATACAGAACCCTGAGCAATATATGGGGAGGAATGGTAGGGAGGGAGTGAGTAGGCGAGGGGATAGGGGGAAGGAGGGTGGGGAAAGGAAACATGTAAGGGTGAGAGGGGAACATAGAAAAGGGGAGAGAAAGAAGTTGAGGAAATAGAGGCATTACACCAGAGCATAAGACTAGCACAAAGGAAGCTAGAGGGACCTGAACATCCAGTAAGGCACTCCAGGGTATGGGAGCCGTCACCATTGAAAGAACAGAGAGCTGCAGAGCAGCCATCAAGCTTCAGGTGCTCAATCTCTGGCAAGAGCTTTTTTTGCCTGGTTGGAATACACTTCAAGTTTTTTTTTTTTTTATGTTTTGCAGCTTTTGCACTGCATTATGTATGCCAGACTTTGAGAAAGTAAAATAAACCACTAAATGTATTTTTACTACATTTTTTTACTATGGTCTTATTCCTATGAGTTTATCTTTCTAAATTTTATCTATTTTTTTTTTAAGAACCTGAAGTTCCGCTATAATGTGAGCATGTGCCCTGGCTATGCAAAATAAAGTATTAACATATTCCAAACAAGCAGTAAAGGCGCTTAAAAAAGAAAGCTCTCATTTACCTCGAAATTGGGACCATCAATCTCTAAACTAGGATTATATATTTATTTATGAACCTCACACACGTATTGACAGAGGAAGGAGACACAGTGTGGGTTATCTCTTTCCTGTTCCTTTCCTCTCCCTGTGGCATCGGCTGATCTACCATTCTGGGTTGACATCAACTACCCCATATGGACACTGCATATAAGATAATGAATCAAAAAAACAGACATGGACAATACTAATATTGATGACCCATGGATGAGGCTCTTCTGTTTTGGACTGCCCCATCAGACGAGGGATTGAGTCACAGCTGGTCGTAGGAATTACACATTTCGATAAGGTTTATAATGACGGTCACTTGCAGCGAGAGCTGCTACTACACCCAAAGAAACATAGATTAGGTGTAGGCACTTCATGCTATTTCTAGTTATGGTGGAGCATTTAACAACCTAAAGAACATAGTGAATTTCAGAGTGCCAGAATGGTCAACTACAGGGCCCAAGAGCTGTCATATGAACGTTGGTGTGTATATCCCCGTGAAAAACTCATCTTTCTCAGAAAGTGAAAAGTTGGATCTGGGCAGCAGAGGAGAGGAGTGTTGGTCAAAGAACCAGTTTGAGCCGAGTGGATGATCCAGTAAAGGCTGGGTGGGAGATCTGGGTTTTTGTGATATCAGAGATGGAGAGGCAAGCTTATCCTGAAGAGATGGCCCAAACTTTTAGTATTAAAGCCTGGCTTAATCTATCTTTGGTGAGTGTTCAATCTGCAGGGGAGAGGTCTCACATAGTGTGGTGATGTGAAGGTGATCAAACTTTTTGGACTACACATCTGAACACTCCCCCCCCCCCCCCCCCCCCATCGACACTCCCTGGGAATATTTTAAAGTATTTTACTGGACCTTTTAAAGGATTTGAATGACAGAGGAAGAATTCTGTCTTATTGAAGTGCTGCTAATGTGGACATTGTTTAATATTTAATATATAAATATTTTATATGGACAATGGAATCATGAGTGTATAAATTTAAATTTGATATAGCAGCAGCTATTACTATCTATAACAACATATATATACTTATATAAGCTTTGTCGCACTGTATTATCAGAAGCGCTGTGCGAAAGAGACTATTTGATCACTACAGGCTGATCACTTTCCTTTTTTTTTTTATTTTATATATATATATATATATATATATATATATATATATATACACAGTATATATGGGATTGCCTGGGTATCTCTCTTGTGGCTCACCATATACCGCCCCTGGGTTCTCGTAGGACACTATGTTCATATTACCATATATACATGTTATAATATTAATTATTGTTATCCTTTGATACCGTTATGCATTGTAGTAGAAAATCTTTTGATGAAGCCAGATAAAGGCCAAACATATTGAGATGGCTACTTCAGACTGCCATTTATTTTTTTAAATCAGAAAAATGTATTGAAAAACGAAACACAGTACAGAAAATATGAAACATTTGCATAGAAGTAGGACAATACAAACAGGATGTCAATGAGCAATTCTGTACCAAGGATAATTAAAAGTATCAGAAAACCAAGAAAACAGGGTAAAACAGATCCACAATCTCATGATCGTAAACATCTCCTCCCGATTCTGTAACTTTCGCCTCCAGCCACCCCCTCCCTCATCACCATGACAGGTATAAGAAAAATCAACTGTGATCTCACATAGTAAATCAGACTGCCATTTAAGCAATATACAAGAGCTTACTTCATTTTATAAACATTGTGTACTTGACCATTGTTTGAAATTTTATGTCCAAGTGTTTTTATAAGACTCTTTGTATCAATAAAAGTTTTGGATTTTATATTGATTCTTTTGTGTTGGCACCTTTAGGGGATAATTTTGAGATTTCACTTGGTTTGGTACTTCAAATAGGGATGCAAGTGTCTTTGATTTCTCCCCTATCTGTCTCTGACATTGTAGAAAGATCTATCTTCTCTGCAAACACTGCTTCTCGCCCCTTGCAGATGGGCAGACTCCGGCAAGCAGACCTGCCTGCTCAGCGAGGGATCTGTCCGCTGATCCCAGCTAAGCAGGGGGGTGAAAGGACCTCTGGTCCGCTCCACTATGCAGAGCAGACACAGACACAGCCTGCTCTTCTCTATGGGGTGGTTGGATGAAAATGGACTGCCTGTCCATCTCCATCGAACTGACACCTGATCCAATTCGCTAGATGGATGGAGAATGGATCTCTATTTGTCTGTTTCTAGCAGACCGGGTTGAATTGTATGCCGGTGTGTGTCAGCGGACACATGTCTGCTGACATCTGCAGCTCCATAGAGCGCTATGAATGGTCTAATCGGGTCTACCAGAAAAACTGACAGGTGGACCTGATTGGCCCGTTAGTGTAAAAGGGGCCTTATTCTCTATGGAGAGGAGCGGCTTGGCAGACTGCCAACCTCGTAAAGCAAACAAACACAAGGTGATTCAGGCTGGTAGAAATTGACTGAATCCTGTCCTCAGTTATTAGCTGTTGTGAACTTTGATGATGGATTACTTTACAGTACCTGCTGCTGAAGAGTTTAGTGAGTGATTGTTTTTAAGTTCTTTTTCCACTTGCATTTCAAAGCATTTATAAAATAATCATTGGTATCTAGTAGGAATGTAAAAGTGCTGAGCCTTATCAGAATTTACAGTCTTAAAGTGTACAAACAACAGTATGAAAGGGAATAGAAGGCTAGGATTTGTGTGAGCCTATAGCAATGAACAAGCTTTGCAACACAATAGCATGATTTCCTAACCAGAGGATCACAGTTCTCTAAGATGTCAGTTAACACTTAGCAAACAATCCTGATCATGATAGATCTATTTGTTAAGTTCATTAGGACAGAGTCTCAAAGCCTAATTGTAGAATTATTATTAGCTCTTGGTCCTATGATAATCCTAGTTTGAATTTATGTAGTGTTACAACCCTGGATGGCAGTTAGTATATCCAGAACCAGCATCTTGGGCAGGCACTGGGATGCAATGTCTTCCCAGAATGAAAACATGCTCCCTACTTATCCTACATATGGCTAAAATAGAACACGAGAGACATATAGCAGAAGAGAGTAAAAAGAACCCCAAGAAATTCTTTAAGTATTGTGAGGGATTAGCTCGGTGGTAGGCGTGGATGACCCCTTGGGGGGTGCGTTTTCCCAGAGAGGTAGCCGACAAGTGCTTGCAAACAAACAGTGTGGTTTATTAAATGGTACTTTCTTCACCAGGCTGTATGCAGCAAAACATCCAAAATAAAATAAAACAGAAAATAAATCCTTGCCTCTGTGGGCGGCTACCTTCTCACAACTGGAACCTGCCTAAGTGTCTGTCTCCAACCTACCGTCGGGCAGACTTCCTTGTCCTACAGCGGACACTCAATAGTCCTTTTATAATAGCTTCACAGGGCAACACAGTCCTTTTGTTTCTTTCACATCAACAGTTCGTCTTCTCACCTTTGAGACGTATTCACCCTTGGTTACCGTCCCGGGCACACATCACTCCGGGGGGTCTTCTCCCAGGCCCACACATCCTGTCGGGAGGCACACGCTGACTGTCCTCCTGCTCCCAGCCCACATGGCTTCAGGACACAGCTTCTGGAGGCAGCAAACAATAGGACTTTCTCTGAACAAATTATAGAGCCTTAACTCCCTCATTCTGAACAGGTGAAGGCCTTTCAACTTCCTGCTGGCTAGCTCTGTAGCCAACACCCTAAATTAATTAATGGACTTCTCAATCAGGTGGAAATGTATCTCCTTCCTGTGACTACATTCCCAGATTTAGCTGACTTCCTGTCACATACCCCCCCCTCTTGTTTCAACCCTAGGGTTGGGACACATATTTCCAGGCACGCATGTGTCAGGCACTGCTGACTCACTGATAAGCCTCCTATTATCCTCAAGCTTCCGGATGAAACTGTTTTGTCATCTTCATTGACGGATTTCTCATAAATGCCACACAGTTTGTCTCTCATCTCATATACACATTCTTCAACTGCATTTTTGGCATCATTTTGCTCCTTCTCGTTTCTGTCATCTTCATTGACAGCTTTCTCATAAATGTCAGACAGCTTGTCCCTCATAACCGTCTGTCCAATCCACCATGGAGGACCGTGATCCATAGGCAACTCAATTGGGCTAGTCTTAATGTCTTCAACATTCTTAAGACGCCTCTCTCTGCAATCCATAAATGTTTTCCACAAAACTTTGAGAACCTTTGCTTCACTAAGCTTTGTTCCAAGTAGGGACTCTTGACATCCCTCTGCGACTTGAGTTGCCTCTCCATACATCTGTACACAATCATTGACTTTTTGTTGTAAAAGGGAATGATCTTCCTTCTTGAGCTTTGCTTGCTCTAAGATGCTGTGTAGAGGATTTTCCAATTGAGACAACAGGCTGTCACACATTTCTTCAAAGTGACCCCTGTTCCTTTTCCCAGAGATATCAATATCATTCAAACATTTCATATTCATAGGCAGATCTGAAGCATTTGCACTCATCAACTTCTTAAACTTTTCGCCCTCCTGAGCGAGTCGCAGTAAAGGCCTACTATTTGATTTGATATTCAGTTTATATTTCTTGCCAAACTCTTCACAGAAGTAGCCAACCAGAACATCATCAACTTTCCTTCCACCAACATAGGGGTCAAAGGCAACAACACAGTTGAACCCAGCGATCTGGGTGGTATCCATTATAGACCTCCTCTCTGCATCAGTGAAGAAGCATGGAACTGCAACACATTCTTTTACAGGTTTCTTCAATGCACTTTCTGCTGAACTATTTGACCGCTCAAGGTCACCTAGTTCTTTTTCTCTATCTGAATTCCACATGGAATGCATCTCAAGATCACGATCAAACTTCTGCCACCCGTCTTTCACCAGTTCCATTTTGGAAACACTCCCTGAAAGGCACTTATTCATTTGCTTCACGTTTTCACCAACAGCCTTAGTTTTCTCCACTAGGTTTTCAGCCTGAACTGAGAAATCACCACATTTCTTACTCAGCTCCTTTGTTTGCTGAAGCTCTAATGATACATTTTCCAATGCTTGAAGTTTTTGAAGGAACGGTTTATTCCAAAGGGGTGATTCAAGCCACATGTCGTCACATTTCTGAGGCTCACTCAGGACAGACCCCAAAACACTGATCCTTTTAAAAACTGCATCAGGCACACTATCCCCTCTTTGGGACAGATCCTCTGTTGCCTGGAATTCCTCTTCCAGTTCCTGCAACGGAATCTTCATCTCTTCTACTTGCTGTTCTAAGGCTCGCTTAGACTTTTCTAGCTCCTGAACGCTTTTCACAACATCATCCTTGGAGCTGACCAATTCTTCCATTTCTGTACGCAGCTGTTGGTTAACTCTTTCTAGTTCAGCCTTACACTCTAGAGCTTCCTCCAAAGAGCGAGCCAAGAACAGGGCTTTGCTCTCGTTATCACGCGCCTCCGCTTCTGCGCGGTCGCGTTCTTCTGCATATTTTGCAGACACAGTCTTCTCTTCACCAAGCATCTGATCAAACTTCTTTTTCACATCTTCAACACACTGTAATGAACCAACGCTTTCTTCCATGCGTTTTTTCATATCCGCTATCTGAGCTTGCAATGTTGCGACTTGCTCTGATAGGTTTTTCTTTGCTTCCGCCTCCTCTTTTAATTGTTCCAGGAAGCCATTTTTCTCATCTTCCATTTGTTTGAGCTTTGTGCTAAAACTCAGCCTTTGACACCTCTCTTCCTGTAAGAGTTCCTGCGTGTCTTGCAGCTGCGATTCCAAGATAGAAAAATCTTCCGCAATTTCTCTAGATTTGCTGTCTGCTTGAGAAAGCCGATTTGTGACACTGTCCAACTCAACCTGCAATCGGTTTGCCTTCTCTAACAGCTTAGCACACAATCGGTCACCTTCTGACACCTTGACTTGCGATTCCAGAAGCCGTGCCTCTACTTTTTCCCTCTTATGTTCACAATCTCCTTTTCCCTGCATAAGAGCCTTCACCTCATTGGCTAGCATCTGGGAATAAGAATGTAATTCTGCCACACAGGCTTCTTTCTCCTTTAACTGCTGCTGGACACGTTGGGCTTCCCCTTTCCAACTTTCACAGTCCGCACGCCATTCATCTACCACATTGCTCAAAGTAGTGAGCTCATACACAGTACTCAGTAATTTAGCCTCTCTTTCACTTTTCTCTTTGTCGCTGAGAGACAATGTCGCTTTCAGAGCAACATTCTGTTCCTGCGACTCCTGCAGGTCTATTTTTGTAGCTCCCAAAGACTGAAGACTTTTTTCCAGCTGATTACGCAACTCCAACATATCAGCCATACTTTGCTTCTGCAAAGTCTGAATTTCACTTTCTTTTTCCATGAGGATGGTATCTTTCTCCATTATAGTCTCTCTGCGTTTTTGCAACTCGACCAAAAGAAGAGCAGTGGATTCTTCCCACTGTGACACATGAGACTTGAGTAGTTCATTCGTTTCCTGCAAGTTTCTATGCTCCATTTTAAGCAATTCCAAGGCTTGTTCCTTTTCTTCCATTTTCCGTTGCAAGGCATCCAACTCAGCCCTGCACACATACTCGGTTTCTTCCAAACCGATGGCCTCCATTGGCTGCTGGCGTCTCTGTTTCCAGCCTGCCATGCTCTCTTGATGAGCCTTTTGTTGAGCTGCAAAGCTCTGCTGAAAATCCGCATTTGCCTGCTGTTGAGCTGCATTTGCTTGCTGTTGAGCTGCATTTGATATAATCAGATGTTTCAACATCTCCTCCATTTTGAGTTTACTTTTCATCTGAGCACACTGCGTCTCCATAGCAGTTTCATCAGTGTTGCTAGGGACAACAACCTTCCTCTTTAGTAGACTCTCTTTAGGCATGGATGGGGCTGGTTCAGACGGCAACATCCCCTCCATCCATAGAATCCGGTCTCTCATTTCATCTATCTTTGCATTTTTCAGGCGTTTGGACCGCCCCATCTTCAATAACTCCACAAACAAATTTTTCACAGTCCAGCAAACAATTTTCAGACCACTGTCTCTTCAACACATGTAGTTTTTCTCTCTCTTGCAGGATCTCTTTTCCTGCACACACAGTTTGTGCAGTCACTTGCACCAGACACAACAAAGTTCATCAAATAATTTTGAGACCGCTGTCTCTTTAAAACACTTTTTTTTTTTTTTTTTTTCTGTCAGGATCTTCTCTCCTGCACACATAGATTGTGCAATCTCATGCACCAGACAAAGTTCATCAAACATATGCACTCCATTGCAGGGATCTCTGCTTATGCCCACTGCATACCTCCACCATATGTGAGGGATTAGCTCGGTGGTAGGCGTGGATGACCCCTTGGGGGGTGCGTTTTCCCAGAGAGGTAGCCGACAAGTGCTTGCAAACAAACAGTGTGGTTTATTAAATGGTACTTTCTTCACCAGGCTGTATGCAGCAAAACATCCAAAATAAAATAAAACAGAAAATAAATCCTTGCCTCTGTGGGCGGCTACCTTCTCACAACTGGAACCTGCCTAAGTGTCTGTCTCCAACCTACCGTCGGGCAGACTTCCTTGTCCTACAGCGGACACTCAATAGTCCTTTTATAATAGCTTCACAGGGCAACACAGTCCTTTTGTTTCTTTCACATCAACAGTTCGTCTTCTCACCTTTGAGACGTATTCACCCTTGGTTACCGTCCCGGGCACACATCACTCCGGGGGGTCTTCTCCCAGGCCCACACATCCTGTCGGGAGGCACACGCTGACTGTCCTCCTGCTCCCAGCCCACATGGCTTCAGGACACAGCTTCTGGAGGCAGCAAACAATAGGACTTTCTCTGAACAAATTATAGAGCCTTAACTCCCTCATTCTGAACAGGTGAAGGCCTTTCAACTTCCTGCTGGCTAGCTCTGTAGCCAACACCCTAAATTAATTAATGGACTTCTCAATCAGGTGGAAATGTATCTCCTTCCTGTGACTACATTCCCAGATTTAGCTGACTTCCTGTCACAGTATATAAACAGTAGGAAAACGAGGCCAGAACACATTGGCCCCATAAAAGACGACAAAGGAAATATGGCCACTGAGGACAGAGAAAAGGCGGAAGTGTTAAATAATTTCTTCTCTTCAGTCTTCACAAAAGAATCGGGGGGCTACACTAACCCAGCTTGTAAGGCCAAACTAAATAACACACCTCAGGAAGTACCGCCATGGCTAACAGACTTAGAACTAAACTAGAGAAACTTAACATAATTAAATCACCGGGACCGGATGGCTTGCACCGAGGGTTTTGTAAATAAATACGTTTTTTCCTGCACTGATGAGCACTGATGAGACTGCACTGACAGACACTGATGAGAAGGCACTGATGGGGTGGCACTGATGGGGTGGCACTGATGGGGTGGCACTGATGGGACGGCACTGATAAGCGGCACTGATAGGCGGTACTGATAGGCACTGATATGTGGCCCCCCCGGGGGGCGCGCAGAGCTGTATTATCCTGCCGTCGTCATATGACGTCTGGTCAGGATAATACAACCACAATCTCGCCGTCAATTTGCTATAGGGCGGGCGGGATGTGGTTAAAGAGCTCAGCCAGGTGATTGCCAGACCATTATTCTTGATCTTTAAGGATAGTCTACAGACAGGTATGGTGCCAGCTGATTGTAAAAAAGCCAACGTGGTACCAATATTTAAAAAAGGGCCAAGATATATCCCGGGTAACTATAGGCCGGTCAGCCTAACATCAGTAGTCTGCAAGATTTTGGAGGAGATGCTAAGGGACCACATACAAGACTTTAGAAATGAAAATTGTATTATTAGTAGTAATCAGCATGGATTCATGAAAAATCGTTCTTGCCAAACCAATCTATTAACCTTCTACGATGAAGTGAGCTGCCACCTAGATAAAGGTAAGCCTGTGGATGTGGTGTACCTGGACTTTGCAAAGGCCTTTGACACAGTTCCCCACAAACACTTACTGTACAAACTGAGGAAGGTAGGTATGGACCATAGGGTGAGTACCTGGATAGAGAACTGGCTCCAGGGAAGAGTACTTGGGTGGTGATTAATGGGGAGTACTCGGATTGGGCGGGTGTAGAAAGTGGGGTCCCCCAAGGTTCTGTTCTGGGGCCAATCCTGTTTAATTTATTCATAAATTATCTAGAGGAGGGGATATGTAGTACAATCTCAGTATTTGCGGATGACACTAAACTAAGCATGCCAATATCTTCCATGCAGGATGTGGAAACCTTACAAGCGGATCTGAACAAAATAATGGGGTGGGCAACTAAATGGCAGATGAGGTTTAATGTTGAAAAATGTAAAGTAATGCTCTTGGGCGTCAGAAACGCGAAAGCAAGATACTCACTGGGGGGGGGGGGGACCTCTGGGTGAGTCTAGGATGGAAAAGGACCTGGGGGTACTGGTAGACAACAGGCTTGGCAGTGGCATGCAATGCCAAGCCGCTGAAAGCAAAGCCAACAGAATACTGGCATGTATAAAAAAGGGGATTCACTCCAGAAATAAAGAGATTATTCTCCCACTCTACAAGACTCCAGTCCGGCCACATCTGGAGTATGCTGTCTAGTTCTGGGAACCAGTCCTCAGGAAGGATGTGCTGGAACTGGAAAGAGTCCAGAGAAGGGCAACAAAAATAATTAGGGGAATGGATGGCATCAGCTATGAGGAAAGACTACAAGCACTGAACTTATTCTCTCTGGAGAAGAGTCGATTGAGGGGGGATATGATATCAATGTACAAATACTGTACTGGCGACCCTAGCATAAGGAACAAAATTTTCAGAGAAAGGGAATACAATAAGACACGTGGCCACTCACTAAAACTAGAGGAAAAACGGTTTAACCTTAAAATGCGTAAGGGGTGTTTCACTGTCAGAGCAGTAAGGATGTGGAATTCTCTTCCACAAGTAGTCGTATCAGCAGGGAGCATCGATAGTTTAAAAAAACTATTAGATGGGCATCTTAAAGACCACAACGTACAGGGGTATACAATGTACAGTTAACAGCAAACACACACACACATCATAGGTTGAACTGGATGGACTGATGTCTCTACTTTCGCAAGGCACTGTAGATCCATGTCATTGTTAACTATGCCTGGCTGCTTTTATAGCTGGGAATTCCCCACCATTTTAAAGGTCAAAATTTAATTTTGTGAGAAAAAATTATTAAATACACATATCTACATCAGTAGATGGTGGGTGCAATGTGGGCTCCTACAGGCACACACTATAATACCAAAAGTATTGGGACACCTTCCTTTACATGCACATGAACTTTAATGGAATTCCAGTCTTAGTCCATAGAGTTCAATATTGAGTTGGCCCACCCTTTGCAGCTATAACAGCTTAAACTCTTCTGGGAAGGCTGTCCACATGGTTTACCAGTGTGTCTATGGGAATGTTTGACCATTCTTCCAGAAGCACATTTGTGAGGTCAGGTACTGTTGTGGACGAGAAGGCCTGGCTCGCAGTGTCTGCTCTAATTCATCCCAGAGGTGTTTTATCGGGTTGAGGTCAGGACTCTGTGCAGGCCAGTCAAGTTCCCCCACCCCAAACTCGCTCATTCATGTCTTTATGGACCTTGCTTTGTGCTGTGGTGGCAGACGGGACTTCTAGCTTTCTCATTCACAAATTCCTTTGAGGGAATTACGTGGGTGTGCAGGCAGAGCTCTGCAAAGTCATGCCATTTTCAAATGTGGCAGTGGGTGCGAGGAGAAGAACCTCTGCCCGCTGTGATAAGGATGGGGAGATTGGAAAGGTAGGGGGAGAGATGCTGGAGCATATTACACATTACACCCTAAATATGGGTGAAACGAGTAACATGCTCCAATAGGTGAACCTAGTGATATCACTGGTTGTTATGGACTCAGCGGTGCATGCCAAAGTCTGCACAACCATTGACAGTGGGTAGGTGTCATGTATAAGGATTATAATAATACTACAAACCCGATTCCAAAAAAGTTAGGTCACTGTACAAATTGTGAATAAAAACAGAATGCAATGATGTGGAAGTTTCAAATTTCAATATTTTATTCAGAATACAACATAGATGACATATCAAATGTTTAAACTGAGAAAATGTATAATTTTAATGGAAAAATAAGTTCATTTTAAATTTCATGGCATCAACACATCTCAAAAAAGTTGGGACAAGGCCATGTTTACCACTGTGTGGCATCCCCTCTTCTTTTTATAACAGTCTGCAAACGTCTGAGGACTGAGGAGACAAGTTGCTCAAGTTTAGGATGTTTTTACCAAAGGTAGGCAGGCCTCGGACGCTACAAGACGAGTAATAAATGCTATTCACCATTCGGGCCTCTGTGGAACGCCTTCTCTGCTCCTATCTTTGGATGCAGAGAAGGCGTTCGACAGGGTCCATTGGGGATTTCTCTCGGCGGTCCTGCAGAAGTTCGGGTTCCGGGGGTTCATCCATGATGCCATTATGGCCTTATATTCCACGCCCTCTGCAATAGTCCGTACAACAGACGCAATCTCCACCCCATTCACCATCTCCAATGGCACCAGGCAGGGTTGTCCCCTTTCACCCCTGATCTTTAATATGATCATGGAAACTCTGGCCGAACATATTAGATCCAATCCTAAAATTTCGGGCATACGCATGGGAAACCAACATCATAAAATTAGTCTTTTTGCTGACGACGTAATCCTTATGGTTACTGACCCCTCTAATTCCCTACAGGAAATTCAAAGGATACTGAAATGGTTTGGGAAGGTTTCCCTCTACAAAGTTAACAAATCTAAATCTAACATAGATGGGAATAGGTATGGGAATAGGTATTAATGCTACAATGAGTAACCTTCTACAGCAGCAATTCCCGTATACATGGGCAGACCACAGTATCACCTATTTGGGAGTGCAACTGACCGCATCTACTAAAACGCTCTTTAAGCGTAATTTTATCTCTGCACGAACTAAACTGCAGGACAGCCTTAGGCAAATAGCATCCTTTGAATTTTCCTGGCTGGGTAAGCTTGCAGCTTTCAAAATGATGTACCTCCCTCAGCTTCTCTACCTATTCAGGACTCTCCCAATCCCGATACCTAAGCAGTACTTTAAATCCCTCCAATCGCTACTGTCTACATATATCTGGCAAGGGAAAAAGCCCCAATGTGCACATATAAAGCTTACCAAACATAGATCAGTGGGGGGAGCCGGTTATGTCGATATCTATGACTATTATCTAGCATCGGTCCTCACCCCACTGCAGGATTGGTTTAAACCGACCCCCTCTACTTTGTGGAGCACTATGGAAGCTACTTATTGCACCGGACGAGGTTTGTCCGACTGGCTCTTGGCGACAACACTGAATGCAAAACTTCCATCGTACTTGCCTCCATTTATGATTGCTGCAGCTAAGGCATGGAAGGTACTGGTAACGCAGGAAGCTCCTCCTTCCCTCCGGACCCCACTTAGGATCCCCTTGATAGCCCTGCACTCACTCATGGACCAAATTTATCTTTCAGAATGGCAGAAGAAAGGCATTGACCATATTGGAGACTTATACCATGGCTCCAAACTTATTCCCTTTGGAACCCTGCAGGCCAAATTTAATCTCCCCCATACCGCTCTCTTTACTTATATGAGAGTGTCTCATTACCTGACTACCCTTCCACCTTGGCCACAACACATCCATACTCGTGCTTGGATGTACCTCACTAATAGGAGTCCTCCTAACCAAAAAGGCATAACCACTTTTTATAACCTTCTGCACCATAAAACGTCTTTTACCAAGAATGCATCACATCTCCTGTGGGAACGAGATCTGGGTGCTCAGTTTACGGACAAACAATGGCTTCAGGCTATACAATCCGTATACTCGGCTACCAGCTGCTCCAATCTGTGGGAACTTGTTATTAAAATCTCTCTTCGCTGGTACCTGACACCCTCTAGACTTCGAAAATTCGACCCCCAACATGATGGCAAATGTTGGCGACTATGTGGACATGATGGCACCTTATTGCATGTATTGTGGCAGTGCCCACTTCTCACCCAATACTGGCGAGCCGTATTTGAGATTTTATCTGCAATCACCCATTTTACTATTTCGCCTTCACCGGGCCTAGCTCTCCTAAATATAGACATAGGACAGATTCCTAAACCATTTTAGACACACCGTGACCCATGTTCTTCTTGCGGCCAGACTCAATATAACACGAGCTTGGAAACAAGAACTCCCACCTACACTCCCAGGTGTTATTGACCTTACTAATATGCATTGCACATATGAACGTGCCCTTTCTCTTAAAAATCACTCTGTACACACAATATCTCGCCACTGGCAACCTTGGATTGATTGGTTTGAGCATTTGAAGGTCCAATCTTCCCCTTGAGGTTCTACTCATTTCTCAATGTGCTTACGATACGGGTAACTAATTGAGAGATTTCTCCTCCTTCCCCCTCCGCGCTTGGGCACAGTGTAGCTCCCCCTGGGGGTGTCCAGGCGCGGAGTGGGCCTCAAGACTCGCTGGCAAAGTCATCTCTAATGTGGATGATTAACCTTATTTCTCTGGTTTACTAGTGTTTGTTGTACCTTGTATAAAAGTTATCTTGTTCTGAAGGAATGGCTGTTGCTCCCACCATGTGCCTTACTGCTTGTGATGTATGCTACAGTTGACCTCTGGATCTATACGGTCTTGGTTACTACTATTTCTATTACTATTTCTATGTATTACATTTTTCATCTGCTATGTTTAACTACATACCTGTTACTTGTATGTTCTGTAACTCTCATTTTAATGAAAATTCAATAAAAACATTTAAGAAAAAAAAAAAAGTTTAGGATGTTGTCCCATTCTTGTGTAATACAGGCTTCTAGTTGCTCAACTGTCTTAGGTCTTCTTTGTTGCATCTTCCTCTTTGTGATGCGCCAAATGTTTTCTATGGGTGAAAGATCTGGACTGCAGTCTGGCCATTTCAGTACCCGGATCCTTCCTCTACGCAGCCATGATGTTGTAATTGATGCAGTATGTGGTCTGGGATTGTCATGTTGGAAAATGCAAGGTCTTCCCTGAAAAAGACGACGACGACATGATGGGAGCGTATGTTGTTCTAGAACTTGGATATACCTTTCAGCATTGATGGTGCCTTTCCAGATGTGTAAGCTGCCCATGCCACACGCACTCATGCAACCCCATACCATCAGAGATGCAGGCTTCTGAACTGAGTGCTGATGACAACTTGAGTTGTCCTTGTCCTCTTTAGTCCGAATGACATGGTGTCCCAGTTTTCCAAAAAGAACTTCAAATTTTTATTCGTCTGACCACAGAACAGTTTTCCACTTTGCCACAGTCCATTTTAAATGAGCCTTGGCCCAGAGAAAACACGTGCGCTTCTGGATCATGTTTAGATATGGCTTCTTTTTTGGCCTATAGCGTTTTAGCCGGCAACGGTGAATGGCACGGTGGACTGTGTTCACCGAAAATGTTTTCTGGAAGTATTCCTGAGCCCAGGTTGTGATTTCCATTACAGTAGCATTCCTGTATGTGATGCAGTGCCGTCTAAGGGCCCGAAGATCACGGCCATCCAGTATGGTTTTCCAGCCTTGACCCTTACGCACAGAGATTGTTCCAGATTCTCTGAATCTTTGGATGATATTATGCACTGTAGATGATGATAACTTCAAACTCTTTGCAATTTTTCTCTGAGAAACTCCTTTATGATATTGCTCCACTATTTTTCGCCATAGCATTGGGGGAATTGGTGATCCTCTGCCCATCTTGACTTCTGAGAGACACTGCCACTCTGAGAGGCTCTTTTTATACCCAATCATGTTGCCAATTGACCTAATGAGTTGCAATTGTTCCAGCTCTTCCATATATGTACATTTAACTTTTCTGGCCTCTTATTGTTACCCGTCCCAACTTCTTTGGAATGTGTAGCTCTCATGCAATCCAAAATGTGCCAATATTTGGCATGACATTTCAAAATATCTCACTTTCAACATTTGATATGTTATCTATATTATATTGTGAATAAAATATAAGTTTATGAGATTTGTAAATTAGTCCATTCCTTTTTTACTCACAATTTGTACAGTGTCCCAACTTTTTTGGAATTGGGTTTGTACTATTACACATGATATTGATATGCAGCTTCCGCCAAACAGGTCACATACCATACACATACCTATATAAGTTATTGCCCCTTATTTGTATAATATACTCACACGCTGCATTTTTGTATTAAAAAATACATAGTAAAATGCAAATAATCTATTGGTTCATACAGACATATTAAAAGAAGGTAAAGAAAAAAATAAAGAAAACAATTAAATAAAATACATAAAAAAAAAAAACAAAAAAAAAGTTTTTTCCCATGGGCACTGAACACCTGCAATGAATCAAAACATGAGATAATTTCAAAAACCATCTGAAGTCATTATCTCTTCCCGTGAAGGGAGCCAAGTTCTAGCTTTGATTCACACACTCCTCTTCCAGCAAATATTCATGTGACCAATAATTACTCTCAAGCAAACACGGAATATTTAAAATTTACAATTCTACTCTACAGTCATGTATGGTGTGATGGATAAATAAATACATAATTAAAGCCTAACTCCACCTTTCAGCCATATTTTATGTTCTAAGCAGAATGACAATATAACAGTGTAAACAGATTTTTAGATTTTGCTCCTACATGTTTAGTTAGGCTCCTGTCTTGTCCATCCTGCCTTCTGGGAAACAATTACATTTTCTACACTTGTGTTTATCCAAGCATCTTGTAGACAATTGTAGATTACTGTATATATGTATAGGTAGCACCCTTATTTTAAACAGGGCTACAAGTAAATGTATCTTTGCTGAGTTGTAGTTAACTTGGCTAATTTGTAGGCTTTGTAATCAAATGGGTTTCCTCCTAAGCCTGGTTTAGCTTTGGTTCCTCCCTTTTGTCAGTAGGTCGCAGTGTTACCTTTGGCATTAGTATGATGAATTACAGTAAATCTAGGTATGAATATGCATACTCTTTTCAGCCAATCAGTAGGAGTTTCTCTGGCCGCTGAGGATGCTGGGAGAAGGTATTTATTTGGAGGAAGTCAGGTGATCTGGGTCCTTTCCCCCCAGACTGCGGTCTGGGTGAGTGTGAGGAACAGCTGTTGTTGGGTGGGTCTAAAGCCTGAGGCCTAACCATGTGCTCGAAGCTCTGCAAAGGAGAATCTGCTCGCTGGAAGCATGAAGGAAAGAATGGAGACCTGAGCTGAAGTACCAGAGGTTACTCTTGCATGGACCTGGGAACCATGGAGATCCTGGGAAAACGTCAAGATGGAATCAGCCAAAGAGTTCCTGCACCTTTTTGTGAGTTCTTCAGTTGCTACAAAAGTACAGATTGCTGGTTCCAGCTTAAAGGGTTTTTCTTTACTGCTATCTACCCTTTTCTACATTTTTGTTTAAGGAGTCTGCCGGTTTGCTAGTTTGCTGCTGTATGTGACTAAGAGTGCCCTGTGCCCTACATTTCTCCCACATTTTTTTCTTTTGTGAGAAAAAAACTTTTCTTTGTTTAAGCATAAAAGTGACTGGCACCCATCTTTTTATCTTGCACACCACCCACCATGCCTAGTAACCTGCACCCTGAGGAGGAATGTTGACCTTCCCTGTCTCTAGGGGTCGCTACCATGCCTCTGGAGGTTGGGGGGTGGGAGGGGTGCTACATATACACTACCCTTGTCTTACTAATCCTGATTGTTTGATTAGTTCACCTTTTGTAACATGTTACATGTTACATGTTACACTCATATTCAGGGTGTAACATGTAACATGTTACAAATGCGCCAGCCCCCACCCAAGTCCCTGTTTTGACAGCTAGCAAGGGAATCATCTCCCCCCACAAGTTGTTACAAACTACAAAAAATGCAGCCATGTGGGGCTCCGCCCGCCCGCCTCATTAATTTACAGTACTCCTTGAATGGGAAAACTACAAGACCAGACAGCCTTTGCGGCTTCCAGCTTGTAGTTCTCAGTAAACTACCAGCATAGGTGTGCGCAGGGGGAGTGTCAGATGTGCCTAGGAATAGGGATTATCGAACTTTTGAAAAGTTCGGTTCGGCCAGAACATCCGAACTTCCCGAAAGTTCGGCCCGGATTTCAGAACCCCATTGAAATCAATGGGACCCGAACTTCGGTAATCAAAAAACACAATTTTTAAGCCGTAAAACCCAATAAACGCCCCTAAAAAGTGCCCAGGGTTCTGGGTCATGCCCCATTAACTATTAATCACACAAAAAAAAAGTTCTTAAAAATTGTCATTTTTGATAAAAAAGCCAATTATTGAAAAAATTCAAAAAAAAAAAGAGAGATTTTTTAATTTTTACTTTGGATTTGTGTATCTGGGGGGTCTAAAAGGTGTGCATGTGAAGTTTCAGCTCTGTAGCATGTCCAGAACCATGAAAAAAAAAAAGAAAATTTTTCAGTAGAACCGGGATGTGGGTCGGGAGCCTCCTTTAACTTTAACACCTATATGATCTTTTTTTCTGGTTCTGGACATGCTACAGAGCTGAAACTTCACAGGTACACCTTTTAGACACACCAGACACAAAATCACACAAAAAAAGTTCTTAAAAATTTTCATTTTTGATAAAAAAGCCAATTGTTGAAAAAATTAAAAAAAAAAAGAGATTTTTTGATTTTTACTTTGGATTTCGTATCTGGGGGGTCTAAAAGGTGTGCATGTGAAGTTTCAGCTCTGTAGCATGTCCAGAACCAGAAAAAAAAAAGATCGTTTGTATTAGAACACTTTCTTTCAGGACAGGTAGTTAGCTTCTCTCCCGGTTTAATAGAAGGCATTTTTTGGTGTTCTTTTCAGTCAGGAAAAACATCTGAACTTGTGTATAGTGGTACTGTGCACAAGTTCTGATGATTTGCCTGCCTCCAAAAACCCCCAAAAAATGGCAGCAAAAACACACCTGGGCATTTTTTTTTTTGACGCTAGCGGTTTTTTTGGCATTTTTTTGGGTTCTTTTGAGGCAGGCAAAACATCTGAACTTGTCTATAGTGGTATATATACACACATACTTATATGTTTATACACACCTAGACATATATAGGTGTGATAGTAGCAGAAATATATGCTTGCGCTAATGAAATCATTTACACTAATATATTTCTGCTACTATCACACCTATATATGTCTAGGTGTGTATAAACATATAAGTATGTGTGTATATATACCACTATAGACAAGTTCAGATGTTTTGCCTGCCTCAAAAGAACCCAAAAAAATGCCAAAAAAAAACGCTAGCGTCAAAAAAAAAAATGCCCAGGTGTGTTTTTGCTGCCATTTTTTGGGGGTTTTTGGAGGCAGGCAAAACATCAGAACTTGTGCACAGTACCACTATACACAAGTTCAGATGTTTTTCCTGACTGCAAAGAACCCCAAAAAATTGCCTGCTATTAATTTAATAGCAGGCATTTTTTTGGGTTCTTTGCAGTCAGGAAAAACATCTGAACTTGTGTATAGTGGTACTGTGCACAAGTTCAGATGTTTTGCCTGCCTCCAAAACCCCCCAAAAAATGCCCGCAAAAACACACCTGGGCATTTTTTTTTGACGCTAGCGTTTTTTTGGCATTTTTTGGGTTCTTTTGAGGCAGGCAAAACATCTGAACATGTGTATAGGGGGTATATATACACATATATGTCTGAATATATACCCCTAGACATATATAGGTGTGATAGTAGCAGAAATATATTACTGTAAATGATTTCATTAGCGCAAGCATTTATTTCTGCTACTATCACACCTATATATGTCTAGGGGTATATATTCAGACATATATGTGTATATATACCCCCTATACACATGTTCAGATGTCATGTCTAACATCAAACATGTCCTCAAAAAAGCACTGACAGTGGCAGCCCCTGCAGCATAAAAAATGCTTGCTGGTGAGAAGCCATAATGGTGTTCCGAAGCTATTCAGAGAAATGATCATTTCTCTATTGCGGTCACCCTGACATGGAAGGGTTTGGTCAGCCTGCCATGGCAGTCACTGTCAGTTCACCCTACACTACATTACAGTCACCCTGGTATGGAAGGGTTTGGTCAGCCTGCCATGGCAGTCAGTTTCCCCTACACTACATTACGGTCACCCTGGTATGGAAAGGTTTGGTCAGCCTGCCATGGCAGTCAGTTTCCCCTACACTACATTACGGTCACCCTGGTATGGAAGGGTTTGGTCAGCCTGCCATGGCAGTCAGTTTCCCCTAAACTACATTACGGTCACCCTGGTATGGAAGGGTTTGGTCAGCCTGCCATGGCAGTCAGTTTCCCCTACACTACATTACGGTCACCCTGGTATGGAAGGGTTTGGTCAGCCTGCCATGGCAGTCAGTTTCCCCTACACTACATTACGGTCACCCTGGTATGTAAGGGTTTGGTCAGCCTGCCATGGCAGTCAGTTTCCCCTACACTACATTACGGTCACCCTGGCACTTCATACTTTCCCTACAGAAACTAATTTTTTGAAGCCAACTTAAGTGTAAAGGAGCACTCTAACTACACTAGATATCCCTTTCCTCACACTAAAAATAGCTAAATGACACTTTTAAACTAAAATTAACAGAACTGCTTCCACTCTCTTCCATGTCCAGTATAAGAATGCTAGGAATTTGGCGGGGGCGATCTTATATACTGGGGGGCATATTCACTAATGATTGGTCTAGGGACCCCCTAGTCACTCCAATCACATTCCTAGCATTCTCCTGCCCCCTCAATTGGCTTTTGCTAATGGTTCTGGTCCAATCACGGGCTTTTAAAGCCCATTTCCTGAAGCATTGCATTTTGGGCGGTTCTGGTTGCCGAATTCCGAACTTTTTGGGCAAAAAGTTCTAAATTCGGCCGAACCTCGAACACCCAATGTTCGGGCCGAACCGATGGTCGACCCGAACCGTTCGATCATCCCTACCTAGGAACACCTTAATTACCCAGTGGGGCTCAGATTCCCATCGCTGATATTTCACCAAAGCCCCCCCCCCCCCAACAGGGCTCCTAAAATAAAATTGTAAAAAATTAAATAATAAAAATAAAAAACTACTGACACTATCCACTGCCCCACTGAAACCAACCTCTGCCCTACTGATATGTCCACTGCCCTACTGACACCTTACACTGCCCTACTACATTTTAAAATGTTTTTTACATTCATTTATAAGAGTGTGTGTGTGTGTTTAGATATATATATATATATATATATATATATATATATATATATATATATACTGTATATCTACACACACACAGTATATATATATATATATATATATATATATATATATATATATATATATAGATATATATATAGATATATAGATATATATATATATCTATATATATATATATATATATATATACACACACACACACGTACAGTTGCATCTCATTAAATTAGAACATCATTAAAAAAAAAGGATTTTTAATACAGAAATGTTGGCGTACTGAAAAGAATGTCCATGTACAGTATAGAATGCTGTTATACTTGCTTGGGGATCCTTTCTCATTACTGTATCAATGCGGCATGGGATGGAGGCGATCAGCCTCTGGCACTGCTGAGGTGTTATGGAAGCCCATGTTTCTGTGATAATGGCTTTTAGCTCCTCTGCATTGTTGGGTCTGGTGTATCTCATCTTCCTCTTGACAAAACCCCACAGATTCTCTATGGGGTTTAGGTCAGGCGAGTTTGCTGGCCAATCAAGCACAGTGATACCAGGTTCATTAAACCATGTATTGGTATATTGGTACTTTTGGCGGTGCGAGCAGGTGCCGCGTCCTGCTGGAAAATGAAATCATTATCTCCATAAAGCTGATCAGGTGATGGAAGCATTAAGTGCTCTAGAATTACCTGGTAGAGGGCTGTGCTGACTTGGGTCTTGATAAAACACAGTAGACCAAAACCATTAGATGACATGGCTTCCCAAATCATCACTGACTGTGGAAACTTCACACTGGACCTCATGCAATTTGGATTCTGCGCCTCTCCACTATTTCTCCAGACTCTGTAACCTTGCTTTCTAAATTAAATGCAACATTTTCCACAGTCCATGATGATCTTTCTGAGATACCGAATTTTGGGTTTTCACTAGCTGTAAGCCGTAATCATCAAAATAAAAGAAAGAAATGCTTGAAATAAATCACTCTGTAATATATAACATATATGAGTTTTACTTTTTGAATTGAATTACTGAAATAAATTAACTTTTTGATGGTATTCTAATTTTATGAAATGCACCTGTATGTTTGAGCTTTGGGGTACACACCCTAATGCAATGGGCTGCGCACAGCTTTGACTATCAGAGTGTTGTTGATCGCTCTTGGTAATTCAGTGAGCTTCCTGTCAGAGTGTAACTGCCTGACTATATCGGAGGTATGGGCAGACAGATACACAGACTGTAGGCAGGACCGTGGCATTACACTCATGATCTGCTGATCGTGGGTGCAATGCTTTTACAGATCCCTAACAAAAAAATAATAAATGCGTATTTTTTACCTCCAAAAAAAATATGCATTCATAATTTTTTTTTGTAAAAGTGAACTTCCCCTTTAACTTCTTCCTATTTTTATGTCTCTTCCCATTTTTCATGTCAGGCATGATGTGTTTAGATGGCATTTAACCTTTTCTTTATTTTATAACAATTTTGTTTTTACCTTGATTGTATGTTACTACTTAGGTACTCGAAACATGATGAGAGGTAGGGTAGAATATTAAAACACTAAAAAAATAAATAAAAAATTACTGGACACATAGCTCTAAGTTATTGTGATACGGGAGTAAAAATGACAATGTGCACTATTTTATAGAGTGGATTTTCTTGCAATGCATTTGGCTAGGGCTGGTGTTTTTACTTCAATGCTCTTGAGAGATTTAACTACATGTTTGAATTCACCGCATTTGTAACACACTGAAAACAATGCAGTACTAAAGATGACTGTCAACTAGTGAACTAATCTCCCTGGAATGAGACATTAAAATGCCAATGAATTTCAGATGCCACCTTAATAGCCAGGCATCTGTAATGTTTGCATCATTTGCAGGAAAGTCCATCTGATCTGGTTTTACACATGTAAAAGTCCATCACATGCTTCTCAGTTTCTTGGTTAGGATATTTATAATGTGGTGGTATTCAGGCAAGCAGATGATGAGTACTTGTTGAGAAACTAGTGCAAGCAACATCTAGAATATATGAGCCACTTTGTGATGTTCTCTAATTAAATATTCACAATGTTCCTTTTTTTTCTAACAAATGTTAGAAATGCTATTAAATTTGTTTAAGACGTGTAGGAGAAAAATCACATATAGCCAATAAAATAATTCAAATGTTTGCATGGGGTATTTGAGCCCAAATCTATCACTACTGAGGTGACCAAAGTCATCTTAAAGGTTATTTATACATCTAACCATAAATGACAGTCCATGTTCAGTCACAAGGTCATTCTCAAATTGCTAACAGTTACCTTAATTTCAATTGCCCATCAAACATTAAAGGAAGAGAGAAAGATACTTTCCATTTCTACCTTTGATTCTAATGTGTAAATCAGACCAGGCAAACCGGTAAACCAGACCAGGCACATCAGCGATGCCCTCAAGCTGGAGCAGTCCCCTAGATCTTACACACCAATGCTTACAGGTATCCACCTGGGTGAACGGCCATAGCCTGCAAGCATTGGTGGGTAAGATCTAGGGGACCGCTCCAGCTTGAGGGCATTGCTGATGTGCCTGGTCTGGTTTACCTGTTTGCCTGGTCTGATTTACACATTAGAACCAAAGGTGGGAATGGAAAGTCTCTTTCTCTCTTCCCTTGATGTTTGATGGCCAATTGAAATTGAGGTAATTGCTAGCAAATAAAGCTTTGGCTTTGGAATTTTGATGCCTGATACAGCTAAAAGGTGGCCATGGAACCCCAATAAAGTTTAAAACATGGGGATCAGCCTCCTGGATGTGGTTCCTTTAGGGGGCTTACCTCCTCTATGGCACACTGATATTCTGCAGGTCTATCCATCCATGTTTTTCCTTCAAAGTGTAAACATTCATATTTCACATCTAGGTGACATTATGTACAAGGCTTTATAAGTCTCCTGAAGAAGCCGCAACTCTTGGTGAAACATGTTGACCAAAAACAATCCTGTACAGTGACCATATGAATTTTGGTTTTAACATTATGTACTTTTTAACTTTGATTATCTGAAATAAAAATTGATTTTAGATATAACGTGCAAAAAAAAATTTCTTGTCTTAGAGCATCTAAAAAGTCCCTTTATTTGTTTTCTCAAAAAATATGTTTATTTTACATTTATTTATTTATATATTATTACTATTTAATTTTTTCTTCTCAGCAGAAAATCAAGCAAAAACTCACGACAAAGCGTGTCAATGCGCACAAAAACTGCAAATGGTGCATTTCCATTAATGTCTATGGGAATAAAAACGTGCCGAAATCTGCCAGATTCAAGCTACAAAAAAAAGCTCCACCACTTTTTTGAGCTTCAGGCGTTTGGCTTCAGGCGACTTGGAGTGGAGATGTGAACCAGCTCCATAGAGAATAATTTATGTTTTTTTCTCCTCCAGTTTTTTGGAGGTTCAATCTTCAAGCTACATAACGCTTAGGTGTGAATGGGGCCTTAGATGGGTGCATAAGACTTCTGATTGTATATTCAAAAACAACTGAATCCAGGCATTATTCAACATAAACATCCTCTATTCAGCACATATTGCAAATGTTCCCTTTGTGGTTTGCTTATGTCTGCACAAAAGAACAATTCATTGCTCTAAAAGCATCCAGTCTGTTTAACCAATGTTTTTATCACATCTAGAGATCCATAGCAATATGTTTCATCATTTTTGCCCCATAAAACAACTTTCCAGTAAAGATGAGTGGAACATTAAACAGATTGTCCATCTGCCAATCCACCTGCAAACCTAACACTTTTATGTGATCTAAACAGCTTAGAGATCCACCATGAGCCTAATCCCAATAAATCTATAGTGATGACGCAAAATGAAATCTATGACTGTGACTTTCACAATGCTTCATTACCACAACCCCTCATTGTCATTGTACATTGCCACATAGATTGTCAAAATATTGTTCATCATACGGTATGAGTTACTCAACGGACTATCTTTGCATAGATAGATAAAACAGATTCAGTATAACATCCAGGCAACTTGCATATTCAAAAAGGATAGGTCAAAAAAGACAGCCTCCTTGTTGATTTCATGACAGATGTAGATTGCATTGCATCAGGCAGCCCATATTAAGTTGTCAACAAACATTAATACACTCTGAACAAGTCTTTGATTTTTTGCAATGCAGCACACCACAATGCATTGTATTTGTGACTCTGATTGCAATTAGGAAAGTATTGCAAGTAGTGGATCTTTCTTTAACAGGGGAGGAAGGTTAGATTAAAAAATAAAACGAAAGGAAGGAAACAGTGATGGTAGTAACTGCGTTAAAGTAAACGGCGTTACTTAACACAGTTACTTTAGAGGGTAACGAGTAATCTAACTGATTACTTTCCCCCTCATGGTAACGCCATTCCCATTACTTGGGCGGCGTTACTGCAATTACATCTACCGCCACTAGATGGCAGTAGTGTAACTCCTCTCTCCTCACTCCTCTATGACCCTGCCGCTGTCCGCTCTCACGGTACCGGCCTGTGGAGAGATGGAGAGAGACTGGAGTCTTGAGATACAGCGCACCAGCCAGCTCCCAGCAGGTACCCCGGCGATATATTAATATATATATATATATATATACCACCAGTCCACCACTACCACCGTCCAGTCGTCCACAGGCACGGCCACTGCACTCTGTGCTCAGGAGCAGGACAGTCACAGGAGGGACAGCAGGAGGGACAGAAGCACAGGATGAGTCAGCCAGAGTACAGTCACAGACAGCCTAGAGGATGGAGACAGATGGACCCCACCACTGTGCCACACCACCAGCAGCCACAAACACCACCAGCAGCCAGCAGGTACAAAAAAAAACATAAAATACCACAGTCAGGACTCAGACCCACCAATGTGCCACACCACCAGCAGCCAACACCACTAGCAGCCAGCAGGTACCAAAAAAAACCATAAAATACCACAGTCAGGACTGGAGTGGACTCAGGAGTCGGAAGCAGGTCAGGTATCACCGTACCACACTGCCAGTACCCCCACAAGTGGCACACCACCATCCGCCACTGCACACCACCACTAGTGCACCAGCATCACCAGTCCACCACCACCAGCAAAAGCAGCAGGTACCACTCGAGTAAAAATAAAATACCACTCAGTCAGGACTGGAGTCACTAAGGAGGACTCAGGTCAGGTACCTCTGCCAGTACCAGTGTATCACCACCACGCAGCCAGCCGGTACCACTCAGCAAATACCCACTAAGGTACCACTCAGCAAATACCACTCAGGTACCCACTGCCAGTGTACCACGCAGCCGGAAACACTCAGCAAATACCACTCAGGTACCAGTGTCACCAGTGCCACTCAGCAAGTACAACTCAGCAAATACCACTCAGGTAACAGTGTACCACGCAGGTACCACAGTGCCACTCTCAGCAAATACCACTCAGGTACCACTCAGCAAATACCACTCAGGTACCAATGTACCATGCAGCCAGCCAGTACCACTCAGCAAATATCACTCAGGTACCACGAGTGTCACTCAGCAAATACCACTCAGGTACCGTACCAGTCTACCATGCAGCCGGTACCACTCAGCAAATACCACTCATGTACCGTACCAGTGTATCACACAGGTGCCACTCAGCAAATACCACGCAGGTACCACTCAGTAAATACCACACTTACAAGGGGCATACAAGTTTTTTTAAATATTTGATTATTTTTTTAAAGTAACGCAATAGTTACTTTCCCTGGTAATTAGTTACTTTTTTACTGATGTAACTCAGTTAAAGCGGTTGTAAACCCGAAAAAAAAAAAAAAACCCTGCAAGACAAAGGCATAATGAGCTAGTATGCATCGCATACTAGCTCATTATGTATTACTTACCTTAGAACGAAGCCCCGACATGGACCCCCGGACATCGCTGCGGGCGCTGCCATGATCCCTCGGCGTCTCTTCCGGGTTCGGCGGCTCCGGCGCTGTAATTGGCCGGAGCCGTGATAACGTGACTCACGCAGACTCACGTGAGAAGTAACTAATAACTATAACTAATTACTTTTTTTAAGTGACATGACCAACACTGGAAGGAAAATAAGAAAATAAAAGCAGAAGGAAGTGACAATAAAGAAAATATTACATATAGAAAAGAATAGAAAAAAAGGAGATAATGGAAGACGGTGCTTTTTGTATTTTTCAGATGTATACAGCAAGATGTATGTCAATTTTAAATTGTTAATAGTACAAAATTGAATTGTAACCACTTCCCACCGACCGTCAAATACTGGCAGGGCAGTGCTACTCTTGTTCTGGGATAACGTCATATGATGGCGCCCCAGAACGGCCGTTCTCTCACGGCTGCCGGGGCGCACAGCGTGGCGATCGCAGCCGCACCGTGTTCCTAGGACATGGCACAACCCTGATCTCTGTAAAGAGCTGATGATGCGGCTCTCTACCCATGTGATCAGCTGTGTCCAATTACAGCCGGTCACATGTTAATTCGAAAGTGCCATTTATCAGCGCTCCTGTCAAAGTGGGTGGTGAGGAGAGGCGATCAGAGGCACTTTCTCGAAGGGATGACCAGGACAGGTAATTAGGGCACTGATCATCACAGTGCCCTAATTAAAGTAAAACCCCAGCAGTGCCCATCACTGACACCAATCAGTGCCCATCAGTGATCCTAATCAGTGCCCATCAGTGACCCTAATCAGTACCCAATAGTGATGTCAGTAAGTGCCCATCAGTGCCTGCTCATCAGTGCTGCCCATCAGTTCCCATCAGTGCCGCCTATCAGTGCCCACTAGTGCCCCCTATTAGTGCCCATCAGTGCCACCTATCAGTGCTTATCAGTGCCACTTATAAGTGCCACCTATTAGTGCCCAGCAGTGCCACCTATCAGTGTCCACTAGTGCAACCTATTAGTGCCCATCAGTGCTGCCTGTCAGTGCTGATCAGTGCCATATATAAGTGACACCTATCAGTGACACCTATCAGCGCCCACTAGTGCCCCCTATCAGTGCCCATAAGTGCCATCTCGTCAGTGCAGCCTATCAGTGCTCATCAGTGCTGCCTCATCAGCGCACATCAGTGAAGGAGAAAAATTACTTATTTCCAAAATTTACTGACAGAAACTACGAAAAACCTTTTTTTCCCAAAATTTTCTGTAATTGTCATTCAAAGTGACAGCTCTGAAAGCTGAAAATTGGCCTAGGCAGGAGGGGGGAAAAAAAGCTGTTAATAAAATGCTGTACTTATATAACTATATAAAATGTAAAATACATTACAAGTATTAAAAAGATAAAAGACAAAAAAAGGAGTGTACTGCAATGCACATATATATTTGGTGATACGGTGTGTTGCTTTCTGTGTTATGTTGTAATGGATCCCTAAATGGTGATCGGGGCAGGATTTGTATTGCTGCAGTGCTGTGCTACTTTTAAACAGCAGAGGGTGTGATTTTATTGTAAACCCAATTCACATTTTATTCAACTTCTCTAGTTTTGTACCGTCTTTCTTTGTCACAAAGTTCATCATTCTAACTCCCGGAAGTTTTGTTAACCTTATTATTATTTAATCACATTTGTCAATAGGGAGCTTGTTATTTTAGAGTATTTAGTTAAAAGTATTAGAAAGTAATTTGACCCTACAAAGGGGTAATCCTGGTTTCTCAAACATTTTACTCATCTTCTACTTAATTACCTCCCAAAGGAGTCTTCACTTTTATTTAACAAAAGAAAACAACACTAAATATTTTCAGATACTAATCACTACACTGGAAGCACAAAATCAGTGACTTGGAATGCACTTAGAGTAACTAGTCAGTGGTTGATCTATTTTGTATTTTATAACATAGCATAGCCATTTTCCATTATGTCATTAAATAAACTAAGCTTGCCTATCTGAACTGTCTACTATAATGATTTAATTGTCATTTCCTATTAGCATTTTATGGGCTGAATGAATAAAAGCCCTAAAAGGAAGCACATCACGCTATACAAGGAGCATTAAACCAAGCAGCTTAAACACACCATCAGTAAATAGTTTGATTTAACTTCAGCACTGGTCTGCATTGATATCACTTCTCAAGATCAAGTGTAGTATCTGTTCTTATCTGTGTTCAGTAGGGGTGCTGTGCTGTCATTCTGGCTTGACCTGGAGCTGGAATGTCTGGCTATGTACCCCTGCTGGAGTGATGGGGGCTTGGAAGGCTAGTACTGGCTGGAACAGAAATCAAGGAACCCGAAGGCTGTCGGGGCCTCAGAGAAATTCCCCTGGGAAAACTGGAAGAGCCCAGTTCCTCCTGATTTGAGTGGATCTGCCTTGTCTGGCCATGGGCTGGGAAGGCAGAGAGTCCACTTTGTCTGTGCCCCCGGGGAGTGGCCGCCCTAAGGGTGCTCTTAGTAACTCTTGGGTAAGGAACCCCAACATGTTAACCAGCACATGGTCACAGCTTCAAACACTTTTTCTGAACTTCCCCTTTTGGGGCTTGGCCTTTTGGCTAAGTCCAGGGCAATTTTTGTCTTCCAGGCATCAGGGCTCGGCCAGTGCACATGCATGGCCACCTATTTATTTTAATTTATTTTTTCCTCCAATGTTTGTAACTAATGGTGAAGAATAATTGATTGAGTGACACCTTGTTGAAGTGCAAGAAAAACTGTATATATATATATATATATATATATATATATATATATATATATACAGTAATCCCCCGCTACATCGCGGTTCAGTTTTTGCGGTCCCGGTAATTCGCGGTTTTTTTTGTAATGTTATTTTACTATATAAATCATTAAAAATGAAAGATTTTTGTGTTTTTCATAGCTCTTGCTCTGTCTCTTAGTATCTTTTGTGTGTTTAAATGAGTTTCTATTGTTTTAAAAGTGTGTTTAAAGACCTTAAAATGCTTTTACACGTACAGTGACAGTAAAAAAATCATGCCTACAATGCATTTTAATAGGGTTTTTCTATTTAGCGGACTTTCACTTTTCGCGGCTGGGTCCGGAACGTAACCCCCGCAATGGAGGGGGGTTTACTGTATATACATACATACAAGTAGTAAACGTGATGAAAAAACATTGTGATTATAAATAATAAAGTAAAATAAAAATATACATTATACATATAAAAGCAGGATTGTGTATATTGGGCCTACAAGGACAAGCATAAACAAAAACACCAGAAGATGATCATAGTAATCCTCCACTGTATCCATTTATATATAAATATAAATATAAATACACATGTATATGCGTCAGTCGGATAACAATCCTTATAAAACTGATCACATACACAATATGTGTAGATAATATGGTGATGTAAACACCAAACTACTGTATATAAGCCAACACATAGAGAATCGAAGTAGCACAAGTCACATTGTATTATTATATTGGAAATAAATAGAAACAATGGAAACAATACTGGCAATAATAGTCGCAATTGACACCTATCAAAAAGCTCACATACTGTATATACCTAATATAAACATTTACCAACAAAGGCCAATAATACTGGGGTATTACAAATGTCTCATCCAAGACAGACCATTGGCACCCTATGTCCCTGTCAGGAGCCTTGTGTGTGTTACATGCACCTTTTTGTTCACTTAGTGGTTTTTCCGTTTCAGCTTTTTTGCACCACCGCAGATTCAAAGAAAAGAAAACTGGTTTGCATTGATGCCACATTCCTTTATCTTTCTGAAATGGCTCACCTTTAAGTTGTTGATGATACCCTTTATTTTTTCATCTACAGTGTAGCAACTTACTCTTGAAGCAAGGCTTTCAGCAGCACCAAGAACCAATGTGAATAGCAGCTGACTAGCCTTTTAGCCTCCTATGCCAAAGAATCTTAGTAATACTTAATTCTCCCCCTACTTCCTAATCCTCCTAACGCTAAACCTTACCCCAAAATAAAATTAAAATGATAGCTTTACATTTATCGATCCTAACCCTGAAGTCTGCATTCTGGGCATCTGTCTCTGGTTGCATACATTCTAAATGTTCATACCACTTGTACAGCCTCCAGCCCCAACCAGCTGCAGCAGCTTTCAGCCTCTTGTAGACATTTACATGATGAATGATGGGACTAAACAGTACACAGATACCTTTTACCTGCACAGAAATGGTGGAAGCTCAGGCACAGGGGCTAAATGCCAGTGTGCATGAGGCCTTAAGCCAATTTTTTTAAACCTTTTCTTAGTCAAGGCACCTTTTACAATTGTGCACAATCTCAGGGCACACCAGTCTGATGTTCACAGCAGGGGGTGTATCTGAGCAAATGCTTTTTTGTGCATTCCCTCACGCGTCATGTTTTTTTATGGGCTGCCCTATTTGCGTGAAACATGCAAAAAGGGGCCTTAAATCCTTTCCACCCCTTAACCATCCTGCTAGAACACATCCCCCCCCAAATTCCCTCTCCTAGCATTAAAATTCCCCCCAAAATCATCCTCTCCTAGAACAAATCCCCCCCAGTTCCCTCTCCTAGAACAGATCCCCTCTCCTAGCACAAATCCCCCCCATTACCTGTCCTAGCAAAAGTCCCCCTATACCCCATCTCCTAGCAAAACCCCCCCCAAATCACCTCTTCTAGCACAATACCCCCCCCCCTCCCGATCCCCTCCTAGCAAAAATTCCCATCCCCCCCAATCCCCTCTTCTAGCAAAAATCCCCACCCCCACAAATCTGTCTTCTAGCACAAATCCCCCCCCCCCCCCAGCACAACATATGTTCTGCCTCCCCTCTCCAAATGCCCCCTCCTAACACAAAATTTTTCACCCAACTCCTCCCTCTTATCACTATGGGAGGAGTAAGAGAGCAATGAGAAGTTGTGAGCTTTGCCCCCCCCCCCCCCAGCAGTCTGGGGAGGAGACAGGGGGCTGTAATGACATTATTTTCAGTCTGATCTTTGCTGCCTCTGCATATTTGCCAATTTGCCAGCTGCTTTATTTTGGTGCTTTGCAAACCTTTTCTGGAGTGGATGAGTCTCTTTGATGCCTGCAGTCATTTGTCTTTATCTTGTTTCTGCTGGAACAGCATATTAGATGGTCCCAGGAGTCTAAGGCAGTGTTTCTCACTCCAGTATACAGAGAGAGAGAGCCCAGCCTGCAACTCCTCCTCCCAGCTCTCTCCTCCTCACTGCCGCTATCTATACTACTGTTGGCAATACAGAAATCTTTGCAGGCACCATCGGTTGACATGACACGGGCGGGTGGCCTGGACTGCATTCTGTATTGCCAACAGGAGTATAGATAGTGGCAGAGAGGAGGAGAGAGCCTGTGTTCTCTGTTGGCTACACCCATGGTCAAAATAGATATCTCGTTTTATATTTTTGCTTGCAGCAGTGCCACCAAAGCTATTGTCCTTACTTTCTATATTTATTTGTGTTTATTGGTGATATTTTTTGGCGTTCCCAGGAAAATTATCACAAATAAGTTTCACAGCTGTAGCTCTATTCCCTTAGTTGCCGCTGTTGTCTATTTGTTTATATCAACATCTGTGCATTCCGTTATTCTCCAAACAGGGTGTATATTACACAAGCATTCTGGCTTTCCAAATCCCAAATGCAAATATATTTTTTTAGATGTACATTTATTGCTGTCCATGTGTGTTATTTACACTCTACAAAAATATAATTAGCATCTTAAAGAATATGTAACCTTTGTTTTTCTTTTGCAAGAATTATATTTGTTTTCACAGGATAATTACAGCAATGATGCCATACTTGCAATTTACCATGCACGCTGTGATTGAATATACATTATATTAGATGCTGAAAATATAATGATTACATATAAAGTGTTGTTTTAGAACTGCAAAATGAAACATCTATGGGACACAGTTGTTCCCTATACCTTAGGCCATGGGTGTCCAACCTTTTGGCTTCTCTGGGCCACATTGAGTGTAGAGAAATGTTCTTGGGCCGCATATTAAATATATACTATAGTTAAGGTATATAAGTAATAAAATGCCGCCGCGCCCCCGGCACTAATTTAACACAACTAGAGGATGATCAAATAAAATGGAATCAGTATACAGAGGTTTACTTCTTCTGAGCGATAATAAAGGAACACTCTAACCACCATGACCACTTCAGTGATTTGAAGTGGTCATGGTGGTAGGAGTCAGAAACACTGCACATGCTCACACATCCCCCCTCCCCTCCGAGGCAGCCTCTGCCTACCGTTAGTTGTAAGCCGCTGTGGCCATGCCCCCGACCCGACTTCCTTCCTCCCCAGCAAAAAAAAATAATCGTCAGGGGGCAGTGGGCCGCATTGCCTGGGGTTCCGGGCCGCATGTGGCCCCTGGGCCGCAGGTTGGACATGCCTGCCTTAGGCTATAGATCTTCAGTGTACTAGATATGAAAATGAGAGTAAAGGTTAGGTGAGTATGGCAAGGTGTGTGTGGCAGTGAACCCAAGGTGGAGGAGTGGTAGTGTAATGTTCCGGTACCTTTGGTACCCTAAATTAAATTTTCCACAAGTGTATGCGCCCTACCATTTACTTTTGGAAAGGTGCGCATACACCTTTAAGACTGGAGCTGTCATCACTCAGCGCCGGACTAGATGGCTATTTAAGGCGTCGGCTCTCACTCACATGTGTTAGTTCAAACACCCTTATCTGGATGCTAACCTTGCTTGAAGCTTCCATGCTTGCAAGCTTACTTCGCTGACGGAACCTCGCTGCGCTGATCCCTGTATCCCGCTACTGGATCATCCGCCTCTCCTGAACCACCCTTCGGCTGTATCGCTAATAGTGCTAAGTACCCCGCAGGGGAATTCTCTATAAACTTATACTAAGCTTACACTATCTAGCTCTGCATAGTAGAGACTGTTTATCACATCTGCATAAACTAGATTGCTAGCTCTTGAGACTACTGCTACTTTTCTGCACTGGGTTGATCTCTTTTGTATGTCCACCTGCTATTCTATCATCTGCTATCATACAACATTGTTAAACCTTCCTGCATCCATCTGCTACTGTCTCACCTTCAAGTGTCTATCACCTACCACCTCCACTCAACCTATCCCTCAAACCTTCATCATTGTGTTACCACATATATAAAGTCACTCTAGGAACCAGCTTGCTAATTGTGTGTATTTACTGGCTGAAATAAGACCTTCCACACATGATGAGTCATTGAGGTTGGGAATGGTATCTCAGCATATCTCTTACATGACAACTGACGTGGAACTATTTCTTCAGCTGAAAATCCACACCATATAAGAAACGCAGGAGCGTTACAGATTGAACGAACCCAAAAAAATGGATTCAGCAGAAATAGCCACTCAGGTGACACAATTAAAACAGCAAGTATCTGCGTTAATACACGCACTTGCTGAATTAAAAGAAGACAATCAGGCTCTGTCGCAGCAGGTAATTAGACTGACACAACTTACCTCTGCTCAGTCCTCTGAACCCAAGATAAATCCTCCTTTGGTATTTACAGGCGATCGCAAAAAATTTCGCGAATTTAAAAACGCATGTGAGTTACTTTTTTTGCTAAAACCTCGTACCTACCTTACTGATCACATTAAGGTTTGTACTATTATTTCTTACCTATCAAGCGATCCTCGAGCCTGGGCAGATTCTCTTTTTGAGAAAAACGACCAGCTTCTCAACTCCTATGCCTTGTTCCTGGCAGAGCTCACTAGCCTATATGATGACCCCAATAGGCAGAGTACTGCTGATCTTCAGTTAAGATCCTTGAAACAAGGAAGGAGGCCTGTGGAAGACTTTGTCGCAGAGTTCAAGAGATGGACCCTTGATTCAGAATGGAATGATGCATCTCTGAAAACCCAATTTAGGCTTGGCCTATCAGAAGCCGTTAAGGACGAGCTCGCCCGAGCGGATGTGCCAAAAACCCTGGATGCATTAATACAACTCAGTATTACCATAGATAGAAGACTACGAGAAAGAAAGGCTGAAAAGATGGGAATGCCATTATCCGTTTCCTCTCGGAGTCTGGCCGTTGACCCCGTTCCTATGGAGATAGGAACCATACGCCCACCGCTATCAACTATGGAAAAAGCCAAAAGACGAAATGAAAATCTCTGCTTGTACTGTGCATCCCCGGATCACAAGATAAACGTCTGTCCCCTAGTCAACAAAAAGAAGGGTGAGTGTTCACATGTCTCTCTAGGGGGATTGACAACTTCATTCACTAACCCCTACATTTCTGTTTTTTTTGACATTACAGTGGGACCAGAACAGGATTACTACTAAGGCCATGATTGACACAGGATCTTGTGGAAATTATATGGATATATGTTTTGCTGCTTTAAATAAAATTCCTATTATTTCTAAACTCAAACCTGTCTCAGTAAGTCTTATTACCGGTGTTCCGTTATCCTCTGGTCCGATCACCGATCAGACACAAGCACTTCTAGTCACTATTAACGAGTCTCATAGGGAGACTTCTACCTTCGATTTAATACCATCACCCCACTTTCCCATTGTGTTGGGACTTCCCTGGTTGCACACACACCAACCAACCATAGATTGGAAGAAACGGTCCTTGACCTTCCCTTCTTGTTATTGCGAGGAAACGTGTAACCTCCCGTTTTCCGGGAAGATTCTGTCTGTGGTGACAGATGAGATTGCACCACTATGTTATCAGGATCTTTCTGAGGTTTTTCTTGAGAAAAATGCTCAAGCATTACCTCCTCATCGAGACTATGATTGTAGCATTGATCTACTCCCAAATAGCAAATTGCCGTTCGGTCATGTTTATCCTCTTTCACAGGATGAACTTGCCCATCTCAAAACCTATTTGGATGAGAACTTGGAAAAAGGTTTTATTAGACCTTCCACTTCTTCCACAGCAGCAGGACTCTTTTTTGTTCGCAATAAAGATTCAAGTCTCAGACCTATCATCGACTACAGGAAATTGAATGCTATCACAATAAAAGATCTCTATCCTCTACCACTTATCCCTGAGCTCATTGAGCAGGTGCGTGGAGCTACCTATTTTTCAAAATTAGACCTGAAAGGAGCATACAATCTCATTCGAATCCGTGATGGACATGAGTGGAAGACTGCGTTCAGAACTAGATACGGATTGTTCGAGTATCTTGTGATGCCATTCGGCCTATGCAATGCCCCTGCAGTTTTCCAACGATTTATAAACGATATTTTTAAAGACTTACTAGATGTCTGTGTTGTGGTATATCTGGACGATATACTTATATATTCACGGACCCTGTCTGAACACATAAGACATGTAAGACTTGTATTATCGAGATTGCTTGCACATAATCTTTATGTGAAGCTGAAGAAATGCTTGTTTCATAAAGACGAGGTACTCTTTCTAGGCTACATCATATCCAAAACAGGAATCGAGATGGACATGAGTAAAATATCCTGCATTCAGGATTGGCCTACACCAACTACACGCAAGGCGCTACAGCGATTCCTGGGATTTTCAAATTTCTACAGGAAGTTCATAAAAAACTTTTCTGCTATTGTGAGACCCCTCACACTGCTCACTAGCATAAAAATACCATTTAAATGGTCAGAAGAAGCAAATAAGGCTTTCCACTTGTTAAAGACAAGGTTTACTTCCGCTCCCATATTACGCCATCCAGACCCATCCCTCCAATACATTCTGGAGGTAGATGCGTCAAACCTGGCAGTAGGAGCAATACTCTCCCAACGACCTACCCCCACTTCACCACTTCATCCAGTCGCCTTTTTTTCTAAATCCCTGAGCAGTCCCGAGATAAATTACCCCGTGGGTGAGAAGGAACTGCTTGCTATAAAATTGGCTCTGGAGAATTGGCGACATTTACTCGAAGGCACCCAATTACCAATAATTATATACACGGACCATAAAAACCTCCAATATCTTCAGACTAGCAAAACTCTCTCGCATCGACAGGTACGATGGTCACTATTCTTTCTAAGGTTTAACTTCCTAGTGACCTACACACCTGCAGATAAGAACAAAAAGGCGGATGCACTATCACGACTAACTGAAGAAAATTACTTTGAAATTCCTTCCGTTCCTATAATACCTCACAAACGCATTATTGGAGTTGTCCGTTCCTTGAAGGAAGAGGTTCTGCATGGTATAAGGTTGGATTCACCCCCACCACAACTAAATACCGATGCAGAAGGCTTCCTCTACTACAACGACAAACTTTACATAACACCTACCCTACGCACCAAGATCTTGGAATTATCGCATGATGTGCCTATGGCAGGACATATGGGTATGACAAAGACTTTCAATTTGATTTCTCGGCAATTCTGGTGGCCTGACATGAAAACATCTATACAAAAATTTGTCTCTTCATGCAATGTCTGTGCCAGGTCCAAAATTGACACTACGAGACCATCCGGCCTACTATGCAGTCTACCAATACCCCAAACTCCATGGGAGGTTCTGTCATTGGACTTCATCGTAGAATTGCCTCCTTCCAAAGGATTTAATACCATCTTGGTGTCAGTGGACCATCTGACAAAGATGGCACATTTCATTGCTATTCGCAGACTACCTTCGTCCAAACAAACGGCAGAACTCCTGATGAAACATGTCTTCAGATTACATGGTATCCCAAAAACTCTTTTGTCTGACCGTGGATCCCAATTTATTTCTAAATTCTGACAAGAACTATGTCACATACTACGGATTGAGCGGAAGCTCACTTCTCCTTACCATCCGCAGACCAACGGACAGACTGAAAGAGTCAACCAATGCATCGAGCAGTATTTACGTTGTTACACTTCTTACCAACAGGATGATTGGTTGGATCTTCTCCCCCTGGCAGAATTTGCCTACAACAACGCAACTCACAGTACAACCAAGCAGAGTCCGTTCTACTTGAACTATGGGTTCCATCCCTCTATTCTCCCTCCACGCATCCTTCCTTCAAATAACCCAGTAGCCTCAGACTATCTTTCCCAAATAAAGGATTCTCTGGGTTTACTAAATACTACCATTGCACAAGCTCACAGTCAACAAAAGAAGTACTATGATCTTCGTAGAAGACCTTCTCCACAGTATACTATCGGGGACCTCGTTTGGCTCTCAACAAAAAACCTGAGACTGAAGATCCCTAGCAAAAAGCTTGGACCTCTGTTCTTGGGACCTTTCCCAATCAAGAAACTTATTGGAAAAGCTGCAGTGCAGCTTACATTGCCAATGGACCTAAAAATCCATCCCATTTTCCATGTGTCGCTACTAAAACCCCATGTTCCGGACCAAGGAATAAGGCCTAATATTCCACCTCCCCCTCCTGTACAAGTTGAAGGTGGAGAAGAATACGAGATAAAAGAGATTCTGGATTCTCGTATCTACAGAAGAAGACTTCAGTACTTGGTTAGATGGAAGAACTATGGGCCCCAAGACGACACCTGGCTAAACACCTCTGACATACATGCCCTTAGATTAATCCGCAATTTTCATGCGAGATACCCAGACAAACCAGCTCCAGAGGCCTTCAGGAGCAGGCCTTAAAGGGGGGGTATTGTAATGTTCCGGTACCTTTGGTACCCTAAATTACATTTTCCACAAGTGTATGCGCCCTACCATTTACTTTTGGAAAGGTGCGCATACACCTTTAAGACTGGAGCTGTCATCACTCAGCGCCGGACTAGATGGCTATTTAAGGCGTCGGCTCTCACTCACATGTGTTAGTTCAAACACCCTTATCTGGATGCTAACCTTGCTTGAAGCTTCCATGCTTGCAAGCTTACTTCGCTGACGGAACCTCGCTGCGCTGATCCCTGTATCCCGCTACTGGATCATCCGCCTCTCCTGAACCACCCTTCGGCTGTATCGCTAATAGTGCTAAGTACCCCGCAGGGGAATTCTCTATAAACTTATACTAAGCTTACACTATCTAGCTCTGCATAGTAGAGACTGTTTATCACATCTGCATAAACTAGATTGCTAGCTCTTGAGACTACTGCTACTTTTCTGCACTGGGTTGATCTCTTTTGTATGTCCACCTGCTATTCTATCATCTGCTATCATACAACATTGTAAAACCTTCCTGCATCCATCTGCTACTGTCTCACCTTCAAGTGTCTATCACCTACCACCTCCACTCAACCTATCCCTCAAACCTTCATCATTGTGTTACCACATATATAAAGTCACTCTAGGAACCAGCTTGCTAATTGTGTGTATTTACTGGCTGAAATAAGACCTTCCACACATGATGAGTCATTGAGGTTGGGAATGGTATCTCAACATATCTCTTACATGACAACTGACGTGGAACTATTTCTGCAGCTGAAAATCCACACCATATAAGAAACGCAGGAGCGTTACAGGTAGTCATTGATGTATGTTTAATGTTGACAGGATTATTGCAAGTAAAGGAAAAAAGAAAGAGAGAAGGAAAGAAATAAAGAGGGGAGAAGGAGAGGAGAAGAGAGGGAAAAAAAGGGGTAAGGGAGTGTACAGGGAATTTGGGGGCATCCTCCTTTCCCTCCCCCCACACAAATGCCCCAGCCTCATTTGCAAAAGTGGGTGCTGGAGGTCACCTGGGTTTGTGTAAGCTATCCAGGGTCACCAAACCACCAAAACCTTTAGGAATATATCATGTGTGGCCTGAAGAATAGTAGTCATATTTTTTAAAAAATATTGCCCGTTATTCTTAGTAGCACTACCTGGTAATTAATGGGCAGATGGCCTCCAAGTCTTTGCGATTGTCCATTTTCTGGCCACAGATATAAGGGTTCAGGTTTGGTTAGAACTCCAATGGGTAACATGGTTTCCCATGAATTGTTACAGTATCTCAAAAAAGTGAGTACACTTCTCACATTTTTGTTAATATTTTGTTATATCTTTTCATGTGACAACACTAAAGAAATTACACTTTTCTACAATGTTAAGTAGTGAGTGTGCAGCTTGTATAACAGTGTAAATTGACTGTCCCCTCAAAATACCTCAACACACAGCCATTAATGTCTGAACCGCTGGCAACAAAATTGAGTACACCCCTAAGTAAAAATGAGCAAATTGGGCCCAAAGTGTCAATATTTTGTGTGGCCACCATTATTTTCCAGCATGCCTTAACCCTCTTGGGCATGGAGTTCACCAGAGCTTCACAAGTTGCCACTGGAGTCCTCTTCCACTTCTCCATGACGACATCACAGAGCTGGTGGATATTAGAGATTTTGCGCTCCTCCACCTTCCATTTGAGGATGCTCAATAGGGTTTAGGTCTGGATTAATGCTTGGCTGGTCCATCACCTTTACCCTCAGCTTCTTTACAAGGCAGTGCTCGTCTTAGAGGTGTGTTTGGGGTCATTATCATTTTGGAATACTGCCCTGCCGCCCTATCCCTGATGGGAGGGGATCATGCTCTGCTTCAGTATGTCACAGTACATGTTGGCATTCACGGTTCCCTCAATGAACTGTAGCTTCCCAATGCCAGCAGCACTCATGCATCCCCAGACCATGACACTCCCACCACCATGCTTGACTGTAGGCAAGACACACTTGTCTTTGTACTCCTCACCTGGTTGCCGCCACACGTGCTTGACACCATCTGGACCAAATAAGTTTATCTTGGTCTCATCAGACCACAGAACATGTCCTTAGTCTGCTTGTCTTCAGCAAACTGTTTGCGGGCTTTCTTGTGCATCATCTTTAGAAGAGGCTTCCTTCTGGGACAACAGCCATGCAGACCAATTTGATGCAGTGTGTGGCGTATGGTGTGAGCATTGACAGGCTGACTCCCCCACCCCTTCAAAGGAGCTGGATCAGTATGAAATTTTATTTTCAGTCTTCTGTTCTATCCACTGTTTGGATAAACCCCGAGAGTCTGTTTCAGGTTTTAAGAAACTGTGACTGTATAAGTACAGGTTCTAAGTTTTTTTTTTTTCTTGGTTTTCAACCACTTTATGTCACACGCCTAGAAGTTACAGGCTTCTAGTTTTTTTGGTTTAGGGATGAAACTAACCAGCATCAGTTCCCCTTGCTGGTTGGTAGGGTGTTGTTATCTTGCTGCTTATATTTTTCTACTACTGATGTGCTCAGAATATGGGATTGCATTTAGTCATGTTTTTTGGTATATTCTATATCTCATGCTGTTATTTTATGTCCTTGGCTCGTTGGGGTGTGAGGTGTAGCTGGTTAGATTCCAGACTCCCCATCAGGCTAAATCTCCTAAACTCAAATGGATAAGGAGATTAAATTGATATTGTGGAATTTGCGGGGGCTGAACAATAGATTCAAACGAGCATTAATGTTCAAATATTTGCAGGCCCATAGACCCCACATTCACTTCATTACATAGTTACATAGTTAGTGAGGTTGAAAAAAGACACCAGTCCATCCAGTTCAACCTATGTTGAGTGTGGGAGTTCAATGAGAGTAGGACAGCTTCACTGGTTACTTGGGATGCCTTTAAGGATATTATCCAGGGGGACTACATGTCAGCCATTAAGTCATCCAGGGTGGAGTATGGTGTGGAACTAACAAATCTGGAGTCTAAAGAGAAGGATGCTGCAGCAGTGTTCAGAGCTGGTCTGTCCCCCGAGACATGCTCCACTCTGGGACAAACCTGGAGATCACTCTCTTTGCATATTTCAGGTGCAACTAACGCCAAAGTTAACTTATGGAAGGCGAGACTGTTTGAGTCTGGGGACAAAAACGAGAGACTTCTTGCCAATCTGGTGATGGAACCCAAATACCAAACTGTTGCTCCTCTCATGCACACTGCTGCGGGTGGAACCACAGCTGATCTCACTGCCGTTTTGGGCGAATTTAGGGAGTACTATGCTTCACTGTATTGGTCACCTGCCCCCCCCCCCTGTTTCTATAGACCCTTCTGCCATGTTACAACAATTATCTCTGCCGGTTTTGGCGGAGGAGGATGTAAAGTCCCTTGAAGCCATGATCTCAGTGGTGGAAACTGAGAATGCAAAAATCTTAACGAAAATCCCTGCTACCAGGTTGATGAAAATTCTCCTGTTTTTGGTAAACATTGACCAAACTGGGTTTATGCAGGTCCAGTCTATGGTGATCAACATTTGTAGAATTTTTACTCACTTACAGCTTCCTTTTGAAGCACAGGGTACTAGAGTGTTGGTCGCATTCGAAAAAAAGGCATTCAACTCTGTTACCTGGTATTATATGGAAGAGATACTTATGGTTTATGGACTTGGCCCCATTTTCCGGACATGGATTAAGCTTTAATAACAACAACCAGTGGCCCAGATCAAAATTAGAGATGCTTTTTCCTCTCCCTTTCCTATTGAACGGGGCTAAGGATGTGATTTCCCCTGTCCTCTGGCCTTTTTTCTCTCATGGTGGAACCCATCGCATCTTACATTGGATCTTCAGCAGTCTGGAGAGTGAGGGTTGGATCCCAAGAGGAAAAGCTGGCCTTATACGCCGATGACATTATTCTTTTACTTAGGGATCCTGGGCCTTCCCTCCGAGCTGGACCCATTGTGCCTTTTGCCTCAATCTCTGGATTGAAGGTGAACTGGGATAAATCCCTAATCCTTCCAATCTAACCTGGAGCTATGAAGGTGGCAGATCGGTCTCTCCACTTGAGGTGGACGGAAAGGATCAAGTACCTTGGGGTGTATATCTCACCCAGAATCCACGATTTCAGCACACTTAATCTTTATTCCCTCTTCCAGAGCTTTAAGACCACATTGAAAGCCTTGGCAAACCTACCTCTATCACTGATCGGAAAAATCAATCTAGTCAAAATGAAACTGTTACCTCCATTGCTGTATGTTCTGCACCACTCTCCAATGTGGCTCCCTAATTTGACATTTAAACAACTTAATTCATATATCAGTGGTTTTCTATGGTGGTCTCACCCCCTAGATTTTGGCTGACCATATTACAGAGGCCTTGGGTTCAGGGAGGCCTTGCTGGTCCCGATTTCTTTTTGTATTTCCAAGCCAAAATGCTATTGCACGCCCATAACTGACTGATATGAGACACCTCTCTAGTGGGGTCATACGAAGCCCTGTGGAATACACCCTTTAGGGGAGTCAAACACCCACATCCCTTAACTAACTCCATGCGGACTGTGAGCAAAGCATGGGCATCGACTAGCCCCTACACTAAGAATGATTTGGAACATTACTCTCCAAACACTCCTTTATGGATGAATCCCTCTTTATCAGAATTCCATTCCGGACCCTGCTCTGTGGGCTAGTCATGGCATTCACTATTTTTCTCATATTTGTGAGGGTGGGGCATTACAGACGTTTGACCAACTTAAGCATAAATTTGAATTACCTAATTCCTACTTTTTTTGGTTCTTCCAGCTCAGGCATGCTTTCAATACACAATTTGGGACATCTCCTTTGCTTTTATACCGGTCTGATATGGAGGCGCTCCTCAGGGACGACTCCCTGAAAAAAACACAATTGTCAATTTATAAGGCCTTGCAGCTGTCTGTGCATTATGGGCTGGAGGGCCTTAATTCCTTTTGGGTGGCGGAGCTGCCGAAGCTGGACATGGAGGACTGGGAAGAAGTGTGGGAGCTTCCCTTCTCTCACCTAATATTCTCTAGAGATCATCTGGTCCACTTTAAAATTCTTCACAAGTACCACTTCACACCATACAGACTGCATAAAATCTACCCAGGGTGCCCGCTGTGCTGTTAGCATTGTCAAGCTGACTCGGCCAATTATCTACACATGATCTGGTCTTGCCCTCTTCTACAGGTCTTCTGGGGGGTTCTCACTTTTATCTCACTTTTATCACCAGTTTAACTACTGTCCCTTTACCTCTGACTGTAGATGTCTGTATCTTGGGCCTGGAAGATGCTCTGGCCCCATCTAGAGCTGTACGCACATTAATCAGCCTACTCCTGTTTTACCCTCGAAAGAGCATTATACTTAAGTGGAAACTTTCTTCTGAACCTAGTCTGAGTATGTGGAGGTCGCTGGTAAACTCAGTCATCCCCTTCTACAAAGAAACCTATATGAGTAGGTGCTGCCGGAAAAAATTTAATAAGGTAAGGGACATCTGGTGACTGAACAGTATTACCCTACAACCCTACAACTAACATGCCTTAAACAGCCCCTTGTAGGTAAAATATGGTAAAGATGTTTTGTTGTTATGGTAAAGTTACTACACTACCTGCCAAATTAATCAAATCCCCTATGCGCCTGCGGATATTTGCACAGCAGGAGTGAGCAACAGTTGAGGTTGTTGATGATGGGGGGTTTTCTTCCCCAACACCCATACCGCTTGATATGTTTGAGCACTTCCATATCCTCTCTATTCTAGCAGCAAGTTTTTTGGGATGTTTTACGTTTTTGCTATGTTTTAATATGTTTTTTCTTTTTTGTTGTTTTGTCTTAACCACTTCTGGACCGGAAGGATTTGCCCCCTTAATGACCAGGCCATATTTTGTGATTCAGCACTGCGTTACTTTAACGGACAATTGCGCGGTCGTGCGACGCGGTACCTAAATAAAATTGATGTCCTTTTTTCCCACAAATAGAGCTTTCTTTTGGTGGTTTTTGATCACCCCTGCGATTTTTATTTTTTGCACTATAAACAAAAAAAAAGCGACAATTCTGAAAAAAAAAAACAATATTTTTCACATTCTGCCATATAAAATCCCCCCTCCCCCCAAAAAAAAATTAAAAAATCAAAATTTTTTAACATTTTAGGCCAATTTGATTTCTGCTACATATTTTTGGTAAAAAAAATCGCAATAAGCGTATTTTAATTGGTTTGCTCAAAGGTTATTGCGTCTACTAACTACGGGAAAGATTTATGTAATTTTTATTGTTTTTTTTTTTTTTTTTTTAATAGTAATGGCTGCAATCTGCGATTTTTTGCGGGACGGGGACATTGCGGCGGGCATATTGAACCCCTGACTGACATTTTTGACACTTTTGGGGGGACCAGTGACATTACTAAAGTAATCAGTGCTAAAAATATGCACTGTTACTGTAATAATGACAATGACTGGGAAGGGGTTAACATTGTGGGTGATCAAGGAGTTAAATGTGAGCCTAGGGGAGTGATTCTAACGGTGGGGGGGGCGTGGTTTGTGAAATGACCATAGAGACCTGCAATCCTATATAGAAGGATCACAGGTGCTCTATGATCATTCCAGGGAGAAGAATGGTCAACTGTGTTTACAACAGCTGCCCGTCCTTCTCTCTCCGCGGGGAACGATCGTGGGTGTCAGGCATCGCGGGTGTCAGGCAGCAATCTCTAGTAAATCTCCAGTAAATTTGAGCCTAGCCTTACTGTTTAAAATCCTCCTGCTCTTCCGGTTCCGGCGCCTGATGTGAGGGACGTGTCAGCGGCGGCTCCGGTCTGACCTGCATACCAAGCCTGCTCCTACTCACCCCCTCGGCCGGTAGTAAAGCTCCTCTGGCTCCCCGCACCTCCTCCCGACTCAGGCGATGGATCGCTTTGTGACTCACGGAGCTCCGCCGTCAGGGGATCCCCGCTCAGCCGCGATCGTTCCTGCACCTCCGGAATCCAATATGGCGGACGCTACCTCTCCCCTTGCGGCGGAGCCAGGAATGATGCCGCTCTTCCCCCCTGCAATGAATCCGGAGGATGCACAGTATGCCCGGATTGCTCAGGCTGTGGCTGCTCTTTTGTCCCCCACCATCACCTCATCTGTGGACAGAGCAGTCGCAGCAGGGATCATTCAGCTCCGCAAGGAAGTGGGAGAGCAGTCCAAACGAATCACTGAGCTTGAATCCCGCATGTCTGAGGTGGAGGAAGAAATACAAGCCAATATGGCCAATGACCAACGCTGTACCCAGACTCAGAACTTTATCCTGGACAAACTCGAGGATTTAGAAAATCGTTCCCGCCGGAACAATCTTCGTTTTATCGGAGTCCCGGAATCTATTACTAATGCAGCTCTGGAGGAATACTGCTCCTCTAAAGTCCCCCAGGCCCTGGGGGGATCCCAACGCCATGTGTAGTGGAAAGGGCACACCGCCTGGGTACCCCCTCCAACGATAGGCGCTCTCCACGCTCGGTAATCGCCCGCTTTCTCAATTATGCAGACAGGGTCGCTGTCCTGAAATCCTTCAGGAATGCTAAATCGCTACAATTGGATGGCCACAAAATTCTGCTTTTCGCGGACTATTCTCAAGAAGTCGCAAGGCGACGGAAGGCATTCCAACCAATTTGCTCCGCGCTTTTTCATAAAGGCATCAAATTCACTTTGGCCTATCCAGCGGTTCTCCGTTTCACTACATCTTCAGGAGAAGCCAAGTCGTTCTCGCACCCGGAAGAAGCAGCAAATTACCTGCAGGCTTACTTACATATTCCTATGGAGATTCAGGCCCCAACCTCATCCTCCCGCTCCCCGGGATCCAAGGACTTGTACGTGTAATGTTCCGGTACCTTTGGTACCCTAAATTACTCTTTTCACAAGTGTATGCGCCCCACCATTCTCTTTTGAAAAGGTGCGCATACACCTTTAAGACTGAAGCTGTCATCACTCAGCGCCGGACTAGATGGCTATTTAAAGCGCCGGTTCTCACTCACATGTGTTCGTTCAAACACCCTTACCTGGATGCTAACTTGGCTTGAAGCTTTCGTGCTTGCAAGCATACTTCGCTGACGGAACCTCGCTGCGCTGATCCCTGCATCCCGCTTCCGGATCATCCGCTCCTCCTGAACCAACCTTCGGCTGTATTGCTATTAGTGCTAAGTACCCCGCAGGGGAACCCTCTATAAACTTATACTAAGCTTACACTATCTAGCTCTGCATAGTAAAGACTATTTATCACATCTGCATATCTAGATTGCTAGCTCTTAAGACTACTGCTACTTATTCCTGCACTGGGTTGATCACTCTTGTATGTCCACCTGCTACTCTGTCATCTGCTACCATACATGATTGCTAAACCTACCTGCATCCATCTGCTACTGTCTTACTGTAACGCCGAGTGCTCTGGGTTCCGTGGCTTCCCCGGAGCACTCAAGGCGTCCTGCGGGCTGCAGCGCTCCGGTCGGCGTCCCCGACCATGAGCGCTGTTCCCCCGCATTAGTGGAACTCACCCGCCGGGTCCTCTCTGCTCCCGGCGCACGCCGGGTTCCTTCCTCCTCTCGGCGCGCGCGGCCCCGCTCCCTAGGGCGCGCGCGCGCCGCAGCATGTAAATTTAAAGGGCCAGTGCACCACTAATTGGTGCCTGGTCCAATCAGCCCAAATTCAATAAAAACCCACTTCCCCTTCCTGTCCTTGCCGGATCTTGTTGCCTTTGGTACCTTGAGAAAGCTTTTGGTGTATCGTTCCCTGCTTGTGTATCTGACCTTCTGCTGTTGCCCCTGACTACGAACCTTGCCGCCTGCCTTGACCCTTTGCTCCGTCTGACCTTGCCTTTGCCTTGTCCTTCTGTACCGCGCCTGAATCAGCTGTCTTTGAGGTTGAGCCGTTACCAGAGGATACGACCTGGTTGCTACAGCCGCAGCAAGTCCATCCCGCCTTGCGGCGGGCTCTGGTGAAAACCGGTAGTAACTTAGAACCGGTCCCCTGGTACGGTCCACGCCAATCCCTCACTGACACAGAGGATCCACCTCCAGTGCCATCACCTGCCGCCAGTCCGGACCCTGACAGTAGATCCGGCCATGGATCCCGCTGATGTGCCGCTGCCTAGTCTCGCTGACCTCACTACCGTGGTTGCCCAGCAGTCCCAGCAGATTGCCCAACAAGGACAACAACTGGCACAGTTGACCGCCATGCTGCAACAGCTTCTTCCTGCACAGCAGCAGCCGCCTGCTTCTGCTTCTGCTTCCGCTCCACCTCCGCAGCCGGTGGCCGCCACCTCCGCTAGAATCCGTTTGTCTCTCCCGGACAAGTTTGATGGGGATTCTAAGATGTGCCGGGGATTCTTGTCCCAATGTTCCCTACACTTGGAGATGTTGGCCGACCAGTTTCCTACGGAACGATCTAAGGTGGCCTTCATGGTCAGCTTATTGTCTGGGAAGGCCTTGGCCTGGGCCACGCCACTTTGGGACCGCAATGATCCTGCCACTGCCTCCGTCCAGTCTTTCGTCTCTGAAGTCCGCAGTGTCTTCGAGGAACCTGCCCGTGCCTCGTCAGCAGAAACGGCCTTGCTAAACCTCGTCCAAGGAGACGCTACAGTAGGCGAATATGCTATACAATTTCGCACACTGGCCTCCGAACTGACTTGGAACAACGACGCCCTCTGCGTAACTTTTAAAAAAGGTTTATCCAGCCATATCAAGGATGCTCTAGCTGCACGAGAAATACCTGACTCCCTGACAGAACTCATCCAGTTGGCTACTCGCATAGATATGCGCTTCCTTGAAAGACGCCAGGAACTTCGCCAAGAAAAGAATCTTGTTCGCAACAGGCGTTATCCACGCCTGGCACCTCTCTTCCAGCAACCATTGCAACCGGTTGCTGCGCCTCCCGCCGAGGAGGCCATGCAAGTGGATCGGGCTCGCCTGACCCAGCAAGAAAGGTCTCGCCGGAGGAATGAGAATTTATGTTTATATTGTGGGAGTTCCGAACATTTCTTAAAGGACTGTCCAGTTCGTCCACAGCGTCAGGGAAACGCTCGCACCTAGTGAACGTAGGAGAGGCGTCGCTGGGTGTAGAGTCTTCCTCTCCACGTTTGATGGTTCCAGTACGGATTTCTTCTACCGCTAAAGTCTTCTTCCCTGCACAGGCCTTCTTGGACTCTGGTTCTGCAGGAAACTTCATTAGAGCCTCCTTCATAAACCGCTTTAACATTCCTGTGATCCGTCTCGTCAAGCCTTTCTTCATTTCTACAGTTAACGGTGAGAATCTAAACTGTACCGTGCGTTATCGCACAGAACCTGTGCTCATGACCATAGGAGTCCTCCACCAAGAGATCATTGAATTTTTTGTTCTACCGAACTGCACCCCTGACGTCCTTCTTGGCCTGCCCTGGCTCCAGCGCCACTCTCCTACCCTCGACTGGACCTCTGGGGACATTAAATCATGGGGGCCTACCTGCCACATTCATTGCCTCAAGTCGGTACCTACTAGACAAGTCTCCGTTTCCTCACCATTGCTCGGCCTTCCTAAGGCTTATCTGGACTTCTCTGACGTCTTTTGCAAGGAGCAGGCGGAGGTCTTACCACCACATAGACCCTATGATTGTCCCATTGATTTGCTTCCTGGTACCACACCACCCCGTGGCAGGATTTACCCTCTTTCCATCCCTGAAACCAAGGCCATGTCAGAATACGTTCAGGAGAACCTTAAGAAAAGTTTTATCAGGAAATCCTCTTCTCCTGCCGGAGCAGGATTTTTCTTTGTTGCCAAAAAGGATGGGTCACTACGCCCATGTATTGACTACCGCGGTCTTAACAAAATCACTACCCTTTGCCTCTCATCTCGGAACTCTTTGACCGTCTGCGCGGAGCAAGGGTCTTCACCAAGCTTGACCTCAGGGGCGCTTATAATCTCATCAGAATCCGTGAGGGAGATGAGTGGAAAACCGCTTTTAATACCAGAGATGGCCACTTTGAGTATCTCGTCATGCCGTTCGGCCTGTGCAACGCTCCTGCAGTCTTTCAAGACTTTATCAACGAGATCTTCCGGGACATGTTGTATACTTGTGTAGTGGTCTATCTTGACGACATTCTAATCTTCTCCTCCACCCTGGAGGAACACCGTCGCCATGTTCGTCAAGTGCTCCAGCGCCTTCGTGTCAACCATCTGTACGCCAAAATGGAAAGATGTCTTTTTGAACGTAGCTGTCTGCCGTTTCTGGGATACCTAGTTTCTGGACAGGGTCTTCAAATGGACCCTGACAAACTCTCTGAAGTCTGGGATTGGACACGCCCCTCAGGCCTTCGCTCTATTCAGCGCTTCCTGGGATTCGCCAATTATTACCGTCAGTTTGTTCCCCATTTCTCCACTATCGTGTCGCCTATTGTGGCCCTAACCAAGAAAGAAGCGAATCCGAAATCCTGGCCTCCCCAAGCTGAAGAAGCCTTTACTCGTCTTAAAGCCGCCTTCGCCTCTGCTCCAGTCTTGAATAGGCCTGATCCGCTGAAACCATTCTTCCTGGAGGTAGATGCCTCCTCTGTTGGAGCCGGAGCGGTTCTTCTTCAAAAATCTGCTAAAGGGAAAAACGTCACCTGCGGTTTCTTCTCAAAAACTTTTTCTCCCCCTGAAAAGAACTACGCCATCGGAGATCGTGAACTTCTAGCCATTAAATTGGCACTGGAAGAATGGAGACACCTTCTGGAAGGATCCCCTCATCCGATCACCATCTATACTGACCACAAAAATCTCTCGTACCTTCAGTCTGCCCAGCGCCTTAATCCACGCCAGGCCAGGTGGTCATTGTTCTTTGCCCGATTCACCTTCCAAATCCATTTTCGTCCTGCTGATAAAAACATTAGGGCGGATGCCCTATCACGCTCCACCGATGCCTCCGAGGATGAAACCGTTCCTCAACACATCATTCCTCCTGAGTGTCTAATTTCAACTGCCCCTGCTTCACTGGTACCAGTTCCTCCAGGGAAAACATTTGTTCCTCCACGTCTTCGCCTGCGGACTCTCAAATGGGGTCACTCCTCTCACCTGGCGGGTCATGCTGGAATTAAAAAGACGACTCAACTAATTGCCAGACACTATTGGTGGCCTTCCTTTGAGAAAGATGTGACGGAATTCGTTCGGGCCTGTACTGTCTGCGCACGTGTTAAAACTCCCCGCCAGAAGCCTGCAGGTCTTCTTCTCCCTCTGCCAGTGCCTGAACAGCCTTGGTCCCACATAGCAATGGACTTCGTCACGGATCTTCCTGTATCCCATGGCAACACAGTCATATGGGTGGTTGTCGACAGGTTCTCTAAAATGGCACATTTTATTCCACTCCCTGGCCTCCCTTCTGCGCCACAGCTGGCAAAGCAATTCTTTTTACACATTTTTCGTCTCCATGGTCTTCCAACACACATCGTCTCCAATAGAGGCGTTCAGTTTATCTCAAAGTTTTGGAGAGCTCTCTGCACCCAATTGAAGATCAAATTGAACTTCTCCTCTGCCTACCACCCTCAGTCCAATGGACAAGTGGAGAGGGTTAACCAGATCCTTGGTGACTACCTGCGACATTTCGTCTCCTCCCGTCAGGATGATTGGGTCGACTTGTTGCCCTGGGCCGAATTTTCTTACAACTTTAGAGACTCTGAGTCGTCCACCAAATCCCCGTTTTTTGTGGTGTACGGCCGTCACCCGCTTCCCCCCCTCCCCATTCCCACTTCTGGAGTTCCTGCCATTGATGACTTGACCCTGGACTTCTCCTCCATCTGGAAAGAGACTCAAAAGTCGCTCACCCTCGCCTCTTCTCGCATGAAGAGACATGCAGATAGGAAAAGAAGAACTCCTCCTGGGGACAGAGTGTGGCTCTCTGCCAAATACATCCGGTTTCGGGTCCCCAGCTACAAACTGGGTCCACGTTATCTTGGGCCTTTTAAAATCAAAAGCCAAATTAATGCTGTCTCTTACAAACTCCATCTTCCTCCTTCTCTCCGTATTCACAACTCCTTTCATGTATCCCTCCTCAAACCCCTCATTCTTAACCGATTTTCCCCCAAGGTCATCGTTCCTGCTCCTGTCTCTGGGTCCTCTGACGTCTTCTCAGTAAAACAGATCCTCGCCTCCAAGGTCGTCAGAGGTAAAAAGTTTTTTTTGGTTGACTGGGAGAATTGTGGTCCTGAGGAGAGGTCGTGGGAGCCAGAGTCCAATATCCTTGACAAGGACCTCATCCACAGGTACCTGGGCTCCAAAAAGAGGGGGAGACCTAAGGGGGGGGGGTACTGTAACGCCGAGTGCTCCGGGTTCCGTGGCTTCCCCGGAGCACTCAAGGCGTCCTGCGGGCTGCAGCGCTCCGGTCGGCGTCCTCGACCATGAGCGCTGTTCCCCCGCATTAGTGGAACTCACCCGCCGGGTCCTCTCTGCTCCCGGCGCACGCCGGGTTCCTTCCTCCTCTCGGCGCGCGCGGCCCCGCTCCCTAGGGCGCGCGCGCGCCGCAGCATGTAAATTTAAAGGGCCAGTGCACCACTAATTGGTGCCTGGTCCAATCAGCCCAAATTCAATAAAAACCCACTTCCCCTTCCTGTCCTTGCCGGATCTTGTTGCCTTTGGTACCTTGAGAAAGCTTTTGGTGTATCGTTCCCTGCTTGTGTATCTGACCTTCTGCTGTTGCCCCTGACTACGAACCTTGCCGCCTGCCTTGACCCTTTGCTCCGTCTGACCTTGCCTTTGCCTTGTCCTTCTGTACCGCGCCTGAATCAGCTGTCTTTGAGGTTGAGCCGTTACCGGAGGATACGACCTGGTTGCTACCGCCGCAGCAAGTCCATCCCGCCTTGCGGCGGGCTCTGGTGAAAACCGGTAGTAACTTAGAACCGGTCCCCTGGTACGGTCCACGCCAATCCCTCACTGACACAGAGGATCCACCTCCAGTGCCATCACCTGCCGCCAGTCCGGACCCTGACACTTACCTTCAAGTGTCTGTCACCTACCACCTCCACTCCACCTGTCTCTTAAATCTTCATCACTGTGTTACTACATACATAAAGTCACTCTAGGAACCAGCTTGTTGAGTGTGTGTATTTACTAGCTGAATTAAGACCTTCCACACATGATGAGTCATTGAGGTTGGGAATGGTATCTCAGCATCTCTCTTACATGACTACTGAAGTGGAATATTTCTGCAGCTGAAAATCCACACCATACATGAAACGCAGGAGCGTTACAGATTGAACGAACCAACAAATGGATTCAGCAGAAATAACCACTCAGGTGACACAATTAAAACAGCAAGTAACTGCGTTAATACACGCACTTGCTGAATTAAAAGAAGACAATCAGGCTCTGTCGCAGCAGGTAATTAGATTGACACAACTTACCTCTGCTCAGTCCCCTGAACCCAAGATAAATCCCCCTTTGGTATTTACAGGCGATCGCAAAAAATTTTGCGAATTTAAAAACGCATGTGAGTTATTTTTTTTGCTAAAACCTCGTACCTACCTTACTGATCACATTAAGGTTTGTACTATTATTTCTTACCTAACAGGCGATCCTCGACCCTGGGCAGACTCTCTTTTTGAGAAAAACGACCAGCTTCTCAACTCCTATGCCTTGTTCCTAGCAGAACTCACTAGCCTGTATGATGACCCCAATAGGCAGAGTACTGCCGATCTTCAATTAAGATCCTTGAAACAAGGAAGGAGGCCTGTAGAAGACTTTGTCGCGGAATTCAAGAGATGGACCCTTGATTCAGAATGGAATGATGCATCTCTGAAAACCCAATTTAGGCTTGGCCTATCAGAAGCCGTTAAGGACGAACTCGCCCGAGCAGATCTACCAAAAACCCTGGATGCATTAATACAACTCAGTATTACCATAGATAGAAGACTACGAGAAAGAAAGGCTGAGAAAATGGGAATGCCATTATCCGTTTCCCCTCGGATTCCGGCCGTTAACCCCGTTCCTATGGAGGTAGGAACCATACGCCCACCGCTATCAACTATGGAAAAAGCCAAAAGACGATATGAAAATCTCTGCTTGTACTGTGCATCCCCGGATCACAAGATAAATGTCTGTCCCCTAGTCAACAAAAAGAAGGGTGAGTGTTCACATGTCCTCCTAGGGGGATTGAGAACTTCATTCACTAACCCTTACATTTTTGTTTGTTTGACATTACAGTGGGACCAGAACAGGATTACTACTAAGGCCATGATTGACACTGGATCTTGTGGAAATTATATTGATATATGTTTTGCTGCTTCAAATAAAATTCCTATTATTTCTAAACTTAAACCTGTCTCAGTAAGTCTTATTACCGGTGTTCCGTTATCCTCTGGTCCAATCACCGATCAGACACGAGCACTTCTAGTCACAATTAACGAGTCTCATAGGGAGACTACTACCTTCGATTTAATACCTTCACCCCACTTTCCCATTGTGTTGGGACTTCCCTGGTTACACACACACCAACCAACCATAGATTGGAAGGAACGGTCCTTGGCCTTCCTCTCTTGCTATTGCGAGGATACGTGTAACCTCCCGTCTTCCGGGAAGAGTCTGTCTATGGTGACAGATGAGATTGCACCACTATGTTATCAGGATCTTTCTGAGGTTTTTCTTGAGAAAAATGCTCAAGCATTACCTCCTCATCGAGACTATGATTGTAGCATTGATCTACTCCCAAATAGCAAATTGCCGTTCGGTCATGTTTATCCTCTTTCACAGGATGAACTTTCCCATCTCAAAACCTATTTGGATGAGAATTTGGAAAAAGGTTTTATTAGACCTTCCACTTCTTCCACAGCAGCAGGACTCTTTTTTGTTCGCAATAAGGACTCAAGTCTCAGACCTATCATCGACTACAGGAAATTGAATGCTATCACAATAAAAGATCGCTATCCTCTACCGCTTATCCCTGAGCTCATTGAGCAGGTGCGTGGAGCTACCTATTTTTCAAAATTGGACCTGAAAGGAGCATACAATCTCATTCGAATCCGTGATGGAGACGAGTGGAAGACTGCATTCAGAACCAGATACGGATTGTTCGAATATCTTGTGATGCCATTCGGGCTATGTAACGCCCCTGCAGTTTTCCAACGATTTATAAACAATATTTTTAAAGACTTACTAGATGTCTGTGTTGTGGTATATCTGGACGATATACTTATATATTCACGATCCCTGTCTGAACACATAAGACATGTAAGACTTGTACTATCGAGATTGCTTGCACATAACCTTTATGTGAAACTGAAGAAATGCTTGTTTCATAAAGACGAGGTACTCTTTCTAGGCTACATCATATCCAAAACAGGAATCGAGATGGACATGAGTAAAATATCCTGCATTCAGGATTGGCCTACACCAACCACACGCAAGGCGCTACAGCGATTCCTGGGATTTTCAAATTTCTACAGGAAGTTCATTAAAAACTTTTCTGCTATTGTGAGACCCCTCACACAGCTCACTAGCATAAAAAAACCATTCAAATGGTCAGAAGAAGCCAATAAAGCTTTTCACTTGTTAAAGACAAGGTTTACTTCCGTTCCCATATTACGCCATCCAGACCCATCCCTCCAATACATTCTGGAGGTAGATGCGTCAAACATGGCAGTAGGAGCAATACTCTCCCAACGACCAACCCACACTTCACCACTTCATCCAGTCGCCTTTTTTTCTAAATCCCTAAGCAGTCCCGAGATAAATTACCCCGTGGGTGAAAAGGAACTGCTTGCTATAAAATTGGCTCTGGAGAATTGGCGACATTTACTCGAAGGCACCCAATTACCAATAATTATATACACGGACCATAAAAACCTCCAATATCTTCAGACTAGCAAAACTCTCTCGCACCGACAGGTACGATGGTCACTATTCATTCTAAGGTTTAACTTCCTAGTGACTTACACACCTGCAGATAAGAACAAAAAGGCGGATGCACTATCACGACTAACTGAAGAAAACTACTTTGAAATCCCTTCCGTTCCTATAATACCTCACAAACGCATTATTGGAGTTGTCCGTTCCTTGAAGGAAGAGGTTTTGCATGGTATAAGTTTGGATTCACCCCCACCACAACTAAATACTGATGCAGAAGGCTTCCTCTACTACAACGACAAACTTTACATACCACCTACCCTACGCACCAAGATCTTGGAATTATCTCATGATGTGCCTATGGCAGGACATATGGGTATGACAAAGACTCTTAATTTGATTTCCCGGCAATTCTGGTGGCCTGACATGAAAACATCTATACAAAAATTCGTCTCTTCATGCAATGTCTGTGCCAGGTCCAAAATTGACACTACGAGACCATCCGGTCTACTATGCAGTCTACCAATACCCCAAACTCCATGGGAAGTTTTGTCCTTGGACTTCATCATAGAATTGCCTCTTTCCAAAGGATTTAATACCATCTTGGTGTCAGTGGACCATCTGACAAAGATGGCACATTTCATTGCTATTCGCAGACTTCCTTCGTCCAAACAAACGGCAGAACTCCTGATGAAACATGTCTTTAGATTACATGGTATCCCAAAAACTCTTCTGTCTGACCGTGGATCCCAATTTATTTCTAAGTTCTGGCAAGAACTATGTCACATACTACGGATCGAGCGGAAGCTCACTTCTCCTTACCATCCGCAGACCAACGGACAGACTGAAAGAGTCAACCAATGCATCGAGCAGTATTTACGTTGTTACACTTCTTACCAACAGGATGATTGGGTGGATCTTCTCCCTCTGGCAGAATTTGCCTACAACAACGCAACCCACAGTACAACCAAGCAGAGTCCGTTCTACTTGAACTATGGGTTTCATCCCTCTATTCTTCCACCACGCATCCTTCCTTCAAACAACCCAGTAGCCTCAGATTATCTTACCCAAATAAAGGATTCTCTGGGTTTATTAAATACTACCATTGCACACGCTCACAGTCAACAAAAGAAGTACTATGATCTTCGCAGAAGACCTTCTCCACAGTACACTATCGGGGACCTCGTTTGGCTCTCAACAAAAAATTTAAGACTGAAGATCCCTAGCAAAAAGCTTGGACCTCTGTTCTTGGGACCTTTCCCAATCAAAAAACTTATTGGAAAAGCTGCAGTACAGCTTACATTGCCAATAGACCTAAAAATCCATCCCATTTTCCATGTGTCGCTACTGAAGCCCCATGTTCCGGACCACGGAATAAGGCCTAATATTCCACCTCCGCCTCCTGTACAAGTTGAAGGTGGAGAAGAATACGAGATAAAAGAGATTCTGGATTCTCGTATCTACAGAAGAAGACTTCAGTACTTGGTTAGATGGAAGAACTATGGGCCCCAAGACGACACCTGGCTAAACACCTCTGAAATACATGCCCCTAGATTAATCCGCAATTTTCATGCGAGATACCCAGACAAACCAGCTCCAGAGCCCTTCAGGAGCCGGCCTTAAGGGGGGGTATTGTATTGTTCCGGTACCTTTGGTACCCTAAATTACTCTTTTCACAAGTGTATGCGCCCACACCTTTAAGACTGAAGCTGTCATCACTCAGCGCCGGACTAGATGGCTATTTAAAGCGCCGGTTCTCACTCACATGTGTTCGTTCAAACACCCTTACCTGGATGCTAACTTGGCTTGAAGCTTTCGTGCTTGCAAGCATACTTCGCTGACGGAACCTTGCTGCGCTGATTCCTGCATCCCGCTTCCGGATCATCCGCTCCTCCTGAACCAACCTTCGGCTGTATTGCTATTAGTGCTAAGTACACCGCAGGGGAACCCTCTATAAACTTATACTAAGCTTACACTATCTAGCTCTGCATAGTAAAGACTATTTATCACATCTGCATATCTAGATTGCTAGCTCTTAAGACTACTGCTACTTATTCCTGCACTGGGTTGATCACTCTTGTATGTCCACCTGCTACTCTGTCATCTGCTACCATACATGATTGCTAAACCTACCTGCATCCATCTGCTACTGTCTTACCTTCAAGTGTCTGTCACCTACCACCTCCACTCAACCTGTCTCTTAAATCTTCATCACTGTGTTACTACATACATAAAGTCACTCTAGGAACCAGCTTGTTGAGTGTGTGTATTTACTAGCTGAATTAAGACCTTCCACACATGATGAGTCATTGAGGTTGGGAATGGTATCTCAGCATCTCTCTTACATGACTACTGAAGTGGAATATTTCTGCAGCTGAAAATCCACATCATACATGAAATGCAGGAGCGTTACAGTACGGCCCCAGAAAAGACTCCCCAAAAAGGCCTCGCTATGCCACTAAATAGCATCCAGGCAAACTGAACTGTATGCTCTTCACTGGGATCTCCCTGTCCTACCAGGAATTATTCCCGCACCCGGCACCTGACTGCTCCTGCAGGTGTGGTTAAATATTATGTGGCCTCATTCTACCACTTCCACTGAGTGCTGGCATGAACGTTACAATTTGTTGATCCATGGGTCCATATATTAGTGTGTCTATATTTAGGATATGCAGGGTTCTGCTCTCTCTATGTTTATTACCCCACTTGTTGTTTTTTTTTTGTTTTTTGTTTTTTTTTTCTCTTCACAGCCTTACCGGAGCTGCACTGGTTTGTACAACCTCCCTCTATACCCTGAGTGGGTTCCATGACCTGCTCGGTTGTTTTGCATGGCGCTGTAGCCCATGCGGAGGGGCAGATGACGGCTCACCTGACCCTTTCTCCTCATCTCGCCAGGGGGTGAACGACTTTGCGACTCCGGTAACGTCGTTGGGAGGTGATGTTCCTTCAGGAAAAAAGTGAAGTCCCCAAGGAAAATGGTATGTGATGTTTGGTTTCTTACCCTCCAGTTTGCTAGCTCTGTTCTGCTAGTTATGGTTGCACCCTCCTCTCCCCCAGGGAATACCACCTGGCCCTGTCTGCCTATCGAGACTCAGTATGCAGCTCTTTTAAGTTCACTACTGCTGACACACAGCTTACTACACACCCTTCCCGCTCACAACCTATACAACTCCTATCCGGTCTGTACCCCCCCTTACGACCCTCCGTAATATGAAAATAGTATCTTGGAATGTCAAGGGGTTACGTTCCCCTCTAAGCGGATGGCCATCCTCAGACACTTGAAAAGATTGAAGTCCGATATTGCCCTCCTCCAAGAGACACATTTGGAGGCTACTGATTTTCACAGAATGCGGAAATTGTGGGTGGGCCGGATTTTTGGCTCAGCCTCTGAGAAACAAAAGGCAGGGACCCTCATACTCCTCCATAAAAATCTCCCATACGAAGTGCTTTCAGAAGAATCGGACGCCTCCGGGCGCCTGACGATACTGAAACTAAAAGTTAATTCATCTACTCTAGTTGTTGCTAATATATACGCCCCCAACTCCCCTCCCAAATCATACTTCTCTGAGCTGTCCTCCAAACTGGCTCCCCACGTCCACTGTCCCCTCCTCCTGGGAGGCGACTTTAACACAGTCATGCACCCGGCGGAGGACAGATCAAGAGGCCCTCGCTCACAGACTCACCCTCACCTCGTACACACACCTCTCTCGGAATTTGCCTCCTCTCTCCACCTTACTGATGTTTGGCGGCTGTCTCATCCTCTAGGGAAAGAATTCACCTTTTTCTCCCCACCTCATGACAGTCTCTCCCGTATAGACTATATCCTATGTAATCACCTGTTCCTTAAACTCACATCTGACTCCTCCATTGAACCTATAGCCATATCTGATCATGCTCCAATCACTGTTACCTTTACCGACCCTGCCATGTCCCCCTCCTCGCCGATATGGCGGTTCCCCTCCTACCTCACAGACAATAACGAACTCCGTAACCTACTGGAGTCCACTTGGGCATCTTTTCTTCAAGACAACGCAGCCCACAGTACTGATCCCATCTTGCTATGGGAGACGGTGAAGGCGGTGCTCCGAGGTAGGATTATTGCCTTTGCCTCAGCTCATAAAAAATCAGCTAGCGCTGGCTTCCAGGTGGCTAGCAAGGCCCTACGCCTGGCACAGGCGCAATTAGCCCACGATAATTCCCCTGTGACACGACAGACTTGGAAAAAGGCGAAGGCTGACTTTGATCTTTGGGCGGAGGCCGGGGAGAGGCTTCACCACTCCCTCCTCGACCTCCGACTCCACAAGTTCGGCAACAAATCCGGGAAACTACTTGCCCATTTGTGTAAAGGTCCTCGCTCTCCCACACATATCTCTTCCATTAAGAATCCGACTGGGGGTCTATCCACGGACTCTAAGGAAATTACCTCGATCATCAGGGATTACTTCGCTTCCCTGTATGGTCCTTGGTCGAGACGACTAAGGCCACATCCTTTTTAGATGGGGTTCAGCTCCCCACCTTGACTCCGTCTGATATTCAAAAAATGAATGCGCCCATCTTAGTAGAAGAAGTCCAATCGGTCATTAATTCTTTATCCACTGGAAAAGCTCCGGGTCCAGATGGCTACACCTCGGACTTTTACAAATTGACAAACTCTTTCATTTCCCCCGCCCTCACCAATGTTTACTCCCACATTATGAGCGGAGGCTCATACCTCCCCACGGGTTTTCAGGCCCATATTAAACTCATACCTAAACCAGGAAAAGACCCCTCCGAACCTAGCTCATATCGCCCAATCTCCCTTCATAACCTGGACACCAAAATTCTCTCTAAATTGATAGCTAATAGATTGGCAGATATCATACCATCCCTGATCCTACCCTCCCAGGCAGGCTTTACTAAGGGCCGCTCGGCCACCTCTAACATCAGGAGGGTTTTGGCAGTCTTGCACAAGGCCCATGCGGACCCCCACAACGACATGGCCATAATTATGTTAGATGCAGAGAAGGCCTTTGACAATGTTAGTTTTTCCTGGCTCCGGATGGTCCTGGAGAAGTTTGGCTTCGGTGGTCCTTTTCTGCATCTAATTTCTGCCATGTACTCAGCTCCCCAGGCGAATGTGGTTGCCTGCGGCCATGTCTCGGACCCCTTCCCGCTCTACAAGGGCACCAGACAGGGCTGCCCGTTATCCCCATTGCTCTTCAATATTGCCCTCGAACCCCTCTCGCGCTACTTATCCTCACATCCATCCCTCCACGGTATCCACATAGGAGAACAGGAGATTCGTACGGCGCTATTCGCGGATGACATTCTGATCTTTACCTCCGACCCTGCTGCGGATGTTCCCCTTATCCACGATATCTTTACAAATTTCCGCCAATGCTCAGGACTTCGCATTAACTTTACTAAAAGTGAAATTCTCCCTTTGTCCCATACCACACACCGACCATGGTTGGAGCACTCCACATTCTCTATTGCCAAATCCCATATCAAATATCTGGGGGTTAGAATAGGTAGACTGCCTTCATCTATATATGCACTTAATTTCCCTCCAGTGGTAGAAGCGATCAAGAAACAGTTGGAGTCTTGGTCAGAATTGCCCCTCTCCCTCCTGGGCCGATGTCACTTGTTTAAAATGGTCAGTTACCCGAAATTGCTATATCCCATGCAGACCATCCCTCTCCTCTTAAAACACAAGGACGTTCAGATCCTTTATAAAGCACTTTCCCAATTTATTTGGCACAATAAGCGTCCCCGCATTTCACTGCAGAAACTTCAGAAGCCCAGGAGGGGAGGGGGCGCCAGCATTCCAGACGTTAGATTGTATAACCTGTCTTGTCTTTTGAGGGTGGGGATTGACTGGATAGCCGAGATACCTAGATTCTCGAATGTAGCCCTTGAAACGCAAATGGTAGCACCTTACAGGCTGGGAGCAATCCTCCACTGTCCATTATATGCCCTGCCAGCCAGCATCAGGACCAACATCCTTCTGCGAGACACCATCATAGCCTGGCGGGAAATCAACAAGAAGCTGAATCTATCCCCATATTTCTCGAAGTATCTCACCATCATGGACCACCCCCTATTTGATCAGACTAGACAATACCAGGCCTTCGCCCAGTGGTCATCTGGAGGCCTTACACACTTTGCTCAACTCTTTGACCCACTTTCTGGATCTCCACGCCCCCAATCGGATATCCTCACCGCCTTCAATATTCCCACAAAGCACTTCATTCACGTTCAACAGGCGATCTCATTCACCAAAGACCTCTGCCCTCGTCAGTTCAAACGTACCGGAAATTCTCTGTTGGAGGTGCTCATGTTGAAACAGAAACTTACCCTTTCGGACGTCTACAAGCCATTGCTAAATCTCAGTTCACATCAACACATCTCTCCGTCCTCTTCTCCATGGAACAAAGACTTTAATATCCCAAACATTGGGGAGTACATCCTACAAGGCTACAACCAGACATGCAAATTTAATATTAATGAGTTTTGGAGAGAACAACAGCTTAAAATTCTCCACAGGGCCTATTCCCCCTTTTCTTTCTCAGCGACTACGACGGCCGCCCAATCCTGCTCTTGGTGTCTTACTCAGCGACCCACCCTGGCACATAGACTTTGGTCATGCCCACACATCTCTGCATTTTGGGAGGCAGTACAACAGCTGATTCTCTCCACCACAGGACTGATTCCGACTGATAACCCTCTCCTACTACTGTTTGGCAACTTACATGGCCCCACTCTGGAGGCCGACCGATCTCAAACTGCAATACTTAACACTCACAAGGCATGGATTTCAACTTGTCTCATGATAGCACGGAGAGCTATACTTCGGAAATGGACAATCCCTCACCCACCAGGTATCCAGGATGTTAGGGAAGAACTTCTCAGACTATACCACAAGGAGCTTTTAGACTCCAAGCTTCTCGCAGGCTCTTCAGAACAACTTCTTTCCAAATGGTCCCCCTTTTTGCGATCGCACCCCCAGGCCATCCCCAACCCTACTTGAGATATTGAGCATATCTCTGTTAGCTGTGTCCCTATGTGAACGTCTCTACATTAATTTCCGTGTTTTGTTCTTTCCTTAGGCCAAGGTATTCCCCCCCCCTCCCTTCTCCCCCCTCATGCTGTTCTTTATGATGGATCCCCCCTTTCTCTTCTGTTTTCTTATGTCTCCAGGACATGTTTATTGTTGTTATTAGTATCCTATGTCCAGACAGGATTCATCGAGTGTTTCTGCTTGTTTTATCCGCTGTAAAACTGTACGAAAACCCAATAAAATTTGTTTAAAAAAAAAAAAAAAAAAAATCCTCCTGCTGCTGCCCAATTTCACACTGTTGTGTCATATGCAAAACACCTGTTAGTACTCAAAAAAAGGAAAGATCCTCTTTTCTGCCTCCTCCCCCCCTCCACTGCCACATTTGGCACCTTTTGGGGGGGAGTGGGTACCTGTCAAAACCAAGCCATGCACAGCGAGCAGAGAACTGGTTGTGAAGCTGCAAAACTTCACTGCTGGTTTCCCTTAGTGGAGATGGCGGTGGCAGCACCTGATAACCGACTGAAAAATCAGCTCAGATGAAGACCCTGCTGGATTCCTGGACAGGTCAGTGTCCTAATAAGAAAAGTCAGGAGTTACAGTAATTTTTCTGCAGAAGCCTGGAGCTCCTCCTTAAGGCATCCCCCACGTATTTCAAGTATTTGTGTATTTTAAATCCAGTAGACAAATGTAGCACTTATCCAAAAGAAACACAAGTATTCAGGTGCATAACTAATAATAAGTATTAGTGCCAATACAATGTGAAAAAAAGAATCTGAGACTTGTGATATTATCATTTTTATTATTTAAACACCTGGATATTTGTGTTTCTTTTGAATTAGCACAACACTTTTCTACTGGATTTAACATATTGATATGATATTATCAAATATTGTGTAAACAACTTTTAATATAATACTATAATTATTATCATAATATTTTATATTTTTTTGGTGAATATAAGCGTGGTTTCATTTTATTTATTTTTTTTTTTGGGGTATTTTCAATGTTGCCCTAGAAGTTATGAAAATACTCTTTCCCTGCTACACTGTATTTTTAAAATGGGTTTTGCATTCAAACATGAACCCCATGGCAGTGTCCAGCTTCCCATACTTTGTCTATTAGCCCTAAAAATAGAAAAAAGAACAACAAAAAAAAAGAATGGCCCCTTCCTAAATTTCAGTGAGATTTGCCGCTAAGTTTAGGTTTGCCAAATTGTGGGCAAGATTAGCTGAAATTTTGGCAAATCAAATATGGGCCAGATTCAGCCATCACTAATGCCTGATCATTGGGCTTGGTAAACACCTTCCTAAATTTGGTACAGAAAATTCTTATTCAATTACACAAAAAAAGTACATTAACTATTGGGAAGAAACCTTACAAGGCTTTACTAAATCAAAACATATGGCTGCAGTCAACATTATTTTCTTCTTTTGACCTTTATTTTCATTGCTGCTAAGAAAATAATAGCCAAAAAGTCACTAAAGAGGCGATTCATGTTTGGGTCAATAAAGAGTTTAACCTGAACTCTCACTGTTTCAACTTTGCTGAAAAAAAATCTAACTAAAACATTCCAAAAAATCGGATGTGTCACAGAATTTGTAACACGTAGATGCATTGCCTTAGTATGTTGGGGTGCCATTCAAAATGAACAACACTGTAAGCATTTGGCCATGTGTTCCTGCAACACACAAGTCTAACTGGCCTTTAAGATAGATTGTGTTCAGCGTGCCATTGGAAGTGACGAGGATCGCAAGCGCGTCAGGCAATTTGTGCCAATTTAGGATTGTGGGCACAATCTCAGTGATTCCACCCATGATCTGGGATACCTGCATGTAAATAGAGCCTAAGGCTCAAGGCAGAGGTGCAAAAATGTATTGATGTGAATGTGTTCCATAGGAACCCATGTTAAAAAAATGTCCTGCGTTTATGCAAAAAAAAAAAAAGCATGAAAAAATGCATTAATGTAAATGGAGCCACTTGATGTGAATTAACCACTTGCCTACTGGGCACTTAAACCCCCTTCCTGCCCAGGCCAATTCTCAGCTTTCAGCGCTGTTACACACTTTGAATGACAATTGCGCGGTCATGCAACACTGTACCCAAATTACATTTTTATCCTTTTTTTCAAACAAATAGAGCTTTCTTTGGTGGTATTTAATCACTACTAGGGTTTTTATTTTTTGCTGAACAAACAAACAAAAAAAAAAACAACTAAAATTTTTAAAAAAACAAAACAGTTTTTATAGTTTGTAAAATTTTGCAAACAGGTAATTTTTCTCCTTTATTGATGTGCGCTGATAAGGCAGCACTGATGGGCCCTGATAGGCACTGATAGGCTGCACTGATGAGCACTGATAGGCTGCACTGATGGGCACTGATAGGCGACACTAATGGGTACTGATAAGATGGCACTAATGGGCGCTGATAATGCGGCTCTGATAGGGCGGCACTGAAGGGCACTGGTAGGTGGCACTGAAGGGCACTAATAGGCAGCACTCACTCATGGGCACTGATGGGCACTAATAGGTGGCATTGGTGGGCTTTGATAGGTGGTACTGATGGGTGGCACTGATGGGCAATGATAGGCACTGGTAGGTGACACTTATGAGCAGCACTCATAATGGGGCACTGATATGTGGCACTGGTGGGCACTGATAGCTGACACTAGTGGGCACAGGCAGGTGGCATTGGTGGGCACTGGTGAGCACTGGTAGGTGGCACTGGTGTGCACAGATGCCCCTCTCCTCTTTGGGACTGATGTCCCTCTGACAGCAGCGGCAATCGGCTTTTATTCCTCCTCACACTTACAGCAAGTGAAGAATAAAAACAGCTGATCGCCGGCTGCTGTTTACATCACATGATCAGCTGTCATTGGCTGACAGCTGATCACATGGTAAGGGACCGGGACCAGCCCCTTACTCTGATCGGTGATCAGCCAAGTCTCTCCCTGCAGGGAGCGCGCAGGCAGCTCATGCACGAGAGGACATACATGGATGCCCCCCTGGCAGATAAGGTCCAGGCTGTAGCCATCTTTCGGCTATTGTGCGGACGGGAAGAGGTTAACTTCAATCTTCTGGTTGAATGGAAAAAAAGAGTCATCTATGGACAGCCTAAGCAACTCGGCTCAATAAAAAAATAAATAAATAAATACAAACAACTTTGACATTTCTAGTTAAAGTGGAACTATACTGTATCTGAGCACCACAAGCAATATTATTTACAGTATCTCACAAAAGTACGTGCTGGCAAAATAGCAAATGTAAGACATAAATAATCAAAATATAAATATAGATAAATGCACATTAACATGAATATATCATAATACTGTGCAAAGTGAATAGTCCTTATATTCCAAAAAATCACTAAGGTGCTCAAGTGCTCATTCAGAGATCAAAATGGATAGTATATCACTGTAGTAAAACAAGATCACACAGTCTCTTCTGTGACCACACAGTGCTCAAGTGCTCAAAACGATGGTGCAGATGCTCGTGATCCTACAACCAATGTTAGATGCCCTCTCACCTCAGGTTATGACCCCGTGTGTCACCACTGGGTCATAAACGCTTGATATCCTGAGGATATATGCAGGGTCAGGCCACCAAGTCTAAGAGTCCTGAGGTGCTGCAAGGGTTAATGAATGGCTTAAATATCCCGATCCATTGTCCCAGTTCGCAGTGTGTGGTTAAAAGGAAAGGAAGAGGGGATCTAATGCTCTCTGTATAAAACATTTTAGTAAAAAATAAGACAGAGACAATTGAGTACTGTCTATGATACTTTTTTTATTTGCACTAACATAAATTTTTCAGGACAAGCTTTCGGGGTATGTCCCCTTCTTCCAGATGCAAGCAGTACTCTTCCAGCTCAGTTAATGATCTGGAAAAAGGGGACATACCCCGAAAGCTTGTCCTGAAAAGTTTTATGTTAGTGCAAATAAAAAAGGTATCACGGACAGTACTCAATTGTCTCTGTCGCAAGTGCACTAATACGGCTACAATGACCTCAAGCATGACAGTAAAAAATAAGAGAAATACACTCACATAGTAAGCACATCGGCTGTGCAGGCTCAATAGGCACTTGAACAAGCGGAGAGGGAGACACGCAGGAAACTTCCTGCGCTGCTGCTGAATCACATCCGTCTGTAATCCCCGCCCCCTATACGTGTGTCGTCATGCGCTGTGGGCGTTTGACTTCTTCAGTAGTTATTACTGGAACCATGTCCTGTGGTCAACGTGATAACGATCCCAAACACACCTCCAAGGCAACCACTGCCTTGCTAAAGAAGTTGAGGGTAAAGTTGATGGACTGGTCAAGCATTTCTCCAGACCTAAACCCTATTGAGCATCTATGGGGCATCCTGAAACGGAAGGTGGAGGAGTGTAAGGTCTCTAACATCCACCAGCTCCGTGATGTCGTCAGGGAGTAGTGGAAGAGGACTCCAGTGGCAACCTGTGAAGCTCTGGTGACCTCCTTATTCAAGAAGGTTAAGGCAGTGCTGGAAAATAATGGTGGCCACACAAAATATTGACACTTTGGGCCCAATTTTTACATTTTGACTTAGGGGTGTACTCACTTTTGTTGTCAGTGGTTTAGACATTAATGGCTGTGTGTTGAGTTATTTTGAGGAGACAGCAAGTTTACACTGTTATACAAGCTGTACATTCACTACTTTACATTGTAGCAAAGTGTAATTTCTTCAGTGTTTTCACATGAAAAGATATAATAAAATATTTACAAAAATGTGGGGGGTGTACTCACTTTTGTGAGATACTGTAATTAATTTGAAATATTCAGAGCAAACTCACCCATCCAACCATGTCTCCATGTCTTATTTTGCTGAGAAATCACTTAGAAAAACACTCCCCTAGCATTTCTTGCTGTGGCCATCTTGAGTAAGGTGATTTATGTAGAGTTTACATCTTGGAATCCATCTTCCCTTAGCTCAGGCATGCAGGCAGGAGGGTGTGCTTAGCTGTGCTTAGCTGAGAAAACCTCTCCTCCTCCCCTGAAGACTCCTGGATGTATGACATAATTTTGTCTAGTGAAGGAAACCAGGACGTAATTGAAGAAATGTAAAAAATTGTATAAAACAAGTTAATATAATATATAATATATATTAGGGATCGACCGATTATCGGCAGAGCCAATATATCGGGGGCCGATATGCACTTTCCGTGATATATCAGAATCGGCCCATAAGGTTACCAATATTGCCGACATTTCGGGAAAGTGCATGTACCGGAGTGATGCCTGCAGCTAGAGGCATCACCCCAGTATCGGTGTCCATAGCCGAAGGTCGGCTGTCTTGTAATTTACAACTGATGTGGCTGAGAAGCTGCTCGGCTGTCATTATAAGGGGCGGGAGAGGACGTCCTCCCCCCTCCCGCCACCTTCCGCGGCTCGCCAGGGTCCCCTGAAGATAAGACCCGATCAAGGCCGCATTCTGCTCTGATCGGGTCTCCGTGTAAAAACCTGGAAGTGATGTCATGACACCACTTCCGGGTACTCTGCGCCAAATTCAAAAAAAATTACAGCCCTCAAAACAGCCAAACTTAGCGTTTTGAATGCTTTTAAGTTCAGAGGAGGGGTTTGGGGTCTTTTAGAACCCCAGATCCCTCCACAAGAGTACCTGTCAAAAAAAAAAAAAAATGTAATGTATGAAAATATCGGCCAATTCCGGGCGATACTGATATGCGATGCCAAACATATTGGTATCGGTATCGACAATAAAAAAACAATATCGGTCGATCACTACTATATATCTATTTACTAATGTTAGCAGCATAAGGATTCAAAATATTTAATGTTGATTGAGAGAGTGAAGTTCCACTTTAATGTGCTTTATTAACTATTTCCAAAACAGCTGAATCCAATAATGGGTTTTTACCATAAAATGTATTTATTATGCAGGTGGGTAAACATTTCTTTGAAAGTTTGGCTTTTTAAAGGTAACAATATATTTGATTGCATAGCTAATCAATTAAATGAAATCTGGGGAGGAATTCTGGCTTTCTTTTGAGTGCTGAAAATGCATATGAAGGCACTGAAACAAACTTTATGGTCTCACCTACAGTTTTGCTTGTATGCCATACTGAATGAGTTGAGGTTAAATGTTAGGCAGTGTTACAGGGAACAATTGTTAAAATTGTTTATTTTATTAATAGGAAATGCAGCTACATATGCACATGTGTTTACATAGCCAGCTCACAATAAATGGTATAAATGAAACAATGACATGGAGAGACTTGGCAAGTTGCAGAGTGAAATACATGAAACAAATGTTGGCAGATTTTACCTGATTAAGACATTTTTCCCAGAAGAATTTAATGCAATAGAGATGTATTTACCACCTGCAAAAACTTTCCATCTCTATGTAGACTTACTCATCCTCCTACATGCTTTTTATTTGCTATCGTAGTTAACATGAAGAATTGTTTACAGTTTATGACAGCCTGTTCTTGTTGAAATTTAACTTTGGACTTATGATGGCTTAAAACATGAAAATCTTCCACAGGGATTTTATGATAATTTTTAAGATGATCAACAGAAAAGAACATCTTTGTTATTTCTACTATCAATGTGCTGGCCTAAAATGAGTTACAATGCACCACAGGAGAATATTAACTCCCAACCCCAAAGCAAAGAACCATATTTTATAACCACACAGCTGCATAATGAAACAGATCAGCTATTTTATTCACTCTTCCTAAAGTGAAATATAATAAACATAAAACAATAAAAGACCAAAAAAGGCACACACCATCTGGACCGGACAAAAAAGCTCATATCAGCAGTTTCATCTTTTACAACGTACCAATGTTAGGATCGAATAATTTTAGATATATTTGTGTATTACAGAAGGGCAGTGATGATCTTTGTAGTGCAGAAATAATGCAAGCAGTGTGCGTGGGTCCCACATATTCAGATGCCATAAAAAAATATAGCAAATGTTCCCTGTATGACTGGAACACTTAACCAACCAGTTTACCTGCTTGCTGTAACTTATCCCCACATTCCTCCCTGCCCACTTACAAGCTGGTCCTGTATAATGCACTCCAATGAAGAAAAAAGCATCCAAGAGGGGCTGGGATTTTTATGTGAGTTCATACAAAGCGGTGAGAACAACAACATTCAAAGAGCTTACCAGCTTGGGTTAGGCTGCTCACAAAAGACAAGGCTGCCCTCCAGTGGGTAGCCTAGCAGGTTACAAACCAGAGATGTATAGTAACTAAGTAGAACTACTTCACTACTGTACTTAAGTACCTAAAGGCGGTATCTGTACTTTCCTGGAGTAGAATTTTGTTCTCCTACTTCCACTTTTACTTCACTACATTTTTTCGATGATTTCAATACTTCTACTCCAATATTTTTTTTTTTTTGTGCTGCATAGTTACTCGTTACTATTATAAAAATTACCACTGCCATAACAGTAGATTGCAGGTTTCATGAAGCTCAAAACATGTGTATTATCAGCGCATACGAAAATAAATGCTACTGTATGTATAAATAAAAGCTGCATTTGAAATAATAAAAAACAATATGATGTTCAAACTTTTGACTTCTTTCTTTAATAACTACATAACACAGTACTTGTACTTTTACTTTCAGTACTTGAGTAGCAATTTTTTTTCAAAACTACTGGTACTTTTACTTTCAGTACTTGAGTAGCAAAATTTACAAAAAAACTACTTGCAATACTTTAGTACAAAAAATGTTGAATACTTTAGTACTTCTACTCAAGTCACTTTTTGATCGAGCACTTTCACTTTTACTCAAGTCACTTTTTGATTGAGCACTTGTACTTTTACTCAAGTATGGGTTTCGAGTACTTTATACAACTCTGTTAAAAACATTCACACATGGAAGGAGCACAATACATTTTTCGGGGGTCAGAAAAAACTCCCTTTCATCAGGGCTTCAGTGAAAATAGGAACCTTATTGGACTCAAAATAGAGCTTTCCTGTGTTAATTTGCGTAGAGTAAAGTTCATTGCTGAATCAGAAATCAGGATAAAAGATCTTATCTTGATTGCTCACACAGATACTGCTGGCCATTAACTTTATCTGTTTTGAGATCATTCAAGGTTCTGCTTAATGCAATGATCCTTTAATCTCTCTGTCCTTTACATCATTTACCTTCCCTCTCCAATTCTCCCAAAAATCCCTGATGTGTCCATCTTTGTGATTGCTCTGTGCCCACTCTTATCACCTTCATCGCTTGCAGTCCTGCATTCCCAAAGATTAGTTTCTGATGTGTTTTATGCTCTTCGGTTCCACTATTAATTTCTGCCTTTTCTATCATCCCTTACCACCTCCCCTCCAATATTATCCAAGATCTTTCACCCTATCATTAATACCTGTCAATCAAACCTATCCACTATCGCACTCCTACATTAACTTTTGCTTCCTCATACTGATGGGACTGTAGACACTGTATGAGAACACAACAATATTTTTGAAAACAAAGGTGCATGCATGATTGTATTACTTTTAATCGATTTTCTTGAGGTCAGATTGAGAAGGAAGCGATCGGACAAGTTGAAAAATGTACAATCAGTTTTGAACTGGCCAGTCTGTCTATTATTTTTCTGTTGGCTGTTGTGATCCTGAACGCACACTTTTGACTAAACCAAAATAGCTTAGAACTCCTCAGTCTGCAGGGTGGTTAAATCAAACTTTAAAGGGTAATTGCACTTTATTTTACAAATCAATATTGTAATGCACCTTGCACACTTACTAAAACAGCAATGTACCTGCTATATCTTTTTACCATAGTCGTTCTACCTTAATTCTGCTTACATCATCACTAAACTGGCGATACAGCAGGGACAGACTAAGTTTTGATCCATTCATGATCACTAATCCTATGGAATGCAGGACTGACCGTCAAGGCTCCTGTGGAGGAACAAGTACACAGAAAGTACTATTGTTCTTCAAGTTCCACCATTCAATGCAAGTCAAGACACTCAGCCAACCAATCGGCTAACAAGTGGTAGCTGATTGATTGAAACTCAAATATTAACAAAATCTTGCTTCCTTACTAGGAACTGTAAGCAATACCAGAGTGAATAATTCCAGAAATGGGTGTATTGCTCTTCAGTTCAGTACTGCTTAGGTAGAATGGTGAGTGTGTGAATCTTGCTAAATCTCCTCAATATGTCCACCAATTAACAGGTGGTCAGGATGAACAGGGATTGGTGAGAGCCAGTTTTCACAAGTACATTGAATTCTGGGACTTGTTGAGCGTAGGATAGTGCTTCCTCTTTATCTGTGTACCACCCACAGAGGCTTGGATGGCTAGTTTTTCATAATGCTCTATGATCTGCCACCAATTTGGTTGTTTTTGACAGCAAAGTTAAGTTGGGCAAACCATTGCTTAGTTTATGTATAAAGAATTCATAGCATTTATATTGGTAATTTAATCAATGTGTTAGGCTCGTTGCATTATTGATTTTTTTTTTTTAAAGGCTCCAATGACCTGTAAGGTGGGCAGTGTGGCTTACAAAGACACACTCGCTCACTCTGCATTCGATGTCTAAGTTCTTTAGGAATGGGCATAGTTTAAATAACTCCTCTGTGTGCCAACCAACTGAATGATTCATCTGTGAACTACCAAACTTAGGCCACCACAGTGGCCACTCCAAAAGGTGGGATGTAGGTGGGCACAGACTAGGTGACTGGACTGTAGTATAGGAACACACATCAATAGGTCTGGCTTTTGCGTTATTAAGCCATATTCTAGCAGTTAGTCAGATTTCAGATTACTATACTTAGTTAACATATGGTTTTTGGTTGTGGTTTCTATGGGTAACATGCTTTACACATCATCATTGTGCTGAATGGCTTTTTTGCACTCCTCCAACTTTTTCTCAGCAGGAAGCAGAGCTCCAGGAATGGTTAAAAGGAATTACTAGTTAAAAAAACAAGCAGATATTTGCTAGCTTAAACTAATATGTACTTATGTTTAAATAGGGGAATATCATTGGTATGTGACCATGTTACTGCTGTATTCACAGCATAAATAAGCGTACTGTAAGGATGAACTGAAAAAATTAAAATATAAAGCAATTAGCTTTCTAAGAAAAGAACTTTGATAACCTTGAGTGAGGTCATGAGCAAATATAATAGATGTATTCCCATTTATGGCCTCTTAAAATGATGTAGAGGAATGGTCTAGACAAACTTGGCAGCCTCTGAAAATTGCAGTTTCTGCCAGAAAATGTATTGATGGTAAATATGCTTTAGAATTGCTCAGTTTTAAAGTAATCTGGCACGCATTGCTGGGACATAAATATGATGGAATAAAAGGAATATTTCATTCTAAGTGGGTCTGGGTTACGTGATGTTCTAAAAAAAGAGAAAAAAAATTATATTGCGAGTACAACAGATATTCAAAAGAAAAACCCAAAATAGTATTTTCATGGCCAGATTACCATGTATCTGCACTGAAGTTACATATTGAAAAACATTGCCTATTAACCCATTTGCAGCTACAATCAATATTAAGATTAACTTCATATAAAGCAATTTTACTAGCTTTCTATCCAATTAGAGTATAACAGCAAGAGATAATGCTTGGAATACACCACAAGTGACTCATATGGTTAATTGAAAGATATTACGGTAAATTAAAGTGGTTAAAGATGCTAAAGTCATTTTACAGAGGGGTCTGTTAACTTCTGAGTTCCCCCATCAGCACTCTCTGATCCTCCTCTTTTGTGAGTGCCCCCATAGCAGTTGGCTGGGTGGCACGCTCCCGAGCTGGGCTGTGTGCATACATAGACACACACAGTGCAACTCCGTCCCCCGGCTTCCTCCTCACAGGCCAATGGCTCCAACTGCTGCCTCTGTGTCCTGTGAGAATAATAAGATAGCATCGCTCCAGAGGAGCACAGCGCTGAAACAAGAGAGAGCTCAGGTAAGTATTTAGGGAGGTGGTGGAGGCAATATAACTACTGGAGCTAAATGTAAGCAGTGTGCCATATTTAAATGTGGGTGTGGCAAAATTGTGGGATTAATGGGGCGGGAGGCTTTAAACTTGAGCCTATATACAGAGTGCTGGGGTACCTGGACACCTGTTACAGCCCTATCCCTGCACATATACTTACCCACTGCAGTGTTTGTCTGTCCTCTAGGATCTGCCTCCTGCCAGCCCCCCAATTGGATGCATCACCCAGCTTCAGCCTCCCTTCTACTAACTAACTTTGCTGACAGCCCAGCTATTTCACTGCCTGCCATCCTGCTGACTCAGTGCAGCCTGGTACGGGAAGACTGGCTGTACCACTGTTTCAGCAACCCTGTGTTCCCATTAGGGCCTGTGTACACTGCACATATTGCACACATTGCTACAGCAGGGGAAAAAACTCCTTCCTGATCCCCCGAGAGGCAATCGGATATTCCCAGAATCAACTTTACCTATAAATATTAGTACCCAGTTATATTATGTACATCTAGGAAAGAATCCAGGCCTTTTTTAAAGCAATCTACTGAGCTAGCCAGAACCACCTCTGGAGGGAGTCAACTCCACATTTTCACAGCTCTTACTGTCAAGAAACCTTTCCGTATTTGGAGACGTAAGGGGTGCCCCCTTGTCCTCCGTGATGACCTTCAAGTGAATAACACCAAGTTCACTATATGGACCCCTTATGTATTTATACATATTTATCTTATCCCCCCTTAATCTCCTCTTCTCAAGAGAGAATAAATTCAGTTCCTCTAATCTTTCCTTGTAGCTGAGCTCCTTCATGCCTCTTATCAGTTTGGTTGCCCTTCTCTGCACTTTCAACAGTTCCCCAATATCCTTTTTGAGAACTGGTGCCCAAAACTGAATTGCATATTCCAGATGAGGTCCTACTAATGATTTGTACAGGGGCAAAATTATATCTCTCTCTCTGGAGTCCATGCCTCTGTTAATACAAGAAAGGACTTTGCCTGCTTTAGAAACCGCAGCTTGGCATTGAATTCTATTATTAAGCTTATGATCTAGCAGAACACCCAGATCCTTTTTCACTCTGGATTCCCCCAGTTGTACTCACCCTAGTATGTATGATGCATGCATATTCATAGCCCCCACGTGCAAATTTTTACATTTATCAACAATAAACCTCATTTGCCACATAGTTGCCCAACGAAACAATGCATTGAGGTCAACTTGTAAGTTGGAGACATCCTGTAAGGAAGTTATTCCACTGCAAAGCTTGGTGTCATCTGCAAAGACTGAAATGGTACTTTTAATTCCAGACCCTATATCATTTATAAAGGTATTAAAAAGTAAGTGTCCCAACACTGAACCTTGGGGTACACCACTGATAACTTTAGACCATTCAGAGTAAGAATCATTAACCACTACTCTCTGAATTCTATATTTTAGCCAGATTTCTTTCCATTTACAAACTGATCTTTCCAAGCCTGTAGACTTTACCTTACACATTAGCCATGTGTGGGGAACTGTGTCAAACGATTTTGCAAAATCCAAGTATACAACGTCCACAGCCACCCCTCTGTCCAAGGTTTTACTTACCTCCTCATAAAAATAAATCAGGTTTGTTTGACAACTTCTGTACTCATGAATCTATGCTGTCTGTTGCTTAAAATATTTTTGTTCCAGCAAGAACTCATCAATGTGGTCTTTTATTAAACTCTCCAGTATCTCCCCGACTATAGAATTTAAATGAACAGGTCTATAGTTACTTGGTAAAGACTTTGATCCCTTTTTAAATATAGGCACCACATTGGCCCTACGCCAATCCAGTGGTATTATTCCAGCCCTTAATGAGTTCCTAAAATTAGAAACAATGGCTTTGAAATGATAGAGCTCAATTCTTTTAGGATCCGTGGGTGGATGCCACCTGGTCCAGGTGCTTTATCCACCTTAATTCTGTCTAAATATTTCTGGACCATATCACTTTTGAGCCATTTTGGATCATTTGAGCTCCCCCATGCTTCTTTGTTTACAGAGCTAAAGAAAGTGTTCAAGAAATTTGCCTTCTTTTTGTCCCCAGTCACCCACTCCAGATTATTTTATAAAGGGCCTACAAGCTCAGACCTAACCTTTTTACTATTAATATATTTGAACAATTTTTGGGGGTTTGTCCTACTATCTTTTGCAATCTGTTGTTCATTTTGAATTTTTGCATTCTTGATTTCCTTTTTACGTATTCTGTTATAATTTTTGTAACAAAACTGGCACTAGTGCTCAGGGTTATTATTGCATTGCTTAACCTCTTTACGACCGCCCGTCGCAGATGTACTGCGGCAGGCAGCCGCTCCTGCGCGAATCGCCGTAACTGTATGGCGGTCGCAAGCAGGGAGCTAGTGGGCAAGCGTGAGCCGCTAACAGTGCTCTTCCGCCCTCAGTCGGCAGCGGGGAAGCCGGTGCATGAGTCAAGCAGCTCCGATTGCTGCCTGACACCCACAATCACATTCCACGCTGAGAGAGAAGGATGGTCGGCTGTTGTAAACACAGCTGACCGTTCTTCTCCCTGGAATGATCATAGAGCCCATGTGATCCTTCTACATAGGATCACATGTCTCTATGGTCATTTCAGAAGCCACGCCCCCCATAGTTTGAATTACTCCCCTAGGCTCACATTTAACCCCTTGATCACCCACAGGGTTAACCCCTTCCCTGCCAATGGCATTATTACAGTAACAGTGCATATTTTTAGCACTGATTACTGTAGTAATGTCACTGGTACCCCCAAAAGTGCAAAATGTCAGTTAGGGGTCCGATCTGTCCTCTGCAATGTGGCAGTCCGGCGAAAAATCGCAGATCGCCGCCATTACTAGTAAAAAAAATGACAGAAATCTTTCCCGTAGCTAGTAGACTAGTAGTTAGTAGTTAGTAACTTTTGCGCAAGCCAATCAAAATATGTTTATTGTGATTTTTTTTTTACCAAAAATATGTAGCAGAAAACAAATTGGGCTAAAATGTAAAATTTTTGGGGAATGTTATATAGCAGAATGTGAAAAATATTGATTTTTTTTTTTTTCAGAATTGTTGCTCTTTTTTTGTGTATAGCGCAAAAAATAAAAATCGCACAGGTGATCAAATACCACCAAAAGAAAACTCTATTTGTGGGGAAAAAAGGACATAAATTTTGTTTAGGTACAGCGTCGCGCGACCGCGCGATTGTCAGTTAAATTCACGCAGTGCCAAGTTGAAAAAAGTGGCCTGGTGATTAAGGGGGTAAATCCTTCCAGTCTTAAAGTGGTTAAACTACGATCACCAATGTGAGGGGTTATTATTGCTGCTATTAACATCAATGCTGGGGATTACTTTTTGCATAATATTGGCATCAATGCTGGGGAATATTATTGCATCTTCTAAAATCAATGCTGGGGGTACTGTTACTGAGCAAGGGTGCTTAAATTACTCCTACTTTCTCTTCAGTCCTCGACATTTTAACCCTAACCCAGGTAGGTTGAACAGGCTTAAAAGAAAACTTTGGGAGCACTGGAAATACTAAGGTAGCAGCTAAAGAAGGTAGCTGCCTTCTAGTTGTCAGTCATCTTTTAAATGGAATACAACGACAATTTTAGGAAATTAACAAATGGGGACATCTGAGCTCACCTAAAAAAAAAAAACGCACAAGCTACCCAGACCAGACAGCAATTCAGCCAAAATATTCACCCCCCCCCCCGGCGAGCACAGCGGACTATAACAAATGAATATGGTAATGAATAATAGTACATTGTATGGTGGTAATACTAATCATTAACATCCCACACAGAGGGGGAGGGGAAAGGAGGAGGAGAGTCAAAAATTGGGCAGAAAAAGAGAGGGGATGGGGAAGGAAGAAGAGGAGGGGGGAGAAAGATGGGGGAGAAAGATGGGGGAAGGGGGGGAGGGAAGGGGGAAGGAGAAAAAAGGGGGAGCGGGAAAGAGGGGGGAAGAGGGAAGAGGAAAGAGAAAGGAGGACGGGGGGGGGGGCTAAAAAAGAAAAAGGAAAGAGGAAAGGAGAACGAGAAAAAAAAGTGAAAAAAAAATGGACAATGAAAATCACTAATTGGAAATGCTGATGAATTTAATTTATAATAAAAATGGAATGAAAGTAAAAGACTGAGGTGTGATGGTAGTCACAAGTAAGGGATGCAAATCAAGTCAGGGGGATTGAGCACCCATTGTGACCACCATAAGGTGTATTCACACAGAGAGACAAGGGGTAGCGGTAAAATAAAAGCCCTGAATGTCACTCAAGAGATAATGGTCATATGTGTAATGTTGGAGACTATAGACCAGGGGTTCTCAAACTTTTTAAACAGGGGGCCAGTTCACGGTCCCTCAGACACTGTTGGGGGCCAGACTATAGTTTGGAAAAAAATATGAACGAATTCCAATGCGTATATTTTATTTGTAGTGCACAAAAAAACAGGAAAAACAATACAATATTTATTGTTTTATTTATATATATATATATATATATATATATATATATATATATATATATATATATATATATATATATATATATGACCACAGCGTGCCCCCTTTCAATGCAGAGTGACCACAGCGTGCCCCCTTTCAATGCAGAGTGACCACAGCGTGCCCCCATCAATGCAGAGTGACCACAGTGTGCCCCCATCAATGCAGAGTGACTACATCGTGCCCCCTTTCAATGCAGAGTGACCACAGCGTGCCCCCTTTCAATGCAGAGTGACCACAGCGTGCCACCTTTCAATGCAGAGTGACCACAGCGTGCCGTGCCCCCTTCAATGCAGAGTGACCACAGCGTGCCCCCTTTCAATGCAGAGTGACCACAACGTGCCCCCTTTCAATGCAGAGTGACCACGGCATGCCCCCCTTCAATGCAGCGTGCCCCCTTTCAATGCAGAGTGACCACAGCATGCCCCCTTTCAATGCAGAGTGACCACAGCGTGCCCCCTTTCAATGCAGAGTGACCAAAGCATGCCCCCTTTCAATGCAGAGTGACCACAGCATGCCCCCTTTCAATGCAGAGTGACCACAGCGTGCCCCCTTTCAATGCAGAGTGACCACAGCGTGCCCCCTTTCAATGCAGAGTGACCACAGCATGCCCCCTTCAATGCAGAGTGACCACAGCATGTCGTGCCCCCTTCAGTAGAGGAGGTGTCCGCGGTGTGCACTGCCAGTTTTCTGTACACCTCACTCTGCACATGGAAAGCCTTCTGTGATTCTCTCCTCTGTAACTCGACAACCCAAAGGAGATTACATGGCACGTCTGTGACAGCTATTACAAGATCTATTCAAACATCCTACTAAACTACATCCAAGAATAAGTCTTTTTTTTGTGGATTATGCTACATCCAGTCCTGTTGGTTCTACATTGATGGTCATAGAGTAATCTTTATTGTTCAAATCTGGCTTCTGAGCTCGGCTGATCACCCATTACTGTGGCTATACTGGATCTCTAAGTGGATGTGTTTTACATTTGGCTCGTCTGCTTATTCACGAGAGTGGCTGGGCCATTGGAGTCGGTGAGTTTGCATTGCTTCTCCCCCGCTTTGAGCACGTTTTGAGCTAAAAGCTGAAAATTGGCCTGAGCAGGAAGGGGGTGAAAGTGCCATGTATTGAAGTGGTTAAGAAATGTTTGTTTGTTGTTTTTCTTTTTGCACTTTTCATATTTATATGAATATTCTGTATTGGAACCCTGATTACCTCAGGAAAGATTACAGTTGAATGTTATATATGTTTCAATGAGATATATTAGTGTTATCCCTTGATTTTGCACTTTTATGTATTAATATTTTGTATTAAGGGTTCTTTTTAGCTGAAGACCATTTATGTGGGTTGAGAAGTGTGTGATATTTTTTTTGTTTTTGCATTTTTCTTATTTAGGTGATTTGGTATTGGGGCACTACCTCACACAAAATTAATGGAAAACTGAAAACTTTAGTATGTCCACATGGGTCCTGACAGAAAAAACAGTTAACAGGCCTTTTGCACATTTGCTGCGTTATTATTTCAAAGCACTTTAGGTGCTTCTAATAAAAATACATATAATTAAAATGTGTGAGTGAACTCTGTTTGCTTGTATTGCATTAAACCTAATTGAATGTGTATTGTTATAAGTATTTTCTTGTTTTGAAACGACATTGACTCTATCTTTGCCACCTTCGCCCTGGGGCACCAAATGACCTTGTCCCAGCACTGTATGTAGTCCTTAGAAATTAGAAGAAAACTGCAGATGGAAGCTGCAAAGCATGTGGGAATCCAGGAAGATGTGGAAAAAGATGGCCAGCAGACAGGCAGCACTCACAACATGAAAGAAGATTTTTCAAGTAAGCTTATATAGATTGTCAAAAATAACTATTGTTTGTATTGCTGTTACACTACTGAGGTTAATAAATGAAAGTATGTTGTGACTAGAGTTGAGCGGACACCTGGATGTCCGTGTTCGGCGGGTTCGGCCGAACTTAAAAAAAAAGTCCGGGTCCGTGTCCCGGACTTTTGCCGAACTTTTCCCGGACACCGAACCGCATTGAAGTCAATGGGGACCCGAACTTTCAGGCACTAAAATGGCTCTAAAACACCAATGGAAAGGGCTAGAGTGCTGCAAATGGCAGCAAAACGTAGTTAAGAGCATGGCAAGTGCTCTGCAAACAAATGTGGATAGGGAAATAACTTAAAACAACAAAAAAAAAAAACAGAAAAATAAAACAATGTTCTTCATCTCTGAAGGACGAGGCCCATATGGAGTAGGAGGGAGGTTGAGGTGGTGGTGGATGTGGCGGTGTCATAGGCGTGTGCACAGGGTGTGCCGGGTGTACCTGGGCACACCCTAATCACCTAGGGCACATAGCATTATCGCTCTGTTTGCCAGTGAGGAGATGGGAAAGATCTCCCTCGGACCTGCTCTGCTCTATTTCTCTTTGCCAGCAGGGAGAGTAATGTATCGGGCCATGTACATGTAGGCAAACACATGCATGTGTATTTAAACTTTGGGGTGCACACCCTAATGCAATAGGCTGCGCACACCTATGGGCGGTGTAGGTGGAAGCGGCGGTGGAGGAGGACCAGGGCCGGATTAAGAGCATCATGGGCTTGGTGCTGAGGATTTTGAAGGGCCGTGCCTTGGCATGCACCCAGAGGAGGAAGGGTGCAGCCATGCATGCCTAATTCAACATGGGATGCTGTCTCTGAAGCCCATAAACACATCCATGCATCGGCAACTGTCCCTCCTTGTCCGGCCTTCGTGCTGTGTGGGGAGGTTCTGAGGGAGCTGCCTGGGGAAGCGAGCATAGAAGCCAGACTTCTGTGTTTACAAGTGACAGAAGAGCGGTAATAGTGAATATGGCCAACCCGGGGCCTATATTAAGGTAGGGGCCTGGAGCTGCAGCTCCAATAGCCCCTATGTTAATCTGGCCCTGAGGAGGACGAGGTAGCCAACACTGATTTTTTTCAAAAATGTTAAATGAGGGTACACCCCAAAAGAGTGAGAAAGAGCAAAAATAGAACAATGGCTGGGTAAGGTCGGTATCCATCGCTATTCTGCACAAGGTACGGAAAAGTCCCTTGGGATCCATGCCTGGTTCATTTTAATGAACGTGAGCTTGTCCACATTGTCTATGGACAGGCGGCTGCGCTTGTCTGTGATAACGCCCCCAGCCGTGCTAAATACCCGTTCAGATAATACACTGGCTGCAGGGCACGCCAGCACCTCCAAGGCGTAAAGGGCAAGCTCAGGCCATGTGCCCAACTTGGAGACCCAGAAGTTGAAGGGGGCAGACCCGTCATGCTGCCTCCTGCTAAGACGTTCCATATGAGCTGCTGGTGCTGCTGTTTGTTGTGGCGTGCTGACAAAGCTTTTCCACATTTCGGCCATGCTAACCCTGCCTTCTGAGGTGCTGGCGGTGCCCTGGTTGCGTTGGTGACCTCTTCCTCCTCCTCCTCTGCCTTGTGCTTCCACTGTGGCCCCGCTGTCAGGTGGAAATGCCAGCAGCATCGCGTCTACCAGCGTGCGCTTGTACTCGCGCATCTTGCGATCGCGCGCCAGTGAGTGAATTAAGGACGGTACGTTGTCCTTGTAACGGGGATCCAGCAGCGTGGCCACCCAGTAATAAGCACAAGTTAGAATGTGGGCAACTCGTCGGTCGTTGTGGAGACACTGCAGCATGTAATCGCTCATGTGTGCCAGGCTGCCCAGAGGCAACGAAAGGCTGTCCTCTGTGGGAGGTGTATCGTCTGTGTCCTCTGTATCCCCCCAGCCATGCACCAGTGATGGCCATGAGCTGGCCTGGGTGCCACCCTGCTGTGAACATGGTCCCATCTCCTCCTCCAGCTCCTCCTCCTCATCCTCCAGAACTGTGCCCCTGCTGGACAATTGTGTCCCTGGCGTTTGTGTGTGCAGGAACCCACCCTCGGAGCCCCTTGTGAATGACTGCCCTGAAAGCCTTGGAAATGTTACCTCTTCATCCTCCTCCTCCTCCTCCTCCTCCTGTGCCACATCCTCTTCCATCATCGCCCAAATTGTTTTTTCAAGGAGGCATAGAAGTGGGATAGTTAAGCTGACAACGGCGTCATCGGCACTGGCCATGTTGGTGGAGTACTCAAAACAGCGCAACAAGGCACACAGGTCTCGCATGGAGGCCCAGTTATTGGTGGTGAAGTGGTGCTGTTCCGCAGAGCGACTCACGCGTGCGTGCTGCAGCTGAAACTCCACTATGGCCTGCTGCTGCTCGCACAGTCTTTCCAGCATGTGCAAGGTGGAGTTCCACCTTGTGGGCACGTCACATATGAGGCGGTGAGCGGGAAGGCCGAAGTTACGCTGCAGAGCTGACAGGAAAACAGCAGCAGGGTGAGAATGCCGGAAGTGCGCACAGACGGCCCGCACTTTCTGCAGCAGCTCTGACATAGCGGGGTAGTTTTTAAGGAACCTCTGCACCACCAAATTCAGCACATGCGCCAGGCAAGGGATGTGCGTCAAACCGGCTAGGCCCAGAGCTGCTATGAGATTTCGCCCGTTATCGCACACCACCAGGCCGGACTTGAGGCTCGCTGGCAGCAACCACTCATTTGTCTGCTGTTCCATGCTCCTCCACAATTCCTGCGCGGTGTGTGGTTTTTCCCCCAAACAGGCAAGTTTTAAAACTGCCTGCTGTCGTTTACCCCTGGCCGTGCTGAAGTTGGTGGTGAAGGTGTTACGCTGTCCGGATGAGGAGGCGGTAGAGGATGAGGAAGCGGAGTAGGAGGAGTTAGGAACAGGAGGCAAACTGAAGCGCCCTGCAATCCTCGGTGGTGGAAGGAGATGCGCCAAACAAATTTAAAAGGTGTATCTCACACGTACCGATACAGACTATGCCGTAATTTAATTTTTTACACTCCAAAAGGGTGTATATTGAATAGCGGAATAGGAAAAATTTTATAATACGGTGTATCTCACACGTACAAACACAGACTAGGCCCCGATTACAATTTTTTGTACCCTAAAGGCAGGATGAGGAAGAGGAGTAGGAGGAGTTGGGAACAGGAGGCAAACTGAAGCGCCCTGCAATCCTCTGCGGTAGAAGGAGATGCGCCAAACAAATTTAAAAAGGTGTATCTCCCCCAGAGGGATACAGGCTCTGGCTGCATTTGCCATATGGCATAGTAAGGATCCCCTATATTTCTTCCCTGGTATCCAACTCAGTTGTAAAAGAAAGAACCCCGGGTTTTCTGGGATCTCAAATTCTGAAAATTTTTGCATTATTTCTCTCACCTTCCCCCAATAATCTGTTAATTTAGGGCATGACCAAAAAATATGTAATAATGTGCCCTCTTTGTAACGCTCCTGCGTTTTATGTATGATGTGGATTTTCAGCTGCAGAAATATTCCACTTCAGTAGTCATGTAGAGAAACGCTGAGACACCAATCCCAACTCCCAATGACTCATCATGTGTGGATGATCTCAATTCAGCAAGTAAATACACACACTCAATAAGATGTTTCCTAGAGTGACTTATGTATATAGTAACACAGTGATGATAGGCTGAAGAGACAGGTTGGGTAGAGATGGTAGATGACAGACACTTGAAAGGAAATGTTCTTGAAAGTAAGATAGTAGCAAATGGGATGCAGATAGGTTTAGCAATCATGTATGGTAGCAGATGACAGAGTAGCAGGTGGACATACAAGAGAGATCAACCCAGTGCAAGAACAGGTGGTAGTAGGCTCAAGAGCTAGCAATCTTAGATAATGCAGATGTAGTAATAGTCCTTAGTATGCAGAGCTAGATAGTGTAAGCTTTAGTATGAAGGTTATAGAGGTTTCCCCTGTGAGGTACTTATCACTAATAGCAATGTAGCAGAGGAGAGGTTCGGCAAGAGCGGATGATCCGATAGCGGGATACAGGGATCAGTGCAGCGTGGTTCCGACAGCGAGGTATGCTTGCAAGCATGAGAGCTTCAAGACAGGTTAGCATCAAGGCACAAAGCAGTTTGAACGAACACCTGTGAGTGAGAGCCGGCGATCTAAATAGCCATCCAGTCCGGCGCTCAGTGATGACAGCATCAGTCTTAAAGGTGTATGCGCACCTTACCAAAAGAGAATGGTGGGGCGCATACACTTATGAAAGAGTAATTAGGGTACCCAAAGGTACCAGAACATTACAGTACCCCCCCCTTAAGGCCGGCTCCTGAAGGCCTCTGGAGCTGGTTTGTCTGGGTACTTTGCATGAAAATTGCGGATTAATCTAGAGGCATGTATGTCAGAGGTGTTTAGCCAGGTGTCCTCTTGGGGCCCATAGTTCTTCCATCGAACCAAGTACTGAAGTCTTCCTCTGTGGACACGAGAATCCAGAATCTCTTTTATCTCATATTCTTCTCCACCTTCAACTTGTACAGGAGGAGGAGGTGGGATAGTAGGCCTTATTCCTTGGTCAGGAACATGGGGCTTCAGTAGCGACACATGGAAAATGGGATGTATTTTGAGGTCTATTGGCAATGTAAGCTGTACTGCAGCTTTTCCAATAAGTTTCTTGATTGGGAAAGGTCCCAAGAACAGAGGTCCAAGCTTTTTGCTAGGGATTTTCAGTCTTAAATTTTTTGTTGAGAGCCAAACGAGGTCCCCGATAGCGTACTGAGGAGAAGGTCTTCTGCGGAGATCATAGTACTTCTTTTGTTGACTATGAGCGTGTGCAATGGTAGTATTAAGCAAACCCAGAGAGTCCTTTATTTGGATAAGATAGTCTGAGGCTACTGGGTTATTTGAAGGAAGGATGCGTGGTGGAAGAATAGAGGGATGAAACCCATAGTTCAAGTAGAACGGACTCTGCTTGGTCGTACTGTGGGTTGCGTTGTTGTAGGCAAATTCTGCCAGAGGGAGAAGATCCACCCAATCATCCTGTTGGTAAGAAGTGTAACAACGTAAATATTGCTCGATGCATTGGTTTACTCTTTCAGTCTGTCCGTTGGTCTGCGGATGGTAAGGAGAAGTGAGCTTCCGCTCGATCCGTAGTATGTGACATAGTTCTTGCCAGAACTTGGAAATAAATTGTGATCCACGGTCAGACAGAAGAGTTTTTGGGATACCATGTAACTTAAAGACATGTTTCATCAGGAGTTCTGCCGTTTGTTTGGACGAAGGTAGTCTGCGAATAGCAATGAAATGTGCCATTTTTGTCAGATGGTCCACTGACACTAAGATGGTATTAAATCCTTTGGAAGGAGGCAATTCCACTATAAAGTCCAAGGACACAACTTCCCATGGAGTTTGGGGTATTGGTAGACTGCATAGTAGACCGGATGGTCTCGTAGTGTCAATTTTGGACCTGGCACAGACATTGCATGACGAGACGAATTTTTGTATAGATGTTTTCATGTCAGGCCACCAGAATTGCCTGGTAATCAGATTAAGAGTCTTTGTCATACCCATATGTCCTGCCATAGGCACATCATGCGATAATTCCAAGATCTTGGTGCGTATGGTAGGTGGTATGTAAAGTTTGTCGTTGTAGTAGAGGAAGCCTTTTGCATCAGTATTTAGTTGTGGTGGGGGTGAATCCAAACTTATACCATGCAAAACCTCTTCCTTCAAGGAACGGACAACTCCAATAATGCGTTTGTGAGGTATTATAGGAACGGAAGGAATTTCGAAGTAGTTTTCTTCAGTTAGTCGTGATAGTGCATCCGCCTTTTTGTTCTTATCTGCAGGTGTGTAGGTCACTAGGAAGTTAAACCTTAGAAAGAATAGTGACCATCGTACCTGTCGGTGAGAGAGAGTTTTGTTAGTCTGAAGATATTGGAGATTTTTATGGTCCGTGTATATAAGTATTGGTAATTGGGTGCCTTCGAGTAGATGTCGCCAATTCTCCAGAGCCAATTTTATAGCAAGCAGTTCCTTTTCACCCACGGGGTAATTTATCTCTGGACTGCTTAGGGATTTAGAAAAAAAGGCGACTGGATGAAGTGGTGAAGTGTGAGTTGGTCGTTGGGAGAGTATTGCTCCTACTGCCATGTTTGACGCATCTACTTCCAGAATGTATTGGAGGGATGGGTCTGGATGGCGTAGTATGGGAGCAGAAGTAAACCTTGTCTTTAACAGGTGAAAAGCTTTATTTGCTTCATCTGACCATTTGAATGGTTTTTTAATGCTAGTGAGCTGTGTGAGGGGTCTCACAATGGCAGAGAAGTTTCTAATGAACTTCCTGTAGAAATTCGAAAATCCAAGGAATCGCTGTAGCGCCTTGCGTGTGGTTGGTGTAGGCCAATCCTGAATGCAGGATATCTTACTCATGTCCATCTCGATTCCTGTTTTGGATATGATGTAGCCTAGAAACAGTACCTCTTCTTTATGAAACAAGCATTTTTTCAGTTTCACATAAAGGTTGTGTGCAAGCAATCTCGATAATACTAGTCTTACATGTCTTATGTGTTCAGACAGGGATCGTGAATATATAAGTATATCGTCCAGATATACCACAACACAGACATCTAGTAAGTCTCTGAAAATATCGTTTATAAATCGTTGAAAAACTGCAGGGGCGTTGCATAGCCCGAAAGGCATTACAAGATATTCGAACAATCCGTATCTGGTTCTGAATGCAGTCTTCCACTCGTGTCCATCACGGATTCGAATGAGATTGTATGCTCCTTTCAGGTCCAATTTTGAAAAATAGGTAGCTCCACGCACCTGCTCAATGAGCTCAGGGATAAGCGGTAGAGGATAGCGATCTTTTATTGTAATAGCATTCAATTGCCTATAGTCAATGATAGGCCTGAGACTTGAGTCCTTATTGCGGACAAAAAAGAGTCCTGCTGCTGTGGAAGAAGTGGAAGGTCTAATAAAACCTTTTTCCAAATTCTCATCCAAATAGTCTTTGAGATGGGAAAGTTCATCCTGTGAAAGAGGATAAACATGACCGAACGGCAATTTGCTATTTGGGAGTAGATCAATGCTACAATCATAGTCTCGATGGGGAGGTAGTGCTTGAGCATTTTTCTCAAGAAAAACCTCAGAGAGATCCTGATAACATAGTGGTGCAATCTCATCTGTCACCACAGACAGGATCTTCCCGAAAGACGGGAGGTTACACGTACCCTCGCAATAGCAAGAGAGGAAGGTCAGGGTCCGTTCCTTCCAATCTATGGTTGGTTGATGTGTGTGCAACCAGGGAAGTCCCAAAACAATGGGAAAGTGGGGTGAAGGTATTAGATCGAAGGTAGTGGTCTCCATATGAGACCCGTTAGCAGTGACTAGGAGTGCCTGTGTCTGATCAGTGATCGGACCAGAGGATAAAGGAACACTGTTAATAAGACTCACTGAGACAGGTTTAAGTTTAGAAATAATAGGAACTTTATTTAAAGCAGCAAAACGTATGTCAATATAATTTCCACAAGATCCTGTGTCAATCATGGCCTTAGTAGTAATCCTGTTCTGGTCCCACTGTAATGTTAAGCAAACAGAAAGGTAAGGGTTAGTGATTGAAGTTGTCAATCCCCCTAGGAGGACATGTGAACACTCACCCTTCTTTTTGTAGACTAGGGGACAGACGTTTATCTTGTGATCCGGGGATGCACAGTACAAGCAGAGATTACCAGATCGTCTTCTGGCTCTTTCCATAATTGATAGAGGTGGCCGTATGGTTCCTACCTCCATAGGAACGGGGTCAACGGACGAAATCCGAGAAGAACTGGATAATGGCATTCCCATTTTCTCAGCCTTTCTTTCTCGTAGTCTTCTATCTATGGTGATACTGAGTTGTATCAATGCATCCAGGGTTTTTGGCAGATCCGCTCGGGCGAGCTCGTCTTTAACGGCCTCTGATAGGCCAAGCCTAAATTGGGTTTTCAGAGATGCATCATTCCATTCTGAATCAAGGGTCCATCTCTTGAATTCTGCGACAAAGTCTTCTACAGGTCTCCCACCTTGTTTCAAGGATCTTAATTGAAGATCGGCAGTACTCTGCCTATTGGGATCATCATATAGGCTGGTGAGTTCTGCTAGGAACAAGGCATAGGAGTTGAGAAGCTGATCACTTTTCTCAAAAAGAGAGTCTGCCCAGGCCCGAGGATCGCCTGTTAGGTAAGAAATAATAGTACAAACCTTAATGTGATCAGTAAGGTAGGTACGGGGTTTTAGCAAGAAAAGTAACTCACATGCGTTTTTAAATTCGCGAAATTTTTTGCGATCGCCTGTAAATACCAAAGGAGGATTTATTTTGGGTTCAGGGGACTGAGCAGTGGTAAGTTGTGTCAGTCTAATTACCTGCTGCGACAGAGCCTGATTGTCTTCTTTTAATTCAGCAAGTGCGTGTATTAACGCAGTTACTTGCTGTTTTAATTGTGTCATCTGAGTGGTTATTTCTGCTGAATCCATTTGTGGTTCGTTCAATCTGTAACGCTCCTGCGTTTTATGTATGATGTGGATTTTCAGCTGCAGAAATATTCCACTTCAGTAGTCATATAGAGAAACGCTGAGACACCAATCCCAACTCCCAATGACTCATCATGTGTGGATGATCTCAATTCAGCAAGTAAATACACACACTCAATAAGATGTTTCTTAGAGTGACTTATGTATATAGTAACACAGTGATGATAGGCTGAAGAGACAGGTTGGGTAGAGATGGTAGATGACAGACACTTGAAAGGAAATGTTCTTGAAAGTAAGATAGTAGCAGATGGGATGCAGATAGGTTTAGCAATCATGTATGGTAGCAGATGACAGAGTAGCAGGTGGACATACAAGAGAGATCAACCCAGTGCAAGAACAGGTGGTAGTAGGCTCAAGAGCTAGCAATCTTAGATAATGCAGATGTAGTAATAGTCCTTAGTATGCAGAGCTAGATAGTGTAAGCTTTAGTATGAAGGTTATAGAGGTTTCCCCTGTGGGGTACTTATCACTAATAGCAATGTAGCAGAGGAGAGGTTCGGCAAGAGCGGATGATCCGGTAGCGGGGTACAGGGATCAGCGCAGCGTGGTTCCGACAGCGAGGTATGCTTGCAAGCATGAGAGCTTCAAGACAGGTTAGCATCAAGGCACAAAGCAGTTTGAACGAACACATGTGAGTGAGAGCCGGCGATCTAAATAGCCATCCAGTCCGGCGCTCAGTGATGACAGCATCAGTCTTAAAGGTGTATGCGCACCTTACCAAAAGAGAATGGTGGGGCGCATACACTTATGAAAGAGTAATTAGGGTACCCAAAGGTACCAGAACATTACACTCTTCCACTGAGCATCTCCAACATCTGTCCGAATTAGATCTTGCTATTTTATGTAATTTATATGGTGTATAATACCACCTTGTCAGGATTTTAAAATTCAATTCCTGAAATTTAGTACATGTAGATGACTTAAAAGCAAGATTAATCATCTGTTGTCTTTGCTCAGTGGTGAAGGCACAAGATAGCTCCCTTTCCCATCTATCAATATAAGCTAGTTGATATCCTGCTTTAGGAGTATTTATCAAGGAATATATTTTTGCCAACATATGGGATATATTCTCTGATACACTACAGTATTCCTCCAACATTGTAAGCTGACGATTGTATTTCTGTGGGTTGGGAATAGATCCCAAAAAATGAGAAAGTTGGAGTGCATTCCAGAAGGGGAGTCTAAATTCCCCTTCCTCCTCCATTAATATCTCCATTGTCGGCCATTTATTATTTCTCACGAAATGGGATGCTTGGTAGTATCCCGATTTGTCTAAATTCCTGAATGGTTGTGCTTCCATTCCTATCATAAATTTCGGGTTCCCTATTATGGGGTATAATGGTGAGTCATACGAGGTAAGGTCGTTTTGAAAGCATATTTGTGAGCATATTCTTAAAGTTGTCCTGATTAATTGGTGTGTTTTTAATTCTGCCGGTAAACTCTCAAAGCACCAGAGTGCCCTAGATAGTGGTACATTTGTGTTAGTTTGTTCTATTTTCACCCATAACTTTGTATCCCCATGGCGACACCAGTCTATTTGCCTCCTAACATGTGAGGCATAGTAATATTTACGGATGTCTGGTATCGCTGCTCCTCCATATTTTTTTGGCAATATAAGTAACTGTCTTGCTATCCTCGGCTTCTTATTTGCCCATATAAATTTTATGAACATTGAATTTATCTGTTTAAAGTACCCTATTGGAATCTTTACTGGCAATGTCTGAAGTAAGTATAAGAATCTGGGTAGTATAGACATCTTAATAAGATTACATCTCCCTAGCCAAGAGAATAAGCCCGTCTTCCATTTTTCCAATTTAGAGCGAATTATAGTCAAGAGAGGTTTGAAATTCAATTCATATACCAAATCCGGTCTGGCCGGTATATATGTACCCAGATATTTTATTGCTTTATCTGCCCATTTAAATTTAAAGTTTTGGTGAAAAAAAGTGATCACAAAATGTGATACCGTATAGCGCTTGCTAAATATATGACAAGTGATAATAATTAAAGCCAAAGGCGTATTCATAAATTATTATGCGTGCATGATATATATGTGTACATTGAAAATTCAATATTAAATGTGCATAAAATATAAATATAACAATCAAAAAAACTTGCTGAAAATTAAGTAAATATATGAAAAAATTGTGAGTGAACAGTCCAAATAAAACAATAAATAAAGTGCCAAGTGCTTCTTCTTTTTTTCTTTTTTAAACAATCCTTTCGCTGTAGAAATAAATGAATTGCCAACTCACCAGACGGCGTGGGTCCTATATGCCTTACAGCACTAGGACCAATCGTGCTTGAAAGGAACCTTTCCTGGGTTCTGGTAGACTCTCCCTGGGAATGGAAGGCGCCCCTCTGTGGTATACTCCACTACGGATAGGCTCCCACTGTGGGTGTATATCCTCCAGCCACAATGCACTTCCTTGGGATAGTGGCCCCCTGTAAATCACCTCCAAACCACGGGTGTAGGCAGGAGAAATAAGAGCCAGATAGTGCAGTATCGTTTTTTAGGATTTTATATATATTGCACACACCCCGTGTATTATAAATACATGCAGTCCCAGTGAGGTGATAAAAACAGGTGTCAAAAACACTTCCAAATCAAACGAAAAACAATCTAGTGTGTTAAACGTGGATAAAAGTCCATCATTCCAAACGAAAGAGACAAAACAGGACCGTCATAAACACCGAGCTACGAGTGGAGAGCGGGAGTTCCGGTTTGCGTTCCACTCAGGCCCGTATGACGTCACGACGTGCGTTCCACCTAACGCGTTTCGTCATTGGCTTAGACGTCTTCAGAGGTCACCTTGATTGATGATGGACTTTTCTCCACGTTTAACACACTAGATTGTTTTTCGTTTGATTTGGAAGTGTTTTTGCCACCTGTTTTTATCACCTCACTGGGACTGCATGTATTTATAATACACGGGGTGTGTGCAATATATATAAAATCCTAAAAAACGATACTGCACTATCTGGCTCTTATTTCTCCTGCCTACACCCGTGGTTTGGAGGTGATTTACAGGGGGCCACTATCCCAAGGAAGTGCATTGTGGCTGGAGGATATACACCCACAGTGGGAGCCTAACCGTAGTGGAGTATACCACAGAGGGGCGCCTTCCATTCCCAGGGAGAGTCTACCAGAACCCAGGAAAGGTTCCTTTCAAGCACGATTGGTCCTAGTGCTGTAAGGCATATAGGACCCACGCCGTCTGGTGAGTTGGCAATTCATTTATTTCTACAGCGAAAGGATTGTTTAAAAAAGAAAAAAAGAAGAAGCACTTGGCACTTTATTTATTGTTTTATTTGGACTGTTCACTCACAATTTTTTCATATATTTACTTAATTTTCAGCAAGTTTTTTTGATTGTTATATTTATATTTTATGCACATTTAATATTGAATTTTCAATGTACACATATATATCATGCACGCATAATAATTTATGAATACGCCTTTGGCTTTAATTATTATCACTTGACATATATTTAGCAAGCGCTATACGGTATCACATTTTGTGATCACTTTTTTTCACCAGCACTCGCACTTTCATATAGCAGCTGCACAATAATATATCATTTAGTTATCAATAAATTCACTTATTTAAGCACACTAGGTCTTCTCATAGACCTCTCTCCTTTGGCGCGGGAAATATACACAGTATATTGTCTCTTCAAATTTAAAGTTTTGTTTCAATATTTGGAGAGCCTTACTAGTCAATCTTATCCCCATCACTTCTGACTTATTGAAATTTATCTTTAAATTTGATATGGCCTCATATTGTTCAAATTCCCTTATTAAATTGGGTAGTGATATTAGCGGATTTGTTAATGTAAATATCAAATCGTCTGCGTATGCCGAAATTTTATACTGTTCCTTTCCTATCCGAACCCCTTGAATATTAAAATTTTGTCTTATTCTACATAAGAATAGTTCCAGGGACAGTATAAAACAGGGACAGTATAAAAAGGATAGGGGATAGGGGATAGGGGACATCCCTGTCTCGTACCATTTTTAATATTGAAAGGGTCCGATAGAATCCCATTTACCTTCACTTGAGCTGTTGGGTCCGTATATATAGATAGGATTCTCTGTATCATTATCTCGCCCAGCCCGATCTGTTTAAGTGTTACTCTCATAAATTCCCAGTTCACTCGATCGAACGCTTTTTCAGCGTCGGTGCCTCTCCCCTCTCTATTATTTATAAAACCCACCTGGTCCAAATGTATCAATGATTGTATGTGTTGGTTCAGACGGGCTGCTAATATCTATCTATAAATTTTTAAGTCTGTGTTGAGGAGGGATATTGGCCTGTAACTCCCACATAACATTAAGTCTTTATCTTCTTTAGGAAGAACCGTAATATGTGCTCTCAGCGTGTCTCTGCAAAACATTGAGTCTCTCCCTACTCCATTAAATAATTTTAATAAATATGGGCCTACTATCGGGAAAAATACCTTATAATACTGGAGGGTAAAGCCGTCAGGCCCCGGCGCCCTTCCAGTCTTCATCATGTTCAAAGCTTGTTGTATTTCCCTCAATTCTATAGGTGAGTCCAGTTCCCTACAGGCTTCCTCTGATAATTTTGGCATGTCAGCTGAGGCCACATATTCTTCCATTTCTGTTAAAGTTGTTGAATTAACTGTTAAGTTATATAGGCTGGAATAATAATCTCCAAATTCCTGGGCAATCTGTCTAGGTAACAATACCCACAATACGAATCTGGAGCGATCGCCGCTGCTCTTACCCGATCGTCGGGGATCGAGTCTGGAGATCCGCCCGCTGTGTGTAAACACAGCGGGCGGATCTCCATAGTGACAGGGAGTGACAGATCGGACTGTTCAGCATAGCTGGACATCCGATCTGTCCATGACTCACACAGTCACCTCCCCCCCTACACGTCAGTAAGCACCAGGCATACATTAACCCCTCCCTCTCCAATAAAATTAACCCCTTCCCTGCCAGTGTCATTTTTACAGTAACAGTGCATATATATAGCACTGATTACTGCAGTAATGTCACTGGTACCCCCAAAAGTGTCAAAAATGTCAGTCAAGGGTCCGATCTGTCCGCCGCAATGTCGCAGTCCCGCAAAAAAAAAATCGCAGATCGCCGCCATTACGCGTTAAAAAAAAAACACCAAAAATGACAGAAATCTTTCCCTTTGTTAGTAAACGCAATAACTTTTGCGCAAACCAATCAAAATACGCTTATTGCGATTTTTTTTACCAAACATATGTAGCATAAAACAAATTGGCCAAAATTTTTTTAAAAAATTGGTTTTTACATCTTTTTTGGGGGGAATTTCATATAAAAAAATGTTAAAAATATTGTTATTTTTTCAAAATAAACGCTCTTTTTTTGTTTATAGCGCAAAAAGTAAAAATCGCACAGGTGATCAAATACCACCAAAAGAAAGCTCTGTTTGTGGGAAAAAAAGGACGTAAATTTCGTTTGGGTACGGCATCGCACGACCGCGCAATTGTCAGTTGAAGTCGCACAGCGCCGAATCGCAAAAAGTGGCCTGGACGGAAGACAGCAAAATCCTCCGGTGGTAAAGTGGTTAACATACCTAATAATATAATATAATATTACATGCACATTATTAAGCATCTTCCTACCCCAAACATTCCCTAAAGGGTATTCCTTTTCCCCTCCCTCTCTCCATCACCCCCCACACCACAATAATCAATTATCTTCCACACATGGAACCCACTTAATATATAAAAAGCATATAAGTCGAGAGGAGAAAAGAGAAAGAAAAAAAAAAAAAAGGAAAATTAACACATCCCCATCAACCATACCTCAGTAGTGGCAAAAAATATAAACTCCCCACCACTCAAATCTTGTTGTACATGTGCAAATAATAATAAAAAAAAAACAAAAAAAAAAACACCTATCTCCCAAAAAAAAAAAGGGTAGGCAAAAATAGAAAAAGAAAAAAAATAAGATTTATTATTAAAGCTACAAGAGCTTCTTTGGAGCATATTGCGTCCCGCGATTTTGTTTGCGCAATGTTGCCGCGATTCGGCAGGCGGAAATCGCGGCAACATCGCTCGGCGTTTGGGGGGCTATTGCAAATCAATGGGCAATGCTAGGCGTCCCGCGATTTGCAATAATCTCTGGATCGCGGGCGGAACCGCGGCGGTTCTGCCCGCGATCCAAACGCTGACATGTGAATGCAGCCAAAAGGGTAGGAGGAATCTTCTCTCCTGTTCAAAAATAGGAAGAAAAGCAAATTAAAAAAAAAAAGAAAAAAAAGCCAGTTATAACCAGTAGGGTTGAGCGGACACCTAGATGTCCGTGTTCGACGGGTTCGGCCGAACTTTAAAAAAAAGTCCGGGTCCGTGTCCCGGACTTTTACCGAACTTTTCCCGGACACCGAACCCCATTGAAGTCAATGGGGACCCGAACTTTAAGGCACTAAAATGGCTCTAAAACACCAAAGGAAAGGGCTAGAGTGCTGCAAATGGCAGCAAAACGTAATTAAGAGCATGGCAAGTGCTCTGCAAACAAATGTGGATAGGGAAATAACTTAAAACAACAAAAAAAAACAGAAAAATAAAACAATGTTCTTCTTCATCTCTGAAGGACGAGGCCCATATGGAGTAGGAGGGAGGTTGAGGTGGTGGTGGATGTGGCGGTGACATAGGCGTGCGCACAGGGTGTGCTGGGTGTGCCTGGGCACACCCTAATCACCTAGGGCACATAGCATTGCCAGTGAGGAGATGGGAAAGATCTCCCTGGGACCTGCTCTGCTCTATTTCTCCTTGCCTACAGGTACATGGCCCCGATACATTACTCTCCCTGCTGGCAAACACATGCATGTGTATTTCAACTTTGGGGTGCACACCTTAATGCAATAGGCTGCGCACACCTATGGGCGGTGTAGGTGGAAGCGGCGGTGGAGGAGGACCAGGGCCGGATTAACAGCATCATGGGCTTGGTGCTGAGGATTTTGAAGGGCCTTAAGGGCCGTGCCTTGCCATGCACCCAGAGGAGGAAGGGTGCAGCCATGCATGCCTAATTCAACATGGGATGCTGTCTCTGAAGCCCATAAACACATCCATGCATCGCCAACTGTCCCTCCTTGTCCGGCCTTCACGCTGTGTGGGGAGGTTCTGAGGGTGCTGCCTGGGGAAGCGAGCATAGAAGCCAGACTTCTGTGTTTACAAGTGACAGAAGAGCGGTAACAGTGAATATGGCCAACCCGGGGCCTATATAAAAGGTAGGGGCCTGGAGCTGCAGCTCCAATAGCCCCTACATTAATCTGGCCCTGAGGAGGAGGACGAGGTAGCCAACACTGCTTCTTTTCAAAAATTTTAAATGAGGGTACACCCCAAAAGAGTGAGAAAGAGCAAAAATGGTACAATGGGTGGGTAAGGTCGGTATCCATTGCTATTCTGCATAAGGTACGGAAAAGTCCCGTGGGATCCATGCCTGGTTCATTTTAATGAACGTGAGCTTGTCCACATTGTCTCTGGACAGGCGGCTGCGCTTGTCTGTTATAACGCCCCCAGCCGTGCTAAATACCCGTTCAGATAATACACTGGCTGCAGGGCACGCCAGCACCTCCAAGGCGTAAAGGGCAAGCTCAGGCCATGTGCCCAATTTGGAGACCCAGAAGTTGAAGGGGGCAGACCCGTCATTCACTACATGTAGGCGTGTGCACACATACTGCTCCACCATGTTGGTAAAATGCTGCCTCCTGCTAAGACGTTCCATCTGAGCTGCTGGTGCTGCTGTTTGTTGTGGCGTGCTGACAAAGCTTTTCCACATTTCGGCCATGCTAACCCTGCCTTCTGAGGTGCTGGCGGTGCCCTGGTTGCGTTGGCGACCTCCTCCTCCTCCTCCTCTGCCTTGTGCTTCCACTGTGGCCCCGCTGTCAGATGGGAATGCCAGCAGCATGGCGTCTACCAGCGTGCGCTTGTACTCGCGCATCTTGCGATCGCGCTCCAGTGAGTGAATTAAGGACGGTACGTTGTCCTTGTAACGGGGATCCAGCAGCGTGGCCACCCAGTAATCAGCACAAGTTAGAATGTGGGCAACTCGGCGGTCGTTGTGGAGACACTGCAGCATGTAATCGCTCATGTGTGCCAGGCTGCCCAGAGGCAACGAAAGGCTGTCCTCTGTGGGAGGTGTATCGTCCGTGTCCTCTGTATCCCCCCAGCCACGCACCAGTGATGGCCATGAGCTGGCCTGGGTGCCACCCTGCTGTGAACATGGTTCCATCTCCTCCTCCAGCTCCTCCTCCTCCTCATCCTCCTCATCCTCCAGAACTGTGCCCCTGCTGGACAATTGCGTCCCTGGCGTTTGCGTGTGCAGGAACCCACCCTCGGAGCCCCTTGCGAATGACTGCCCTGAAAGCCTTGGAAATGTTACCTCTTCATCCTCCTCCTCATCCTGTGCCACATCCTCTTCCATCATCGCCCGAATTGTTTTTTCAAGGAGGCATAGAAGTGGGATAGTTAAGCTGAGAACGGCGTCATTGCCACTGGCCATGTTGGTGGAGTACTCAAAACAGCGCAACAAGGCACACAGGTCTCGCATGGAGGCCCAGTTAAATTAAATAGCGGAATAGAAAATATGATCCAAAAAAAGTGTATGTATATCACACGTACACAACCACACTGGGCCCCAATTACTATTGTTTGTACCCCTAAAAGGCTAGATGAGGAGTAGGGGGAGTATGGAACAGGCAGCACCCTCAAACCTTCAGAAGTATGAGATGAACCCCAACAACTTGGAAAGGTGGATCTCTCTCACACGTACCAACACAGACTATCCCCCAATTTAACTGATCCCCAAAGGTTTTTGATTAAATAGCGGAATAGAAAATATGATCCAAAAAAAGTGTATGTATATCACACGTACACAACCACACTAGGCCCCAATTACTATTGTTTGTACCCCTAAAAGGCTAGATGAGGAGTAGGGGGGGTATGGAACAGGCAGCACCCTCAAACCTTCAGAAGTATGAGATGAACCCCAACAACTTGGAAAGGTGGATCTCTCTCACACGTACCAACACAGACTATCCCCCAATTTAACTGATCCCCAAAGGTTTTTGATTAAATAGCGGAATAGAAAATATGATCCAAAAAAAGTGTATGTATATCACACGTACACAACCACACTAGGCCCCAATTACTATTGTTTGTACCCCTAAAAGGCTAGATGAGGAGTAGGGGGGGTATGGAACAGGCAGCACCCTCAAACCTTCAGAAGTATGAGATGAACCCCAACAACTTGGAAAGGTGGATCTCTCTCACACGTACCAACACAGACTATCCCCCAATTTAACTGATCCCCAAAGGTTTTTGATTAAATAGCGGAATAGAAAATATGATCCAAAAAAAGTGTATGTATATCACACGTACACAACCACACTGGGCCCCAATTACTATTGTTTGTACCCCTAAAAGGCTAGATGAGGAGTAGGGGGAGTATGGAACAGGCAGCACCCTCAAACCTTCAGAAGTATGAGATGAACCCCAACAACTTGGAAAGGTGGATCTCTCTCACACGTACCAACACAGACTATCCCCCAATTTAACTGATCCCCAAAGGTTTTTGATTAAATAGCGGAATAGAAAATATGATCCAAAAAAAGTGTATGTATATCACACGTACACAACCACACTAGGCCCCAATTACTATTGTTTGTACCCCTAAAAGGCTAGATGAGGAGTAGGGGGGGTATGGAACAGGCAGCACCCTCAAACCTTCAGAAGTATGAGATGAACACCAACAACTTGGAAAGGTGGATCTCTCTCACACGTACCAACACAGACTATCCCCCAATTTAACTGATCCCCAAAGGTTTTTGATTAAATAGCGGAATAGAAAATATGATCCAAAAAAAGTGTATGTATATCACACGTACACAACCACACTAGGCCCCAATTACTATTGTTTGTACCCCTAAAAGGCTAGATGAGGAGTAGGGGGGGTATGGAACAGGCAGCACCCTCAAACCTTCAGAAGTATGAGATGAACCCCAACAACTTGGAAAGGTGGATCTCTCTCACACGTACCAACACAGACTATCCCCCAATTTAACTGATCCCCAAAGGTTTTTGATTAAATAGCGGAATAGAAAATATGATCCAAAAAAAGTGTATGTATATAACACGTACACAACCACACTGGGCCCCAATTACTATTGTTTGTACCCCTAAAAGGCTAGATGAGGAGTAGGGGGAGTATGGAACAGGCAGCACCCTCAAACCTTCAGAAGTATGAGATGAACCCCAACAACTTGGAAAGGTGGATCTCTCTCACACGTACCAACACAGACTATCCCCCAATTTAACTGATCCCCAAAGGTTTTTGATTAAATAGCGGAATAGAAAATATGATCCAAAAAAAGTGTATGTATATCACACGTACACAACCACACTGGGCCCCAATTACTATTGTTTGTACCCCTAAAAGGCTAGATGAGGAGTAGGGGGAGTATGGAACAGGCAGCACCCTCAAACCTTCAGAAGTATGAGATGAACCCCAACAACTTGGAAAGGTGGATCTCTCTCACACGTACCAACACAGACTATCCCCCAATTTAACTGATCCCCAAAGGTTTTTGATTAAATAGCGGAATAGAAAATATGATCCAAAAAAAGTGTATGTATATCACACGTACACAACCACACTAGGCCCCAATTACTATTGTTTGTACCCCTAAAAGGCTAGATGAGGAGTAGGGGGGGTATGGAACAGGCAGCACCCTCAAACCTTCAGAAGTATGAGATGAACCCCAACAACTTGGAAAGGTGGATCTCTCTCACACGTACCAACACAGACTATCCCCCAATTTAACTGATCCCCAAAGGTTTTTGATTAAATAGCGGAATAGAAAATATGATCCAAAAAAAGTGTATGTATATCACACGTACACAACCACACTAGGCCCCAATTACTATTGTTTGTACCCCTAAAAGGCTAGGAGTAGGGGGAGTATGGAACAGGCAGCACCCTCAAACCTTCAGAAGTATGAGATGAACCCCAACAACTTGGAAAGGTGGATCTCTCTCACACGTACCAACACAGACTATCCCCCAATTTAACTGATCCCCAAAGGTTTTTGATTAAATAGCGGAATAGAAAATATGATCCAAAAAAAGTGTATGTATATCACACGTACACAACCACACTGGGCCCCAATTACTATTGTTTGTACCCCTAAAAGGCTAGATGAGGAGTAGGGGGAGTATGGAACAGGCAGCACCCTCAAACCTTCAGAAGTATGAGATGAACCCCAACAACTTGGAAAGGTGGATCTCTCTCACACGTACCAACACAGACTATCCCCCAATTTAACTGATCCCCAAAGGTTTTTGATTAAATAGCGGAATAGAAAATATGATCCAAAAAAAGTGTATGTATATCACACGTACACAACCACACTAGGCCCCAATTACTATTGTTTGTACCCCTAAAAGGCTAGATGAGGAGTAGGGGGGGTATGGAACAGGCAGCACCCTCAAACCTTCAGAAGTATGAGATGAACCCCAACAACTTGGAAAGGTGGATCTCTCTCACACGTACCAACACAGACTATCCCCCAATTTAACTGATCCCCAAAGGTTTTTGATTAAATAGCGGAATAGAAAATATGATCCAAAAAAAGTGTATGTATATCACACGTACACAACCACACTAGGCCCCAATTACTATTGTTTGTACCCCTAAAAGGCTAGATGAGGAGTAGGGGGGGTATGGAACAGGCAGCACCCTCAAACCTTCAGAAGTATGAGATGAACCCCAACAACTTGGAAAGGTGGATCTCTCTCACACGTACCAACACAGACTATCCCCCAATTTAACTGATCCCCAAAGGTTTTTGATTAAATAGCGGAATAGAAAATATGATCCAAAAAAAGTGTATGTATATCACACGTACACAACCACACTAGGCCCCAATTACTATTGTTTGTACCCCTAAAAGGCTAGGAGTAGGGGGAGTATGGAACAGGCAGCACCCTCAAACCTTCAGAAGTATGAGATGAACCCCAACAACTTGGAAAGGTGGATCTCTCTCACACGTACCAACACAGACTATCCCCCAATTTAACTGATCCCCAAAGGTTTTTGATTAAATAGCGGAATAGAAAATATGATCCAAAAAAAGTGTATGTATATCACACGTACACAACCACACTGGGCCCCAATTACTATTGTTTGTACCCCTAAAAGGCTAGATGAGGAGTAGGGGGAGTATGGAACAGGCAGCACCCTCAAACCTTCAGAAGTATGAGATGAACCCCAACAACTTGGAAAGGTGGATCTCTCTCACACGTACCAACACAGACTATCCCCCAATTTAACTGATCCCCAAAGGTTTTTGATTAAATAGCGGAATAGAAAATATGATCCAAAAAAAGTGTATGTATATCACACGTACACAACCACACTAGGCCCCAATTACTATTGTTTGTACCCCTAAAAGGCTAGATGAGGAGTAGGGGGGGTATGGAACAGGCAGCACCCTCAAACCTTCAGAAGTATGAGATGAACCCCAACAACTTGGAAAGGTGGATCTCTCTCACACGTGCCAACACAGACTATCCCCCAATTTAACTGATCCCCAAAGGTTTTTGATTAAATAGCGGAATAGAAAATATGATCCAAAAAAAGTGTATGTATATCACACGTACACAACCACACTAGGCCCCAATTACTATTGTTTGTACCCCTAAAAGGCTAGATGAGGAGTAGGGGGGGTATGGAACAGGCAGCACCCTCAAACCTTCAGAAGTATGAGATGAACCCCAACAACTTGGAAAGGTGGATCTCTCTCACACGTACCAACACAGACTATCCCCCAATTTAACTGATCCCCAAAGGTTTTTGATTAAATAGCGGAATAGAAAATATGATCCAAAAAAAGTGTATGTATATCACACGTACACAACCACACTAGGCCCCAATTACTATTGTTTGTACCCCTAAAAGGCTAGATGAGGAGTAGGGGGGGTATGGAACAGGCAGCACCCTCAAACCTTCAGAAGTATGAGATGAACCCCAACAACTTGGAAAGGTGGATCTCTCTCACACGTACCAACACAGACTATCCCCCAATTTAACTGATCCCCAAAGGTTTTTGATTAAATAGCGGAATAGAAAATATGATCCAAAAAAAGTGTATGTATATCACACGTACACAACCACACTAGGCCCCAATTACTATTGTTTGTACCCCTAAAAGGCTAGGAGTAGGGGGAGTATGGAACAGGCAGCACCCTCAAACCTTCAGAAGTATGAGATGAACCCCAACAACTTGGAAAGGTGGATCTCTCTCACACGTACCAACACAGACTATCCCCCAATTTAACTGATCCCCAAAGGTTTTTGATTAAATAGCGGAATAGAAAATATGATCCAAAAAAAGTGTATGTATATCACACGTACACAACCACACTAGGCCCCAATTACTATTGTTTGTACCCCTAAAAGGCTAGGAGTAGGGGGAGTATGGAACAGGCAGCACCCTCAAACCTTCAGAAGTATGAGATGAACCCCAACAACTTGGAAAGGTGGATCTCTCTCACACGTACCAACACAGACTATCCCCCAATTTAACTGATCCCCAAAGGTTTTTGATTAAATAGCGGAATAGAAAATATGATCCAAAAAAAGTGTATGTATATCACACGTACACAACCACACTGGGCCCCAATTACTATTGTTTGTACCCCTAAAAGGCTAGATGAGGAGTAGGGGGAGTATGGAACAGGCAGCACCCTCAAACCTTCAGAAGTATGAGATGAACCCCAACAACTTGGAAAGGTGGATCTCTCTCACACGTACCAACACAGACTATCCCCCAATTTAACTGATCCCCAAAGGTTTTTGATTAAATAGCGGAATAGAAAATATGATCCAAAAAAAGTGTATGTATATCACACGTACACAACCACACTAGGCCCCAATTACTATTGTTTGTACCCCTAAAAGGCTAGATGAGGAGTAGGGGGGGTATGGAACAGGCAGCACCCTCAAACCTTCAGAAGTATGAGATGAACCCCAACAACTTGGAAAGGTGGATCTCTCTCACACGTACCAACACAGACTATCCCCCAATTTAACTGATCCCCAAAGGTTTTTGATTAAATAGCGGAATAGAAAATATGATCCAAAAAAAGTGTATGTATATCACACGTACACAACCACACTAGGCCCCAATTACTATTGTTTGTACCCCTAAAAGGCTAGATGAGGAGTAGGGGGGGTATGGAACAGGCAGCACCCTCAAACCTTCAGAAGTATGAGATGAACCCCAACAACTTGGAAAGGTGGATCTCTCTCACACGTACCAACACAGACTATCCCCCAATTTAACTGATCCCCAAAGGTTTTTGATTAAATAGCGGAATAGAAAATATGATCCAAAAAAAGTGTATGTATATCACACGTACACAACCACACTAGGCCCCAATTACTATTGTTTGTACCCCTAAAAGGCTAGATGAGGAGTAGGGGGGGTATGGAACAGGCAGCACCCTCAAACCTTCAGAAGTATGAGATGAACCCCAACAACTTGGAAAGGTGGATCTCTCTCACACGTACCAACACAGACTATCCCCCAATTTAACTGATCCCCAAAGGTTTTTGATTAAATAGCGGAATAGAAAATATGATCCAAAAAAAGTGTATGTATATCACACGTACACAACCACACTAGGCCCCAATTACTATTGTTTGTACCCCTAAAAGGCTAGATGAGGAGTAGGGGGGGTATGGAACAGGCAGCACCCTCAAACCTTCAGAAGTATGAGATGAACCCCAACAACTTGGAAAGGTGGATCTCTCTCACACGTACCAACACAGACTATCCCCCAATTTAACTGATCCCCAAAGGTTTTTGATTAAATAGCGGAATAGAAAATATGATCCAAAAAAAGTGTATGTATATCACACGTACACAACCACACTAGGCCCCAATTACTATTGTTTGTACCCCTAAAAGGCTAGATGAGGAGTAGGGGGGGTATGGAACAGGCAGCACCCTCAAACCTTCAGAAGTATGAGATGAACCCCAACAACTTGGAAAGGTGGATCTCTCTCACACGTACCAACACAGACTATCCCCCAATTTAACTGATCCCCAAAGGTTTTTGATTAAATAGCGGAATAGAAAATATGATCCAAAAAAAGTGTATGTATATCACACGTACACAACCACACTAGGCCCCAATTACTATTGTTTGTACCCCTAAAAGGCTAGGAGTAGGGGGAGTATGGAACAGGCAGCACCCTCAAACCTTCAGAAGTATGAGATGAACCCCAACAACTTGGAAAGGTGGATCTCTCTCACACGTACCAACACAGACTATCCCCCAATTTAACTGATCCCCAAAGGTTTTTGATTAAATAGCGGAATAGAAAATATGATCCAAAAAAAGTGTATGTATATCACACGTACACAACCACACTAGGCCCCAATTACTATTGTTTGTACCCCTAAAAGGCTAGATGAGGAGTAGGGGGAGTATGGAACAGGCAGCACCCTCAAATCTTCAGAAGTATGAGATTGTGTTCACTGTACCCCACAAAGATTGAGTTCACTGCACCCCACAATGATTGTGTTCACTGCACCCCACAAAGATTGTGTTCACTGCACCTCACAAAGATTGTGTTCACTGTACCCCCCAAAGATTGTGTTCACTGCACCCCACAAAGATTCTGTTCACTGTACCCCACAAAGATTGTGTTCACTGCACCCTAAAAGGATGTTGTTCACTGCACCCCACAAAGATTGTGTTCACTGCACCCTAAAAGGATGTTGTTCACTGCACCCCAAAAAGATTGTGTTCACTGTACCCCCCCAAAGATTGTGTTCACTGCACCCCACAAAGATTGTGTTCACTGCACCCCAAAAAGATTGTGTTCACTGTACCCCCCAAAGATTGTGTTCACTGCACCCCAAAAAGATTGTGTTCACTGTACCCCCCAAAGATTGTGTTCACTGCACCCCACAAAGATTCTGTTCACTGTACCCCACAAAGATTGTGTTCACTGCACCCCAAAAAGATTGTGTTCACTGTACCCCCCCAAAGATTGTGTTCACTGCACCCCACAAAGATTCTGTTCACTGCACCCCACAAAGGATTTTGTTCACTGCACCCCAAAAAGATTGTGTTCACTGCACCCCAAAAAGGATTTTGATCACTGCACCCCAAAAAGGATGTTGTTCACTGCACCCCAAAAATGATTTTGTTCACTCCACCCCAAAAAGATTGTGTTCACTGCACCCCACAAAGATTGTGTTCACTGCACCCCAAAAAGATTGTGTTCACTGTACCCCCCAAAGATTGTGTTCACTGCACCCCACAAAGATTCTGTTCACTGTACCCCACAAAGATTGTGTTCACTGCACCCCAAAAAGATTGTGTTCACTGCACCCCAAAAAGGATGTTGTTCACTGCACCCCAAAAAGGATGTTGTTCACTCCACCCCAAAAAGATTGTGTTCACTGCACCCCACAAAGATTGTGTTCACTGCACCCCAAAAAGATTGTGTTCACTGCACCCCAAAAATGATTTTGTTCACTGCACCCCAAAAAGGATTTTGTTCACTGCACCCCAAAAAGGATGTTGTTCACTCCACCCCAAAAAGATTGTGTTCACTGCACCCCAAAAAGATTGTGTTCACTGCACCCCACAAAGGATTTTGTTCACTGCACCCCAAAAAGATTGTGTTCACTGCACCCCAAAAAGGATGTTGTTCACTGCACCCCAAAAAGGATTTTGTTCACTGCACCCCAAAAAGATTGTGTTCACTGCACCCCACAAAGGATTTTGTTCACTGCACCCCACAAAGATTGTGTTCACTGCACACCAAAAAGGATTGTGTTCACTGCACCCCAAAAAGATTTTGTTCACTGCACCCCAAAAAGATTGTGTTCACTGCAGCCCAAAAAGATTGTGTTCACTGCAGCCCAAAAAGATTGTGTTCACTGCAGCTCACACACAGAAAAATGGATGTGGATCACTGACACCTGCCTATCTCCAATCCCACACCACACAGCAATATCGATTGTAGTTTGTAGAACACAGTTTCCCTAAAATTCAGCAGACTCTGTCCCTAACAGGATTGAGAAGAGATCGTAGATCAGGATTGAGTGCAGATTCACCCCACCCCCCACACAGCAATATCGATTGTAGTTTGTAGAAGACACTGACCCTATAATTCAGCAGACTCTATCCCTAAAATGCCTACAACTCGCCCTGCCTAAACACTCCGACCTGTCCCTCAATTCTATCCGGACACAAATGGTTTTTTCCTGCCTATCTTTCCCTAATCAGCAGCCAGCACATTGATGTGTGCTCTGTCCCTTAGCTAAGCAGCAGAATGACGCTGCTGCGGCGGCTGCCTCGAACTTATAAAGACTTGGTCACATGCTTCAGACGGCCAATCACAGCTACTAAGACATTTGCAGGCATGGCTGGGATGGCTTAAGGCACACCAGTTAAACGATTGTTGATTGGCTGTTGAAAGCCCGCCATGAAAAGAGCGCCAAAGCATGCAAAACCCGGAAATAAAACGACCGAACACGGATTTTTACCCGAACATACAGTAAAGTGTCCGTGTCCGTGTTCGGGTAAAAAAAATCCAATTATTCGGTACGAACACGAATAATACAGTCCGTGTTCGCTCAACACTAATAACCAGTTATAACCTCCCCCTCACCTCTCCCTTAATTCCACCTCTCCACCCCCTGTACTCCCCTATGTCAAACTTCCCCCCTTCCCTCCCTACAAAAGATTAAGGAAAAAGCCTCTCACTAAAAAAAAAAAAAAAAAATTAAGCTTTCCCCTCCAGGAAAGGCCGATTTCCCAAATTCATTCCAAAATTTCATTATTAAGGGGAAAGAAGGGGGACAAAAAAAAGGTGAAAAAGGGGGGGGGGAAGGGAGGGGGTAACCAAGACAAAAAAAAGGAGAAGAAACAGTCCTATCATATCGTTTCTAAAACTGTATCTCTCAGAGTCTCGGCGGATCCTCTTCAGGCTCTATGTTTCCCATTCTCTCTCCTTCTATTGATATTCCTGTCCAGATATTGGGGTAAGACAGCTCTCCAGTCTGAAACATATAGTTCCTTAATGCCCAGGTATTCAAATAAGTCCTGTAAGTCCATCCTAGATCTCAAGGTAAAATATGTAGACTCTTTATGAAATGTCACCATTATCGGGTACCCCCAGTGATATGTAAAGCCCCTTTCCTTGGCTTTTTCCAAAACAGGTCGCAGCATGGCTCTACGGGTTAGTGTAGCTCCAGACAAGTCCGGTAATATCTTGATCTTAGCTCCCATATAGTCCATAGGACCCTTGAGCCATACCTTCCTCAGTATTTCCTCCCTTTGGGAAAAATAGTGTACCCGACAAATTACGTTCCTTACTCTATCTGAGGTGGAAAAAACAGGAACCCCCAACAATCAAATGTTGGATAGGCAAAATAGAAGAAATAAATAGAATGGAGGATCTGGTTCTGACAGGCCAACATAAGAGGGAAAAATACTTAGAAACATGGGGAGCCTGGAATAGGTTCTTAGTATTGAATCAGGGGATTGAAAGGTCGGAACAGGACACACCCGTCTCGGGAGGAATGCCAATATGGAGGATAGAGGAGGAGGAGGCTTAGGATGGGGAGAGAGGAAAATTTGAGGGAAAAGTTTAATAATTTTTTTTTTTTTCTTCTTGGGTTGATTTGGGGGCGGGGTTCCTTTTTTTTTTTTTTTGCTGGGGGTTGATTTGTGATATAAAAGAAGGGAGGGAGGTGAATTGTAAATTAGTAGTAGAATGATTAGAAGACGCAAGAATTAGAAGTGAGAGGGGAATATTGATCAAATTGTTATGATGTTCTTATGTCTTTTTTGTTATGATGAAATTTGTTATCCCACCCGAAAACATCAATAAAAATTATATTTGGAAAAAAAAAAAAAGGTGTATCTCACATGTACCGATACAGACTATCCCGCAATTTAATTTTTTACACTCAAACAGGGTGTATATTGAATAGCGGAATAGGACAAATTTTACAAAACGGTGTATCTCACACGTACAAACACAAACTAGGCCCCGATTACAATTTTTTGTACCCTAAAGGCAGGATGAGGAGTAGGAGGAGTTCGGAACAGGCAGGAGGCAGACTGAAGCACCCTCAAATCCTCGGCAGTATGAGATGCGCCCCAAAACTTGGAAAGGTGTATCTCACACGTACCGACATAGACTATCTCGCAATTTAATTGTTTATACCCAAAGGTTTTGATTAAATAGCGGAATAGAAAATATGATATCAAAAGGTGTATGTATCTCACACGTACCGACACAGACTATCCCGCAATTTAATTGTTTTTACCCAAAGGTGTAGATTAAATAGCGGAATAGAAAATATTATCAAAAAAGTGTATGTATCTCACACGTACAGAACCAGACTTGGCCCCAATTACTATTTTTTGTACCCCCAAAGGCAGGATGAGGAGTAGGAGGAGTTCGGAACAGGCAGCACCCTCAAATCCTCAGAAGTATGAGATGCACCCCAAAAATTGGAAAGGTGTATCTCACACGTACCAACACAGACTATCCCGCAATTTAATTGTTTATACCCAAAGGTTTTTATTGAATAGCGGAATAGAAAATATTATCAAAAAAAGTGTATGTATCTCACACGTACAGAACCAGACTAGGCCCCAATTACTATTTTTTGTACCCCCAAAGGCAGGATGAGGAGTAGGAGGAGTTCGGAACAGGCAGCACCCTCAAATCCTCAGAAGTATGAGATGCACCCCAAAAATTGGAAAGGTGTATCTCACACGTACCAACACAGACTATCCCGCAATTTAATTGTTTATACCCAAAGGTTTTTATTGAATAGCGGAATAGAAAATATTATCAAAAAAAGTGTATGTATCTCACACGTACAGAACCAGACTAGGCCCCAATTACTATTTTTTGTACCCCCAAAGGCAGGATGAGGAGTAGGAGGAGTACAGAACAGGCAGCACCCTCAAATCTTCAGAAGTATGAGATGAACCCCAAAAATTGGAAAGGTGTATCTCACACGTACCAACACAGACTATCCCGCAATTTAATTGTTTATACCCAAAGGTTTTTATTGAATAGCGGAATAGAAAATATTATCAAAAAAAGTGTATGTATCTCACACGTACAGAACCAGACTAGGCCCCAATTACTATTTTTTGTACCCCCAAAGGCAGGATGAGGAGTAGGAGGAGTACGGAACAGGCAGCACCCTCAAATCTTCAGAAATATGAGATGCACCCCAAAAATTGGAAAGGTGTATCTCACACGTACCAACACAGACTATCCTGCAATTTAATTGTTTATACCCAAAGGTTTTTATTGAATAGCGGAATAGAAAATATTATCAAAAAAAGTGTATGTATCTCACACGTACAGAACCAGACTAGGCCCCAATTACTATTTTTTGTACCCCCCAAAGGCAGGATGAGGAGTAGGAGGAGTACGGAACAGGCAGCACCCTCAAATCTTCAGAAGTATGAGATGAACCCCAAAAATTGGAAAGGTGTATCTCACACGTACCAACACAGACTATCCCGCAATTTAATTGTTTATACCCAAAGGTTTTTATTGAATAGCGGAATAGAAAATATTATCAAAAAAAGTGTATGTATCTCACACGTACAGAACCAGACTAGGCCCCAATTACTATTTTTTGTACCCCAAAGGAAGGATGAGGAGTAGGAGGAGTTCGGAACAGGCAGCACCCTCAAATCCCCGGAAGTATGAGATACACCCCAAAAATTGGAAAGGTGTATCTCACACGTACCAACACAGACTATCCCGCAATTTAATTGTTTATACCCAAAGGTTTTTATTGAATAGCGGAATAAAAAATATGATATAAAATTGGTGTGATTTATCAATAGCACATGTGAACAGCAGTGTCTTATATCATTCAGCTCTGCTGCAGGCTATGGAGGGAAAAAAAAAAAAATTCCCCTTTTAAGTTTGTAATTTTTAACTAGATTAGTACAGACTATGCCACAATTTAATTTTTTTAACCCAAGGCTGTATATTGAATAGTGGAATAGAAAAAAGTGTATGATTTTTGAAACCACTCAATAATAGCACATGTGAACACACACAGCAGTGTATTATCACAGTCAGCACAGCAGCACTGAAGGAAAAACGCTGCACACAGTGACTGATAGAAAAAGACTTTTCTCCCTCCTCCTCAGTGGGCAAAAAAGATTGTGTTCACTGCACCCCACACACAGCAAAATCGATGTGGACCACTGACACCTGCCTATCTCCAGCCTCTCCCTAAAAGGATTGATAAGATCGGTCACTGCAAACCCCCCCCCCCCCCACACAGCAAAATCGATTGTAGAACACTGACCCTAAAAATCAGCAGCCTCGCCCTAAAATGCCCTACAACTCGCCCTGCCTAACACACTCCGACCTGTCCCTCAATTCTATCCGGACACAAATGATTTTTGCCTGTCTGTCCCTAATCAGCAGCCATCACGTATGATGTGTGCTCTGTCCCTGAACTACACAGCAGAATGACGCAGCGGCGCTGGCTCGAACTTATAAAGACTTGGTCACATGCTTCAGATGGCCAATCACAGCTACTAATACATTTGTAGGCATGGCTGGGATGGCTTAAGGCACACCAGTTAAACGCTTGTTGATTGGCTGTTGAAAGCCCGCCAT